>NC_135634.1:29172142-29847500 GCF_053574225.1 Canis aureus
TAAGAGTCTTTCTTAAGTCACATTCTAGAACTCACAGGAAGGAAGAAGCCCACATTACCTGAGAATTTAAACCAACACCTTTATAAATTGATGCAAGATTAACATTTAAGGCTGACGGAAATACCACACTTGAGAAACATACAAGAGCACAATTTACAGTGATAGAGGATATTGAGGAACTCCTTGATGCATTCCAAGAGCTTTCACTGTATATGATTCATACATTAATACTGATGTAGGTAATATGGGGCCCACTTCAGCAAACAGGTGAAGCTACTTGCCTCATAAGAGACTGTGGTGAAATGTGTTTGTGCTACACAAGAACTCTTCTTGATGTGGAGAGAGCTAATGTTGCTGAGGAAAGTCTGAGCTTGAAAATTTTGAACTGTTTTTGGGTGTCCTGACAGCAGCCACATGAGATGAAGACAAAGATGCTTATTTGCCAAGAAAGCTGGGTTGATGTGACAGGCAATTCAACAAGCATGTAACTGAAAGGCAGCATACCCCTGGGTCGCACAGCAAACCAACTGAATCAGAATCAAACCAATTGAGTCAGAAATCTGCATTGCTACAAATTACCTCCCCACCTCATGATTCTGACTAAGATATTCCTAGGACCATTTAGTATGCACAAGACAAACTAAAAACAAATGTTTTAGGGGTGCCTGGGTGGCTCAGTGTTTGAGCATCTGCCTTTGGCTCAGGTCGTGACTCTGGGGTCCTAGGATCGAGTTCCACATCAGGCTCCCTGCAGGGAGCCTGCTTCTTCTTCTGCCTATGTCTCTGCCTCCTCTGTGTCTCTCATGAGTAAATGAATAAAATCTTTTTTGAAAAAAAGCAAATGTCTTACAATCACACAAATGGAGGCTGAATCTCATTTCTGCCACTTACTAGTTGTATGGTCTTTCTGAGAAAGTTATTTTATTTCACTGAGCCTCAATAGTGCCATCTGTAAAACTGGTTGATATCACTGACCTCTCAGAGTTACTGATGATATTTAATTAGGTGTTACAGGTAAAGTACTTGGTATGTAGTAAGTGCTCAAAATTTTAGCTGTATTTATTTACTATCATTTATGACTATCCATAAAGGGAATAATATAAAGTGAATAAAACAGTCACCTATATTCAAGGAAATTATATCTAGTGGGGTTGCATTTGAAGCTTTCCTATAAACTTACCAAAAAGAAAAAAAAAAGAAAGAAATTCTCAACTTTATTCTACAATTATCAAGGTATTACCAGCCCAAGTCAAAAGCACTTTAAATCGTTGATCTTATTCAGGAGACAGCTTTATAAATTGGAGATGGGAAATCTGCTGGGAACATGTATGATCCAAAACCTAACCTCCCTTTGAACCAGATTAGATACTATGAGTGACTCTAAACTACCAATTATTGACAACAAATTTACTGGCCTATGCCCTGTCCCTCACGTTAGGCCCTTGTACCAATGTGTTTAATGCCAGAAAGTATAACAGTCTTAAGAAATGTGTGAGGAGACTCCATCAAAAAGGAGAATTATAGACCAATATCCATGATGAACACAGATGCAAAAATTCTCACCAAGATACTAGTCAATAGGATCCAATAGTACATTAAGAAGATTATTCACCATGACCAAGTGGGAATTATCCCCGGGATGCAAGTTTGGTTCAACACTCGTAAAACAATCAATGTGATAAGATCACATCAACAAGAGAAAAAACAAGAACCATATGATCCTCTCAACGGATGCAGAGAAAGCGTTTGACAAAATACAGCATCCATTCCTGATCAAAACTCTTCAGAGTGTAGGGATAGAGGGAACATTACTCAGTATCTTAAAAGCTATCTATGAAAAGCCCACAGCAAATATCATTCTCAATGGGGAAAAACTGAGATCTTGTCCCCTAAGATCAGGAACAAGACAGGGATGTCCACTCTCACCACTGTTATTCAACGTAGTACTAGAAGTCCTAGCCTCAGCAATCAGACAACAAAAAGAAATAAAAGGCATTCAAATCGGCAAAGAAGAAGCCAAACTCTCCCTATTCACAAATGACATGATATTCTACATAGAAAACCCAAAAGACTCCATCCCAAGATTGCTAGAACTCATATAGCAATTCGGCAGTGTGCCAGACACAAAATCAATGCACAGAAATCAGTGGCATGTCTATACACTAACAATGAGACTGAAGAAAGAGAAATTAAGGAGTCAATCCCATTTACAATTACACCCAAAAGCATAATATACCTAGGAATAAACCTAACCAAAGAGGTAAAGGATCTTTACCCTAAAAACTACAGAGCACTTCTGAAAAAAAGAGGAAGGCAGAAAGAGATGGAAAAATATTCCATGCTCATGGATTGGAAGAATAAATACTGTGAAAATGTCTATGCTACCCAGGGTAATTTACATGTTCAGTGCAATCCAAATACCATGGACTTTCTTCAGAGAGTTGGAACAAATAATCTTAAGATTTGTGTAGAATCAGAAAAGACCCCAAATAACCTGGGGAATATTGAAAAAGAAAACCAGAGCCAGGGACATCACAATGCCTGATTTCAGGTTGTACTACAAAGCTGTGATTATCAAGACAGTGTGGTACTGGCACAAAAACAGATACAAAAATCAATGGAACAGAATAGAGAACCCAGAAATGGGCCCTCAACTCTATGGTCAACTAATATTTGACAAAGCAGGAAACACTATCCACTGGAAAAAGGACAGTCTCTTCAATAAATGGTGCTGGGAAAATTGGACAGCCACATGCAGAAGAATGAAACTAGACCATTCTCTTACACCATAACCAAAGATAAACTCAAAATAGATGAAAGATCTAAATGTGAGATAAGAATCCATCAAAATCCTAGTGGAGAACATTATTAAACTCAACAGCAAAGAAACAAACAATCCAATCATGAAATGGGCAAAAGATATGAACAGAAATATCACCAAAGAAGACTTACACATGGCCAACAAGCACGTGAGAAAATGCTCCGCATCACTTGCCATCAGGGAAATACAAATCAAAACCACAATGAGATACCACCTCACACCAGTGAGAATGGCAAAAATTAACAAGACAGGAAACAACAAATGTTGGAGAGGAAGTGGATAAAGGGGAACCCTCTTAAACTTTTGGTGGGAATGTGAACTGGTATAGCCACTCTGGAAGACTGTGTGGAGGTTCCTCAAAGAGTTACAAATAGAACTACCCTACAATCCAGCAATTGTACTACTGAGTATTTACCCCAAAGATAAACAGTGAAACGCCGGGACACCTGCACCCCAATGTTTACAGCAGCAATGTCCACAATAATCAAACTGTGGAAGGAGCCTCGGTGTCCATCGACAGATGAATGGATAAAGAAGATGTTGTCTATGTATACAATGGAATAATACTCAGCCATTAGAAAGGACAAATACCCACCATTTGCTTTGATGTGATGGAACTGGAGGTTATTATGCTGAGTGAACTAAGTCAATCGGAGAAGGACAATCATATGGTTTCACTCATACAGGGGATATAAGAAATAGTGAAAGGGATTATAGGGGAAAGGAGGGCAAATGAATGGGAAAAATTAGAGAGGGTGAAAAAACATGAGAGACTCCTAACTCTGGGGAACAAACAAGGGGTAGTGGAAGGGGAAGTGGGTGGGGGGAAGGGGTGACTGAGTGACAGGCACTGAGGGTGGCACTTGACAGGATGAGCACTGGGTGTTGTAAGTTGGCAAATTGAACTTAAATTATATATATATATATATATATATATATATATATATATATATATATATATAAAATGTGGGATGATGCTCTTGGTGTCTATGGACCTCCTCCAAATCTCCCATTATGGGATGGTGGCTCCCGGGACCCTGTTGACCTATATCTGCCAAGTGAGGAGAGAAAAGAGGGTGAGAGGCACCTTTCCAAACCAGGCCCTAACAAAATTCATCCCCCCTGAGGGGAAAGTAGGCCCCCTATGTATGAAAGCACCTCTGATTCTATAACATTCTATGGTAACATTTTGTAAATTCTACTGTCAATTCTCTGTGCCAAAAGAGGGATATCAACAGCTTTACTTCAAAATTATAACTAATTGAAAAATCATGTCTGGTGGCTCTAAGACTGCACTACAAAGAAATCACTCCATCCAAATTGACCCAGAGAAAGCCAAAAAGTTGTACCCCTACCATTACCTGAAATTTTCCTCAAACTTGTGTACATTACATTCTAGAGATAAGCAGTGAACACTTCTGGGGTTGATGTAAAGCAACCTGAAGCTGATTTTTCCCTCTCTCTGATTCAAGCCCAACTGGAGTTGATAAGCAAGGGTTTTAATTCAAAAGGCCTCTTAGTAAAATTATAGACTGCACAGAAGCATAACTCTAAATGAGAGCTACTGAATAAGTTGAAATAAGAACTTTATCATTTTTGCTAATTATGTCAAGAAGAAATTTAAATCAAGAGTTTCCAGGGAGGAACAATGGCTGGATAATCCATCATCAGATAAGTGGCAACCCTATTAGGAAAGAGATATGATTGCTAGTTATGACATTTAACTTGGTGCAATGATTTTCAGTGGTAGTTCTTTAAAATATTGATGCCAGGCCCCAATCCAGAACAATTAAATTAGAATTCCTGGGGGTTGGGACCAAGCATCAGTATTTTTAAAAATATCCCCAAGTAGTTCTAGTGGGTAGCTTGGGTTAAGACCCACTGCCTTAGTTAACAGAATTTAGTTACCTAAAGAGGTAAACAGTGCTTTTAAAATAGTTTAACTTTTTCTCTTGGGCACCCTACAAATCATGTTGATTAATTAACATTTTCTGAAAAACA
This sequence comes from Canis aureus, assembly GCF_053574225.1. Classification (NCBI taxonomy): domain Eukaryota; kingdom Metazoa; phylum Chordata; class Mammalia; order Carnivora; family Canidae; genus Canis; species Canis aureus. The sequence goes on from NC_135634.1 coordinate 29,176,965, forward strand.
GTAAAGAGTTAACTGCTGCTAATGTTCAGGCCATGGAATTAGACATGACTTTTAGGCATTGGATTCATCTCCCCAGATAGAAAGTAAAACATGGATTTCTGAGCATGAGGTTTTGGCAGACAACAATCAGGGATAGGCTGACCTCAGCTGAGCAAGTGCCATATAGGGAGCAAAAAAGACAAAACTATCAGCTCGTTTCAACATTAACTCAAGTACTTATTAAGTACACCAGTCACAGTGCTAGGGGCTGAAGAGTCTGAGATTAAAAGGTTATGGCCAATTCCCCTGCAGGAACTAACATTCTAACAGAGAGAAAGAAATATAGACCAAACTTTCCACCCATGCAATATATAATTGAGATATATAGCAGGTACTTGGGAAGCACAAGGAGGAAGTATAGAGGCCTCATGATGACAGATGAGGATTCCTGGAGAAGACAACTATGAGCTGAATCTAGAAGGGTGAGTGAAATTCTGCTAGGTCAATGGGGTCTATAACCTGTGCTAAAGTGAGGAAGAGCATGACTAGTTCTGAGAACAACACAAGTGACAAAGGAAGCTGGGAAGGTAGGCAAAGAGCTGATTATAAAGCTCCCTATATGCCATCTAAGGGTTTTTCATTTGGCCATGGAAGTGATGGGGTTATTGATGGATTTCAAGTAGGAGAATATGATCAGGCTCACATTTAGAATGATCACTCTAGCAGTTCATAGAGGCTTGATACTCAAAGTGCAATCCATAGACTAGCATCATCAGCATCACATGGGAGCTTGTTAGAAACTTTTAAAAAATCCCAGCTCCCATTCCAAAAGTACTAAATCAGAATCTGCATTTTAACAAGCTCCCCAGATGATCCACGTGCATTAAAGTTTGAGGTTCACAGTTAAAGAAAAATTTTCATGAAAAAGAGGTGAGATTTTAAGAAGACCAGTCAGAAGGCTATGGTAACAATTTGTTAAATCATCCTTTTAAATGGCTTTTTAATATGTGCCTATGCACAGATCTACCTATAGACCAACTTCCAAAACATTCAGTTGATAAGTAAAATGCTCAAAAAATACTTGTAAAGATAAGCTGAGTTTTCTCCTCACTTACCCTCATTTTCTACCAGCTTAGTAAGAATCCTGTAAACCTAACCATAGCATAAGATCTACAGGCCATGAGCACTGGAATATGCAGTGATATCTATTGTAGAATTTCAGGTACAATTTCAGCAGAAGGGAGAAGTCCTTTCACCTAGCTTTATGACGAGTATAAGCAATGCGCCTATTGTCTTTCTCTATGTGTTATCTCAAAGACCATGTGTGGGGTGAACACTATCTTGTTATTGGGGACCCAGAGACCTGGATTAAAGTCAATTATGAACTTTACAATTGCTGATTGGGTGTGTTGAAAGATAGAGAGACCCAAAAATGACACAAGGATAGAGATCTGAAAAAAGATATGGGAGAGGCTATGTGTCTAGGGGTGGCCTTTGATGGCGATAATTTCTTCTCCTTGATCATGGATAATAAGTGATGATGGGACTAAACTGAAGCTACCTGAAAGCATTCTTTTTCCTCAGAAGATAATCTTCCCAAAGAGCAAATCTTGAAGAGTTTGGAAAAGGGAGTATGATCTAGTAGGTAAGAATTAGGGGGGCTAAAAGGACAAACAAGCTATTAGTCTATAAATAAGCATAAGTGTACCTCATCTTTAACAATCAGCATGTTATTGAACAGGGTGCACAATTGGACTGGGGTTAAATTAAACCTATTTTAAGCCATTCTGGGAATTTGCTATTTAAAGGAATCTTTATAAAATGGATAATCACCCACTAATGAAGCTTTTGTTAAATCTAGAGTTCTATAAAGCTGAAGTTCCCAAACAGACTACGACTGGAGGATCACCCCATGGATATCTGACAGTACAATTTGTCTGTGTGCCAGAGAACTGAGCTCTGTAAAGAGAGTCCAACAGTTAGGGAACCTGTGCTCAAAGGAGTTCCTGCCTTGGTGAAAAGTGGATATGTAAGTAGATGAAAGAACACACAACTTGGTAACTAAAGGAGAATCTAAGATCCCAGGTCAAGATAAGCAGGTGAGAGGCCAGTAAGGAGAGAGTATATTGATTAGTAGACAGTACATAAGAGGTAGACAGACAAAAAGGGCAAATGACCTCAAAAAAATGGAAGCTATGCTTAAATCATGATTAAATCCTCCTTTACTCATCTCTGGATTTCTAGTGCTGGTATCCAAAATGCTTTAAAATACTGTCAATTTAATTACCTGATGAGCATCTGTGAGTTCTTAACTAGCTTGAAAGACATTCTTGTTGGGAGCAATACAACACACAAGTAATTTATTGTTAATTGAGTGATCTTGTGACTTTTTGGAATACCTTCACAGAAAAAAATGGAGATTGGGACACCTGGGTAGCTCAGTCAGTTAAGCGACTGACTCTTGGTTTCAGCTCAAGCCATGATCTTAAAGTTATGAGGTCAAGCCTAGGAGTTAGGCTCCACACTCAACTCAGAGTCTACCTGAGATTCTCTCTCCCACTCTGCCCTGCCTCTGCTCATACTCTCTCTCTCAAATAAATTAAATAAATAAAAGGGGCCTTGAATAGAAAATTGAAACATGAGAAGAATTTGGTAATTTGGAAAGGAAGGTAGGAAAAGGTTATCAGAATTAAAACCAGAAGTATAGCTATTTAAGACTCTCTCTTTAAATTACTAAGCACGGAAAAAAATAAAATAAAATAAAAAATAAATAAATAAAATAAATAAATTACCAAGCACGGGATCCCTGGGTGGCGCAGCGGTTTGGCGCCTGCCTTTGGCCCAGAGCGCGATCCTGGAGACCCAGGATTGAATCCCACGTCGGGCTCCCGGTGCATGGAGCCTGCTTCTCCCTCTGCCTGTGTCTCTGCCCCCCACCCCCGTGTGACTATCATAAATAAATAAATAAATAAATAAATAAATAAATAAATAAATAACCAAGCACAAGTCCTAGACTTTGAAATCAATTAATCAATCAACCAATCCAATTATAAGCATGGAATGGGACTCCAAGAAAGATCCTAGGGTGAAGGTAAGGACCAAGCACATTTCACTTCCCAATAGCCACCTAGGATCATCACAGCCTCCTCAATACCTCACACTTTCCATAGAGTAGAATGTTGCCTTTCTACAGCAAAAAGCTGAATGAGAAGGAGGTTGAGAGATACAAAAGCACCAGTCCATCGAATCAAAAAAGAATTCAAGGGATGAAAAAAATCCAAGAGATAGGTCAGTGAAAGGGTCAGAAAGAGGTTAAATAGAGTCAAAAGAAGCTCCATTTAGATTTCAACCAAGATCAGTACCAGCCATTTCTCAAAAGCTTTTACGACTTCATGTAACTTAGCAACTGACCTATGTTTGGTTTTTGTTTTGTTTTTATCCATGTCAGTATCTCAGCAAAAATGCTTAGGATTGTGCATTCACTGAGGGATGGGAGGCAAAGGGGAAAAAATATGTGCTATGTCCTGTTTGGCAAGGTTGTGACAATACAGGATAACAAAAAGGATGAGCAAAAGGTCCAATCCTCAGGATTCTCTTTTTTTTTTTTTTTTTAAATTTTTATTTATTTATGGTAGTCACACAGAGAAAGAGAGAGAGAGAGAGGCAGAGACACAGGCAGAGGGAGAAGCAGGCTCCATGCACTGGGAGCCCGACGTGGGATTCGATCCCGGGTCTCCAGGATCGCGCCCTGGGCCAAAGGCAGGCGCCAAACCGCTGCGCCACCCAGGGATCCCCAATCCTCAGGATTCTCAAAAGAAAAACCAAAACCTAAATGCTGTTCTTATCGTCCAGGCATGTCCTTAGGACAGTGTGTCCCAGAAGGCCCCTGTGGGACATGTCTTTGAGATGCTTCAGGATTTTATTCCTTGCCTACCTGAAAATCAGAACCAATCCCCCAGGCAATTGGTCTTCACAGATCCCTTATTTTATTCCACATTGAACAAAAGGGGCTGGGAAATAAAGCAGGATCTCTTACAGTTGATGGTGGGGCACCCCCACAAGAACTCTCAACCCTCATCCCCATAAGATTCTCTCTTCCTTGGGAAGACTGGAAATGACATGGCCAGTGAGCTATCCCATTTGTGAGGGATGACTCTCACTGGAATGATAGAATCTCTCTCTCTCTCTCTCTCTCTCTCTCTCTGACACACGCACGCAAACACACACACACACACACACACACACACACACACACGCACCTTGCTATCTCCTTGCTGCTGCCATGCCGTGGCAATTGCAGGGACAGCTCCTATCTAGGCAGCTTAATGTGCATATCAGCACCACCCGGGTGGACAGCTCATAGCGGGGGCCCTCTCTGAAGCTTGGCCTAGAAATTTGTTCAAAACTTAGTAAAGAAAGCAAACTTCCTAGTTGTGCACTCAGCCACCCCTTTCAATCTGCCCTGCGGCAGAGCCAAGTTTTGTGACCCTCTCTTAGCATAAGAACAGCTCACACCTCCCCACAGGATGTCCAGATAACTTTTCATTTTAAAGAGTTAACTGGGGCAGCCCTGATGGTGCAGCGGTTTAGCGCTGCCTGCAGCCCGGGGTGTGATCCTGGAGACCCAGGATCGAGTCCCTGCATGGAGCCTGCTTCTCCCTCTGCCTGTGTCTCTGTCTCTGTCTCTCTCTGTCTCAATAAATAAATGAAATCTTTATTAAAAAAAATAGAGTTAACTGGAGGTAGGTAGTTATTTGTTTAGACCCCAGTAATGCCACCAGAAACTCTGAATCCATCTTCAACTCTGCCAGCCTTAGCTTGTTGGCTTCTTGCCACTAATGGTCTCGGGACAGCTGCCCCTGTGCCAGGTATCAGATCTGCATTCAAGAAAGATAAAAGGACAAAGGGATGTCGTTCTAGTAAATCTGTTCATTTTATTAAGAAAACAGGGTTTTCCGGGAAGCATCCAGAGAGCCCCACTTAGGCCTCATTGGCCAGTACTGTTAGATGACCACTTCTAACTGCAAAGGAAGCTGGGAGAATGAATATTTAGCTTTCCTACCCTTTGCAGTCAAAGAGGCAAGGCAAGATGGGGTTAACATGATCAGCTAATGTGTCTGTCATAAGCAAAAAAGACAACCACTGTTAGGTTACATATCACTGTGAAGCTACTTCTAGAAAGTGGAGTTGTGGGCAGCCCTGGTGGCTTAGCGGTTTAGCGCCGCCTTCAGCCCAGGGCCTGATCCTGGAGACCCGGGATCAAGTCCCACCTCAGGCTCCCTGTGTGGAGCCTGCACAGGTAGCCTGCTTCTCCCTCTGCCTGTGTTGTGTCTCTGCCTCTCTGTGTGTGTGTGTGTGTGTGTCTCATGAATAAATAAATAAAATCTTTAAAAAAAAAAAAAAAGAAAAGAAAGTAGAATTGTTCTAGCGTGCCTGAGTGGCTCAGTAGGTTAAGTGTATGCCTTCGGCTCAGGTCATGATCCCAGGGTCCTGGAATCGAGTCCCACATCAAGTTCCCTGCTCCGCGAGAGCCTGCTTCTCCCCGCCTGCCATTCCTCCTATTTGTGCTCATTCCCTCTCTCTCTCTCTCTCCCCCGCCCCGGCAGAGAAATAAATATATTCTTTTTAAAAAGTGGAATCATTCTAGCACCTATTTCATAGAGATTATAGAAAGCTACATGGCATGGTTCCCATAGGACACACGCACAGGCACTTCAGGTCCCCAATTTAAACACTGGATATTCCATAGTTACAGGAGGTATGCCAGCAAAAATCTGGGTTACAAGGGGATGTTAATGTCTATAAAGAAATTTTTGAGGCAAGAAAGGTGTCCATCAATACAAAAGTCATAAGAAATTTGAATCTTTGTGACCTCAGAGCCCAAGACAATTTTTTCCAAAAAAGGCTGATATGTTTGATTACATTGAAAATAAAATTATCCCTAATTTACAGAGGAAAATCTGGGGCTCAAAGAGGTTAAGTAACTTCCACAAGATTACATAACAGCGTTCATGACAATAATAACTACTATTTATGAAACACATAGTATGTACATATATTATATTTAATCCCAAAACAACCCATAGGTACTATTATCCCTACTAAGCTAATCTAAGAGAGCCAGTAAGGGAAACCAGGGCTGTCTGATTCCAAATCTCTGCCTTTTGCACCCTACTGTATGTACTTGACCCTTCTGCTATCCGAAAATGGGACACAGAGAATGATCAAAAAGAACATTCAAGTAGATCTGTTCTGTAACCTGTACTTTCAATAAATAAACTACTGCAGATCAGCTTAGGGAAGAGGGATATTCAGCATAAACTATAATGAGGCAAAAACTATGGCATACCCTTGTCCTGCAACCTGCTGACAAATGATCTAGGCTCTCAATTCTGGAGCCCATCCACCCACCACCAATTCCTGGCCAACTTTCCAACCATCCTACAGGTTCTTATCATCTCAGGAAGAATCCTTCTCGAAAGACACTCTCCCATCTAACCTAAGAAGATACCACATGAGGGCACCATGAAAAGTTACTACATCTCTGTGAGATGTTATTCATGCTAAGTTTATTAGAAATGGGTTTAGTTCACTCCCTTTTAAATAGACATTCAACCAAGAACAAAAGGAAAAGAATCCTCACGTGGGTTACATATTTTGAAAGAAAGTGTAAGCTAGATTGGGTAAAATGGAAAGAGCACTGGATGGAGAGTATGAAGCTCTGGGTTCTGATGGCTTCTTTGTTGATTGGTTGACTGAGTGAGTCTTTTCAACTGTACAAGCTTCGGGATCTCTTACAACTCAGAGCATGGAGAGGCAGGAAGCACATCTGAAAGGCAGCTTTCTGAGAGAGGTCAGGATCTTACTTAGCCACAAGGTATGATGAGGCCTCTGAGTGAAATTCAGGGACAATATTTTGAGGGCAGTCAGTTAGGGGTGGAGTTAGGTATGTAAAGATATAATGCAGGGAGAAGCTACCATTACTCACTGAGAAATCCAGGAAGGCTGTTTTGCTTCCTAGAAGAAAGGGTAGAGGACATGCCCACCCTGGATTACCCAGGGAGGAGAAAATGGCAGTGCTTGTCTTTGCAGACACCTGGCCCCATGCTATTCATCCACGCAGTGATACAAGTGGCCATGATTCCCTTCCTATGAAAAACCTGCTCTTAACTGAGAATCATTTTGGAACAGCCTGTTTGCTGGTATGTCAAATAAAATAAAGTATATCCATTCAGTCAGAAGATTGAATCCAGCATCAGCTTTATGCTAGGCACTGTGGGAAATACAGAGAAGCCTAGAAGACATATACATAGGAGAAAACTTTCGTTGAGCACCAACTTTCAAGCCCAATGCTAGGAGCTTTGCATCCATTATCTCACTAAATTTCAGGTCACTCTTACAAAGTGAAAAGGAACAAACAGCCATGAGAAACTCAGATGATAATGATGATAATAATAATCATAATACCTAACATGGTTTGAGTGTTTATTGTGTGCCAGGAGCTCTATTAAGCATTCTGCATGTATTATCTCATTGAGACAAAGTGCTATGGAGAGGTCTTTTGATTTTTCCCTTTCTTGCCTTAGTTTTCCCCTAATCATTATGGCTTCTATTTCCTGAGTTTTCTTACTGCCATGTGGGGTCTCTGAGCCTCTTTGATTTCAGTCCATAAAGTGATTCTGGGAAAAAGAAGAGGTTGGTCTCAATAAGCTGAGAGCCCCCTGGGTGGCCTTGACTCAAATGGAAGCATTCAAGGAGGAGAGTAGAAAAGAAGAGCTCCCTAGAGACCAGGTGCATTAAAGAAGGGGTGTCCCTTAGGAAGTGATCCATCACTTATGATACTTAAAATAGAGCTGGGAAGAATCAGACAGCAAGGATAACAGAAAGGAGCTCCCTGACTTATGCTCGGAAAAGTGAAGCCAGTTGAGCTTCTTCCAGGGCTCATCTCCCTGACTCCCTAGCTTCCATCCTATAGACTCGGGGGCCCCTCTCAAGACCTGGGTGGTGAGCTCAGCCTGGCACAACACAAGGACTCTAAGTTTTAATCCCAATTAGACTTTCCATTTGCTGCTTGACCCTTGATCTCTTAAGTAGTGTCTACACAACCCAAAACATCTTATCAGTTGAATCAGAAAATTTAGCCAGTCATTTACCAGAGATCTGGACTCCGAATCTTTGGACCAGTTTAAAAGGATGCTTTTATTGGATTGATTAAATTGGCCAGATGTTCTCCCTTCATTTTGGCATGGCCTCGGGTCCATATCTAGTTACAGCTGAAGGGAGGAATGAATGAGGAACCAATGTGCATTTTTTAAACACAGAGTTCTGCTTACTCTACTTTACTTGAATAAATTAGATTGAGTACCCTAGGTTTCTGTGAACCAAATCTCCCTGTCAATGACATTTCTTTAGTCACAATTATAAATCATAGGTCACTTTACAGTTTATAAGGCAATTCCACATATATTATTTCATTGAGACTTGGTGCAAAGCAAGATATTATTTTTCTTATTTTGTAATAAAAAATCAGTATTCCCTCACCCATAATGATCACCTCTCTCTAGTATAACCTAAACAAATTCAGCCTTGTGCCTGTCATTAGGCTCAAATTCATGGGATCTGAGATTCAGGGATCACTCACATCAAAAGAAAGCAAATCTGTCTCCAAAAAAAGACCATCCAGAAACTTGCAGTCAAGATGATATGGTGAGTTCAAATTTTGGTGGACTTATCTACTCCAACACATAGCACTGATAGAGAGCACATTTTTAAGAAAACATTTAAACAGGGATGCCTGGGTGACTCAGCTGTTGAGCATCTGTCTTTAGCTCAGGGCATGATCCTGGGTCCAGGGATCAAATCCCACATCGGGCTCCCTGCGAGAAGCCTACTTCTCCCTCTGTCTATGTCTCTGCCTCTCTCTCTGTGTCTCTCATGAATAAATAAATAAAATCTTTTTAAAAAGAAAAAGAAAACATTTAAACATGTATAGCTTGTATAGACAGTGGCAGTGGGAAACTCTACCCCTGTAGACAGTGGTCACCCTAAGTATTCTTTGTAAGACTGAGGATCACATCTTGCTTTTTCCCTGAAGCCATATGCAGGGTAGTGCCCCTCTACTTCCCCAATCCCTTCCACTTTGCTCTGAAAAAGCTTTAAAAACTGCTGAGCAAAAGGGCTAAAAGGCAGTGAAATTACTCTGAATGATACTAGAATGGTTACGTGCATGTCAGTATACACTTGCTCAAACCCTATAGAATGTGCAACACCAAAAGTAAACCATAATGTAAACTGTAAACTTGGGGTGATTATGACGTGTCAGTGTGGGTTTATCAGTTATAACAAATGTACCACTCTGGTTGGGGAGACTATGCATATATGGGACAGGGGTCTAGGGGAAATCTCTGGATCTTCTGCCCAGTTTTGCTGTGACCCTAAAACCAGTCTAAAAAGAATATATATATTCTTTTTTTTTTTTTTTTCCTGAGAGTCCCCTGAGGCTGTGGCTATTCTAAATTTAGGGTCTGAGGACCTGCAGCTGGCTGCAGGAGGACCCAGAGACAGTCTCAAAACCAGGAACTAACCAAATCAATTGCTGACCCAGTAGGGTCAAATGTGCTTAGGGACAAATAAGATGAGACTTCCCTGACTTCCCTTCTCTTCTGGGTCCTTCCAATCACTAAATATTAGAGTGCCCAAGGCTATCTTCAGCCCCATTGGGATCTATCTACAGTCACTCCTCTATAATATTCATCAATAGCTTGATGTTTTTACCAAATGTATGCTTGTAGCCTTGACTTCCCTCTCAGCTCTAGGCTCATATAAGTAAATTTCATGAGGACAGAGATTCTATTTTAATTCATTTGTGCATTCCTCACAGTAATCTAGAGCAATGCTGAGACAGCGGGTTTCAGTGAAAGGTGCTGTACAAAACTCCCTGCCTCCTAAACACAAAGGCAAAATTGGTCATGCCATCTAGAAAGATAAATACTCACTTTTCAGGCCCATAGTTTCACTCTCAGGATCTCAAGGGTGACTTGTCCTCATGGCATTCCAAGAGAGCCTGTCCACCTTTGCTCCCACATAAATGCCATGCTTCTCCCAGACTTGAACAAAATACCTGTGATGACCACCACAGTTAGGAGAAATGGGATTTTCAGATCCCACAGAGTTGGAAACAAAAACAGCAGAATTATTCAGCTCTGTCAGAACAGTCTCCAGAACAAATCCAAGGGGATCCTGGGATAAGACACGGAGATTTCTCCAAGATTAAGCAGAGACAGTTGGTATTATTACATTGGAATATTACACCCAATATGATAGGTAGCCTCTAAAATATCCCCCAGTCATCCCCACCCTCCGGTATTTTTTGCACTTTTGCGTAATCCCCTCCCCTTGAGTGTGGGCTGGATTTATCAATGTCTAATGAATAGAACATGGCAGAAATGGTGGTATGTCACTTCCAAGATGCAGTTATAAAACGTCTATGGCTTCATTTTGGAGCTTTCCCTTGCTCTCTGTAGAAACAAGCTCCCACGCTGCAAGGCAGCCCTGTGGAGAGGACCACATGGTGAGGACCTGAAGCCTGCCATAGGGACATGAGTGAGCATGAACACAGATTCTCCCCCAGTCGAACCTTGAGCTGACAACTTGACTGCAGCCGCTTAAGGGACCTTGAACCAGAATCGCTGGCTCAGCTACTTCCAGATTCCTGACCCAGTTTAGAAGCTGTCAGATAATAAATATTTGCTGTTTTCAGCTGCTATATTTTGGGGTGATTTGTAATGCAGCAATAGATAACTAATGCACCAGTTTTAACATGTATGACCCCCACAAGCTCTGCACACCTAGTTTAGCTCTTTCCCACATTCATTCAGATGTTAACATACTCATTCAATTGTTACACACACATTCAGTTCAGTTGTTATTCACATGTTGGTATTTTATTCACATTTGAATGCTAAACACAGTACTTAAACATAAAATATTCATTTAAATGTACAAGAAAGTCCTCAGATGCTGCCTTAGCCCAGATTCTCAAGAAAGCAGTCTGAAGCAAATTTTATGTGCCAACATATTACTAGTCATATAATCCCAGGGCCACCAGGGTGAGGGGGAAAGCGGAAATGAGAGGGGGAAATAACAGAGACAAACACCGAGCTGGCTACCACTTCACAAAACAACAGAGCCCGTTGCTTAGTCACACCGGAAGTCTCCAGAAAGACCACATGAAGTCATCCACCTGAAAAAGTCCATGAGAAGGAGAAAAGGGGAGTCATTTATTTGCTGGTTCCTTCCTGTCTCTTGTCTCTTGGTCAAACTTCATCCAATGGATATTAAAACCCCTCTACGCTTCCAGGTTGTGTTATCCACATCCTCAGGACAGCCACTGAGGAAACCAAGTCCTATACTCATGACCTGGTACTACCTCTGAAACCAGACATGAGGGCACCTAAGCTTCCATGGGTGTATCAGGTCACCCACACACACTGGAACTGTTGTGGCTACCACCACAGCAGACGTTACAGAGGCCTTGCCAAAATCTGGCCCTCACTCGGGGGAGGCTGAGACAGATGGCAGTGTTAGGAGGTGAGGTGACAGAGGAAGCAGCTGGGGTTCTTCACCGATCAGACGGCCAAGAACTAGAGGGCAGTTGATACTAAGCAAATCAGGGAGAAGTATAAATTGGATCTGGACAGACTGCACACAGATGAACACAGATGCTACTTTTATATTGGAATTGTGTATCTATGGACACACATTCAGGTGTTATCTGTATTCACCCAAACTTTATTACTTGTCCTCTGAATACAGGGATGAGCCACCCCATACAGGAGGCTTGGAAGACAGGTTCTGCAGCTCCAAGCAGTTTTGTTGCCTGGAGGCATCCTTATTCCTCAGGAGAATTTCACTTTCCTGGAAACTTAATATTATTTAATTCCATTGTCTGGTTTCATATCATGATGTCACCAAGAATACAGGAAGATGGGAGCTGACCCAGGATGAGATTGCAACTGAGACCAGAATCAACCCACCAGAGGGCTCTGAAGTGAGGATGCCCCTTCAGGGTTATCCCAAAGTGAAGCCAAGGGGCTAGCCTTTGTATTCCTGCATCAGCCAGTCATCATGCAGGCTGCCTCCTGAGGGGGATGTAACCTTGGAGGAGGCAGTTCCCTGCTGCCAAGAGCAAAGCTCAGCAAGAGATGGAACTCTCAGTCCTTCGCAGCCCTTCCCAGTGGCCAGAAATGTAAGTGGAATGCCACAGTATTCTTGGGTAAGAAAAAGGTTCTATACTCTTCAAGGTTCTTCTGGCTGGCCTAAGAATCAAGTTGACATGAGACAGATTAACAGGAGAAAATCAATTTTAATTTCATAAATATGGAGAATCCACATAATCATGAGATTTCAAAGACATGAGATTGGGCAACATGAGGTATACATGTCATCCTGAATGAAGGAGAAGGAGAGTAGGGGTCTGGGGCTTCAAAGGGAAGAAAGGCAATTCACAGGAAGAATGGAAAGCGTGAATGTTTGGTAAACAAATGTTTGTTGGGCCATCCAGAAACAGTGGGACGTAGAAAGGACTTTGGTCAAATAGGCCTTGCTAGTTTCCTTCCTGTCTACCAGAACTAGTTCACATTATAATATAGTTATTTATGGTGCTAGCCCTCTTCTTGGAGCAAGTCTTCTATCTTTTAAACAATTAGAGGGAAGGTGAAACTTCTTCCTGAGTCTTTTGGGCCTTGATTGCTTTCAACTCAAAATAATTCACATGCAAAAGTGGCATATCTTGGGGTAACTCATTCTGAACCCCTACAGTATCCACTAAATTTGGCTATCATCTTGACTAAACTTCCCATCTTAAAATTTACAATTAGATCTAACTCTAGGGATGCCTGGGTGGCTCAGTGGTTGAGAGTCTGCCTTCGGCTCAGGGGGCGATCCCAGGTCCTGGGATGGAGTCCCTCATCAGGCTCCCTGTGAGGAACCTGCTTCTCCTTCTGCCTATGTCTCTGCCTCTCTCTGTGTGTCTCTCATGAATAAATAAACAGAATCATAAATCTAACTCTGGTTTTTCTCCAAAACTGAACACACTGATTCACCCTTGACTTTTTCCAGAGTAAAAAGGGTTTTCAATAAGATATCATAAAAGATTCCGTAAAAGCATTTAGGATGATCACATGATGTTTCTTTCTAGGCTTCAATGATTTCCTGATTCGCCAGAGTGACAGGGACAGGAGCCAGGCCTCAAGTAATCCCAAATTCCAAGAATCTTTTCCTTAACAAATAATCTAAAATATATATCCAGCTTTCTTAACCACCATGTCTAGATTTCCTTGTCCCTCCTGAACAAAAGGACAAGTCCAGCTTTTGCTCTAGACTAAGAGAACATTGCCCTGTTGCCTCTGTAGATCTAAAGAAACCAGTAAAATAAAATAGCATAAAATAGCCTAATTCTGAGGTCAGAAATCTCATAACCCTCCTCCTACCCCAAGTCTGGCTAATTTCTTCTGATAGTTCACTCTTGCCTATTACCCCTTATACTTCTCAATTGTCATTGAGACTGCAGGGTCCTGTCATTGTACCCAAGTCATCAAACTCTGGTTTACCACATCCCCCAAATCTCCCCATTGCCTGAAGCCAGTGCTTATCAAGCTGCAGTCTGATTGCTTTTGGGCTCTGACAAAGTAGGGAATGGATCCACTATCCTGGTTTTTATCCTGTTGTGGGTTTTATTTTCTTCTTGTTGTTTTTAATCTATTTTACACACTGATGTTTCTATAAAATGCTTTCTGAAGAAAGGTCAAGAAAATACATTTGAAAAGCTCTCTTCTTGATCAACATTCAAGGGTTTTGCATCACCAACATCAGACTGACCTCCACTCTGTAACCATGCTTCCTCTCTCTGAGCACAAGCTCCCATCTCTCAAACACTTGCTAATTTCCCATTTTAACTGGGAAAATGTGGACTCAAAGCAGTGTCTAGCTGGCATTGCATAACTTTGTTTCCATTCTGTTCCCTTTACAGTTGCCTTCCATTGTGACAAGAAGTATCTGTTTACTATCTACTCTTAGGGCATAAATTTTTCATTTGAGGGGTATAATTCAGATCATTAAATAAATGGATTTAAAGAACACTATAAACTAAATGATAGAGCAGTCTCACATAGTTAAGGCAAAAAACATGAAGGTGGCACAGGGACGAATGCCATCCTCTGTGGGGCAGTTACCTCTTGCTGGGCATTCCATCTGTGCTCTGTCACCACCAGCATCCAAATACAACACAGCAAGAATCCTCCACCTTATTGTGCATAAGAACCAGAGAGCCTAATTCAATATGTTGAAGGAGGGGCCCAGGAATCTGCATTCTTAGCTGACACTTCAGCTTGTTCTGATGCCTGACTATCCCTTTTTCAATGTATCAATTCTCCAAGACCACCAGACAAGTTCCTTATGGAATATGAAAAATCATCTCTCACTCCTACTTAGCTGTGCTTACAACCTTCAAATAAATGTTTGGGGAATACAGTCAGCCAGATAGGCGGACACTGCACGCCGGCAGAAACGTCAAGCCGGAAAAAGCCTTTCTATTCTACAACTAGATAGTGGAGCTCAAAGAAGATGAATTCCTTGTGTCTGACCCTCAGCTGATGAAAAGCAGAGTCACAACGAAGGCCAAATATCTGAGCTCCCAGCTAGAGTCCTAGACCACTACCTCTTGAGTTGGCAGACCTTCCAGGATTGGAGCAGAAGTTGACAAGAACTTAAAAAATCATGAGCGCACATTCGGTTAGTTCGATTCACTCAAAATCTAAGCCCTGAATTTTGCAAAAGCATAAAAGAGACTAGGAGAAGTCCAGGTAAATATGCCTGACTGGAGGAAAAAGAATAAGCAAATCTACTCTAAGTTGTCAGTAGCAACTTCTTCAAATGCAGTTGCCAGACATGGAACAGGCCTTGGAACCAAATTAAGACAAATAAGGAAGCAGACAGAGACCTAAGGAAGCTGTATCATTCCGCAGCATGCAGAACGTGAGGGCCTGTGTGGCTACCTCTATCCATCCCTATATCCCTACAGTTATTGTCTCAATACAGGGCCCCATCAAACACATCTCTGGGAGACATTTTAGTGCAACCTGTGGGTTCAAATCCTTACTCTGCTTCTTACTATCGTGATAATCTTAACATCCCCTGTACTCTGTTCTCTTCACTGTAAAACTGGGATACTAGCAGTTCCTACTTCATAGGGCTATCCTTACATCAAGGATCAGAACATGGGGCGCCTGGGTGACTCAGCTGGTTAAGCATCTGCCTTTGGCTCAGATCATGATCTCAGGGTTCTGGGATCCAACCTGAGTCGGGCTCTCTGCTCATCGAAAAGCCTGCTTCTCCCTCCCCCTCTGCCTGCCATGCTGTCTCTCTCTCTCTGTCAAATAAACAAGTTAAATCTTAAAAAAAAAAAAAAAAAAAAAGGTCAGAACAGTGCCAATTTAACATGCAGTAAGCATGCAGTAAGGGTTCAGCAACTGTTTTCCATTTGTCAGTAATCACCAGTCAAACATCTAAGTTAGGCATCATGAGAAATATGGGGATGCCCTAAAGGTATGTTATGGACTGAATGTTTGTGTCTTCCAAATGTGATGGCATTAAGGGATGAGGCTTTTGAGAGGTGAGAAGGTCATGAAGGTGGAGCCTCATGATTGGGATTAGTACCCTCATCAAAAAGACCCCTCAGAGCTCCCTCGCCCCTCCTACCATGTGAGGACACAATGAGAAGACAGTCATCTATGAACCACAAAGCAGAATCTCAGCAGACATTGAATCAGCTGGCACCTTGATCTTAAACTTCCCAGACTCTAAAACTGTGAATGATAAATTTCTCTTCTGAATAATCCACCCAGTTGGTGGTATTCTATTAGAGCAGCCTGAGTGAATTAAGACAACTTACACGCAATCAGATAGAAGAGACACAAAGTGTACAAAAACAACTCTAATTCAAGGAGACTGTACAGGTCATAAGGGCTGTGTATGTAAACAGTCACCATTCAGAAAGCATCTATCTGAGGTAGATACTCCAGTCATTCCCATTGGACAAGGAATAGAACTAAGGCAGAGTGCCATTATCACACAAATAATGGGAAGCAGACCCAGATTTTCATACTGCCAGGCTTGTCTTCTTAACCACAATACGTGATACACATTGCCTGTTAACATGCTATCTTACAGGTGTGATGTGTGACAAGGTTCTAAATAAACCGCATCAGTAAACCACATTCCTCAGTTAACCTTACGAAACCCAATAAATCCATAATAGCACTCTATGTTCTAAATAGTCCCTAAGTTAATTATTTATCTAGGCATTTGCTAATGAATTAATAAGTCACTAATACCTAATTATACCTATCGATACTAGCCTAATACTAGTACTATTAGGCTGGAAATAGTCCATGGGCCCAATCCATTCCCTGGTAACCAGAACAATGCCTGGCACATAGTATATATTCAGTAGATATTTGTGAAAAAATAAACTTACTCCTAATTTCCATTTATTTTCATTTTCAAATATCTTTAACATTTTATTATTGTTTATTGTTTATTATTGTTTATTAATATTGTAAATATTTATTTTGTTATTTTATTATTGTTTGTTTGTATTTTGTGCATAACCCAAGTGCCTGGCTTCATAAGGACTATGAACTCACTAATAACGAAGTGATACCTGGCCTTTCCTAACCCCTCCATCAACTGGAAGAAAACCAGGAGTCAGAAGAGAAACTCTTCTGTTGTGCAACTCTACCAGAAGCCTGAGTAGACATACCTCTCCCAGACAAGGAATGACAAGAAGACTCTGGACAGGGCGGAGAGGGGAACGAGATGATAGACTCTGGGGAGAACAAAAATTCTACAGTAAGGAATGTACCAGCAGTCTAATTAAGAAAAATGGACAAGGAATGAGACAGAGCCACGTGTCAAAAAAGATAAATTAGAACAGGTATGAAACCACTAGCCTGCTATTCCTATTTTAAGATCTTTAGTCAACATAGTCATAATGCAATTTCTGTTCCTATCAGCTGCTCACTGATAGGAGAAACTGTAATAGCAAGTCTCACTCAAAAGTATGGCCTGAGTCAGAAAAAGACAAATATCATATGATTTCACTCATATGTAGAATTTAAGAAACAAAACAGATGAACACAGGGGAAGGGAAGGAAAAATAAGACAAAAACAGAGAGGGAGACAAACCATAAAAGATTCTTAATCATAGGAAACACACTGAGGGTTGCTGGAAGGAAGGTGGGTGGGGGAGATGGGGTAATTGAGTGATGAGCATTAAGGAGGGCACTTGATGGAACGAGCACTGAGTGTTCTATGTAAGTGACGAGTCACTAAATTCTACCTCTGAAACTAAAAAAAAAAAAAAAGATTTCAAATAGAGGTATCCACTTAACATGAGAGTTTTGGGAGAGAAAAAATGAACAATTATATCTTAGTCCTCACTTTAATTATATTAACAATAGAGATGCCAGCAAAAAAATAAGGTATGGCCTGGTTTCCCTTGTCTTGCGAAGAAAGATCTCGGTTCTGCACAACACAAGTTGGAATGGGTTGGAAGAGGCTATGAACATAAAGCAGAGAAAAACTGAGATATCCCATCCCTATGCTTCCTTGCATAGGGTGGGTGTGGGAGCAGCAGGCCTGAAGCAAAGGCTTCCTAAAAGTGATCAGGCAAGATGGAGCAGTCACATGTAGGAGGCAGAAGTAGGAGAGCACTCCTGAGGTTCCAAAACAATCTGCAGGGAAACACAAGGCCTCCAGCGGCCAGGAGATGCCGTAGGATGGGCCAACTGTCCCAGGAGCTATGTTAGTCTGCCTAGGTACAGGGAATCATTTGGTGAATCAGGAGAGCCAAGTGAATTTTTTCTTGTATTTGACTTTGGTCAGTTGGAATCTTGGCAGGAAATGGATAGCGACCCAAGGATGTTAAAAAGGAGAGATAGGAAGAAACTATTCATAAAGAAGCTGGTCGGATTAGATCAAACTAACCAGGGATGATGTTGTACCCCAGGACTAAATATCAGAGACCCGTTTTCATTCCTGAACCCATAGGGCCAGTGGGAAGTATTGGCTGCCAGACCCTGGGGAAAAGTAACTGTATAGGGAGATGCTCCCTAATAGCAGCTGCATCCTTTGGTACAGGGCACAGCCAGCCTGCAGCAATACAGTGAGCAGAGAGCAGGGGAGCAAATACCACACCACTCTCTATGGTACCTCCTCTTGGTCAGATCTAACCAGAAGCCAGAGGGTGAAGGTGACCCTGAGGCACAGAACAGTGAAGGATGGAGAGTGGATCAGGAGGAGAAGGGGGTACCTGAGGCAAAGGTAATAGAAGCTGATTTCACACACCTCCCAATGGTATTCTTATCCTTCTCCAGCCTACTTTCAGCTCATATGGGCCACATCAAAGGGCAACATCCCATGATCTCCAACTTCTACTTGGGTTTGGCCACTAACAAAGATGAGAGTGTGAGCAAGGTGTGTGTGTGTGTGTGTGTGTGTGTGTGTGTGTTTTGTTATCTCTACCTCAACAAAGGGAGGCTTACTACATGAGTCTCCATCACGGTCCCAATGACAAACACTCTTTCCACTTGTTCTTTCTGACTATCACACACACTTATCTCTTGTGGCCCCCAAAGTTCCATGCCTTTGTAAAGAGTTCTTTTTTTAAAAAAGTCCCTTTGAGTTATCCCATTCTGAGTTGCTGCCTTTTTCCTGTTGGGACCCTAACTAATTCATTTTATAAGGATGATTTTTGTAAGATGACACTTTTCTACAGTAACATGTAACCAATTTTTTCAATGGAAATAAATGAGAAATTAGAATTTATTGGCCAGAAATCCATTTTTACATCTTATGAGCTGTTTTTGGAATACATACATGCCACTACAGAAAGGCATACCTGGACAAGGGACAGTTCATTATGATTATTTTCTTATACAAGTGGGAAAAATAAGAGAGAGAGGACAATCCTTTCCCCGCAAGACCCTAGGGCTCTGCCACTGGCTAGCTCCAAGCTTCTGCTTAAGTAATTGCTTCCCAATGCTAACATTAAAAGCAAACTGACCATTTGGCTTCACTATTCAGCAAAATATGAATTGAGGGGATGTTCATCTGAAAAGAGTTGAAATTCTAATTGTATTTTTCCTGCCTTAGAAAAAAACTTGCCGTGGCTCCCCTTTGTGTATAGAATAAAACAAACCCAAACCAGAAACTCCAAAACCCTCTGGGATTCAACTCTAACCTGCTCTCTGTTCTCCCCTTGCCCTCTGAGCGAGTATCTTGGATTCCACCTACCCCAGACAGCTACAACACCATTCCCTGTCCATGTTCTGTCTTTACTTCTCTGCGGCTATGTACTCCCTCTGTCTTAAATATGTTTGCATCTGTAGCTGTCGAAATCCTACTTGACATGCAAAGACATACACATATTCACAGGGGCTAAAATTTTAATAGCCACAAACTGGCAATAACCCAAATGTCCATCAACAGGTAAATGGATACACAAACTGTGGTATATCCATGCAGTGGTTCCACTCAGTAACAAAGAACATGCTATTGATACATGTAACAACATGGATGAATCTTCAAATCATTATGCTGTGTGCAAGAAGCCAGATCAAAAAGGAGCACAAACTGTATATTGCCATTTATGTAACATTCTAGAAAATGTAAACTAATTTATAGTGGCAGAAAGGAGATGGAGTGGTTGCCTGGGGATAAGGGCAGAAAAAAAGGCGTGGATTACCACTGCCTGGAGGACCCTTTGGAGGGTGATAAAAATGCATGTTAATCTGATCGTGATGATGGTTTCACTGATGTACACGTTTCCAAACTCATAAAATTGAACACTTTAAATATGTGCAGTTTATTATACACCAACTAAACCCCAAAAAGGTGTCAAAAATACTATAAACAAATTAAAACACAAACTGGAAAAACTACTGGCAGCAAGCCAGAAAGGGAGTATTGCGCATAATATATTAAGTGCCCCAACAAATTAAAAAAAAAAGCAAAAATCCCCACAAAACAGTATACAAATAAGCAATGGAAAATGGGTACAAAGCACAAGTAGGCAATCCAGAACCAAATACAATGACAAATATGCGTGCATAAGATCGTTGTCTCAACAGAATGTAAAACTATGCCCTCTTCACCAAGGGTTCTTTTTTTTTTTTTTTAATAGCTTCCTAGCTTATTACCATGCCTATAAGATTTTTTTTTTTTTTTTATTCATGAGAGACACACAGAGAGAGGCAGAGACACAGGCAGAGGGAGAAGCAGGCTCCATGCAGGGAGCCCGATGTGGGATGTGGGGCTCGATCCCAGGACTCCAGGATCACGACCTGGGCTGAAGGCAGGCACTAAACCGCTGAGCCACCCAGGCGTCCTTTCACCAAGGGTTCTGAAGGATCAGCAGTGTCTGGACGGAGCATCAGTGAGGAGCTGTCCCACAGGCGGGAGAGGGCTTCTCCGGGAGCCTCTTAACCACATCCTCCGCCCTTTTACCTGCATCCTGCTGGGCCCAGCATCCTCTGTGCTCCCTGGCATGTCAGGCCACCAAGTTCCTTAGGGGGAACGGAAGCCCCATCGCACATGGACGCTCGTCCTTGCATTGCCCCTCCTCAGTCTGATCATCACTGGAACCTTACCGCGTTCCAACCACAGTTACATTTAGATCACTCCAGGCCAATACAAAGAAGGGTGGTTCCTAATCCTCAGGCCAGAATAGAGCTCTGTGGTGGGCTTCATCCCTGTCTGCACTCTGTCACAGCCAGTGGCACACCTCTCTTTCTCTCTCCCCCAGAGGGAAACGCAGGCTCCCGCGGGCCAAGAGCGGGTCAGTTCACTGCTAGCCCGCTCAGAACCCAGCACAACCCCCGCCCCCCACCCCCACCCCCCTCACACACACCTGCCCTGCATCCGGAATGTTATCTTGAGTTTCAGTGTGGCATTTACCAAAGCACTGTCGCATACTTTTTTTTTTTAATTCAACTTTCACAAGAACCCTGAGCCGATATGATGATGAACATCATCATCATCCTGACTCTGAATGTGAGGAGGCAGAGGCTTGCAGTTGGGGTGTCTTTCCTCGCGCTGGCCTGCTGCATCTGAAAGGGGATGCGAGCTTGGGGGGGGTGGGGGCTGCCTCGTCCTGGGGTTGTCCCCAGCGCCCTAATCACTTTGAGAAGGAGAGCTGAGCGGAAGGCCCCCCCAAGCCTGGGGCAGGGGGAGGGGGAAGGGGAGGGTGCACCCGCAATGCGCCCTGGCGGCGGCTCGGCTGGAGGGTTTTCCTGCCTCGCGTCTCTCTCTCCCCGCCCGGCTGTTCCACTCTGTTTGCGGGCAGCAGCGGACTGAAACTGACAGGCTGGCGGGGGAGCTGGAGCAGAGCGGGGTCGCGGGGAGCCCGCGGGGGAAGGGGGGCGGGGGTGGGGGGAGGGACGCGGCAGGAGCGGGAACCACGGTGGAAAAATCCCAGGTGACGGGGAAGAAATGAGGGAAGAAACAGGAGCATCCCTAAGAAGAGGGAGACAAAGAGAAAAGTTGGACAGCCGAGGAAACACAAAGCGTGCACAAGCCTCTGCGAAAGAGGAAAAAAGGGAATGAACAGATGATGGCTCATTTATTAATTATTAATAAACAAGTAGCACTAATGAATAGCATCATTAAAGGGCATTTTGTGAATATTAATATGTAGTTGCATTCTAAATGTTCTCCCCTTGGCCAGCCAAGGTCCTTCTAATCTTTGTTTGAAAGTCACTTATTTTCATTTTAACCACACCCCCATCAAAACCCCACCATGACCACCCTCATTCTGTCTCCCATGGTCCTTATCACCAAGAAGACATCGTAAATTAGTGTTTTCTACACTCATTTTTACCATCTATCTCCCGCACTAGACCATATGCTTTGCAAAGACATGGATCTTTGTGTATTTGTACACTGATGTGAACAATGACCCAATATGCCATAGGTGCTCAATAAATATTTATTGAAAAAATAAAATAACATTAGATAAGAAAGGGAGAGGGGCTTCCTTCAATGCACTACCACCCACTTCCTGTAGAATTCCTCTCTCTCCAGTCAGCCTTTGCAATCCAGGGCTTGCAAGATGGTTCACCAGTGACCTCTGCCTTTCCCCCTGAGCAAGCTGTGAGCAGTAGAAGGAATGGGGCTAAGGGCTTCATCACAGAGCTCCTGGCTGCTAACCAACCCCCCTCACCCTTCTCCCCACTGGGAACCCCATATGAGCATCCTCCCATATAAGCACACCATCAGAGTTCCAGACTTGAAGCTGGCCAATGCTTTCATTTCACAGAAGTGGAGTTGGGGACCCAGTGAGGTGCAGTGACCTTCCACCCAGTGAGATGGAGTGACAGGGAGTTCCTGAGTCCCTCTGTGGTCTGGACTGATAAATACACCAGGGCTCCATTGCTAGGTGGCCAATGGGCCAGCTCTAGGGAAATGCTAAAGGTAGAGGATGTACTCGGGCCTTGTAGCTTTGGCTTTTCAGTTATTGTCTCTCCTCCCCCTATACAAGTCTGGTCCTTCCCCCACCCCAGAGCTGTGATGTATTCAGTGATTCATTCAGTGATTGCATTTGGCCCAACAGACAAAATCCCAATGCAGGGGAGAAGACTCTGGCAGCAGGGTGTCAGTCCACAAGGAGCTGAGTAGAAAGGTATTTTACAGAGGAGGGTAACCTCGTCCAAACCCTAATATGTGTTTTTTCAAAAGAGCTTGCTATCTTTTGGAACCCATGTAATAGCAGAAGTCTAAAGTCAGTGAAAGGAAATGCCTGGCCCAGGGTCTGTCTGTAAGTTGGGGCTGTAGAAATCTGGGTTTTTCCATTTCTGACTCTCTGTCTACAAATTTTCTCTTCTTCCATTCTCATCAGGTCTGGAACAGGAACAGCTTCATATATAAGAAAAATACCAGCTAGTTTTCCCTGGGTCCTCCCAGATCAAAGTAAGCCTATGATATGGGAGTTTGTTCTCACCCATATCTCTTTCATTTTTTTTTTAAAGATTTGTTCATTTTAGATAAAGAGAGAGGTCGCCTGGGTGGCTCAGTCGATTAAGTGTCTGCCTTGGGCTCAGGTCCTGATCTCAGGATCCTGGGATCAAGCCCCATGTTGAGTTCCCTGCTCAGCAGGGAGCCTTCTTCTCCCTCTCCCTCTGCCCAATTCCCACTTGTGTGCTCTCTCTCTCTCTCAAATAAATAAATAAAATTTTAAAAAAGAAAGAGAGAGAGAGAGCATGGGCAGGAGGCGCAAAGGGAGAGGGAAAGAGAGAATCCCAAGCAGACTCTCCACTGAGCACAGAGTCTGATGTGGGAAATCAGTTTCCCAACCCTGAGATCACAACCTGAGCCAAAACTGAGAGTCGCATGCTTAATTGACTGTGCTAACCAGGGGCCCTCATACCTCTTTCAGATAGACAAACCATATCATCAGAGAGAACTTGGGGTGAGAGATAAGAAGCCCATGCTTAAAATAAGCCACAATGACTTCTATTTGTTCAGCATCTAATATGGGCCAAGCACTTATAATCACTCATCCTCTGATATCATCCATACATCAGTCCCATGACGTAGGCTCAGAGAGGTTAATCAGCCTGTCAAATGTCACACAGCTGGTAAGTATCAGAGCTGGCATTCAGTCTGAGCACTGCAGGTTTGGCCTCCCTGTTATGCCACCCGCCGCGATCTTAGTGGGAGTGAGCGACATCACAATGGAGCAAAGGACCAGCTTCCCACCTGCCTTCACAAGGATGACTCCCTTATCTCTCAGAGGCTTGCCACCCCCCTGGGGTCATTCCCATCCCATTTTCTGGTTTAGGTTTTCCACAGCTCCGTTACCATGGCACTGGGGGCTCTCACCACTATTCAAAAACCCAGAAGAGGAAAATAAGAGGGCTTGGCTCTTTGATTCAAGAGCTGACCAGTTCTTTTAAAAGATAAACTCAATCTGGTCCTTGAATCAGGACTAGAAATGGGAGCCAGATAATGGCACTTGTAGGTCTTGGAGTTATTCAGCTTCTTGCTGCAAATTCAGTTCACTTTTCAGACATGATCGCATTCTTCTCCATAGGCTCTTAGCGAAAGCCCAGAGGAGAGATGGGGCTGATTCTCTATGGGCTGCGTCTAGAGGGAGGCTCATGGCCTCCCACCCATGCATCTGAACGTGTTCCTCTTTGCTCCTCTCCTGCCTGGCATGAAAGATAAAAAGATGGCACACTGCTGGCACTGTTACCTGTAAGTAGGAATTTCTGTGAGGGCCATGGTTTGTTCCATCAAGTTTAAAACATCAAAAAATAAATATGCTGCAAGCTTGGTAGCCTGTTGGAGATTAGAGATATTACTGTTTCAAGCCCCGTTCCCCCCACCCAGCACTCAGGTGGCATCTCCCAGAACAAACAGAAGCCCTGAGAGAATGAGCAAACCAAAGGGAAGGAGCTCTTGCTACCAGCCTTCAGAACTGCCTCTAGATATTGAGACCACCTTTCCTGCTGGCGGGAAGAAGCAATTTCCACCCCCCACTAGGATACTCTGAGTATGTTTTGTTTATCACTCAGTCTCTTGGCTCTTTGGTTCTCCTCCATGACTCTACTTGCTCTTCACGTCTTGGTATAGTGGAAAGAAAATGCCCTTTGGAATCAGGGAGGCTTGGATTTAAAGCTCAGCTCTTCTTCAACTGAACAGCTGAGTGATTTTAGACAAGTTACTTAATATTCTCTGAATCTCAGGACTGAGGACAGTCTGGACGGGCCCATTTCTTCTCCAACTTCCTGTCCTTGTTTACTTAAAAGAAGGTATCAGAAAATTTCAGATCCTTGCTTTATGCTTTGGGATCCTAGTGTTTGCAATTTGAATGCTTTTAACATTCAGTTTTGGATTCCACATCTCAAATTCACCAAGTTTTTATATTTAGACATTAGGGTTTAAGTCTTGCCGACTGGTTCTCAATACAGAGGGATCTGTTGGGAGTTCTATAACAGGAACACATACCAATTTCCAACTTGGCTAACCCACTGACTGATGAAAGGGGAAGAGACGGAGCTTTTGCTTCAGCAAAGCATTCTGTTTAGTAACCAATCTCCCAGTTTGAAGGTGAGGCCAAGGATGTTAAACGTTATTTGTTTAGTCATCTGTGAATCAGCGCTCTCTGCTCTCCACTCTCAGCCCAAACTGCAAAGGAAATTTTATTTGAAATCTGCAAGAGTCCCAGCCTTGGGCAGCACATAAACAGAGAAGAGAGAAATGGCCTATAAGCACAAGTGTAGAGCTTCTTATCCCAGTCAATACATATGAAAACTCAGCACAACAGACAAGATGCGGCTAAGAATTCATCCAGCAATTCATCCTCATGTTTAAACTAAACCATCTACTTACCCATTTTGTCAGATCAGTCTCAAAGTTGGTAAGGCTTGGGGAGCTAAATAATATTATAGTAATTCTGGAGTTGTAATCTTTTACAAATCCTTCAGTGCCCAACAGGCCTGAGTTAAAATGTGTAAGTAGAGGTTTGGGGATTTGGGGGAAAATGGGGCTAATGGATTTAGGATTTCTTTTCAGGATGATGAAAATATTTGAAAATTGATTGTGGTGATGGCTGGTTGAGCAGTGGTGAATATACTAAAAAGCAATGAATAGTAAACTTTAAATGAGTGAATTTTATGGTATGTGAATTATATATCAATAAAACTGTTTTTAAAAATTCCTCAGCCTCTAATTCTCAGTTTCCCTATTATAAAGTGGGGATAAAGCAGATAATGCTGTTGTGAAGACTGAGTGACTATAGAAAAGTGCTTAGCTCTAGATTACAGTAGATGCTCAGTTAATAGAATCTGTTATCATCAGAGTAGCAATATAATAGTAATTAAGACAGTAATGGTAGTGAATTCATTCCCATATCCTCCATAATTTCCTAGACCATTGTAGCCCCAACTTCCTTTCTTCTCTAGATTATAATCTACACAGCTCATTTGAAAATTTGAAAAATTAATGACCTATCTTTTTGTGGTAGCTCTTTCACTATTGTCCTGAACAATTATTCATATCTTCTATTCAGTTAGTTTTATGGTAAAAAGTAACTTTCTGCTTATTTATACAATCTTTCACTAGACTATGAAACCCCAAGGATAGAGAAAGTGCCTCAGTGACCCTTTCAACAAAACTTGCACTTGCAGGCACTCAAAATGATTTCTGGACTGGATTTTACTATTAGATCTGTAGGAAGTATGAAATTCATCTCCTAGCAGCTTCTTCTGTCCCCCAGATCCTCTATCTGTCCTTTCTTTTCTAAGTTCCATCTAGTAGCCTATCAATCATCTATCTACAAGTGTGAAGAATCAGTCTTTAAAAAATGGCTTTCTTCACTTTCTACCACCCCTGTGAGTCAGACAGCACACCACAGTTGCGAAAAAGAAATTATTGTTTCAGCTGACAGATCATTGGTTAGAGAGTCTTCCATAGAAGGGTGGATATGATATCCTCTCAACATGTTCCTTTGAGGAAGTTTAATAGATGTGGCCGCCAGAAATCTTTAACATAGAGAATCCTGGGCCCCTAAACAAGCTTCAAGGAGTGAAAGGGTCTCCCTACTTGACGAATATCTTCTTCCCTGGTTAGCTCATTGTTCTGCATAGCTGAAGGAACTATTTCTTGCAAAAACAAAGAAAACTACACAGATCAAGTAATTAAGGTAGCAAATGAGGCTTGGCACCTGGAGGAAATAGAACCAGTTATGATTAAGAGTGAATCTGAATACCCCCCAACAAAATCCACAAACTGAGAGAATACTTCCCCTAGGGGCACCCGGGTGCCTCAGTCGGTTAAGAGTCTGCCTTTGCCCAAGTCATGATCTCAGTGTCCTGAAATCAAGCCCCGCATCTGGCTCCCTGCTCACTGGGGAGTCTGCTCCTCCTACCCCCTCTGCCCCTCCCCCCAGCTTGTGCAGGCACTCTCTCTCTCAAATAAATAAAATCTTAAAAAAATACGTCTTCTAATTACTGTCGCTTAATGTCAGACACACATGGCTAAATATGGCAGGCGTGAGTGAAAATGCTGTTGGTTTAAGAAGCTCTGTAGATTAATTTGGAGTACTGATGGTGGGGCTCAACAGCAGATCGAGTGTGCGCTGTGTCTTTAACAAATGACCTAGACTCATCTCCTGACTAGAAACTTGGTGTATTAGAATGCTTTTAGCTGCAAGTAACAGAAACCCCTGCTCAATCAATAAAGAACTTGATTAGCTCACATAACAGGAAGGCCAAAAGAAAAGCAGGTTTCACAATTGATTGAAATAGGGGCTTGGCAATGTCATTAAGGACCCAGGTTCTTTTCATCTCTGTGCCCTGTCACGTGCAGTGTTGGCTTTAATATTAGGCTGGTAGCAACGTGGCAGCAGCAATTCTCAGCATCTCATCCACACACTCCACGGCCTCTTAAGAGTAAGAAAGCCTTTTGTAGAGACCTCACAGCATTAGCCACTGGTACAGGGAAGAGGAATACTCCTCCCTCATTCAGGCCTACTATGGAGCTTGGGGTAAGTTTGGCACATGACTACACAGGGAATGGAGGATATATGAACACAATTGGAGCCTTGTTGGGAAAGAAGGGGAAATGGAGGCTGTGTAGACAACCAAGCAGGATGATTATACAAATCATTCAAGGACATAATAGGATGAGTGGTGAGTGTTAAACACCTAAATGAGCATATAGACAGAAATTGCATTCTCCACAGACCTAAAAATGATAGGGCTTATCCTTCTTTAGAGACAGCACAAAGTGGTCATTCTTAGGAAGTCCGAAGGAAGGTCAAATCATCCAAAAGATATGCAGCAATGAGTGGAAGTGACATGAAGGTAGCTGGGGGAAGGATGAGAACATGTGGACAATGACTAATAAAACCCACAGGCTTCTGCAAGGTTCTGAGATGTCTAACTGACAGTGAGAAATGAGGGTGGAGGAGGGGATGTGTCACTAGCTGTTTCCAGCAGCACTGTGTCTGATAAATCAAGGGTGTCAGTGTGAGTGTCCCTGGCTTATTAAGTTAATGGAAGAAAAAATTTTTTTCAGATACAGAACAGGCCAAAGCCAAGTTCACAGGCAATAGCCAACACAAAGCAGAATAACAAGTTTCTTTTTGAATTGTCCTGTAATCACTATCTGCACATCTCTGATGGGCATGGTTTGATACTTTCATAACCCATAAGGATTAGGAAACCAGAAATTCCAATATCTACCCTTCAAAGTTTTTGCAGGGATTATTATTATTAATTATTGGGCAACACTCTGCTGTGAACAAAATAATTCTCATAAATGATCTCATTAATTTTTACATAAGACAGGTAGTTGTTGTTTTCATTCTTTACAATTGAGGGAACTGAGACTCAAGGAAGTTAAGTGATCTGTTCTAATCTTCATGGTTTGTTGAAGAATCAAATCTATACACAGGGTGGCCTTTCACAGAGACAGAATTGCAATGTAGCTTTTATTGCATAATTTGTGGCATCTCTGAAGCCCTGGGGATTCTTAGAGACTTTCTCCCAGCTTGTCCTGAAACTGAGCCTGAAACTCCCACTAGTGGGAACATGTTCATTGAGCTAAGATGCCATGTCTACAGGAGATCCCTGCCATAGGGTCCACGTACTACTTTGGAAAATGGAAAATAAATGGCATCCAATTCTCTGTCAATTATATTTCACAGACTATCCATGCCTCCCTGAAATCTAGGGCTATGTAGCCAAGTCTTACATGGAAAACAGAGAGCCAGAGATCCAAGGAATGAAAGAGCATACTTAAACCAAAAGGGATGAGATTAGTTACAGAGGACAGGGAGGGGGAAAGATGCCGCAGGATTCCATCATTTTTCTCATAGAATGGGACAGAAAGGATTAGATAAATGCCCCAAACGGCTGGGGGAAAGGGTGGGGGTGAGAGTTGGGAGGATGAGCCTTAAAGCCCGAAGAATAAACTTAAAAGGGAAAGGATTACTAGCCTAGAGTAAAAGCCAAAGGAATCTGAGTTAGATTCCTAGATACTGAGCCTTCCTTAAGACTCCAGCTTCAGCACAGCTTGCCAAGGACGCGGAATCAAACATGCAGAACTCCCCAATGTTAAGAGCCACAGAGGCCCAAATCAGTTTCTGAGGGGGCCCTCATGGCGCTGTCTTCGGTGCTGAAGTAGCACAACCTGGTGCCTGAACATGCAGAGGCAGCAAGGGTGATTTCAGGCTGCACCGTGCTCCACTTCTGATTTAGCTGGAGTCACACTGCCCTTAACCCTGGAATTGCTTGTTTCAGAATTGGTACAAAATGCCTCAAATACCCACCTTTACCTTTACTCCTACTGCTCTCACCAGCTTCCTGAAGAAACAGAAAAGGGATTTTTGAAGCCCTGAGACATATACCAGCCAAACTGGCAGTTTAGATCATTTTCCGCTAATATCTCAAAAATCCACTTCTTATGTCCTTTTTTCTCTCCCTGTGGTTCCTCCTCCCCCCGTCTTAGGCACACTTCTTCCACAACCCACTTCTCTTCTTCTTGGAAGAGAGCCTGAGAGAAATCTGTTCTAAACCAAAGTGGATTTAAGTCATTTGAGAACTTATATGCCATGAAATGAATGGTTATATCACCATTTAAGAAAGGTATTTGGGAGGCAATAAGGAAGGAAGGAATTCTCCAGACTTTGAATGTTACACCCATAAGCAGCCTCCTATCATCTTTACATATAAGCAGTCCTCGTTACTATTACCATCACACAATGTGAAAGATTTTAGTGTCATGGGGGAAAATGCATTAAACTTCTTATAAATCAAAAATATTTATTTAGTCACTTAAATGAAATATAAAGATGATCAAGATACAGGTTCTATCTTCAAAAATTTCCCAATCCAGTTGAGGGGGTGGGTGGCATCTTGCAAACTAATTATTTACATACCAGGACATGATCCAATTTTTATGGAAGCCCAGAGACCTGCCTGGAGGATCTAGGCAATGATCTAGAAAATAAGTTTACTAGGTTAATAAAAGGCAAAAGGGGAAAAAAAGTGCAGGTTTAGTGGTTAGAAGATAGGGGCTTCAGTTCTAATTCTGCCAGTTACAGTGTGGTCATTTAGCTTCTCTTTCTTTGTATGCAAAGTGAGGAAAATAATAATACTAGACTCACCGAGTTATTTCAGAGATGGACTGAGATAATATGAAAATGCTTCCTAAACTGCAAAGCACTATTAAACAAAAGGCTAACCATATTCTGACTGTTCGAGTGACAATGTGTAAGCTGTGTGTAAGTGCCATGAAGGCAGGGCTGGGTTCTTCTCACTGGTTACAGGGCCTAACAAAGCATCATATTCCCAGGGAGAGATATCAAGAACAGTCTGATTCCAAAATAGCTCTGACTTGGTGAAAGAAAAAGGCCAATGTTTGTCCTTAGTGGCCAGTGCTGCCCAAGCCATCCCTGGGGTGCAAGAGCTGAGAGGTGCAATGAAAAAAAAGAGAAACGGCTCTCACAGGAGGAGTTGGCCTAAAACAGTAGCTCCAGATGGAATTTCAGCTGGAGGCATACAGCAGCAGCTGAGCTCAAAGAAATGACTGAGGTTTTCTGGACCTACTCTCTGGCTGGTGGATGAGATGAATCAGAAAGGAATAGAGGACAGGTGGTGAAGGCAGAAGGGAAAAGAGATGGGATGAGGAGAAGCAAAAGAGAGAGGTCATGATATAGGGTTACATTCTAAATCCTTTGCTTGGGTGGAAATTTTCAACTGATATAACAGCCACTGGATATTGCTATAGCCTCATGAAGAGATACTTTTTAGAAAGAGCATAACCACAGATTATTAAAGTTGGAAGAGACCTTTAAAATTATCTAATCTAGCACCTTCATTGTACAGATAAGATTGGGGCTAAGAGAAGTGAATTTCAAAGTCAAAACATGAGTTCCTGAGAAAATAGAACTAGGATTCAAGTCTTCTAATTCCCAGGTCAATTTGCTTCTCACTGCTCAATAATTGAAATAAGATGAAATTTGAGGTATTATAACAAATAAACCCAATACTTCAGAGACTTGAAGAATGAATAAGGATTTTTCTCCATTCATGTAATAGCCACAATGTGAGTGGTATACGGGGTTGGATTCCCCAGGAAATAAACTGAGAAGGAGACTTGCATGCTAGAGCATTACTGGGGTGTGCTTTTGGGAGGAGCAACTGGCAGAGGGGTTGTTGCATCTGCAACAGAAGCTTCAGCCACTACCACAGGAAGCTCTAGAGCTGAGATGCCCTTTACAGTTGTCCAAAATAGAGTCATGGGGGCCACACCTTTTGACCACGCATCCACCAATTACTGGATGTGAGCTGCCACTGGAGGAGGGAGGGGAACTTAAGGTGGGACAGCTCTCTCTGCCAGAAGAAATTCCTGAAAAATCCAAATGTGAGTTCTCGGCAGCCAGGATTCCCAGAATCTGGGGGAATGAGTGTTTCAGGCCTGAAAGGGAAAATGTAGGCAGCCCACCACAGGATTCATTACAGTAGTTCAGGTTTTGGAAGGGCAGCAGCAGTCTTATTCTACGTGGCCATTCAAGGATCCAAACACTGCTTAGCCATCCCTCAGAAAATTGTCATCATCCATATTTCCAAAGCTGGGTCACCATCTTGTCTGGGTTCATGTCATGGGAGGGAGATAGAGAGCATGATGGAGACACAGCAATATTTTAAGTAACAGAACTGGCAGTGACTGAGATTCTTTTGACAAGAACTCAATCATATAGCCACACCTAATCGCAAGGGAAGCTGAGAATATAGTCTTACCATGAAGCATGTGCCCAAACACAGTTCCACTATCTATGAGAGGGCATATTAAGAGGGCCTGAGATGCTATTTATTTTTTCATGTAATATATGTTTAAAATTATCTCTTGTTTTATTCCTCCCTTTGGGATTGGATAACGCATGTTCCTTGAGACTCTCCTACCCTATTATTCTTCCTGAAGCCAAATTTACTCCAGAGAGAATCACTCCCTCCAAGGTGTTGTTCAAGCCAGAAGGCTCTCTAGAAGTCTTTCTCACCTGCCCCTGTAATGACCAGAAACTATCCAAGAGACTTTCAGAGACTACCACTCTGTTCTAGAAAAAAACCTAGGTTCTAGAGTTTCTCCATGCCCAATAAAATTTGGAGGGCACAATGGCTTAGAGTTTTTGCTTCTCCCTATGTATATGATGCAGAATGAGCTACAGAGACTTGCCAGGTTAAATTTTTGCTTATGTCATAATTTTTTAATACTCTACTGCTCTCTCCCAAAGTCTGGCTGGTCATAGCAGCATCTTTTCTGGCTCAATGCCCAACACAGCCTGACCTCACTTATTTTATATCAGAACCTTGTAACCTAATTGCTTTTGAAGAAAGAACTGGATTTGTCAGGATCTGGGGAAGGCTTTCTGAGTTTTCTGTCCAAAATCCTAGAACTAAAGTAATAATTCCAATTCTCTGAACTCCAACAAAGCCTTCCAAAGTTGCAGTGCAAAAGCATTTTTTTTCTTTCTTCCCATTTTCAGTTCTATAGCCACACTAAACTCACAGAAGCCATCTTTCTTATAGAGCATTCTCTTAGGCCTCTAATCCAGAGGAGGAACTGGGATCTACACTCAAGGTGCTCCTACTAGTCATGCAGGGAGCATGTCTGGAGTCGAAAAGGTCTGGGTGTGACACCCCCCACGCTTGCCAGAGACTCCAATCACCAAGGAGGAATGACCAGGCCTATTCTTACTCTGAGCACCAATTCTTCTTTAAAACCTGTTCAGAGGTTCATAGAGCTTTGGAAAAGCATATCTCTGCCCATGAAAACATTCCTCTCCAAATTCACATCCTCACCATTGCTTTCCATAGCCAGTGCTTTGCAGCTTATAAAAAACATTTGCATCCACTAACTTGTGCCCCAAAAAGGGCACAAGCATGTACATATGCCAGGGGATATGCAGAACCATCCATTGAAACACAGGAAAGAAAACATCAGAGCTCCTGTGTTACATTAAATACCAGAAATTGGGATCCCTGGGTGGCGCAGCGGTTTGGCGCCTGCCTTTGGCCCAGGGCGCGATCCTGGAGACCCGGGATCGAATCCCACGTCAGGCTCCCGGTGCATGGAGCCTGCTTCTCCCTCTGCCTGTGTCTCTGCCTCTCTCTCTCTCTCTCTCTCTGTATGACTATCATAAATAAAAAATTTAAAAAAAATACCAGAAATTGATTTTTATTAATATCTAATACATGGATCGGCATTGATGACTTTTTCTTCCTGTGTCAAAAGCCCAGGCGTAACTTCTAGGAATCATGTGACTTGAGAGAAGAGTAGGAGCTCCACAACATGGAAGGCTCATGTGGCATTGCAGATTATATGATCTAGTTTTGATTAAACTAACCCCTCCCTCGCCAACAAAGTGGATGCTTGGCTCAGAAAGAAATCCCAAATGGAAGTGAGTACTTACAACACAAGCAATAGGAAAAGGCAGGGCTTTTCCACTACTAGTAAGAACTCAGCCCTATAACAATCACATTATAAGATCAAAATAATGACTTACTTGTATCTAAGAAGTTGGTCAAAAAATTTTGCAATTATCATAACTGTTTGAAATGCCATTTAGCATCCATTAATAATGAACCTTATCCTTAATGTATATTACAACTTGAGATATTAGCTAATGAAATAAGTGATGTAATTTACAAATATATAAATATACATACATTGGGGGCACACATGCAAATACATTTTTACTGATGGAAAACATTCTCAAAAAGATTTGGAGACCATTGCCATAAGTCATTTCAACAACTTCTCATGATCATCACCATGTGAGTGTTATTATTTTGCAGTTAAGAAAACTGAAACTCAGAGTGGCAAAAATGCCCAGAGAACATGAGCTGTAAAATTTATGTGGAAGTAAAGACCAGCCACCAATGAAACTGGCACCCCAAAAGCTGAGTGAGCAATTCAGGCAAACATCTGTGGAAATTAAAAAGCAAACTCCACCCCCATGGCTACTGAGTCCCAGGCTCTGCCCTGGTCTATTCCCAATAGATTATGCCAGGAAAGCCAGCACCACAAAGAATATCTCATTCTATCAGGCTGAGTGATGTTGCCCTGAATCCTGGAAGCCTGGAGAAACATCATCTCTTAAGAAAAAAAACAGGCATTTGTCCTAGGATGCTTTAAACACACTGTCACCATCCCCATCAACAAACGCAAATGTTGCCTTAGTGTATAAGTCTGGAGCAGGAAGCGAGATCACAGTCCCAGATGATTGAATCTGACTTCACAAGGGGAGGAGGGGTGGGGAGCTGATCTTGGCAAAAGCCAAGGTTTCTCAAAGTCATCCCTTTGGGGGTTGCAATGTTTAAGAGAAAATTTCCTCTCACCACTAAAACTCACTGGGTGAAAATAGCCCTTGGAAGAATGGAAACCCATTTGCCTCTTGCAGCAATCCAGTCTGCCTCCCAAAGCTCAGAAATGTGCTGTGCTCAGCATTTCTGTGCTGATGCAGCATCCATGGTCAAAAAGGCGGGCGGCTGCAGCAGCCGCAGCAGCAGTTGCTCTAGTTGCTCTAGGGGGTGGAAATCAGATTGCACCATTTCTACCTCATTTGGCAGCAGAAGCACCGAGTCACAAGGAAGATGAGGTTCTAGTCCAGAAGCAGCTGGGCTATGTCACTCTAAAGGTGGTGAGTAAAATGGCTATTCACTGGGGCATTAGGTTTTTGTGCTATTTTCATAAGTGAAGATTTTGAGTGTAAGAGGATGTGTGTGTGTGTGTGTGTGAGTGAGAGAGAGAGAGAGAGAGAGAGCATGTGTAATTGTGCACATGTATGGGCACTCATATTGTCACTGAGCAGCAATACTTGGAAAGCTGTAAGTGGAATAAATGAATAGAATGTAGTGTTGTCAAACTGGAGGGGGTCATAGACATCATGCATTCTAAGCCTCTTATTTCATAGAAGAGGATCCTGAGGTTCAGAGAAGTGAAGCCCCTTGCCTGAGATTACAGAGTTAATAAAGTGGCCAGGTCTAGAACCTAGTGTCCTGATGCCCAGTGCAAGATTCTTCCCATTGCTCTACATGGGTATAAGATGACTGCCTCTACACCGAGTGACCTATATCCCTGGGAATAGACTGAAATCTGCAGCCACAGCATCAGTGTCACCAAGACCCTTCTCAATGTTTCCAGTAAACATGGGAAGCCATTTCTAACTCACTGAAACCTGGGGAACAGCAGCAAAACAGCAGCACGTGTTTGCCATAAATTGCTCTCGTCGTAATGGCCACCTCTTCCCCCAAGGTTATTCTTCCCGCCACACTGCAAACAAAGTGTGTACAGCACCAGCAAATCTTCCCAGCAGGGTCAAGTGGGCTGTTGATAGGGTTAGAGAGTGTGCTTCATCAATAATATCCCCCCTTTACTTGGATCAAATATTTGCTGCATGCCACCCACATGCCAGGCACCATCATTTTCTTTATCTCAGTCCATTCTCATCATAGCTTTGTGAGGCATTATTACCCATCTCTGACAAGTAAAACCGAGGCTGGGGGAGGTTCACATATGCAGGCTATTTGGGGTCTCTTTTAAAAGTTCCTAGTTCTTCCAAGAATCATGATTTTAAAATAGTTATTTTCTGTGATCCTCCTTACCAAAATGACCACTGCCCCTGAAATGGAAGGAAATGTTCTCTCCTTAACAAAAAGCCTTTATCTGCAACATTCTGGATCAAATATGTAGTCAGATTAGGGAGAATGACATTGAACATTTGCAGACTTTGACTCTAAATTAGGCATTGTAGGGGCCTTTGGGGTTTTCTCAGGTTTTTCTCCTATTTTTTCTGGATTCTGCTTCAAGTGAAGACTGCACAACATGCTTAGGAGCCTTGGCTTTTTCCTATAACTCTACTCTTGATTGTGTGACGTGGACTGAATTTACTTTTCTGAGTCTTCTCATTGATAAACTGACAACAAAGACCAAGTTATCTCTATCCTCCCTTTGAGCATTGAAATGGTTGCATATGTGGTCATTCATTCACTTACTCAAGTATTTGCTGAGTTCCCATGATGTGCCAGATGTAATGCTAGTGGTGGAAAGAATTTTACAGAGCACTGCCTCCAGCCCCACACCTTTCATGCCTGCAGAAGTTACTTGCACCAGTGTAGTTTTGGTCAAGCTCCATCAAGATGCTGTCCAGCATGCTTTCTGTGAACTAAGTATGCCCTACCTCAAGTCCCCTCCCAGATCAAAATAATTTGAATTTCCTTTCCCCCCTGCTCTTTTCTATAATAACATTTATTGAGTATTACTTGATAAAACACAGTGCCAGGCACTATGCTGGATAGTTTTCACGTATTACATCATTTAATCCAGACAATGATCCTCAGTAGATCATATGATTAGCCTCTATTGACAGATGAAGAAACTGGCAACTTGACCAAAACTGCAGTTAAAAAGAAGTACAGACAGAATTTCCATTTGGGATAATGAGAAGGTTTTGAACATAGATAGTGGTAGTGGTTATGCCACATCATGAGTGTACTTAATGCCACTGAATTGTACAATTTAAAATGGTTAAGGGGCACCCAGATGGCTCTCTTAAATGTCTGACTCTTGATGTCAGTTCAAGTCTTGATGTCAGGGTCGTGAGTTCAAGCCCCACATCAGGCTCCAGGCTGGGCATGGAGCCTACTAAAATAAAATAAAATAAAATAGTTAAAATGGTAAGTTTTATGTTATCTGTATTTTACCATGATAACAAATATAGCAGTGGAGAAATTTAACCTAGATAGCATTGACTCCAAAACCTTTAACCCCAGCCATTCCTCATTCATCCCCACCACAGACAAGACTCAGAAAGGAATGTGTTCCCTCCCTAATGGAGGGCTTAGACTTTTCTCTTGTTGGTTTGGTTTCTTTAGTTTCTTAGGAAGCCACAAAATAATGCCCGCACATTGGGAAAGTTCCTATCTGTGTTGAAGGTCAACAGTAGCTGATTCTGAATTATGATGAGATCCCCAAGTCTAGAAGAATTGGAAATCACTTCCATGTTTCTTCTCTCATTTTTCTCCCAGCCTATAAGCTAAAGCTCTGTCTACAAACTCAATTCAACTTCAAACACATTTAAATTTCAGGTAGCTTCTTTGCACAAGTCCTGGCTTACACATTGTGGGGGAGCAGAGATGAGAAAGATATCTTTTCAGCCTCAAAGAGCTTGCCATCTAGCAAAAGGGTCAAATACAGAAATATGAAGAAGCAAAGTCATTGAATAGAATTGTTAAGTATCTGTGCTAGATGTGAAGGCTTTAGACATGCGCACAACAGTTTTAGTCTGCAGCAAAGATTGCACAGATTCAGTGAGAAGGGCCTTCAGAGGAGAGACTATATTCTGTTGAAAGGGAAAGGTATTTGCATGGGGGATTTTTCTCCTCATCCATAAAATAGCCATGGACCTATTCCAGATGGTATTGGAGTATAAATCTCGCCACCTGTCCTTCCTTTTTTTTTCTCCTCTCATTATTTTTTTATACTCCTTTCCTTAGGCTTACTCTGTTTTTTTTTTTTTTAAACTTTTTCTATTGGACACTTAGATCATTAATCTTTGGCCTTTCTTCTGTACTAATATAAGCATTTTAAAACTAAGTTCTCCTTTAAGCATTTCTAATGACTGCAAGACACAGAGTCTTGATATGTAGTATTTTAATTAATTAATATTTTACAATATAATTTCTTCTTAGACCAGGGAGCTACTCAGAAATGTCTTTTTTTTTTCCCCAAGTGCATGGGGGGAAGGAAGTGGATTTTTTTTTCTTTTTGCTAATGATTTCTCACTAAATCATATTGTAGTCAAATAATACAATCTGTATGACATCATATCATAGTATTTGTTGAGGCTTCTTTTGTGGGCTGCTATAGGATCAAGTTTTGTAAATGTTCCATGTATGTGTAAAATAATGTAATTTTTCTAATTACTAATAAGAGATTTCCAAGCTTGCCCATTACAACAAGCTCGACAGTGTGGTGTTCAAATATTCCATATCCTTTCTGACTGTTTTATCAATTACCAAAAGAGGTACACTGAAATCTTCTCCTATCATTTCTAATTTGTCTTTTTCTTCCCAAAATTACTTCATTTTTTTTACTGTTACATTTTGAACCTATGTTTCTAGGGGCATACAAGTTTAAAATTGTTTTTCTACTTAACTCTTCTTTTTCCAGTGGTTTTTATGTGGAGAGCATCTTAACCACCAGTAGTGCCTTTTGTCTTTGAGTGTATTTTATCTGACATTAATAAACTACAGTACTTTTCTTTTGGCTGGTATTTACCTATTATTTCTTTTCCCAACCTTTTTCCTTTTAGCCTTTCTGTTAACATGTTTTTTATTCATCTCTTGCAAACAGCCCGTAGCTAGCTTTTTATTTCTGGTCCAGCTATATTTATTTCCTTCAAGCTCTACTATGCCATTCAAAGAATATTCATATATCTTATCTAAAAATTGTAGACACTAACTTCTGGGAGGTTTTCAGGTTTCTTATTGCCAGAAATGAAGGGCCTAGGGCCCTGTTATTTAAGTTTTTTTTTTAATTTTTATTTATTTATGATAGTCACAGAGAGAGAGAGAGAGATAGGCAGAGACACAGGCAGAGGGAGAAGCAGGCTCCATGCACCGGGAGCCCGATATGGGATTCGATCCCGGGTCTCCAGGATCGCGCCCTGGGCCAAAGGCAGGCGCCAAACCGCTGCGCCACCCAGGGATCCCCTTGTTATTTAAGATTTCTAAGGGTACTTCTTACTATTTCTTCCCTTGTGGTGTTAAGAATTAGCCCCTTCTCTCACTTAGTGTGAGCTGTTCCATCACATCAAACAAGTCCTACATTTCATCTTGTCCTTCTCAGACATCCCCAAAGAACTTCACATCTACATTTGAAGTCTTCAGGGTCTCCTCTTATTCCTGCTAATAGATTGTACCAGAACTGAAATGATGATGAAGTAGATCTTATAGACAGGCACTTCCTTGAAAACAGACCTTAACTTTAAGGCTCAGTTCTTCAAAAGAAATAGAGTTACTTAGACCCTTGGAAAATGTGGTTACAATTGGCCTTCTCTGCAATTAATGGTAATGCCATTACCACAAGGCATTGGGGAACTTCTCTGGCTTTCATCAAGAACAAATTATACTAATAGTCTCTCTTTGCCAATAGCAAAAAAGCTACCCTTTTTTAAAGGTAAAAATCAATGCCTTAATATTTGTTGAGCACTTACTACGACAAGGCACTGTGGTGAGGTGTTTTGTTTTTTTGTTTTTTTTGCATTATGTCATTTCATCCTGACAATAACTCTCTGAAGTAGATGTAACTACTATCCCTGTAAAACGGAACCTCCAAAGCTTGGAGTTCTAGCAGAGCTGTGCTCAGGCCCAGTAAGAAAGCAAGTCGATAGACTCTATAGTTTCCCAACATAGTTTTCTGCTTCTTCTCATCTGTACCCAACTCTGGTTTCCTACACAGATGTGCAGTCCTATTGTCTTTGACTTCTCGCCACCTAGTAATGTGTAGCCTTGAGCGAGGTGCTTTACTCCCCTGGGCCTCAATTTTCTTATCTTTTAGCTCTAAGATTCTCATGTCTGACCACTTCACGTGAACAAAACGTGGCCAAGACTGCCAGTCAGCCTGGGGAGGCAGAGCTGTGTTTCTGTAGGAGCTTCTGGCACCCTCCAGATTCATAAACTTTCCCTCAGAATTCAGGAGTTCACAGCCGTGTTTCTCCCTGGTTTGTATTGTGCTGTTTTTGCAACGCTTGTTCAGTCAGATTGTAGGTCCACTATGGGTTACATCGTAAAATAATCCTTTCCTAGGCTCCCCTTCTGCTCAGACTGGGGCTGCCTTGGACCACACAGCATGTGCTCATGCACTTCACCTGCCTGCTTCCCTGCCCCCTCTTTTTTCTGGGGTGGAGGAGGGGAGGAAAGGAAAGGAAAGGAGCAGGAGTTCTCTCTGGGCCCACCTTCAGAGAGAAGGCAGAAAGACAGAAGAGTATACATGTTCTCTCAGTAAATATTAGTTATAGGATGCCAGCATTATCATCATCCCCATATTACATATGAAAAACTAGCCCAGAGTAATGCAACTAGTATGTGCTCTCACATCTGTCTTGGCTCTAAAACCCACACTTGTTCTCCTATAAAATCCACTCTCCTTGTAGAAGCCGAAGACCTATGCAAAACCTGCACAATTTCACAGGTGTCAAGAAAGCATCTTCTGTTTTCCCCAAATAGCCATCATTCACTGGTTTACAGTTTCCCAAAATGCTATTAATTGATGTCGCAGCCTTTTAAAATTTTCTTTCAGAGAAAAAACATAGGTATTTGTGGGTTACTGAGCTGGGATCTTGTTCTGGAAGCATCAGGAGGGAGCCTCACCAAAGGAGAGGAGAGAACAGAACAAAGAAAGCTTGGAACTCTGAGTGGAAAGAGCCCTACACCCTCTACTTCCCAGTAAGAGAGGTATTAGGCTCAGAAAGGGTAAATGACTTGTCCAAGGTCACTGTTTGTAGCAAAGGAAGAACCAAAACCCAGGCCTCCTGACTCCCAGACCACTAGCCTACAGTGCACAGTGTCTTGCCACACACTAGCTCCTTTATTAGGCAAGGAATTCTCTGGGTAATATTGTGGTTGTTGACCTGTGAAGAGTAAGAAATGTGGAATAAATGCCATCTTTTCCTGTCCTAGGGTAGCCCAATAATTTAAAAGCATATTTTAAACAGAGAAAAAATTCCCATAAAAATGAAATTCCCATTGTTTTTGTTGTTGTTGTTGTTTTTGC
The DNA here is from genome assembly GCF_053574225.1 of Canis aureus. NCBI lineage: Eukaryota > Metazoa > Chordata > Mammalia > Carnivora > Canidae > Canis > Canis aureus. The sequence continues at coordinate 29,217,843 of NC_135634.1, forward strand.
ATCCTCTCCTACCTTGTCTATCACTTGCTTTAGTGATACTTCTTCCTCTGTTATTGTATCAGCTCAGAGTATCTGATCAGACTTCAGAGACAGGGGCACATCCCCACCAAGCAGGAGTTCTGCTTATCTACCCGGCCTTGGGGGAACCAGGAAGCAGGAGATCACCCAGAACAAAACAGAAGTGTATTCACCTTGGTTTACAGTCCTCTTTCCTGAGAATCTCCCCTGGGAAACTCTGCCCTCAAATGAGCCCCTAAGTCCTTCTTATTTTCCAACTCCTTTCTCCCCATCACCCTTCCCAGGTGATGAAACACTGTGACTGGTTAAGATGCTGTTTAAATGCAGAATGTTATTATCACCATATATCATCCAGATCAGTTTTCTAGGTCGTACTAAGATGTCAGAATGATGCAAGCCAACATTTTTATTATTTAGGATACAGTATACTAAGTTTATGTTGATTACTCTAAGTATCATCTTTGAAAGATAACTAGCATTAAAGTGTTGATAATGTTCCACTTTTGCAATCATATTTGCATAGTGTACAACAGAGTTTAGCAGGAAAAATTATCTTAAGTGGTGTTTCTCATCTGCTCTGTCAGTCTCACACTGCTTGCTTCAACTTGGTACATGAGGCAGGACAAACGCTTACAATTTTTTTATATCAGCTTTACATTATATAATGTTATTCTTGTTCCTTCTGGGAAGCCTGCAGCATGGAGTTTGTAATGGAAAAAGCAGAGTCTTTGGGGCCGGTCATAACTGAATTCCAATTCCAGCTTATGCACTTGAGAAAGTCATTTAACCGCTCTGGGAAGCAGCCACCTCTTCTGTAAAATGGAGTTAGCAAGGCTGTGAGATTGTAGATAATATATGAAAAACACCTAAACAGCACTGTGCCTGGCACGCAGCAGACTGGCATGCAGCAGCCTCCTTTGTTCCACATACAGTGTTTTTAAATGTCTGTTTACCGCATTTTGAAATTAAAGATTGAAAGTAAGCTGACATTCCCTGCACCATACTTCTGGCTGACGAGTCTTTGGCCTTCCAGCAGAGTTATATATGCAGATAATCTGTTTGATGCTGCTCAACACAGAAGGGACACTGATTTTATTTTATGAACAATAGTTGGATGTCTCCTGAGTGTCGGCTACTGGGAAATAAATATTGTAGATTTCATTTATTCATTCATTCATTACAAACAAGCTATCCTCCAAACGACCCCCTCGTTCTTCCTTTCTCCCCTTTACTTTTTTTTTACGCTCCCCCAGGCCTACTACAGTCTTTTGCCCAATTGGATGCTATTTTTCATTTTCATCTTGTCACCACCTAATGTCCAAATTTATTTAAATCATCCTCAGACACAATCCTACAAGATATGAATCACATTCAGGGTTGGGTTTTTTTTTTTCCCTCTGACTTGTCAGCTGTCTCATTTATGATTGACAAGATTTCCATTTCAGTAATTTCTACTAATTCTGCTTCAAATCTGTATATCTAATGAACACACCAATCGGCACCTCATTATTAGTCAGGATCATTTTTCTCTGGTGTAATGCACTGACTTCATAATTTACAGTACAAGGTAGCTGCTTCTAAATGAAACTCAAAGAAAGCCTTGTCCAGTTTGCATGAAAACAGTATCTGGCTTGTGAGTACAAACAGAATATCCTCTCTAGGCTTTCATCCTTTATGCATATGAACACTGTTTGCATGCTCCAATCAGACTCTTAAGCCCAAAATAAGGCTTTTCTTTTTGTAAAGGTATGTTGAATTGTATATCTCTGCATAAGGACGAAAAGAAAAACAGTTTGTCTGTACCGGGGGAAAAAAAAAACCAGTCCAAGTTCTCCAATGCAAACACAATCTGACACATGCTAAAAATTGCCTGAAGCACTGGCGAGTTATAGATCTTCTCCCTGGGGCAGATAATTCATTAGGAAATAGCCTCATGCCCTATGTAGCAATTGAACAAAAATATTTACTTGTGGTAATATCAGATGATAAGGGTAACAGGGTTTCTTTCTGAACCAGGGCGGGGGGGGGGGGGGGGGGGGACAGTCCTGCAGTAGATGCCCATCATAAGCATTGCAAATGAATCATTAGTCGTCATCCTGCAATCTAGGTCAGAATGGAGCCAAAGGGAAGGGCTTTTAAATCGGCTACAGGGCTCAGGTTGAGTCTGTTTATGTGAAGGCACAAGAGGCAGACACATTGTGGTGAGGCATTCTAAGGGGGATAGAAGAAAGATGCTTTCACCTGATAGAGGGACCTTTTCCTAACCCAGAGAGTAATCAAGAATCAAGAGGGTTGTACTTTCAAATGAATGCCATTTAAACACAGACACACACACACAGACACACACACACAACTTTTCTCTAAGCCTTCTGTGTTCAACTTTTCAGGCCCTGAATAGTGTCTTCCAGAGAGATTTTTAAAGGGAGAGAATATCTTTCAGGCTCAGGAACATGTGGATTTTATCTTAAATAATACAATCGTACACTATGTGTCATAAAGGACTTCACAAGTCATCTACTCCAAGTACCTCATGCTTTATAAGAGGATATGAAACAAGGAGGAGAGGGACTTACCTGCCCAAGGTCATCCGAGTCACCTTCATCATACAGCTGTTTCATTTTCTTTGGTTTCTTAAAGATTGTGTTTTGTACAACGTGAATAATTTATTGAATAAGACAGAAACAAAATAAATTGACTTGGTAACAGCCACCTGATAAGCTAGATCTGTGTCAGATACTCTTGCCATGTGCCTCATCCTTCCCTCAAAATGATTATGAAAGGATGCTGTTTGCCAGACCTGTCTTGGGGGGTCCTTCCTCAAAACCTCTGGTCCTGGCTTTAATGCGATTATTTTCTGGGCATGTTGTGGCATTCAATCCATTGGCCAAAGGCTCTGGAACTTTTGTGTGACTCTTGCCCTATCCCTCTGGGGCCACAAGAGGCTGGTAGTGTGTGTTTTTCTAAATATGTTCTGAAATATCACTAAAACTAGACACATTTAAATAGAAAGACTCGAATTTCAAAATTAAATCCAAGCTATGCACTAAATGTACTTGCTAGGGTTGCTTGGCTATTTCTTTTATTTGCTAAAATCATAAGAAAACTTAAAGGTCAAATGTGATAGGAGGAAAATATGCAGGCAAGTAAGGAAGAGAGCTGGTTTTGTTTTTAACTTTAACACTGGATTTGTTACAAACCATCCACATGATATCCAGAAGCAATGTTTCCTTCTCTCTAGGCCTAGTTTTTTTCTCTTGCTTTTCCTCTTTTGTATGAATAAGAAGAAAACCAAATGATCTCCAGGGTTTCAGCATTAATTATGGCATTCCAATGTTATCTCCAAAACTGACTTATTTTTTGGAAGCCACAGTAACTGTAGAACTATCTGTAGCTATTTCCAAGATGTGAACTGACATGTTAGTGTCTGATAAATTTATGTAAAGCTCTCAAAGGAGGTAGTTTCACTATTGAAATAATTCTCCAAAACAATGGTGACTGACTTGGGATGAAGAGCTTATGAATCTAACCCTCTAACCAGCATTTTTTTCCTCCCATTTCACTTTCCAGATTGATTTGTGAGGGGTTTTATTTTTTTCCCCTCTTCCTTAGTTAAAAATATTTGTTAGGCCCTGAAGAGAACTAGAAATATGGGGTAGCAGTATGTGTGGGCACACGTAAATAAGTAAGAATGAGCCTGGTTCTTATCTAGCCTGAACACATCAGGAACACAGCTCTGTATTCCATTTCTCTGGCCACCACAACTTGAAGGTTATAGAATATTCTATTTCAGGACACCTATAGGACCGAGGAGCCCGTTTAAAAGTACTGCAGTGTTATTTTGATTTCTGCCACTGAATGAATCACTCCTCCTGAATGCAAACACCAGCAAAGAATGCGTTAGAGGATCCGCCATCATATTAAAAATTAAATCCGGCTGCATTTCATAATGGGCTTTCCTTTTTAAAGCACGGTTTCATCTTCTCACCATGGAAATTGCGTTCTAATGGCTGTTCTTTATGGTTAACACTGAGGCATCGGCTGAGGTCAGAACCCTGCTTCTCTGAACAGGGAACCACAAATGTCACAGACACATGGTAGGCTTGGCAAATAATATATTTCTTTCCAAATCTCCTGTGTCTTCAGTTTGCCTAGCGTCATGCTTGTGGTAAGCTGAAGAGAGTTTATTTCTCGGGTCTTCTCTCCTTCCTTTGGTGGAACCAGCGGGAGGCATGCAATTTACAATGAATTCAAAAGTGCACCTCTTTTGGTTTTTGTTGTTGTCTTTATTTTAACCCCAAGAAGAGAGAGATTTAACTCAGTCTTCACCCCAGGCTAAGCTAATACTTAGGTCATGTCTGAGCTCTCTGGGGAACCCCGCTTTATACCATCCGAGGGGCAATGGTGTCTTTTCACGTGGAGCTGCACAGCTGTCCAGCCATATGGGCCCCAACAGCCCAGTCAATCGGATTTGGGGAGGTTTTACAATGTAATTTCTTAACGTGCTAGTATTTGGGGTGAGTTTGATCAGGGGTATAGACAGCTCTTAAGCCCAAGGGTTTAGGTTTTAAGAAGCCATCACAAATGTCCCAGCATCTGATCAGACTGGTTAAAAACAGATAAGAAATCTGTGACTGGGGGAGGGGAAAGGACTCCTGACCCCCTGGTTGGAGAGAGCCCCAGGGGTATGCTGTAACTATTAATTCGGCATCAGCTGCTTTTTCTTTTCTTTTCTTTTCTTTTTTCTTTTCTTTTTTTTAACCCAGGGCTCATCATTTAAGGCGTTCCCACTCAGGCCTGCAGAGCCCGTTACAAAACCATCTCTCTGCTCCCCTCCCCCCATGCCGCAAGATGAGAGAGCAAATATCCTGCATTGCAGCAACAGCGCAGGAGGACTGCATTGAAACCGTCCTCAAGCTAAACAAAACCAGGCCTCTAAGAAAAACCTAGGGAAGGCCAGCAGCAGTGTGTCCTGCTGCCTCTCGGGCAAAACCAACTGCAAGCGGCAGCCCCATCCCTCCACGTAGAAGGGGTTCGGAAACTGCCTAAGGAATTCTTAGTGACTAGAAAATAAGTAGTCCTGAATCTAAAACCCTCATCAAAATGGTGGAAGTCCTGAACTAATCTACCGCCAATATAGTTTGGCCACCAGAAAAGTATTTTAGTTTGAGAGGAACGTTAGCCGAAGGGTAAGCTTTCCCCAAAAAGATATCCCACGAGGATGGATGGCTCTTTCCAACTAACTACACAGTCTTCAGAAATTAAGCACTTATTGCAGGAGTGTTTTATATTCTGTTCTTCTCCTCTCTCTTATTTCTCCCCGTCTCTCTGTCTCGCTCTCGCCCTCAACTGAAACCAAAGCTTTCCTTTTCTTAGGAAAAGGAAAAACTGCTGATTTTGAAGCTTCTCGTGGTACATTGGTGGAGGCAAAAAGCCAGGGCTACGGGGGTTCGAGATTGCTATTCTTTCATGGGGACACACACCCAGTAATTGACAACAGCCCAAACGGCCTTGAAGCTGGCGGGACAGCGCCCAGGGTCACCGTGCATCTGGACCCTTGTGGCTCTGCGGGCGCTCATCTGCAGTGACCCCCGCGGGACCGCTCTCGGCCGCCCCGCACGGGCCATCTGATTTGAGGATGCTGCTTTTAGCTGTCAGGGCTGGCGCTACCTAGCCATCTCTCGGGGCTCTGAATCCAGCGCTGCCCAAGAAACAGTTTCGGTTTTTGTTGTTTTTGTTGTTGTTGTTTTAAGTCATTAGAGAAGAAAAGCCGGAGTATGAGAAGCAGATGGGCCCTGCGTGCGCCGAGACCGCCGGGGCTGGGGCTGGGGCTGGGGCTGGGGCTGGGGCTGGGGCTGGGGCTGACTCCCGCGGCTGCGGAACGGACTCTCCGGGAAGACAGATTTCTCCTTGCTGGCGCTGGGGTTTTGTTGGGGGTTTAGGCGGGGGGTGGGGTGGGGTGCGGGGGGTGTCTTTGGGTTTTGTTTTTCTGGGCAGACGCATTCTGAGCCCTTCCCTAAGACCAAGCTAACCCCATGCTCCCGGAAAAAACACACAACACGGCCACAACCATCACAACAAAAGGCGCCTCCCCGAAGTGAGTCTAAATGTACGCGGGACGGGTGGCGGCCGGACGTGGAGAAGCACTTTTGTGCCTCTCTAATCTCGGGAGTCCATCTGGCCCCGGCGGGCGCGGGCGGGCGGGGGGGCGGGAGGAGGGGAGGCGGGAGGGGCGCGCGCACGTACCCAGAGCGCGGGCACGCGCGCCCGCTCTCCTTCACGTTCACCTTGACTGCAGGGGGGCGGAGGATGGGGCTACCTTCCCCCATCCGCACCAACCCTTCTCCCCACCTCACCCCCGCCGCCGTCCTGCCCAGACGCTGCTAGGGGCTGGCAGGGAGGGATGGAGGGGAGGTGCAAAGGCGCTCGGGTCGCCGCAGCGGCCGGACAGCCGCGTGCTCTCCGCAGTGATGTCAACCGCATCCTCCGCAGCACTCCCCCATCCCACCCCCACCTCGGGCCTCGCCCGCGCCGCGGTCGGCGGAAACCCCAGTCTGGCGCCTCCAGCCTTGGGACGAGAAGCAGGGGGCGTGCCGGTGTCCTGAGCCCCCCACTCCATTTGCGAAAGCGGGAGAGACAGGGAGTGGACGATCGGTGGTGCGGCGGCTACCGGGGCGGAGGAAGGGGCGGGGGTGGGGGGGCGGTGGACCTGGGTGTAGGATTGACGCCCAGGACTGCTGGAGGGAGTCTGCCCGGGACTGGTGCAGCCGGGGTTACGTTTAGGGGGCGGAGGGCACGCATCGCTGCAGGTGCCGCGCTTGTGGGCACGGCGAAAGCGCCCCCTTCGCCCAGGATAGAAACGGATAAACGGAAGCGCGTGTGAATGTGGGGGTGCGAATTGCCACCTCCAACCTTGGCTTTCCCGCTCTTCCGAGCGCTCCCACTTCTCACTTTCCCCAAATCCGCATTTTCCTTGGCACAGCTCTCCCGGAGCAAGAAGCAGAGGGAGGTACCCGGGGGCAGTGAGAATGACGTGTGCTGGTGCAGAGAGCGGGTGGGGGGCTGCGGGCCCCGCTCTGTGGACCGGCTCCTAATCCTCTTGTTTTCGGTACAGTCAGCAGATGTGGCTTCTTTTAGCTGAATAATCCGTTAAAGGAATAATAATTTTTAAAAAGGAGATCGACCTCACCCAAAGAGGATGGCGAACGAGATTAGGGCTTGGTAAGGATAAATTAAAAGGCTCCAAATTCTCTGTCCCTCTCTGCCTTCCTCTCTACCCACCTCCCCCTCCCTTCACCTCCCTCCCCTCCCCCCTTCTTCCTCATCCCCTGCAATCCGCACTCGACGCGAGTTCACGCGGAGGGCTGGATTTTCAGGCTGAACCGCAACTTGCGCTGCGCGTTATTATTATTCATCTGAGGGTGCTGCCGCCACAACCTTTGCCTCCTGCGCTCCTCTCCTTCCCCCCGGCCGCCGCCGCCAGCAGTGCAGTGCCTCCTGCACGCATGCTCTGGTTCACCAAAGAGAGAATCTGAATTTTTTTTTTTTTTTATCATGCTCATGATCACCCTCATGATGCTCCTTATCGCGGTTATCATTTCCTCCTGCCAGGTGGAGCGACCACCAGCGCCTTCTCGCCACCAGCCCCTTCCCCAGGGAAGGAAGCGATTCGGGCCCGGCCCTGGCGGCCGCTCCCTGGATGCGGGCTTCCTTTGCCTCTCCGCATCCCTCCCTCTTTCATCTGCATGTATATATCTTGATCCCTTTATTCCAGTAGATCTATTGCCTTTCCATTGGGCTGGCTGAAACGCTGCGGACTGCGACCAGTCTCTTAAAAAGAAGAACAAAAAGAGGAAGAAAGACCTTGAGTGGACCCCAGGACAAAGCACTTTGGGCTCGGCAAGAAGGGACGCGCGGGAGCGCTGGCTCCGAACCGGAGTGATCTCGGGTGCCCAAGAGCGCCCATCCAGCGTGCGGACCTCTGAGGGTATTCGGATTGAATTTTATTTATCTTTTTGGCATGCTTGAACAGTGACATTGCTGGAGAGGGGTAGAGTTTGGTCTGGTTTAATTTTTCCGGGAAAGCGAGCTGAATGGTGGGAGACCAGGTAGACTTAAGTTGGCTTTCCTGCTCCCCTTCCTCCCCTTCTCGAGACCCGGGTGTCTGAGAAGAGACTGGGAAGCAGAAGGTTTAGAAAAAAGTAGACACAGGAGATGTTGTCCGGAGGACTAAGGGAAGAGTGGGGCGACGGGTGAGTGGGAACCGGCCAGCTGAAAGAAGATTTTGAAAAGAAGAGGTTTTTTTTGTTGTTGTTGTTTGTTTTTTTTAAACCCTCTTTGGGTTCACAGGATGAGTTTTGCTGGGGAGGAGAATATGGTTGACTGTCGATAGAAGCTCTGAGAAATTGATGAAGAATTGATAGGTCCATGTACACACATAAGGAGGCATCTGGATTTGTGTGTAAACAGACTTGAGAGGTGGAAGAGGGCATGGAGGAAGGGGGCTTAAAATAATGTCTTATTATCCCTTTGGCTTTGGGGACTCTCATCCTCTGTCCCTCCCCCTTTTTTTGACCCAGGGATCCAGCTCCATTAGACACGAGTGACCTTTTAAATCTACGCCCACCCTTTACCTGGTAAAGCCCGTTGACAGTTTGGGGTGGGGTGGGGTGGGGTGAGGAGGGTGGTAGGGGTGTTTCGAAGACATATATATTCTCTCTCCTCTCTCTCTCCCCCCTCTCCCCCTCCCTTCTTCCTCTCCTCCCCTCCTCCCCTCTTTCCTCTCTCCTCCCTCTTCCCTCCTCCCTTCTCCCCTCCCCTTCGTCTCCTCCTCCCTCGTTCTCCCCCCATCACTCTTTCTCTTCCTCCCTCCCACCTCCCTCACTCCCTCCCTCCCTCCCTGCTGCATTTTGCATGAGCTATCTAGGTCATTAGCATTTTAGCGTATGCAAGACTTGACAAAGCTGATGAGGGGCCAGATGGGCCTCGCTCTTATGGTTTTTTTTTTTTTTCCTTTTTTCCCCCCTCTTTTCCTTTTTCCCCTCCACCACTTGGGACCTGAGCAAGAGGACTGCAGCAGGAGAGTTTCAGAAGGCTGCCTCCCCAGATCCCGGCCCGGAGCGCGGCAGCTCGCCCCTGCGGCACGCCCGGCCAGCCTGCGCCCGCACTCAGCCTGCGAGGTAAAGGCGGCGGCGGCGCGCCCTGCCCTGGCAGCCGCTGCCAAGCCCCCGCTGCCCTCCGTGTTCTACGCCCTCGACTTCCTCCTCCTGGCCCCCCTCAGCTTACTGGGCTGAAGTGAGGGTGAGAGATGGGTGGGTAGGGTTTGCTGTGCTGGGGCGAGGTGGGGTTGGTTTTGTTTTTTGTTTTTTTGTTTTTTGTTTTTTTCATTGTCTGGAGCTGCAGGGGAGGCGAGGCGCGAGGAAGGGGCTAAGGGAGTTGGGGTAATTAACACGGGGGAGGCACCCTTCCGTCTCCCACTTCCACCCACATCCCCAACCCTCCACCCCCTCCGCTTTGCAGGAAAAAGCCTGGATCCGAAAGGATGGGGGAGAACAAAGAGCCTTTGGAAGACGTCGCTGTTATCTCATTGTCTGTGTGATTGGGGGAGCTGCGGTAGGGAGGATGCTGTGGTCCTGTTCTCCCTGCCTCCCCACCCCCATCCCTCTCCCCGCTGTCATTGCGCACGCACGCGCGCTTCTTTTTACTTATTTTTCCTTGTTTTCTCATTCCATCTTCTCCCCACCCCCCATCCTTTCTTCCACCTGTCCTTCCTTCCTCCTTTCCTTCCTCAGGAGAAAGGCCTCTCTCTCCGTGTTCACAGCGGACCTTGATTTAAATGTCCATACAATTAAGGCACGCGGTGAATGCCAAGAATGGGGCTGGCTGAGCACCGTCGGTCCGAGAGGGCCCGCCGGGAAGGAGCCGCAGAGCCGAGGCGTCCTCCGCAGAGCTCAGCGCCGCGGCTTCGGGCGGGAGGGGTCCCGGGCTTCCGCTGGCTGGGCTGCCCGGAACCGGAGCCCTTGGGGACGGGGAGGTGTGCAGCTTGTGACAGACAGGGGGCTTAGAGACGCAGACCGACTCAGGGAGAGAAGCGGATTCTGTGACAGAAACACAGATCTGTGCAAGCACAGATGCGATGGGGGCGGGCGGGCGCGGGGGGGTTGTTGCTTGTGAGCGCATTACGGACTGCTTCTGTGTGCGTATTTTTCTCTGGGCTGGGGGCGCATTGTATGTGGGTCGACACCTTCCTTTCGTGGCTGTGTTTTTGTTCTGGGCTTAGCTTTTGGGTTGCCCTTTTAAAAAAAATGATCTGGCATCCAGAAGACTGGCAGCCTGTGCCAGGGCTTGGACTGCAGATCTAATGTGTTCTCTTTGAGACTGGGGGGGAGGAGGGTGGGTAGCCAGTTGGAAGGGAGGAGGGAGGTGTTTGTCATTCTTTGCTGTAGAGCTGGGGACACCTGACAAGCTTGAGAAAGTCACTGGGATATATGACGAAGAAGGAACTTCTGGACGGTTCACAAGCTCCATCGGGGCTGAAAGCATGGCCAGGGCTCTTAGGAGCATCTCACTTCCTCCTTGCGGCTGTAATTGTAGTTTCAGGCAGAGATCCAGGAGATGCAGAGGAAGGGAAAGGCGCAGTAACTTACATGTACCAAAGGGGGGAGGGAATGGATTCCTTCTTGAATCTGAACCGAAGGAAAAACAGATCGGGCACAAGTGTTGTTTCTGAGGAAAGACTGTTTTAAAAGAGGCTGTCATGGAAAGGTTTAGCCCTCCGTCCTGAAGAACCTGCTTCCCCACTCAGGCCTGCCTCCCCAGCACTAGATGGAGTGCAGCAGCTGGTCTTAGGGAGCCCCCCCTAGCTGCAGAGGGTGGTGGCAAGACTAAACTCATCAATTTCCAGGTGGAGGAAATGGTCAAGGGGCAGGTCCCTGCAGAGAAAGGAGGCCAAGAGCTGCATCCTTTCACCAGGAAGCCTGCTGCATCCTTTTACCCACCCTTGGCAGAGGCCTGTCTTTGCAAGGCCAAGACCATAAGGGATGCTTGGGATTTTAGTTTGATTTCTGACACATTAATCGAGGTCTAAAGGAGTCTCAAGTGAAGCTTCCTTACTTTCCTCTGCAAAGCCTCGGTCTAACCCACTTAGCAAATTAGTATTTAAGGAGAGACCACGGAGCCTTAGCCTCACTTCCTCCCAAATACTTCTTGAGTACATACTATGTGCCAATCATGTGTAATTATTATATCTTAGGTTCTTCCTTTGCCCTCCTAAAGGAGTGTCTGGGATCAGGTGAGGTTAAGGGTAATGCACCCCTTCTAGATACTCCCAGAACATTCTCTGTGGAAATGTGCAACAACCTGCTCGCCCCTGCAGAGAGAAGGCAGCCTTTTCATCATGCAAAGTGCAGGCACGGTGCTATCCCTCAAGTTCCAGAAGGCAAGTTTGGCCAAAGGACAGAAAAGAAAGCAGCTTCTCTGGCCCCTGAACCTTAGCCAGTGGTGTCCTAAGGGGCAGTGGCAGCCATTGCCTTCAAAACAGACCAGCTTCCAAATGGTGCCTCCTTGGGGTATAAATCCCCTTGCCTCTTCCCTCCCTCTTTCCCCAAGAAGGCTGCTCTTGTGTTAGGGGGAGGGGGCACGGTTTAAGCCTCCGATGACCAACCCTTTGCCCCATGGTTATCCATAATACCGAGATTTGTCTCTGTAATTGCTTCTCCCTAAGTCCATCAGACATAGCCGTGTCCTTTCACTAATGTGCCTATTGGTCAGTACAATCTCCAGACGCCTCCCCCAAGTAATGGCCCTTTTAGGTGGAAACCTAACACGCTTCTCCCTGAGAGCTTAAACCACAGGCACCATGGACAAGGCCCGCCAGGTTCCTGCTGCTGATAAACTAGGAAGGGAGAAGCATATTTTTTATTACTTATGTAAACTCTTGTTCCAGAAAGCTTTAATGGGTGTGGGAATGTTCTACATTTGCGGGGTCTGTGTGCACGGGTGTGGGGGTTTTCCAGTGTTCACCAGGTCTCATTAGGAGATGCATTTTTATGTGGGGCTCTAATGGCCGAAAATGGAATGGCGGAGATGAATGCATCACTCTGCCCCTGGTGTAATTTCAAGGCCCCTTTTGTGTTCACCAAATAGAGGCATCTGAGTGAAGGTCAGTCCTAGCTTCTTCCCTTCTGCTATATTCAGGGACTGTTTGTACCTAGTGATATTTATGTAAGAAAACTGAAGATTTATGGTCACCCAAGGCATTTCTTTAACTCTCAATATCATCATCTACTTGAGTCCCTCTAATTACATCCTATGCATTAAACGAAGGAGAAAATATTTTTAAAACATAGGACATGTTGAGGTTTGCTGACTGAATATGCTAAGAAGGCCCCCATGAGTCCACACACATCACCATCATTATGGTCCCCATGACTATGGGAGCTCCTATGTTGCTCGAGGTGACTGTACCAGATATATTAAGATAATACTATTTCTCCTGCCAGAGACGGCCCAGACCCATATCTCTGTTTAAGCAGAAAAGAAACTGATCTTTTAACAAAAGCCAAGGGAAATTCCTCTATCATTTCTATCACCAAAGGATGGGGATCAGGGACAGTTTTTGTGGCTGCATGAGGAGCCTTAGCCAGAGAACTGAGTAACTGGGCAGAGGGGTGCTTTCCCAGCAGGCATAAGCCCATATACACACGTATATACATATATTTTTCTCTCCTAACTATATCCATTGCTTACATTTATAGGAAAGCATTTAAACACAACACACATATCTATCTATACTGTCTCCACAAAGACATAATTTTCTCTTTCCCACTATTGAGCTTATGTAATACCCCCACCCCTTGTTCCAAGCTTAGAATGGAGTACTCTGGGGGCAGCTGCAAAGCACTCTCCCTAGGACAGATGGAGCCTCCCTTCCTCATCTACTCTGTGGGTGGTTTTAAAGCCCCATGAGTCAACTGGGACTGGGCTGTGCTGGTGGTATGTGTGTTTGAGGCTTCCCTCGTTGATTCATGGTGATGAGTATGTCAATAACAACAATTATGAGAATTATGATATCTAATAAAGATCTTTTTTCTTCCAAGACCCATCTATAATTCTTTCATTTGGGTGTTTTTGCCAAGTCTTACCCCATTTGACTCCAGTTTAAAAAAAAAAAAATTTAAGAGTTAATTGCATCTCCAATACAGGCCTAGAACAAGAAAAAGGACTTCAAATGGGATTCAGTCCAATCAATGTGTGCTGCTTTGTGCCACCTTACCCGGATGCTGGGGGCCTGGAGAGATCTGCACCAAATTTAGATGGCCTGGAAAAAAAATGCAGGCCTTACTGAAAGCAAAAAGTGTTCCAGGTCAGAAATAAAGTGTCAGCAGCTCTCAGTAGGTTCGCCTTTACATTTTCTTACCATTCGCCCTTTCATCTTAAGTTAGAAACGTTTGCCCAAAAAATGAGGATCCGGTTCATGGCTGCATTCCCCCTCCCCATCCCCAAAACAAACCTCCAGGATCACTAAGGGCTTTCTCAGAATTAGAACGGGGACAGGTTTATTTGAAATTAGAATCCAGTCTATTTCTTAGACGTGTACAAATACTGAGACCTAGAACCTAGGAGGCGGTATTTTCGCTGGAAGTTCCGCTTGCTACTTCATGTAGCCTGTTAGAGGCCGCTCTCCGTGGAGAGCAGCGAGCGTGCTGCTGTCCAGCCCGGGCGGCGGGAGTGCGGGCTAGGCCTTGCCATCCGCCGGGCGGCGGCCCCACGCCCAGGGCTTCCCAGTGACCCGCTTTCCAGCGCACGAGGCTTTCTCTTCCTCTTCATGCCCCCTGAGACCTCTAAATTGAGCAAGGCGAAGAACAGGCTCTGGTTTCCTCGTTCTTTTCTCTCTTGCTTCTGTCTCCCCAGCCTTAATTTTTTTTTTTTTTTTTTTTTTTTTTTTTTTTACCTAAATCAAGAGATGGGGCCCCCAAGCCCTGAGTCGTCCCGGATTTCCTAAAGCTTCGGACTGATCCGAAGTGCGCGTAGACGCGGAGACAGCTGGGCGCCCTGGGCGCGGAGGCTCCCGCGGCGGATTCGGCCCCAGAGGGCCCATCCCTCTCTCCCTCTGCCGCGCACCTCCGTTCCCCCAATTTCGCTCCAGCGCCAGATGGATACACGAAGGTCAAGTGAGAGATGGTTACGGAGTCCGGGGGCGGGGATGGGAGGGGCGGGTCGAGGCGGGGGTACAGCTTGGAAGAACGGGACGTGGCCGACCGGAGGCGCAGGCCGCGGCCTAGACCTGGCCAGGCTGGTGCGCGCGGAGGATGGGGGCCCCCCGGGGCAGTCCCTCTCCCCTCATCCTTCTCCAGGCCTCCTCCCTGTCCGCTCCAGGACCTGCAGCTGCAGTCCCCACCATCTCCTTGCGATCTCCTTCCTTCCGCAGCCCGTAAAACCACAGAATGTCCGAGAAAGAGGGGCGGGCACAGCTCAGGGAGGAGGTTGCGAGAGGACCCCAACCGAAAAGGCACTGTTCAACCCCTCTGGGCATCCCAGGAGCCAGCTCCGGCCGGGTGGAAGCTCCTTGGGGGTGGATTTTTTGGGACGGGGGCGGTGTTTCTTCCTCAGTAAGTCCTCTGTGACCCCTTTACACCGCGCAGCCTGCTCTATCCCCCAGCCTTGGGGCCAGGTCGCTGGGCACTGTCCCCCAGGACCCAGCAATCCACACCCCCCACCCCATCTAGGTCCTCACCATCCCCAAATATCCTCCTCCCCCGCCCCCACTACACTCTGAAGAAGCCAAAACAACCATCACAAAATCCTCAACCGGGAAGAAAGAGGACACATTTCTCCTTCAGCCTTGGTGCTAGTCTTCTGCCAGAGGGGAAGTCGGCCTCAGAAAGGGGAGCAGAGGGCAGCCCGGGGGGCTCATCGGTTTAGCGCTGCCTTCAGCCCAGGGCCTGATCCTGGAGACCTGGGATTGAGTCCCGCATCAGGCTTCCTTCATGGAGCCTGGTTCTCCCTCTGCCTGTGTCTCTCTGTGTGTCTCATGAATGAATGAATGAATGAATGAATGAATAAATAAATAAATAAATAAATAAATAAATAAATAAATATTTTTAAAAGGGGGGAGCAGATGAGCTCCCTCCTCATAAGCCTCCAAACCCCTGCTGGGGTCCCAGGCCCAGGCGGAAGAGATGCACCACCTTCCCGTCCACTGGTCCCCTGGACGCAGTCTCCCTTCTAAAGAGAACTGAATTCCCTCCTTTTCTTCACCTGCTAGGCCCACCACGGTGCAGAGGCAGTGATGTGAGGCTCTTTGGAATTAACAGGCCAGTGCCCTGAAATAACCTTCAGAGCCCTGGTCTCAAGGTCATGTGCTCAAGGAAAGGAGGCCGATTGGCCTCAAGAGACTGCAGTCCGGACCAGAACGTGCCTGGCAGAGGTCACTCCACCAGAAGCCTCTGATTCGCGGGAGAGTGCACCTGGACTTTGCAGGAGGCTTCCCTTCAGCCCCCTCTCACACTTCCACAGATTGATGTGGCAATATTT
Organism: Canis aureus; assembly: GCF_053574225.1. Taxonomy (NCBI): domain Eukaryota; kingdom Metazoa; phylum Chordata; class Mammalia; order Carnivora; family Canidae; genus Canis; species Canis aureus. Next base: position 29,233,392 of record NC_135634.1, read on the forward strand.
ATTCCCATTTAATTGAGACACTGGTTTAATTTCAGATTGCCTCAGTTTAAGGCCCAATGGGGTTTTCTGCAGCTTTTTTCCCCAGTGCCTCTACAGAAACTAATTGCTGTTAATATCCAATTTTGGCTTTATTATTCGTTAGCCAATTATGTATCCCATAGCCCAGGCCCCTTGCTGCTTACTGCCTCTGCTGGAATCAGCTAACACTATGCCTGGCTTCTGCTTCTTTCCTTCGCCTCTATTCAGACCCTCCCCCCACCCTGAGCTGATTTACAGGGCACATCAGTCATTTTGTTTGTCCCCGCACTTAGCACAGTTGGGGGAGGTGGGGGACTTTGAAGCTGGGTTTTTTTTTTTTTCCTCCTTTGGAGGGAGATTTCTTCTTTGCAGGTGAAGTCAACAATTCCCAGGTTTTTTTTTAAAATATAATATTGAAGTTTTTCTGCTCTCTCTTCACCACCTCTGGGCTTTCTTTGGCTGGAGCCATTTTTGGAGTAGCCTGTTTCAGCCAGAGGCCAGTGCAGTGCTTTGGCCCCTGAGTTGCTCCTCCCTCCTGGCTCTCCTGTTACCTCCCCAGGGCCCGGCTGACAGCTACCACATATATATGTGTAACACCATCGGCTCTCACCCTGTGCCCAGACCTTGTCATTCCACATTTCAAGGAGGGAAACTTGAAAAAGCAATTTGGAAAAGGCACCATTTTCAGAGATGAGGAGGGAGCGTTTGTCTCTCCCACAGATGCCCTGGAAACAGCTCCTGCTTTAGTTCCTTACCGGGTGGAGCTGACGCAATTGGGGGCCAGAGCCTTTTTTTAAAAAGTGGTGTGGGGGTTTTTTGGGGTTTTGATTTTGTTTTTTGGGTTTTTTTTTTTTTTTTTTTTTTTGCCTCGTTTTATTTGTGTGCTCCAAGTTCACTGACATACAGAAGCAAGCGCTTCTCATTCCTGGTGTTCTGGAAACAGGAAAATAAAAGTAAAAAATCATGACGGCAGGAAGATTCTTCTTTGTCTGTTTTCCCTGCTTCCCCCATTTTGAAATAACGCCCTAAATGCTCTAACGTGCTCTCACATTGATCTCTAGCAGTTCTGTAGCAACCTGCATAGTATCAGCGTCAGAATCGATGGAAAGAAAACAAAATTTCAGAGCAGCTGGCTTCGGCTGGGGCTGCCCTTTGCCACCTGGAAGCCCATCACCCCCTTCAGACGAAGCCAGAGGAGGCCAAAGACATCCTGGCGTGGGAATCCAATGGTCAGGTTTTTCAGAGGGAGGAAGTGGGAGTGAATGTTGTGGAGGTCTGGGACGCTGTTAAGAAGGTGCCTTACACATAAGGCTCCATAAATACCACCAAATTGGATGTAATTAAATTAGCAGCAGCTGTCCTGCTTTTCTTGCAGAAAAGCTTCAATTATGCATTAAGGTCTTGTGGGCAGAGGACAGATAGAGTGACCTCACAGGGAATGAAGGGGCTTAAAAGTGTGTCCAGTTCATCCCTGAGCCTCAGCCCTGCTTGACTCAGCCAGAGGTCTGGAGTTTGATTTTCAGACAGTGTGTGCATGGTAGAGAGACTTGCATGCGTGCCCAATCCCAGGCAAAAATTCAAGGAGCAAAAAAACCTCTTCTTTGAAATCTTCCTATCCTCTTTGCAGAATATTTCTTTTACTTTGTCATTACCCGTCTACTCAAATCTCTCCCTTCATCACCCCGGATTCATGTCTCATCCAAGGTCTGCCTAACGACGCAGTGGTGTGTTGTAAGTAAGTAAATAAATAAATAAATAAATAAATAAATAAATATCAACTTTTTCCTTCAGCTGTCCTCCTCCAGTCCCTTGAAAACATTCATATTCTCTGTGGTCAACAGGGATTAGGAGAAAATCAGTGAGGTTAAGTCATCTCAACAATAATATGCAATTTGCTTAGTTTCTTAACTTTCCCAGAGATATTTCTGTGGTATTCAGTTGTAGAAATTTCTAATAAAGGCATCCAAAAGTGGGAAAGCAGGAGAGCACTAGCATCCCCACTTTTTATGTGAGGAAAGCTTCATTGCCCCTTCATTCCAGACAGACCAATGCTCCAAACACACAGATATGACATAGTTCATGAGAAAACACATTTCGGGGCACCTGGCTGGCTCAGTCCGTAGAGCTTGCAACTTGATCTCAGGGCTGTAAGTTCAAGCCCCAGGTGGAAGTGTAAAGGTTACTTTTTAAAAAAAATTTTTTTTTTTTTTTAAGAGTGAGAGAGCATGTGAACGGGGAGGGGACTTTTTTTTAATTTTTTAATTGGAGCTCAATTTGCCAACATATAGCATAACCCCCAGTGCTCATCCCGCTAAGTGCCCCCCTTAGTGCCTATCACCCAGTCACCTCAACCCCCCGCCCATTTCCCCTTCCACTACCCCTTGTTCAATTCCCAGAGTTAGGTGTCTCTCATGTTTTGTCACCCTCACTGATATTTTCACTCATTTTCTCTCCTGTCCCTTTATTCCCTTTCACTAATTTTTATATTCCCCAAATGAATGAGACCATATAATGTTTGTCTTTTTCCGATGGACTTATTTCACTCAGCATAATACCCTGCAGGTCCCTCCACGTCGAAGCAAATAGTGGGTATTCGTCCTTTCTAATGGCTGAGTAATATTCCATTGTATACATAAACCACATCTTCTTTATCCATTCATCTGTCGATGGACACCGAGGCTCCTTCCACAGTTTGGCTATTGTGGACATTGCTGCTAGAAACATCGGGTGCAGGTGTTCTGGTGTTTCACTGCATTTGTATCTTTGGGGTAAATCCCCAGCAGTGCAATTGCTGGGTCGTAGGGCAGATCTATTTTTAACTCTTTAAGGAACCTCCACACAGTTTTCCAGAGTGGCTGCACCAGTTCACATTCCCACCAACAGTGCAGGAGGGTTCCCCTTTCTCCACAGCCTCTCCAACATTTGTGGTTTCCTGTCTTGTTAATTTTCCCCATGAAGAGAGAGTCTTAAGCAGGCTCCATGCTCAGCACAGAGCCCATCGTAAGGCTGGAGCTCCCAGGCTGGAGCTCCCAACTCTGAGATCGTGACCTGAGCCGAAACCAAAAGTTAGACACTTAACCAACTGAGCCATCAGGTGCCCCCCACCCAAAATAAAATCTTAAAAAAAAAAAAAAAGTAAAAGAATATACAAGAACCCCAAATGAATCTCGTTGTTTCCCTCCTTAAGCTCTGATGGCCTACTAGTCCCAATTGAAGGCAGGGAGGAGAACCCAGAGCCAGTTAACAAAAACACCTGTGATGTGATTTTTGCTTAATAAATGCAAAACTTTATTATTTTGCATAATGAATCCAGTTCAGATTAAGGCCACCACATTTAAAGCGAGCCCTTTCATGTCACTTTGCATAATTGTGAATTCTGATTTCACAATTCCATGAATGAAAATTAATTATTCAATTAAATGCTGGACTATGTGACACGGTGAACCCACATCACTCCAGAAATCCAAAGCAGACTCAAAGGTGTTCCTGGCAAAATTGGAATTGGACAGAGCTTGATTTTGCCATAATCCAGCATTGGTTTTGTTCACTCTCTTCCTAGCTGGTCCTTCCCTTGTCTAAAAGAGCTCCCCCTTCTCCTTGACACCCTGACTGTGTCCTATTCCCACAGTGCATCTGTGTTTCCAAAAATGGCAAAGTCAGGGCCAGAGCAGGTTCTTGGAGGGCAAGAAGCAAAAAGGGTTGTGACTTATTTCCAGCACGTACAGTAACTGCCTTCGAGCTTTCTGCCAACCTCTGAGAAAACTTGAACTTGGAAAATGTCAAACGTTTCTCCCATCTTTCCACTCTTTCCCTTCTATCTCAGCATCTTGCCACCTTCATGTGGACAATTAATCAATAGCAACAGCGTGGCATGAGAAGTTACGAGCATGATCTTGCTGCCAGGCCATACTGCATCCCTATTGCGTTAAACCTGTCTTACTCAATTCCTGAATCACTCATCATGCTATTGACTAAAAACTATCCAAGATAGCATGTGGGGCATCTAGGAACATCATTTAGTGCAATACCAGGGCCTCTCAGAAGTCTAGAGGAATTTGGTTTCTTCCATTTTTTGACAATTCCAGGATATTGCAAAATTAAGAAATGCCAAAAGCAGAGTCACCCAACTTATGGTGTATTTTATATACTTATAGTTAAGAATCTAGGGGATCCCTGGGTGGCTCAGTGGTTTGGCAGCTGCCTTTGGCCCAGGGCGTGATCCTGGAGACCCAGAATCGAGTCCCATGTCAGGCTCCCTGCATGGAGCCTACTTCTCCCTCTGCCTGTGTCTCTGCCTCTCTCTCCCTCTCTCTGTGTATCTCATGAGTGAATGAATAAAATCTTAAAAAAAAAAAGAATTTGAAATTACATGATTAATATCTGCTTTCTATACGGTATGTGTAGCATCTTCCAAAGATATTACTAAAAAGTCTTCCTATGAGACCCTTTGTGATTCTGGCACCCAAGAAGAAAGTCCTGTATGCTCAGGCCTAGCCCTCAGCCCCCAGAGAGAACATAGCTTAGGGCATATGACTGCAAGTTTTGGCATTAGACTACCTCTGCTTGATTCATGGTTCCTTCAGTAAGCTATGTGACTTAGGGTAAGTTGCTAAACCTCTCTGAGCATGTTCTGTAAAAAAGTGATGATAATAATGCTATCTACTTCATAGGGTTGTTGTCAGGATTCAATAAACAACGCATGTTAAAATGTTTAGCATAGCACAAAGCACTGTTCAATAAAATTATATGCTAGCATATATGGAAATTGAAAATCTCTAGTAGCCATATTGTAAGTACAAAGAAACATTTGACATGGATTTTAAGCATATGTTTTATTTAACCCAATACATATAACCCAAAATATTGTAATTTCAACATGCAATCAATATAAAAACCATACTAAGATATTTAACCTTTTTTTTTACCATAGTAAATCTTCAAACTCTGATGTGTATCTTATACTCATGCATCTCAATTCAGATGCTAAATTTTCATCAGAAATAACTTGCTTCATATTTTGGTTTCATAGAATTTGTAGCTGAAGAGGTAAATTCACATGCTCAAGTTAGTTCTCACCATTCTATTTTCTGTAAAAAAAAAAAAAAATTTGACACAGAGAGAGAGCACAATCTGGGGGGGAGGGGAGCAGGCAGCACACAGAGGGAGAGGAAGAAGCAGGCTCCCCTCCAAGCAGGGAGCCCAATGCAGGGCTCATCCCAGAACCCTGAGATCATGACCTGAGCTGAAGGTAGAGACAACCAGCTGAGCCACCTAAGGTGCCCTTAAATATCTTTTAATAACCAAACAGAGTATCTGGGGATTTTTGTTTGTTTTTAGATTTTATTTATTTATTCATAAGCATGAATGAGAGAGAGAGGCAGAGACAGACAGAGAGAGAAGCAGGTTCCCTGCAGGGAGCCTGATGCAGGACTCCATCCCAGACTCCGGGATCACGTCCTGAGCCAAAGGCAGAAGCTCAACCACTGAACCACCCAGGTGCCCCCAGAGTATCTGTTTTTAAGTTTAAATGAGAGACTCCACTCTTCAGTCATATTTCAAGTGCTCAGTAGACACATGTGGTTAGTGGCTCCTGTGCCAGGTAGTACAGGTTTTAGTATAATACTTGGCATATAGTAAGTATTCAATAAATGCTCACTAGCCATTATACTCAAGGCCCATTCCTCCCCAGACACAGGAAACAACTCCTTCTCTTCCCTCAGAATCTGAGTTGGACCAACCTTGTCCTTTGCCCTGCCCATGGTCTCTGCGGTGAGCCCGTCCTGACTTTTCCCACTGTGATTCCATGAAGCCTTCTGGAATCTCTAGGATTATTGTACTATGTGCATGTGTCAGGAGTGGGGATAGCAATGCTTTTGTGGAGGGTTATTCTTGGCAACAATAACTTGGTACATCTGTGCAGCAGAAATGACAGGACTAGCGTGGTCACACTGGTGACTGACATTTGTTCCTATTCACAGACCAAATTGTATGTGAGAGAAAATAGACACGAGTATGGGACATGCTCCTAAATTTAATTCCATGCTTATTTCTCATACTGTTAATTACAGATCTTTTCTAACTTTCTCATATTCATTTTTCAAGCAGTTTTTCTTAAAATTTTGCGGTGTGTCAAACATTGATGTCAGCTAGGAGGAATGTGTAGATGCATAAGACTCACTCCCTCTCTGTCCTCAATAATCCTACAGACTAAGAAAAACTAAGACAAATATGAAAATAATCATGACGAAGCCAAATGTGATGGGTGTCATATAAGAGAGATGGTCAAAATGCTAGGAGAGCTCAAATGAAAGAGATGCCTTTTCCAAGGAGAGGGTTAGGGAAACTTCAAGAGGCAGGTGGGATATTGAAGTGGGGGTTGGGAGGAGCATCCTAAATGGTAAGATTAGTTTGAGCACCATCCCAGAGATGAGGAGAGTCAGCAGGACGAAGCCTAGGTATAATGACAATACATCAGAAAGAAAGTTTGGGGCCAGATTGCATGTGGGAATTGCTGGATCATATAATGTCTTAGTCAGCTCAGGATGCCATAACAAAATACCACAGACTGGCTGGCTTAAACAACAGAAATTTATTTTCTCACAGTTCTGGAGGCTGGAGGTTCAAGATCAGAGTGCCAGCATGGTTGGGTTCTGGTGAGAGCTCTCTTCCCAGCCTGCAGATGGCTGCCTTCTTGCAGTGTCCTCATGTGACAAAGAGCAAGAGAGAACTCTGGTCTTTTCTTATAAGGGCCATCATGATGTTCCCACCTTCTTCTAAACCTGATCACTCCCAAATAATATTTGCTGTCTCCAAATACCATCCCATGGAGGTTAGGGCTTCAACATCTGAAGTTGGGGTTGGGGGGAGATAATTCAGTTCACAGCACATAGAAATCCTATTTTTAATTTTTTCTGGGAACCACCACACTGTTTTCCATAGTATACACCATTTTACATTCCCACCAACAATGCATGAGGTTCCAATGTCTCCACAACTTTGCCAATCTGTTATTTTCTGTTGTTTTTTAAATAGCAGTCATCCTGGGACGCCGGGGTGGCTCAGTAGTTGAGCTTTTGCCTTTAGCTCAGGTCATGATCCCAGGACCTCAGGATCGAGGATCCTGAGTCAGGCTCCCTGCAGGGAACCTGCTTCTCCTTCTGCCTATGTCTCTGTCTCTCTCTGTCTCTCTCTCTCTCTGTTTCTCATGAATAAATAAATAAGATCTTTTTAAAAAACAGCACTCATCCTAATGGATGTGAGGTGGCATCTTGTGGTTTGATCTGCTCTCTCTAAAGATTAGTGGTGTTGGAGCATCCTTTCATGTGCTTTTTTGGCCTTTTTTTTTTTATTGGCCATGTATATATCTTCTTTGGAGACATGTCTGCTCAAGTTCTTTGCCATTTTTTAATTGGATTGTTTGATTTTGTTGCTGCTGTGACAATCATTACTTTGTCAAATCTGAGGCAGTTGCAACAAATGGCAGCGTCAGCAGCCCCTTGTCCACTGAATGAAATCTTATGGTCCTAACTCTAGTATCAGGTAGTTGCCCTGGTCACCTGCATGCCTGCTGATCACCATGGGTCTCCTGGTAGTATATGCTTAAATCCTCAAACTTACCTCCTTGTTGGGTTCTCTGAAACCCTTCTTGCCTGTCTCCAATTTCTGAGGGGGAGGCTTGACCTCTGGAGGATTCCTGTTCCATATCTGATGAAGGACTTCAGACAGTAGTATGTTTACATCCTTGACCATGACCTCTGGCATATTATTCAGAACTCTGACAATTTCAAGTGACAGAAACCCAATTTGCACCAGCGTACACATTCATGAGAATTTAGCAACTTATGGACCCTGTGCAAGAATCTAGTAACTAAAGAATGGCTGGAAACATGGGACTAAACATCTTTGAGTCTTCCATCTCCATGCTTTTCTGCATGTAGTTAATTCTTCTCTTTCTGCAAACTGGCCTCTGCTTCCCAAGTCCACACAGCAAGACATGTGGCCTTTGGGATTTCCCAGGTTTTACATTTTATAGCCCAGCTTAGGTCAGGTGCCCACCCTGGGACCAATCAACTTGACCAAAGAGATGGAAACCCCCAATTGGTCAAGTGTGAGCTAGGTGTAGGCATGAGCTCCCATGGTAACTGTGGGTGTAAGGGAGGAGCAGCCACCTAGGAAAAGGTACTAAATAATACCACCATGTTCTATGACCACCAATGTTCTATGGAAGGTGCTCCTGGACTTGTACGGTGTACACACTGTGTGGCAGAGGTCCTGGTGAGAATATCCTATTTCTGGACTCAAATCCACCAGACCAGCATCTCCCTCCCACATCCTCCTTCCTCAGAAGGCCTCAACACCAGATCCCATCACATCCTCTGGAGTCCCGTGGTTTGAAATGCTGACCACTGCTCCTGATGCTGGTGCCAAGCTCCCAGCATGCTTCAGGGTCAAGTTTAGTTTATGATAGAAGTGAGTTGTGAAGATTACAAATTGTTACTTTATTTTTTTTTAATTTTTATTTATTTATGATAAGCACACAGTGAGAGAGAGAGAGAGGCAGAGACACAGGCAGAGGGAGAAGCAGGCTCCATGCACCGGGAGCCCGACGTGGGATTCGATCCCGGATCTCCAGGATCGCGCCCTGGGCCAAAGGCAGGCACTAAACCGCTGTGCCACCCAGGGATCCCACAAATTGTTACTTTAAAAAAAAAAAACAACTGTATAACATTTGGTGCTTTTCACAACACTACACTCCTACCTTACTGTGCTCTCTCCCTAGCAAACCACCAATATGTCTTGTCTCCTGCCTAAAAAAGAAAGGGGTGGGGGGGTAGGAAACATCAGAAATGCATAAATGCCTAAGCTCTCATCTACCAGGGGTTCCTGGACAGAGAGCAATCTGGGACCTGAAGGAAATCCCCATGGAAAGGCCCTGCTCCCAAGCCTCACTAATTCTGGGTTTAATTCTCTCCTCTGAGGCCAGGCATTGAATTACTGTCCCCCCACCCTCCCATACCTCCTGTTTCCCATTGTCTCATCTAATAAAGGTTCCAGATCTGAAAGTATCTGAGACCCTAACCCTAATCCAATTAAACCCTGCAAAAGCAAAGAGACTCAGGAAAGACAAAGAGGTGAAGAGGTTAATAGCAGACAAAACCTCCACTGATGAGCTAAATTAGCCTTGCCCACCTCAGGAGAAATGTTAAAAGCAGATTACTAAAACTGCTGTTGGTGATTAACATTTGCTCAAAATTCTAAGTAGCTGACATTCCCCCCCCCCCCCCCCCCCCCCCCCCCCGTTAAACGTTAACCTGAGGAAAGAAGAATAGTAGTTATGGGAGAAGAATGTGATGAAGAAAACAGAAAGACAGGCCTGCTGGGTGGATGTCTTCCTCCCAAAGTAGGAAGGATCAAAAATGGTGAGGATCTGCTCCCCATTCACCCTTGTTTCCTTCTCAAGTAGGAAAGATGGAGACTTTCCCCATCTTTGTTCAACAGGGAAGCAGTGCTCCAGGAGGAGAATGGAAGCCGAAGGCCAGCTATCAAACTTGACCTTGTACCACTTCTCAGTCAGTTAGGGCTAAAACAAATGCTATAGACCAGGTGGCATCAGCAACAGACTCTTATTTCTCATAGATATGGAGGCTGGAAAGTCCAGGATCAAAGTGCCAGCAGGTTCGCTTCCTGGTAAGGACTCTCTTCTTGGTGTGCAGATCTCTGCCTTCTCCCTATGTCTTCGCATGGCACAGAGGGAGCTCTGACCTCTCCATCCCCTTATAATCTCATCAAGGAAGCTCCACTCCCACGACCTCATTCAAATGCATTTACCTCCCCAAGGTCCCACTCACCACATTGGGGATTAAAGTTTCAACATCTGGATTGGGGATTTCTTAGTTTCTAGAAATAATACAGGGAAGAGAAGACTTGTAGAAAGAGCTGAAAACATAACAGAAAGTAATAACTAACAGTCTGCTGTTAAAACATCATGTAGTTTCAAGAATACAAAATGGTGTGGCCACTGTGGGAAACAGTATAACCAATAGACCCTCTAAAATTTACAAATAGAATTACCATAGAATCCACCAACCCCATTTCTAGGTATAAATCCAAAAGAATTGAAAGCGAGGACTCACACATTCACATTCATTGTAGCACTATTTGCAATAGCCATAAAGGTGGAAGCAATTCAAATGTCATCAGTAGATGAATAGATAAACAGAATGCAGAGTATCCATACAACAGAATATTACTTGGCCTTGAAAAGGAATAAAATTCTGACCCAGGCTAAAACATAGATGAACCTTACGCTACTTGAAATAAGCCAGTCACAAAAGGACAAATGCTGGTTTGTTTCATGTATATGATGCATCTAGAGCAGTCAAATTCATAGAGACAGAAAGGAGACTGGTGGTACCAGGGCCTGGGGGAGGGAGGGTTGGAGAGTTCTTGCTTAATGGGCACAAAGTTTCAATTTTGCAAGACAAAGAGTTCTGTGGATAGATGGTGGTGATGCTTGCACAAAAATATGAATGTATTTAATAGTGCTGAACTGTGCACCTAAAAATGCCCAAGATGGTAAGTTTTATAAATGTGTATTTTGCCACAATTTTTAAAAATATGGTGTTATTTCAGAGGAGACTTCCTGGAAGAGGTAGCCTTGAGCTGTGCCTGGAAGGTCAGGTGAATTTCACCATGTAAAGAGAAGAAAGGACAATAGAAACAGAGGGAAGAGCATGAAATGTCCAAAGGCAGTGATGTATTCATAATAGGCACAGTGAGAAGTTTGTTTCCTGGAATGAGGGTTCAGGAAAAAAAATAAGTTCAAATAGCTGTTGAAGACTAGACAACCGGGCCTCAAAGTCCAATATTTTATCCTCTATGCCAGCCTTCCCATAGTGTGTTCCACATAACACTGGTTCCATGAGATGCTGTGGGTAAAGAAGAAGATGGAGCCATAATTGAATAAGTTTGGGAAATGCTATGTAGCCCTATGAGCAATATACAATAGCTTATCAGTGATAATCCTGAAGTTTTGTTTAATTTAGTGTTGCCCGAATTCATTTGCTCATGCTACCCTTGGATTCTCACAACACCTAACATCCTCCAAAAGGGAGTTCCATACATTGAAAAACATCTCTCCAGGACAAGGCAGTTGTTGGAGATTTTTGAGCAGGGGTGTTCTAATGTCAGAGATTGTTTTAGGGAAGCTCATCAGACAGCAGGCAAGTGAACAGATGGAAGGGAATAGAGACAAATGGCGAGATGAGTAGATGATGCGTTGCTAAGGATGGGGAACATGTCATCTTTCTGTAAGTTCATAGGTTAAGCCCCCACTCCCATGAAAAAGTGCCAGAAACACCAGGGACTTTCAAGCACCGAAAATATACCTTCCTATTGAAGTCAAATGCTGACAGTCAGCAAATGCCCCCTAAGCCAAATTTTGACTTGTCCTACCCAATCTCCTCTAGGTTCATCCCTCTTCTATTGGTCCAGATCCCCTCAGCCCTCAGAGGTAGATGAAGTGGTGCACTGGGGTGGCTTATACCACTCATGAGAGCTATTTAGGAATTTTGCAAGAGCCATTGGTGGAGGCCTGCCACGGTGGGAGTATTTATACCGTGGACGCCAGCCATTGCTACAAATCATGGCTTTTGTTTCTTGGAGATTCGGTTTACCACACACCACTGAGCAGGTGCCAAGATGGGATTAAACACGGAAGGGTTTTATTAGGGAAAGCACCTGTGTGAGAAAAAAATGGGAAAGGCCAAGAGAGCAATGTCAGACAGCAAAGCATGTCTGACCCCAAGCCAGGGAAAGAGAGAGAAAAGGAGGTTGGGGGGAAGCATCATAAACTATATAAGCATTAGAAGAAAGGTTCTGCTTGGCTGCTGGGGAGTCCTTGAGCCCAAGTCGGCCCTCAGTGTAGGTGTCCCAGGAACCAGCCTGTCTTAGTATCCCTGCAGCACTTGGTCATTTACAGGGAGCAGCCCATGGAAAGTGTGGCCTCAGTGTAAATGTGGCAATAGATTTCTGAGCCCAGCATCTGGGACCCTAAGTCATTCGTGATCTCTGTTGGTGGTGGTCCACGTGGCCTGTTCTCGCTATCACCACAGTCCACCCCTTGCACCACACAGGGAGGATCAGGAAACAACTCCTTGAAGGTTCCCATGGGCTTTGCTTCCTAAGGGGTAAGCCACAGCCCCCATCACTGCAGTTGATCTTGGGGCTGCAACTGGCATACTCATCTCTCTCCATTCTTCATTCTAAATCCTCCTCACCTTTAGCTCTCAACTCAGCAGGTGTCAGTGGCTTACCTGAGGGTCTAACTTCTTTTTTTTTTTTTTAAGATTTCATTTATTTATTCATGAGACACAGGCAGAGGGAGAAGCGGGTTCCATGCAGGGAACCCGATGTGGGACTCGATCCCTGGTCTCCAGGATCACGCCCTGGGCTGAAGGCGGTGCTAAACCACTGAGCCACCCAGGCTGCCCTGAACTTCATTTCTAAAGCATCTTAAATACTGATCATCATACCCTTCTCATTTTGGAGTGGCTACACATGTCCAGTCACAGCTGCAGTGCAACAAAGGAGTCGCAGGAGGTGCCTCAGTGGTGGCCCCTCAATGTGTGAAAACACTCCTACCTCCCCTGCTGATGAAGGTCAATGATTCTTGTCCATATGGTGACTCCCCTTTTCATCTGCTGATCTCTGTGCACAAGGACTCCAAAGTATCCTGGTGATTACCTCAACTTGTAGTTTCATAGGACCCTTGCTGTGTGTCCTGGCAAGTGTGTGCCCTCTTTTGGGACCAGGACCTCCAACCCTGCAAGGCACAGAGTTTCAGAAACAAGAGACACAAAATCTGACCCATGGGTCATTGAGAATGATGGTAAGTAAGGTCACTTCTGCCTCTACCTCTTGCTTTCTAGACTCGTGAATCCTTCCTATATATAGGAAGATGTACCACATATACATCTCTGCCCACTGAAGCATGGCATCCATCCTTTCATGTTACTTCCTCTAAGCTGGCATTTCAATTGCTCCTTTAGAAGGCCACTCCAGGATTCTGTGAGACCAGCTGTCTCAGGATGGAGCGGTATGTGATACACTTAGGGAGTCCCATGATCGTGGGCCCACTTCTGAACCTCCTTAGCTTGGGATGTGTCCCTTTGGTTGGATGTTATGCCATATGGGAATCCATGACTGTAGATCAGGAGTTACATAAGCCCCCAGGTAGTGGTGCTGGTGGAGGCATCATAAGCAAGAAAGGTAAATCCATGCCCAGAGTTAGTGTCTACCCATGTGAGGATGAGTCAGTGACCTTTTCAGGCTGGTGTCCTTGAGGAACAGTGCTGTCTCAAGGGCAGCTTTATGGCTGACATTCAGAGCCAGCAGTAGCAAGATTGGCCTTGGTAAGTGAGAGTCCATGCTGTTGGATCCATACATTGTCTCCATCTCTGCCACCTCAGCCATTCTGTTCATGAACCTATTGTGCCAGTTCTGGGGTGGACAATGACAGCTGACATCATCGGCCAAATCATTTTGTCTAATTGATTGCTCAGAGCCTCTCCCATAGCAGATGCTTGTGGGTGGACATTAAAGTGTGCTACAAAATTATTCACATTTTGTACTCCCTTCTATTTGTATATGCACATGTCTCTACCTCTGACCAGATCAGCCTACATCCAACTAAGGTACTATACAAAGTGGATGGCTCAGTGCACTGCCCACAGCTCTGTCCACTGAGAAGACTTTCTCTCTAAAATGAGTTTCCAGGCTATCCCTGAATGTGACTCTTATCCATTTTTAGTTTGTTCCCACATATCAAGCCAACCCACTTGTAAGCCAAACTTGGGATTTCCTCCCTCTTTCAGCTGGTCATGCAAGATCCTGTACACAGCCCTTGGTACAACCATGGAGGAGGGGCACTGGGACAAGTGTGATGGGTGATGACATAAGGGTCTGGACTACCTGTTCTTGCAGCTTACTCATGCCCTCTGGTCCAGCTCAGACTCAATCTAAGATGTACCATTTCTATTTTACAATGGAATGCTACAATTTAATTTATGATTCTGTGTATTTGACAAGACCCAGCCCATAATAAGCAGTTCTGAGTGCAGGGTCACTGGGTATCCCATGATCAAGTGTTCCATTCTCACTAGGGCCTCGTAATATGCTGAAAGCAGATTCTCAAAGGACATGGCAATCTCTGAGTATGATGACATGACTCTGCTCCCATATCCCAGAACCTGCATTGTAATTCTCCCATGGGTGCTGCCATAAGCTCTATAGGGTGTCTTTTTCCTTTATTCACACCTTCAAGCCCCAAAGGATCTGCAAGATTGGATGACCCAGGTGGCATGGCAATTACACCACAACTAGACTCGCTAAATTACCTTTTCCTGTTCTGGGTCATCCTCAAAGCCGGACTCTTCAATGTTACTACTATATGAGCCAGAGCAATGTTTTTACTAGTGGAATGTTTTTTCCAGAACTCAAATAGGCTGACTGGTGCTGGGCTGTCTTCATTGTTGTACAGGATGCAAGATACACAATTTGTTTTTTATTTTGGAGGGCTCTGATGACTGGACTCCTAAAAACTTAACTGAAGTGCCCAATCCCTGAATCTTCATAGGGCTTTCTTACCACCTACTGGAGTACATATGTCTTACACAAGCCTCCAGCAATATGGACTAGTTGCCTCTTGCTCATCCTAACAGCAGGATGTCATCAATAGTAGTGTAATCCAGATCTCTTTGGACTATATTATGACAGAAAACAGAGTTAATATAGATCTGAGGCAAAACCATAAATGAACATTGTCCACCCCACAAGAATGCAAACTGTTTCTAATCCTCTTCTAATTGGATTTAAAAAGAATACATTCCCAAATCACAGGCCACATATCATGTACCTGTGGCTTGATTAACCTGCTCTAATGGTGATACCACATTCAATATAGAAGCTACAATCAAGGCCTAGTTGATATAAGTCTGTGGTAGTATAGTCATTGACTAGAATCCAACCAGGTTTTACAGGACCCAGACAGGCAAATTAAATGGACTACTACTGCTACATCCTTTAATCATCTCTTCCTTCCAACCCCCACTATGACATGATATTGTTTTTTATTTACTTCTTTGGCTGGGAGAGGGTCAGTTTCAGTGGTTCCATTTGGCCTTCTGCATTATGGTGGCTTTGTACAACATAGGTCAGGAACTGGTGTGGAGGTTATTCCAATTGCCAAGCATATCTATTACAAATATGCACTTTAAACTTGGGGAATTTGCCACCAAGTGGATCTAAAGACCCAGTAGACCCACCATTAAGTGTACCAGGACCCCATTTATTGCCTGGCCCTCACAGGCCTTTTTTCTTACCAGGGAATGTAAGAATACCTTGGATCTCCAAGTGTCAGTGTCATCTCAGATCCTGGCTCTAATGCTCTTCAAAATGTCTGGTTATGGATATTTACCCCAAAGATACAAATGTAGTGATCTGAAGGGGCACCTGCACCCCAATGTTTATAGCAGCAAAGTCCACAATAGCCAAACTATGGAAAGAGCCCAGATGTCCATTGACAGATGAATGGATAAAGAAGATGTGGTATATATATATAATGGAACAGTACTCAGCCATCAGAAAAAAAGTGAAATATTGCATTTGCAACGACATGGATGGAACTACAGGATAGTATGCTAAGTGAAGTAAGTCAATCAGAGAAAGACAATTATCATATGATCTCACTCATATGTGGAATTTAAGAAACAAAACAGAGGATCATAGGGGAAGAGAGGAAAAAATAAAACGAGACAAAATCAGAGGGAGACAAACCATAAGAGACTCTTAGTCATAGGAAACAAACAAGGGTCGCTGGAGGGGGGGGGGCATGGGGGATGGGGTAACTGGAAGATGGGCATTAAGGAAGGCAGTTGATGTAATGAGCACTGGGTGTTATATAGACTGATGAATCACTGACCTCAACCTCTGAAACCAATGATACATTATATGCTAATTAATTGAATTTAAATCTAAAATATAAAAATAAATAAAATTTAAAAAACAAACAAACAATATATCTTGTTTTCAAAAATATATATATATTGTTTTCCTCTTTCCTCTATGTTCAATTACCCAAATAATTGGGCCTCTTGGGGAAGGACTTGGAGATCATTACAATTTATACTGCCATGATATTGTAGGTTCTCTCATTCTAGGGACTATCTCTTTAGTCAATGGGTTTCCGATCTTAAAATTGGCTCAAGCCAGGGAACTGAACAAAGGATTTTGATTTTTTATTGGAGTAGCTGTCCTCAGGCTACTAACCTCCATTCTTGCCTTATTTTTTATTATAGATGTTAAAACAGCATCCTTTTTGACACCTGTCTATTCTTCCTCTAGAGATGCCATGCTCTACAAACCATTTCCACAATTCCCTGAGGGTCAAGCCCACTTGGCTATCTCTCCATCCCTGGTGTTTTTTACAGCTATTGTGGCCTCCTGGCTTCTGGGAGTTACCTGCTGCCACCTGGCCTCTATTACTCAGAACTCTTCATTCCAATAAGGGTTAGTGGGCTTAGCTCTGTGGTCAATTCTTCTACCCTTCTTGGCCTGCAGACAAGAACCACCACTGAACTTCCTTATTCACTCCTAATGCCCATAGTAAAATGATGTATCCTCTGGGCCTGCCCATTGAACATAAACCTCTAATGGATCTTCTTCTGGCCCTATATTATATATCTATTCTAGTATACCCACTTCCCCCTTTCTGCCCTCTACTACCATCTTCCAGAATAACTCAGATATTTTTCACTTTGCTCAGTGTTGGCCATTGTTTTTTCCAGGATTCTAAGAGCTACCCCAGCAAGCAGCTGAATTTTTTCCATCCTGTGGGGTCATCAATAGAGTGTTAAATCTCATGCTCTCAAGTGCCTCCAAGTCAATGCATTCTTGCCTATCCAGCTTCATATTCCAACTCCTCTGATCAAGTACCCCTATCCCAGACATGCCCCCCTGCATCCTGCCAGTACATGTCATCTAGTTTATATAATTCTTTAGGTGCAGAGTCTCTGTTCTTCATCTGGCTGAGCATACCTCCAGTCAGATTTAAATCTATGCTGAGATTTAACTAGTTATCAGCCTGGCAGTCAGGAGAGGAGATGAGATCAACTCCTTAGGGAGAGCACCTGACGCTTTGTAGGAGAATGATTTTTTTTTAAGATTTTATTTATTTATTCATGAGAGACACACACAGAGAGAGGTAGAGACATAAGCAGAGGGAGAAGCAGGCTCCCTCTAGGGAGCCTGATGTGGGACTCAATCCAGGACCCTGGGATCATAACCTGAGCCAAAAGCAGATGCTCAACAACTAAGCCACCCAGATGCCCCTGGGGGAGTGATTTCTGCAGCATCTTCCAGCAAAACAAAAGGTCTAGACCTTTAAAAAAAAAAAGAAAAGAAAAAAAAGTCTAGACCTTACTAGGGAAAGGTTGGCTACCTCCTCAAGCCCAGAAGGCCTCATAGTGGTTGTAGAGTTAACATCCTCAACATCCATCTAGATGCCCTTGTCCCATGTTTTAGGGTCCCAGATCATCTCAGTCTGCTCGGGCTGCCATAACAAAATTCCACAGACTACACAGTTTAAACAACAGAAAGTCATTTTCTCAGAGATCTGGAGCCTGGGAAGTCTAAGATCAAGGTGCTGGCCAATTTGGTTTCTGGCTAGATCTCTCTTCCTGGCTTGCAGACTGGCTGCCTTCTTGCTGTGTCCTTACATGGCAGAAAGAGATCTCTGTTCCTCTTCTTGGAAGACCACAGTCCTATCAAATTAGAGTCTCACCCTTATTATCTCGTTTAACCTTAATTCCCTCCTAAGAGTTCTGTCTCCAAATACAGTAACATTGAGGACTAAAGCTTCAACATATGAATTTGAAGGGAACAGAATTCAGTTCATAGCACAGATTTTCCCAGTGCCCTATTCTTTGCATAACAGACCTGCCTTAGCAGAGCATTCAAATATATTTGGAGCTCTATGATTTGCAATGAGTTCTTCAGCCTGCTGCTCAAGTGTGTCTGCCTCTTTGTCAACTACCACCAAGCCATTCTGGCTCTTGCATTTGGCCATTATCTGCTTGTTAATAGCTTTCAGTCTCTCATTATCCTTTTGCAGAGCATCAGTACAACTTTGCAGTCATCACTCGGCTCCATTGTCTTTGTAGGCACTGTTCTCCTCCATTTTTTTTTAAGATTTTATTTATTCATGAAAGACACAGAGAGAAAGAGGCTGAGACACAAGCAGAGGGAGAAGCAGGCTCCATGCAGGGAGCCTGATGCGGAACTCGATCCTGGGACTCCAGGATCCAGAGATCACGCCCTGGGCCAAAGGCAGGAGCTAAACCGCTGAGCCACCCAGGGATTCCCTGTTCTCCTCCATTTTCTTCAAATTCCTGCATCATTACACCTGCCACAGCATTCCCCTCCACCATGACATTTTTCCGAGTCACCACCAGTGAAATCTTTGACAAATGAGCCACCACATTATAGTGATTCACCTCCTAATCAAGATGGCTTATTCTTCCTATGTTGGGTGGTGGCGTATCCAGTCCCCCATCCCCATCTCGCCCCTGGTTTTCTCACACCACTCGCAATACCACTTATGTTGGTTCAGGTCCTCTGAGAAGCAAACACCATGAAAGGAATAAGCATGCAAGGGGAAATGTCTATGGGAGACCAAATAGAAGGAAGCCCAAAAGCCTGGAGAGCCATGTCAGATCATGAAACAGGTCTGACCCCAACTGAGGGAAAAAGGGAGGAAGGGAGGCTAGATGAAAGCATCCCGGATTGCTATGGAGTCTAAGAAAGTTTCTGCAAGGCCACCAAGGAGTATTAAAGCCAAGGTCAATTGTCAGTATCCTTGCACATTTAGTCATTGACTGGGAGCACCCAACAGAAGCCTGGACTCAGCACAAACACTGCTGCAGATTTCAGAGCAAAGAGCTGGGACCCTTGGTTACTTATGACCCCTACAGTTGGAGGTCTGCCAGGTATGGTCACTACTCTGCAGTGCTCTAGGCCTTCTCTGACTCCAACAGCACAGAAAGAAAAAAAAAGTTACATTCAACAAAAGAATAAACACATAATGTTTTTCAATTGTTTGTTTGCTTATTTGTTGATCTAAATACCCAGTTGTGCCAATTAATCACAGAGATGAACTTCCTATCACTGCATAATCTCCACCATATTGGTAAATGTTTGTTATTTTCTCCTACAGATCAAAAACAGCACTGCCATTGATGGCAGTCAACAAAGGCAAAAGTGCTAAAGGCCATCTTCACATTTTGTCCCATATAATTTCTTTGATAATTGCCTTCTGAGAAGCTCACCACCCAGAAGTATTCACAATGATTTGCCATTGCCATGGTATCATTTTTATAATGTTCACAATGCCAGGCTAATCTCTCTGCATGAAAGTTAAATGGCCAGTCAAGACACATCCCTGTGTTATCTCTGAAAGGAAAGGAGAAACTCAAGTTCATGGTAGCAGAGCGGCCAGTGTGCAGGGATGAGCTGGTGCAGGCCCAAGTGTGTCCGGTTGTCAAAAGCATTCCCCAGGTACAATTATAAGTCAGTCCTGTGCCAAAGATTTTTTACATCTCTCCTCAGATTTTTCATTTATATCCCACTCTAGATTCTTCTGACACTAGTCAAAATCAATTTTTAGCCATTAAAGGTAAGTCCATAACCTCCTTCTGGCCTAAACTCATATAAAATTAGAGTAAGAAGATCCTGTATACTGTCAATTCAGCATCTATTGAGCTCCTGCTGCATACCAACCACACACTGTTAAGTCCTGTAATGCAGAGATCAGATGCAGAGCCTGCTTTCTGAAAGCTCCCAATCAGCTCTTCCACAATCCTCATGCTCTTCACTGCATTTGGAGTGCCAGGGTCTAAATTATTCACAGAGGATAAAATGGTCTATTTTGGGGTAACTCCTATCACACTTCATGGTGACTGCTTCCATTTTTAAAATAGCCTCAAGTGTGACTATTAATCAGGATATCATTAAAAATAATATCTGTCAGGATGACATTCATTTCTGTTCCATAAATAATGTCACCAACATTGAATTCCTGAACAGTGGAACATTTACAGAGTTACAGAAGAGCTCTAGGTAATGAGCTTCTGGAGGACAGGGCTGTGTCTTTTGCCTTTCTGACAGAGAGTACCTGGGACAGTGCCTGACACAAAATAGCTCAGCAAATGTTTGCTGAATTAATTTAAAAATTCCTACATCTCACATCGTGACCCTGTTGTTGAAAGTATGTGATTCTTTGTGGTGTCAAGCTCCAAGATTCAAAAAGCTTCCAAAACATCTTAAGGTGTCTTAGAGACCCATTATGGCTTTCTAAAAGTATACTTATATCTTTTAAAGTATACTTATCTCACATCTTTTAGGTGAATACATCCCCTAAGTTCATTACTCAATGCATTAAAAGATGCATAGTCCCATTGGTTTTAAAACTATATTAAAGGTCAAGAGCTGCCCCTTTCTGAATTGGATAGAAAGCAATGTCAATGTTGCTTTGTCCACTTCTAATTTTCTCTAGTGCTAACGTTCTATGCTTATTTAATTTTTTAAATTAGATTTGGAGATAATTGTAGATTCACATGCAGTAGTAAGAAACAATACAGAGTGATCCCATGCATCCTTCACCCAACCTCCTACAGATGGAAGCATTTTGTGTAACTATGGTACAATATCACAACGAGAAAATTGAGCATTGGTATAATCCACTGACCTTATTTAGACTCTAATCTTACATACACTTGTATGTGTGTGTGTCTAGTTCTATGTAATTTTATCACATGTGTAGATCTGTGTATTCACTACCACAATCAAGCTTCAATACAGTTCCATTGCCACAAAGACCCCTCATGCTACCATTTCAGAGCCACCTCCCTTCTTCACTTTGCTCCCTAATCCCTGGAAAACACTAATCTGTTCTCTATCTCTATAATTTATTTATATAATTTTTTAAGATTGTATTTATTTATTCATGAAAGACACAGAGTGAGAGAGAGGCAGGGACATAGGCTGAGAGAGAATCAGGCTCCATGCAGAGAGCCTGATGTGGGACTCGATCTCGGGACTCCAGGAGCATGCCCTGGGCCAAAGGCAGATGTTCAACTGCTGAGCCACCCATGCGTCCCTTATTTATATAATGTTGTATAAATGCAACTATACAGGATGTAACCTTTAGAGATTTGAGATCCTTCCAAGTAGCTGCACATATCAATAATCTGTTTCTTTTTATGGCAGAGTAGTATTTCATAGTATATATGCAGCACAGTTGAACTGAAGGACGTTTGGGATGTTTTCAGTTTGGAAATCTATTTGACTTTACAATATTTTTTCTTAAAAATTACACCTTCAGCCAACAGTTTTATCATACTCAAAAGCCTAAATGCTTTGTTTCCTTTCTTATCCTCATCCTTGCCTGATTCTTTCAGTTTTTAAAGCACCCTTCTCAAGTCCTAGCATATTTTTCTGAGATGTGTTGACCGAAATTCCGCACACAAATCAGACTCAAGAACACAAGACTTTTATGTGACAGTACAATGATAATATTTTCCCTTGTGTTTTTAATACCTTTCTTGATTGGGCCCTACACTTAGTTAACTTTTTTGGCTACTTGAAGCTGAGAAGCTCAGAGAACAGTCTAATATGATCTGTAGATATTTTAGCCAAGAAACTGTAAGTATAGTTTGGATGATTGTTTTTCTCAACACTCTGTCTTTTATGTAGCCGTGCTGAAATTCATTTGCTACTTTTCTGCAGCTCAGAGAGTCTGGCAAGAGCTTCTTTCCTTTTATGACCCTCAGTCTACATTTTTACTATCTGGTAAGTCAAAAGCAGACTGCATACTTGGAGACTGCACCATGCAATCCCCTGCTCTCCTCTTGTGTACAGGTCCAGGGCTTCAAGCCAGCTTTTCCCAATTTCCTGTGACTATGTCTTGCTAATGAGAGTCTTATTTATGACTGCTTTCTGTTCTTCATTTCACTTTCCGGAACCCTGAACCAGGTTTCTGAATTCTAGGAAACCAGCCTCATTTCTGTTCAAGACTGAAGAAGAAAGATGCCAGTAGGCAACACCAATGGTTCTTACATCCCTCTGCACATTCTATCCAGGTATTAAATCTGGGGAAAACCCAGAGCATGAGCATTTTTTAAAAGTCCTCAAGATTCACTTCAATTGTAGTAAACACATATATTGGAATACTATGCAACCATAAAAAAGACAGAGGAAGTTGTTCTGTTCGACAGAACATCCTTTGAATAAAAAAGCAAATTCCCTCTTGCCCGTTGTCTTCTAGCCTGAAATAAGAACTTGATGTCTGGAAATATAGCAGCCATCTTCTGATAATGGCACAAAAGCAAAAGAAAGGCAGAGCAGCTATGAGGTATCTAGGTCTTTGATGATTTAGAACCGCAGCACTATACCCCAGACTGCTTACCTTCAGACCAGACTACACAACGAGAAACAAGAAAATAGAAAACATGCATAAGTAGAGCAAGGATGAGGAACAGGGAAAGTCTGATGAGCCTGAGTCTCATGTCCCAGTTCTTCATTACTGGGACCTGGTTGCACCTCACAACCTACCTTGTCTTCTCATAAATCCTTCCTTTGCTTACATGAGTATCACTGCATTTCTGTTACTTCAACCAAGGGTCTCACCTAAATCAGTACTTCAGCATTGTGTTATCACTAACATTTAGAATCTCATCTCTAATTCATCAAAAAAAGGTTAAATTGTACTTGATAATCACTAATTTGAAGAAAAAAGAAAGAGAAAGAAAAGAAAGAAAAATAAAGAAAGAAAGAAAAAAGAAAGAAAGAAAAAAGAAAGAAAGAAAGAAAAAAGAAAGAAAGAAAGAAAGAAAGAAAGAAAGAAGAAAGAAAGAAGAAAGAAAGAAAGAAAGAAAGAAAGAAAGAAAGAAAGAAAGAAAGAAAGAAAGAGAGAGAAAAGTAGGAGAGTTATCACAGTGTGGTACCAATAACATTGGCTTTGGAGTTGGACAAATTAGATTCAAACCCCCATTCTGGCCCTCAGCCAACATGTGATTTTAGCCAAGTTACGTAAGTTCTTTGAGCCTCTGTTTTTCTTACTGAATAAAGGGTAATAATAATCCCTACTTTGCAGGGTTGTTAAGGACTGAATTCAATAATGTATATATAGGGCTGGCAGAGAATGAGTATTCAATAATGCTAGGAATTTTTGAAAAAAGGAGGAAGGGCACTTGGGTGACACAGTCAGTTTAACAATCTGACTCTTGGTTCTGGTTCACATCATGATCTCAGGGTGGTGAGATGGAGCCCCACATTGAGTGTGCTTGGGACTCTCCCTCCCTCTCCATCTCCCTCTCTCAAATAAATAAATAAATAAATAAATAAATAAATAAATAAATTTATTAAGAGGAAAGAAAAAGTGGAGAAGTATGCATTATGTATTAGATTTATCTTGAAAGTGACTTTTCTGTTTAATAGGTTATTGTTTTTGTAAGAGAGGACTACCTTATTTCCTAATGATGCCAGATGGTAGACCATCAATGCACATTAGTCCAAACTTGGAATATTGCAAACATTATTTTTGAGTGTCAATAAACCATCAGAAAAATGATGTCCTAGTGAAATGATATCCTTAAAGTAAAATTTCTAAAATTTATAGGCACTGTGTAAAGAGATTGGCAGCCAAAGGCTGCTCTGAGCATCACTTGCCAGAGCTCAGGGACAAATCGGGTGTCTCAGAACACCAGATGACTTTACAGACCACACGCCTCCCATATTCATCTAAGCCCCAGAGGCTTTGTGCAATCTCTGGGCTAGAAAACCACATCCACAGGTCTGCTCTTCATCATGAACAACCATAGCTTTAAATACAAGACAGCACTTTACAATCAAACAAATCCAGATGGACAGTTCTCTCAAAGCCAAAGCTATACCCAGGACACAGATTTCTAGAGGAAAACGCAGCCAAGGCAGATACAAAAACAACCCAGGGAACAAAAAGTTCCAGTCACTATAAAGTCATCGATCACTCTTCTGTCAGAATCAAGCACCACATGTACGTGGCGGGAGGGAGGGGGTGGATGGAGGACCACAAACTAGATACCAAAGCCCTGGAAATGTACAGGGTGAGTGGAGGTCAATAGAACACAGCAGTAACAGTGGAAGGGTGTATGCTCCTCTAACAACACGGCCCACTTGATGTCCATTCCTTGTTAAAGTGTGAGACCCTGGCTTCACATGTATCCATGGCCCTACTATGTGCACAGCCTTACACTGTGGGCCATCATTGGCAGACATGATGATACGACATTGTCAGTTATGATGCATCAAGAAGATGAACTTTTTAGGATTCTTCAGTCTTCCAGGAGACATTGAAGCTCTAGCTCCTTCTCTCAGCCTTGCAGGCCAGGACTTCAACTTATCAGTTTGCTCAAAAGTGGCCAGGCTCTGCAGGACTGCTTTGTGCTGACCAAACTGGTAAAAGATTCAGATAAACCAGATGTCTAGACTCTCTTACTAGGAGGATGTAGGTCTCTAGTCTGTCCTTATTTGGTAAAACTCTTTGCTCCCAACCTTTTATATTCCACCAACATATTTTTATCCTGTATCTACATCTTTAAGACCTTTCTCCTTGAGGCAAACTCTGATAAACTGTTGACATGGTGGTGAATTGTTAAGGATAGGCTATTTCTTTCCCAATTACAATAATAATTGTTAGCATTTATTGAATAATTGCTATATGTCACATATATAACATAAGAATATATGTTCTATATGGCAAGCATTTTACATACATAATCTCATATAATTCTCAACCATATGAAACGGGCACTATTATTATCATCCTGATTTTTTATAGATGAAAAAGTGGAGGCTCAGTGTGATTAAGTAACTTAAATGTCCCAGATTGGGCTCCCCAGGAAGCAGACTCTGGAGCTATTATGCAGGATGTTTGTTAGGGAGTGCCCTCGAGATCAGCATCTGTGGAGCAGAGGGGATGGGAATAGGACAAGTTGAGCTGTGATGCCCATTGACAGCCTCAGCCAACCCATGGGAAGCTCTGGAGATAGAATGGCCCTTTGGCATTGTTGCAAACTGGGCTGAGATGGCCAGGTCTTTATACTCCCTTTCAATCAGTCATTAGACATGGATCCTTCAGAAGGGTGGACTTCGGGCAAGGTGGCTCTGCAGATGAAGCAGACCCCAAGGAAGCTGAGAAAAAATCTGCTCACCACACTTCCAGCAATTAGGACAAGGAGTCCTTCATTGACATGAGACATAGATGGCACATCACTGAGTTTGGAATGTTAAGAAGGTCCCCAGCCGGGAGCACCTGGGTTGCTCAGTGATTGAGAGTCTGCCTTCAGCTCAGTATGTGATCCCGGGGTCCTGGGATTGAGTCCTGCATTGGGCTCCCCACAGGGAGTCTGCTTCTCCCTCTGCCTGTGTGTCTCTGCCTCTCTTTATGTCTCTCATGAATTAATAAGTAAAATCTGAAGAAGAAGAAGAAGAAGAAGAAGAAGAAGAAGAAGAAGAAGAAGAAGAAGAAGAAAAAGAAGAAGAAGGAGGAGAAAAGTCGTCGCCCAGGTGGCTCAGTCAGTTAAGTGTCCGCCTTCAGCTCAGGTCATGATCTCAGGGTCCTGGGATCCAGCCCTGCATCTGGCTCCCGACTGGGCTAGAGCCTGCTTCTCCCTCTCCCTCTGCCCCTCCCCTACTTGTGCACGCATGTTCGCTCTCTCTCTCTCCCTCTCAAATAAATAAATAAGATATTTTTTAAAGAAATGGTTTTTAAAAAGAAGGTCCACAGCTAGTGTGTGGTAGAGGCAGACTTGGAACAGAAACCTCTCTGACCCCAGATTCTTCCAATTAACCACCTCTCTATAGCACCGCCCACAAACCTTTAAATAGAGTGTTTAATTTTCAGCTCTCAAAAGGTGGTTTTCTCTTTTATGTGCTTTGCCTGCAAATTGGTATCCTCCTCCAAGATGGTGGGGCCCTTGGGTATATTCGTGGCGTTTGCCTAAAGCAGACTGACCCTATGCCCCTCTATGGGAGAATAGTAGCCTCAGCAGTGTTGACATCTTGAGCCTTTAGCCAAAGAGAAAAATCAACAAATACCTGGGTCGCCCTCATAACACGTTACTTCAGCCTTAAGACCAGACACAGACCCACAGAAGGAAACCAAACAGTTCAGCAGCCCTACTTCATATTACTGCCCTAGAACAATTTCCATCCATTTCCCTTTTTAAAAATTAACTTCTGAGACCTCATTTCATTTGCTCTTTTCCATCAGAACTACTAAAGTAAACAACAGTGAGTCAAACAATGTAAGAGTCACAGATCAATTCCCTGAAAATGACACTTTAACTCTGTAAGAATTTCAAACCATATGTTTTGAAGTTACTCAAAATGACAATACCCAAGGGTAACCACAGTTAACATTTTTAGCATATCCTTCCAGAAAGTTTTGTCATGTATACAGATTAAAACATAGGTATTCAATTTTCCATAAATGGGAATAAGCCATCCACACTATTCTGTAATCTGCTTTGTACCTCACCGGTGCAGTAGGGGCATCTTTTCATGACTACAGATTCTCACACTGGAGCGTGTGAGCAGCTAAAGAAGACCCTGGAGACACATACAGAGTTTCAGAGAAGGGGGTGGTTTTGATAAAGGTTTCAGATCTTATCCTAAGAAGACATTTAAAGGCTGCAAAATTCAATTTATTTTTTAAATGGCTTACTCCAACTACTGGTTGCATCAAAATAAGCCATTATTTGTTTGTTTATGGCCATTATCCAGTAAGAATCTACATCGAAATGATGTTTCCATGGTGTTCAACCTCAGACATGAGAGAGGCAAAAGGAAGCAGCTTCCATGCAAGCCAAACATAAGCCTTTTGGGTTAGAATTTATTAATTGTCAGAGAAAAAAGCCATCAAATCAAAAGGATTTTCCATCTTTATAAATCTTATCTGTCTGCTTTCCAGAAATTTGCCAGCAGTGTTGCTGGCAGAAAATAGAAAGAATTGAAAAAAAGAAAAGAAAAGAAAAGAAAAGAAAAGAAAAGAAAAGAAAAGAAAAGAAAACTTAACTTACTTGTAATTCTACCGTTACACATAGCCACTAATCACTACCATGTTGGAATATATCCTGCCAATCTTTTACCTAAGAGTATTTTTTTCATTTACATACAAGAACAATCATATTGTGCAAACTTTTTATATTTTGATATACTGTGAACAACTTTCTAGCTCATTAAATATTCTCCTATGACTTCATTTTCAGTGGTCATCTATTGTGTGGTACTATCATTTGTTAAAAATGTCTCCAGTTGTTGGTATTTAGGTTATTTCAAATCACTGTGATGAATAGCCTTGTAGGTAAATCGCACTGTGATGAACATCTTTGCAGTTGGGTATTTGCATATATTGCCATTTTAAGATTTCATAGGCCCTATCTTTTCTTACAGCCCCATTCCACATCACACCAAACATTGTAAAATGCACCTCCAGCTCACATCAAACATCACTGTTTTTGCAGTAAAAAGTTTAAAGGGGTTTTATAAGTTGCTTTTGAAATAATTTAGCTCAAAAAAAAAAGAAATAATTTAGCTCTGAAGAACACATTTAATTTGGCTATGACTTCTCAGCAATCATTTTTTAAAGACTTTATTTATTTATTTATTTATTTATTTATTTATTTATTTAACAAAGAGAGAGCACAAGCAGGGGGAGTAGCAGGCAGAGACAGAGGGAGAAGCAGGCTCCCTGCTGAGCAAGGAGTCCAATGCTGGACTTGATCCCAGGACCTTGGGATCATGACTTGAGCTAAAAGCAGATGCTTAACCGACTAAGCCACCCAGGCACCCACTTCTCAGTAATCACTTAGTAGATACCAGAATTCTCATAAACTGAGAAAAATCAAACCTACAGATAGCTTTTAAATATAATGTATTTTATGAACAATAAATTTAGTAATTCATTAAATTAATATAAAATTACGTTTTGTGAATATTTAGTTCAGTATCTGCTACTTTCGTTTGTTTTTTTGTTTGTTTGTTTGTTTGTTTTTATTTTGGAGCCATCCATTTTTTTCTATCTCATTTTTTGTAAGCTCTTTAAAAACTCATAGGCCTCAAGCAGTGTAACTGTAGATCCTAACATAAAAAGTTACATTGCAGGGCACCTGGAAGGTTCAGTTGGTGGAGTGTATGACTCTTGACCTCAGGGTTATAAGTTTTAGCCCCACTTTTGGTGTAGAAGTTACCTAAAAATAAAATCTTTTTTAAAAATGACATTGCAAATTTCTAAAAGGGGCCAATAATATAGAAAGATTTTTTAAAGAAAGCACAGCCACCAGCACTCTCGATAAATTGTAAACTGCGTCTGTGTTCCACTCCTCTTCTTCTCTCTGCACATGAGTGTAACATTGACCACCTGTAGGTCAATGGGTGTCCCTGGGAAAAGCAAGAGAAACAAAGTCGTATTGCTTCTCAAGGGTTGATTTCATGCAATGGCCTACTTTCCACTTTTTGGTGGAAGGATCATGTTGGGTCAGCACACACATTGGCACATGAACTTACTGTTGCTGAATAGACATCTGCTGAGATGGACATGCTAATGTATTTGTGTGGACACATGTCAGCAAGGCTCTGAAGATGTGGCACAGTGATGGAGATACAGGCCACCAAAAAAGCCCTGCAACTTGTCCCCATATCCTTTACTCCATCCAGTGTTGACTTTCTGCACCCAACCGAGTCCACTTTCTCTTTTGTGTTCTCATAAGGCCAAGGAATCGTCATTCGAAAGGCATCTTTGGCACAGAAAACAAGAGGAAAGAAACCCACCCCCATGCAGCCATCTGGGATTAGACAGGCTTTAGCATGCAGCCCCCAGATATACCGAGGCAGGATTTCTCAAAGCATCTCCAAATGTCAAGTGAAGGAATGAACTACAGCTCATCAATAGATGCTTTTTTCATTGAAGAGACATTTTAGGCAGCAGAAAAGGTCACTGCCTGCCCCTATCCTTCCCTTCTCACTCTTTTTTCTAATGGACCTTATTTTTTAGAGCACTTTTAGGTTCATGGCAAAATTAAGGGGAAGGTACAGAGACTTCCCATAGACCCGTTACCCCACACATGCATTTTGCCTTAAGATTCTTCTTCTTGCAGAAATGTTTCTCCTTTCATTTAGCATTTTGGTTTTGGGGCTTTTAGCCCCTTGTCCTTAGCATGGAATCTCTGAGGCTTCTTCCTTAGATCTTCACTCCAACAACTAAGTTTTCTCTACCAAAAGTTTCCCTCATTATTCTCTGAGTTAACAATGCATTTTCTTCTTATTGTATTTTATTTTATTTTTTATTATAAGAGTAATAACATGGGCCCAGGATATCCTGGTATTTAGCTATGACCAGATCCTCCATCCACCCAACCCACTTCCACTAACTACCCCCACCAATCATATACATTCACAAATATTTACCAGATTCCTCCTAGGTACTAGGGACCACACTAGGAATTGCATAAGACAAGAAGTAATGAGTTTAATTTGGAGCAGATAGGGGTTTTATTAAATAGAATTGATGTAATAACTATTTATGGCTTAGCCAATGTTTTTACAGGCAGCGCCCCATTTACTTCGTATGACAACCCTGTAAAGGGGCCCAGAACTACAAAGCCAATACCTACATGTGCCAGACACCTGCTCTTTGCCCCTCCACATCCACTTTTTCCACCCTGTCAGTGTCACAGCTGAATTTAATGTGACCAGCAGGGTTCTGTGCCCTGTGACTTTCATTGATTTTGGCCAGTGGGGAGTTTGGCAAGGGATCAGAAGAAGGCAAGGGACTGAGGTCAGGATATTTATTCCCCTGGTTTCTCTCCTTAAGAAGTTACCTCAGAAGGCTATGAATCTGGACCAAAGGTCATTGCTCTTTTCAAGGCAACCTTTCTACATAACTTTCCTTCCCAGTTCTGGTAACTTCTTCCCTTCAAGCTTAGAAGTGGTAACACCTCTAAATGCTGCTAGCCTCATGTTCCTGCAACATTCTTGTGGTTCCTCTTTACCCAACCACACTTTTTAAATGAGTTCCTCTGTAAATAAAGCCTCTTAGATTGTTTTAATTTGATAGAGAGAGTGTAGATGTATCCAAATGTGCTGAATGTTAGCAGGTGATGGGTTTATGGGTATCTTTTATACTATTCTTTCACTTTTAAATTATCTGAATTATTTGAAATATCTTTTTTAAGATTTATTTTTTATTTAAATAATCTCTACAGCCAATGTGGGGCTCAAACTTAACCCCAAAATCAACTGTCTCATACTTTATTGACTGAGCCAGCCAAGCACCCCTTAGTTTTCTGACTTATCTTTTTTTTTAATT
Organism: Canis aureus; assembly: GCF_053574225.1. Lineage (NCBI taxonomy): Eukaryota > Metazoa > Chordata > Mammalia > Carnivora > Canidae > Canis > Canis aureus. Next base: position 29,263,870 of record NC_135634.1, read on the forward strand.
TATTTTTTATTGGTGTTCAATTTACCAACATACAGAATAACCCCCAGTGCCCGTCACCCATTCACTCCCACCCCCCACCCTCCTCCCCTTCTACCACCCCTAGTTCGTTTCCCAGAGTTAGCAGTCTTTACGTTCTGTCTCCCTTTCTGATATTTCCCACATGAATTATCTTTTTTTTAAATATTTATTTATTCATGAGAGACATAGAGAGAGAGACAGAGACACAGGCAGAGGGAGAAGCAGGCTCCATGCAGGTAGCCGGACATGGGACTGGATCCCAGGTCCCCAGGATCACTCCCTGGGCTGAAGGCAGCTCTAAACTGCTGAGGCACCAGGACTGCCCTTCTGAATTCTCTTAATTTGAGTGGTATAATTTGTTTATGTTGATCCCTGACTGATGTAGTAGCCAAGCCAGAATCCAAATCAGGAACTTTGTAACCAGACATAGGGTGACCAACTGTCCTGGTTTGCTGGGACTATCCCAGTGTTATCTCCCAAAATCCTGCATCCTGGGAAATCCCTCAATTTCAAGCACACTTTTCCACAACATCATGCATTTCTCCAAAAAAGAATCAAACTGATTGTGGTGCAGGAAAAGTCTAGACAAAATCCTGACAATCTCTTTCTGGTTAAATAATGAGCCTCCAGCCTAACTTCCCAGCCTGGACTAGAATGCGAAGAGAATAATTATTTACAAAATTCTTAGGTTGTTTTGATCGTATGTTAATAATACTAACTCAACCCTGAAAAAAATTATTGAAATATTAGAGACTTATGATTTCAAATTTAACATTTCACATTATACACACCTTTTTATAATAGTCAAGTAGGATAAGATAATCAACGAAGAACCTGCAAACATTAAAAAAGAGTCACATTAGGACAAAATTCTGTGCAGGAAGTTTAGGACAATTATAAATTCCAAGGAGAAATGGAATTATGCAAAACTTTCAACTATTAAAGAAATGTTTTAGTTTTAGGGTGCCAGTCAGTTAAGTGTCTGCTTTCAACTCAGGTCATGATCCTAGACTCCCTGCTGAACCGGGAGCCTGCTTCTCCCTCACCCTCTGCTCCTCCCCTGCTCATGCTCTCTCTCTCACTCACTTTCTCAAATAAATAAATAAAACCTTTTTTTTAAAGAATGAAGTAAAATGTGTCAGAGAGAACATAGTTTTTTTAAAAAATGCTTAAGAGCTACATAAGCAAGAACATTTGTATAGCCTGATGAAAATGTGATAATCAGAAGAATGACTTTTTGATCATCTGCTGCACATCAGACACAAATTTAAAATTTCAAAAATTTCCTTTTTCTCCCAACATTTTATTTTGAAATTTTCAAACATTCAAAAAAGTGGTAGACTAATACAAGAAACTCTACAAACTCTTCACCAGTTGATATTTGCCATTTTGCTCATTCTTTCCATATTGTGATATTTCTTCCCTAAATATTTCAATAATGCATTGCTTAAGAAAAGGACATCTTCTGTATAACCACAATAGCATTATCACATTTAAAAATTAGCAATAATTTTACATCATCCAGTATACAGTCCATATTCAAATTTCTCCAGTTGACCAAGAATACTTATGGTTGTGCTATTGTTGTTCTATTTTCATCCAAGATTCAATTAAATGTCATGCATTGCATTTGTTATAATGATCTACTACTCTCTTAAGTTAAAACAGTATTATTGCCTTTTTAATATATTATATTATATTAAGTTATATTAATTTTTGACAAGTCTAGACGAGTTATCCAGTTGTCTTAGAGAATGCTTCATATTTTGGATTTGTCTTATTGCTTCCTCATAACTCAGTTTCAAGTCAGACATTTTTGGCAAGTGTACATCATAGACAATGTTGTGTACCCCTTGTTGCATCACATCAGAAGGTGCAGAATGTCAGGGTGTCCCATTATTAGTGATGCTAAATTTCATTTCTGAACTCAAGTGATGACCCACAGTTCTCTCCACTCTAAAGGTACATGTTGCCCTTGGTAATTAGTAAGATTCTGAGGGGCAATACGTGGAGACCATAGAAATATGTTATTCTTCAACAATTGTATTCATCCATTCATAATCCTTACCCGAATCAAGATTAAATATAATTGCTATCTATCATTTCTTCTATCATTAATTTTATTTTTATCTTCATTCTAGTTATTAGTATAGACTCATGGAAATTTAAAAAATCAATGTGTTACCTAAACATGAAACCCAAAATGATAAAACTACGAGAAGAAGCACAGATAATCACAAATACTTGTGATATTAGATTTGGTAATAATTTCTTGGATATAGCATCAAAAGGACAAGCAACAAAAACAAAAATAGACAAATAGGACTATATCAAACTTTACAACTTCTGTGCATCAAAAAATACAGTCAATAGAGTGAAGAGGAAACTTACAGAATGTAAGAAGATATTCTCAATCATGTATCTGATAAGGGATTAATACTCAGAATTCGCAGAGAACTCCCATAACTAACAAAAAAATTCAAATTACCAATTAAAAATAAGGCAGAAGACTTAAATAGACATTTCTCCAAAGATAATTCTACAAATGGCCAACAAGTGCATGAAAAGATGCTCAGTGTTGCTAATCATCATAGAAATGTAAACCAGACTACAATGAGCTATCATCCTACACCCATTAGGATAACTACTATAAAAGAGAGAGAGAGAGAGAGAGAGGTAGCCTGGTTTTCTCAGCCAGTAGAGCACGAGGCTCTTGATCTCAGGGTTGTGAGTTCAAGCCCTGCATTGGGCATGGAATCTGAAGAAAGAAAGAAAGAAAGAAAGAAAGAAAGAAAGAAAGAAAGAAAGAAAGAAAGAAAGAAAGAAAGAAAGAAAGAAAATAATAAGTATTGGCAAGAATTTGGAGAAATTGGAACCCTTGTGCACTGTTGATAGACATAAAATGGTGCAACTACTATGAAAAATAGTATGATACTTCCTCAAAATTTTAAAATAGAATTACCATAGGATCCAACAATTCCATTTCTGGTTATATATCCAAAAGAATTGAAAGCAAGGTCTCAAAGAGATATTTTCACATCTGTGTCCACAGCAGCATTGTTCACAACAGCCAAGAGGTAGAAGCAACAAAAATATCTATCAACAAATGAATGGATAAACAAAATGTAGTATATATGTATAATGGAATATTGTTCAGCCTATAAAAAGAGAAATTTACTCATCTTTACACTAATTATTTTTTATACAAATAGATTGCTGTATATATCTAATTACCATGTGGCACAACAACAAATATACACTTCCCTAAGAGGGGTAGACCAACCTTATTGTGGATTTTATTCTCAAATTCTGCATGTATGCATTCAGTCTTCATAGCTCAAATAGCGTTACTGCCTATTCACAATTTAAAATACCTAGGAAGGGGCAGCCTTGGTGGCTCAGCGGTTTAGGGCCGCCTTCAGCCCAAGGTGTGATCCTGGAGACCTGGGATTGAGTCCCACATCAGGCTCCCTGCATGGAGCCTGCTTCTCCCTCTGCCTGTGTCTCTGCCTCTCTCTCTCACTGTATCTCTCATGAATAAATAAATAAATAAATAAAATTTTAAAAATACCTAGGAAGAGTTTTGCTAATGAAGATCTAAAGTCCTACCCCTACAATTTTATAACATAAATAACATAATAACTATATGTATCAATGTAGCAAATAACAATTAAGAATAATATGTATTGAGCATAAATATGTGTCAAACACTGTGCTAAGCTCCCTACACATCTTTGATCATTTAATTGCCATAAAAGCCTGATTCACAGGTGTTATTACCATGCCCATTTCACAAATAAGGAAAGTGAGGTATAGAGCAGTTGGGTCACTTACTCAAGATCGTAAGTGGCAAAGTCAGACAGTATGACTCCACAGTTCCACAGTGGCAATGTTGCGTGATGAAAGTATTTTGATGGTGTTTGTTAACAAATGTTGCATGGCAGACATTGTCAATAAAAGTGCATTAAACCAATAGTCAATAGAAGCCAATATTATTTTTCTTATCAACAAGATTGTAACCCTCTTTGGGGATAGGGACCATATTGTACATTTCTTGCATCCCAACACTTAGCATAGTCAGTATGCATAACAGCTTCTGCTGCTCTGAAAATAATACCAAATTCAGTTGATGTCTCTAACCCAGTGACGTGGAAATAACCCTCTTCCTCACTGCCTAGCCCCACCCACGTCCCATGAATCACCTAAGTTGAGTCAATTCTACTACTGAAACAATTGGAATCCTTCATCTCCATCCTCCATCCTCATTGCTACTGCCCTAGACTGGATCTTGATCATCACTTGCCTGGCTCAGGGCAACATTCTCTTCACTGCCTGGGACACCCTTACAGATTCTTCAACATCCAGGTCTTCCTTGACTCTCTAGACAGTGTTAGTCACTCTTTACAAGCAGGGCTTACTCTGTTGTCCTATAATTACCTGTAAATACTTTTGTGGTCTGCAGTTAGACTGAGTTCTTCCAGCAAAGGTTTTATGCCTTTTCATGTCTCATCTCTTCTGCCTAGCAGAGAGTCTGGAAGACAACAAATGTCAGTGTTTGCTGAATTAATGATCTTCTGAAGGACTTTACTAAAATGTTTTATTTTTTTTACTAAAATGTTTTAAAATAAAAATCATGCAAAACGTAAAAATTTCAAGAAATATAGAAACTGCAAAATAAAGATAAATAAATCTCAATCCCAGTTCTTCCCAAAGATTTTTAAAATAAATTTATTTTTTATTGGTGTTCAATTTGTCAACACACAGAATAACACCCAGTGCTCATCCCGTCAAGTGCCCACCTCAGTGCCCACCACCCAGTCACCCCCACCCCCCACCCACCTCCCCTTCCGCCACCCCTAGTTAAGATTTTGTTTATACACACACACACACAATGGAATTACCCTGTATGTATGTATATATAAGCTTACTTTTGTTGCATACATCTGGGAGATGTTTTCTATAGAATTTATCTCACTGTTTTCAACCACTGCATAGTATTCCACCATATGTATATTTACTTAACCAGCCCCCTGCTGGTGGATATTTGGGCAATTTTCAATTCTTTGCTATAATCCTGTTCCATTGAACTTGTCTCGAGGTCCCGCGTTTAAGTCTTATTTTTTTAAAAAAACAATAACACATTCACATGGTTCAAAATCCAAATGTACAAGAGATTATAGAGTAAAAAGTCTCTTTTTCTTTCCTGTAATCCCCATTCCACACCCTTCCTGCACAACCACCAGGTCTCAGTTCCCCCTCCATAGAGGCAATTAATGTTACTTTCTTACCTATATCTGCATTGGTCATACATTTAAGAGACTATCCAAGAGCTAATTCCAAGTACCCAAATTGTTGGGTCAAACAGTATGTGATTTTGTTAGGCTTTTCATTGGTACTGCCAACTTGTTCTTCAAAAATTTGTACTTATATAATTTGTAAATATTAGTGATGAGTAAATATCAATCTGAGAATTAGTAATACTAATTAGGACTCAGTAAATACTAATTTACATTTCTGCCAGCAGCAAACAATATTTATTTCCCTACATCCTCACCAACACCAGCTATTTTCAAACCAGTAAATATTGGCCAATCTGATAGGTGATAAGGAATAGCTTTAGTATACAGTTCTTTAATTATGAGTGAAGATGAGGAGCTTTTCATATGCTTATTGCTGTTTGAATTTCTTTTCCTGTGAACTTCCTACTTGAGTCCTTTGCACATTTTTCTATTGGGCTGTTATATTTTTCTTAACAATTTGTACATTTTTCTGGCATAGTATCTATGTACAAATATTTTCCCTCTTAATATATTTATAATTAAAACCATATAACTCAAAATTTAAGGTTTCTATTCAGGTGTCCATTTTGTCTCCCCAGTTAGATTGTAAATTCTTTGAAAACAAGGATCAAGAATCTCCTCTAGTCCTAGATTGTATGGAAAATGCTAGTTGATCAGCTGCAACCTTCATTCTGGGCACCTGACACAGGCTGAGATCCTCTGGGGAAGAATTGTATCTTCTGTAGTTACAGAAGAAGATGAGATTTGCCTTCCCGGGTCAGCCCCTCCATCGATCCAGTCTAGCTTTCTATCTGACAACAGCAACAAGAAACATGTTGAAGGGAATCCAATTACCCTCTTTGACATCTGCTTCAAAAGGTTAGGAATTTATCCTATGTATCACCATTTGAGATCTCTCTTTCATCAATTCATCTAAACCCCTCCTGAACTTCAGCATATAGTCGCATTCCAGGTGCTACAGGCAATGAGTTCTTTTGTTTATAATGCAATATATCAACTTCTGGGTCAGGAGGGCTGTATTATATGTAAGCACATATCATTCTCCCACTTCACTCCAAATACCTATAAATAATAAATAAAAACAAGTTTAAAATATTAACACGGTGCTCCCTGTATTCATTCCAAAACTTTCTTCAAACTTTTCTTTGACTCTTTTTTGTATTACTCTTACACACAAATAATACTCTTTGTGTATTATTGCATACAGAAAAAGACAAAAATATATAAATACACAGTTTAATGAACTATGTTAAAGGGAATAGCTATGTACTCAAACCAGGTCAAGGAAGAACATTACCAGCATCTCCAAATCCCCTATGTGTCCGTCCCTTCCCTCCAAAGGGAAAGTAAACACTATCTGGACTTGAGATCATCACTATCTTGCATTTCTTTATGTTCTACCATCAATGGATATACTCCTATATGCTAAACTTCAGTTTGGGCTGGTTTTGAACTTTATGTAAGTGGACTCTCTGTGTTTTATTGTGTTTTTCATCAACATTAGGTTTTCATCAACATTAGGTTTTTTTAGGATTTATCCATGTTTGCTAAGAACAGTTTTATTTTTATTGTATTTTATTTTTAAAATTGTTTTCTGAGAACAGTTTTAGATCATTTCTTTTCTTTCTTGATAGTCTTCCATTATATGACTAGACCTTAATTACACATTCTACTAATGATGGACATCTGGGTTGTTTATTACAAGCAATGCTGATTCTTGTAAATGTATCCTGGAACATGTGTGTACAAGTTTCCCTAGGGGTATACTCAGCAGTAAAATTGCTGAGTCATAGGGATGCATATCTTCAACTACATTGCCAAACATCTTTCCAAAGAGGTTATACTAATTGGCACCCCTAGCAACAGCACCTAAGAGTTCTCATTGCTCAATGTGCTCCTAATACTTGGTATTGTCAGAGTTTCTATTTTTTTATTTTTATTTTTATCTTTTCTGTCAGAGTTTTTTAAAAACAACTTTGTTAAGATATAATTCACATAACACACAATTCACCCTTTCAAAATGTAATTTGATCAGTTTTAATATATTCACAAAGTTGTGCTTCCAATATCGCAATCAATTTTTGGAGCATTCTCTCTTTGTTTTAAAGACTTTATTTATTTATTCATGAGAGACACACAAGAGAGGCAGAGACATAGACAGAGGGAGAAGCAGATTCCCTGCAGGGAGCCCGATGTGAGACTCCATCCCAGGATCCCTGGATCATGACCTGAGTCAAAGGCAGACACTCAACCACTGAGCCATCCAGGCATCCCTGGAACATTTTCTAATGCATATGTCAAATCATTGAAATGTACTTTAAATATCTTACAATTTTATTTATCAGTTATAAAAAAGCTCTCAACAAAGCTGTAAAAAGAGAATCAATATTTTTATTTTTTTATTTCTTTAATTTTTAAAAAAGATTTTATTTATTTATTCATGAGAGACACAGAGAGGCAGAGACATAGGCAGAGAGAGACGCAAACTTCATGCAGGGAGCCCGATGTGGGACTCGATCCTGAGACTCCAGGATCACGCCCTGGGCAGAAGGCAAGCACTCAACTGCTGAGCCACCCAGGCGTCCCAAGAATCAATATTTTGAAATTTTTAAGGACATTTTAATTACCACCAGAACAAAAAACCCTATGTCCCTTAGATATCACTGTTCAATCTTCCAAACTCCACCCATTAGTCTACTTTTGGACTCTATAGATTCACCTGTTCCAGACATTTCATGTAAGTGAAATCATACGTTATGTGGACCTTTGTTGTTGGCATAACCTTGTGGTTGGCCTTTCCACTTGGCGTAATTTCTCAAAGTTCATCCATATTGTAGCATGTATTAGTATCTCATTTTTATTCCAAATAACAATCCATTGTATGCATATACCACATGCTATTTAGCCATTGATCAGTTGATGGGCATTAGGGTTCTTTCTCTTTGGGGACTGTTATGAATATGCTACTATGGAACATTCAAGTACAAGATTTTGTGTGGACATGTGTTTTCATTTCCCTTGATTAATATACCAAGGAGTGGAGATCCTGATCACATGGTAACTCTACATTTTTCCAACTGTGGAACTACCAGCCTGTTTTCCAAAGAGGCTGCACCATTTTACATTCTCACCGGCAATGCATGATGGCTCCAGTTTCTCCACATCCTCTCCAATATTTGTTATTATCTTTTTTTTTATATAATAATCATTCTAGTGGATGTGATTTGGGATCTCCTTATAGTCTTGATTTGCATTTCCCTGTTGGCTGATGATGTTGAGCATCTTTTCATGTGCTTATTGGTCATTTGTATATCTTCTTTAGAGAAGTGTTTTTTCTATTGGCCATTTTTTTTTATTGGGCTGTCTTTTTATTACTAAGTTGTAAGATAGATATATCTCCCTTACCAGAATATGATTTGCAAAAAATTCCTCCCATACTGTGGTTGTCTTCACTTTCTTGTTAGTGTCTTTTGAACCACAAGTATTTTATTTTTATTATTTTTAAGATTTTATTTATTTATTCATGAGAGACACACAGAGAGAAAGAGAGAGAGAGAGAGGCAGAGACAGGCAGAGGGAGAAGCAGGCTCCATGCACCGGGAGCCCGTCGTGGGATTCAATCCCGGGTCTCCAGGATCGCGCCCTGGGCCAAACGCAGGCGCTAAACCGCTGCGCCACCCAGGGATCCCCCACAAGTGTTTTAAATGTAATGTCGGGTTTGCCTATATTTTCTGTATACTGTTTATGATTTTTTGTGTTGTACTTAAGAAACCATTCGGCCTAATCCAAGCCCATGAAGTTTTACTTCTAAATTTTCTTCTAAAATTTTTATAGTTTCGGGATCCCTGGGTGGCGCAGCGGTTTGGCGCCTGCCTTTGGCCCAGGGCGCGATCCTGGAGACCCGGGATCGAATCCCACGTCGGGCTCCCGGTGCATGGAGCCTGCTTCTCCCTCTGCCTCTCTCTCTCTCTCTCTGTGTGTGTGACTATCATAAATAAATAAAGAAAAAATATTAAAAAAAAATAAAATAAAATAAAATAAATTTTTTATAGTTTCAACTCTTCCATTTAGATTTTTTATCTATTTTGAATTAATTTTTATATATCATGTGAGATATTAGTCTAATTTTATTCCATGTGGATATCTATTTACATGTAGATATCCAGTTGTTCTAATACCACCAGTTAAAATAATTCTTTTCCTATTGAGATGTCTTGACACTTGAGTCAAAAACAATTAACTGAAAATGTGAGAGCTTATTTGTAGAGTACTCTCAATTTGTTCCATTAATCTATATGTCTATCCTTATATCAATATCACACTGTCTTAATTGCTGCAGCTTTGTAGTAAATTTTGTACTGGGAAGTATTAGTCCTCCAACTTTGTCCTTCTTATTCAAAATTGTTTTGGCTATCATGGATCTTTTGCATTTTCATATGAATTTTAGGATCAGCTTGCCAATCTCTGCAATGTCAACTGGAATTTTGATGGTGATTGCATTGACTATGTATATCAATTTGGGGAATATTGCCATCTTAACAATACCAAATCTTTCCCATCATGAACATAAACTGTCTTCTTATTTATTTGGGTCTTTAATTTTTTTCAATAATTCTCTGTAATTTTTAGTTTACACATCTTGTACTGCATTTGTTAATTTAGTCTTAAGTATTTGTTCTTTTTTATTCTTTTGAAAATAGAATTGCTTTCTAAATTTCATTTTTTGTTTATTGCTGCCATATAGAAACATAAATAACCATTGTACATTGATCTTGTATCCTACAACATTGTAGAATGAATTTATTGGTGGATTCCCTAGGATTTTCTATATATGATCAAATCATCTGCAAAAAATGATAGCTTTACTTCTTCCTTTCCAATCAGATGCCTTTTACTTCATTTTCTTGCCTAATGTCCCTGGATAGAATCTCCCATACAATGTTGAACCAAGTAGTGAGAGGAGACATCCTTGTTTTGTTCCTGATATTAGGGGAAAAGCTTTTACATTAAATATGTTAGTGTGGGCTTTTTATAGATGGCCTATACCATATTGAGGAAGTTCCCTTCTATTTTTGGTTTGTTGAGTGCTTTTATCATGATTGAATACTGCTTCTTCATGTATTCAGATGATTGTGTGTTTATTGACCTATGTTCTAATTATGCTGTGTATTGCACTAATTTTTTGCATGTTGCACTGATTTTTAAATGCTATGCCAATCTTGCATTCCTGGGATAAATCCCACTTGGTCACAAAGTAAAATCTTTCCATATATTGCTAGATTCGATTTCCTAAATTTTAGAAGATTTATTTACTTATTTGAGAGAGAGAGAATGAGTGGTAAGGGCAGAGACAGAGGGAAAGAGAATCTCAAGCAGACTCTGTGCTAAGCGTGGAGCCCAACACAGGGCTAGATTTCATGACCCTAAGATTACTACCTGAGCCAAAACAAGAGTTGGTTATTCAATTGACTGTGCCACCCAGGCACCCCATATTTCCTAATTTTTTGTTGAGGATTTTTTTTAATTTTTATTTATTTATGATAGTCACATAGAGAGAGAGAGAGAGAGAGAGGCAGAGACACAGGCAGAGGGAGAAGCAGGCTCCATGCACCGGGAGCCCGACGTGGGATTCAATTCCGGGTCTCCAGGATCGCGCCCTGGGCCAAAGGCAGGCGCCAAACCGCTGCGCCACCCAGGGAACCCTGTTGAGGATTTTTGTGTCTACAGTTGACCCATTGAATGATGTAGGGCCACCGACCCCACATGTGGTCCATGGAAGCCTTGCCAATAACATAAACAACACGTATTTTGCGTATGTATTATATTCTCTATATAAACAAAGTATAATAAATAATAAAACATTATTAGGAAAATCATAAAGAAAAGGAAATATGTTTATAGTATTATACTGTAAAAATCCACATATAGGCCGACCCGCAGTTCAAACCCATGTTATTCAAGAGTCACCTGTATATTCATAAGAGATATTGATCTGTAGTTTTCTTTTCTTGAGATGTCTTTGCCTGGTTTTTGTATCAGGATAATACTGACCTCATAAAATGAAGTGGTCCTTTCTCTTCTGTTTTTTGAAAGAGTTTGTGAAGAATTGGTATTAGTTTTTCTTTAAATGGTTGATAGTTGTCAGGTTTTTTTTTTTTTTTAATTTCTCCCAGCTGGTGAATGTATATTGGTATGTCACGGTTGTTTAAATTTCCAGAGAGGCCTGGGTGGCTCAGTGGTTGAGCATCTGCCTTTGGCTCAGGGCATGATCCTGGAGTCCTGGGATTGAGTCCCACATCAGGCTTTCTGCATGGAGCCTGCTTCTCCCTCTGCTTATGTCTCTGTCTCTCCCCCCCGTGTCTCTCATGAATAAATAAATGTATTTTTTAAAATTTCCATTTTTCTGATTACCTAACATTAAATACTTTTTAATATATTCATTGGGCTTTTGAATTTCCTTTTATTTAAGTGTTTTGATCATTGGAGAAGGCTGTTTTTCTTTTTCTTACTGATTTACAAAGGTTCTTTTTATGTTCTAGATACTTATCCCCTGTAAAATGTATGTGCTGCAATAAATACCTGCTTTTCTGTGACTTTTATTTTATTTTATTTTACCTTTATTTATTTATTTGAGAGAGACAGAGCATGAGCAGGAGGCGAGGGGCAGAGGAAGAGGGAGAAGCAGGCTCCCTGCTCAGCAGGGAGCCAGATAAAAGACTTGATCCCAGGACCTGGGGATCACAACCCAAGCTGAAGGCAAGAGTTTGACTAAGTCACCCAGGCACCCCCCCCGCCTTTTTTAAAGACTCTTTATAAAGTCTTGATAAATAGAAATGTTTAATGTTTATGTAATCAAATATATGGTTTTTTCCTCACCATAAGGTCAAGAAATTTGTATGTCCTATGTAAAAAATCCATTCCTACTCCCAGATTATTAAAATATTCTCCTACAGTATCTCCTAAATTTTTCCTTTCACTTTAAAAACTTTTCCACTTGGAATGTTTTATTGTAAATGATGTTAGATAGGAATCCACCTTATTTTTTCCCCAAATGGGTATGTATTCACCCCCAGTACTCTTTACCAAATATACCATTCTTCCTCCACTACTCTGCAGAGCCAACTCTAGAACACATAAAGTATCCTTGAATGTTTCTTAATATATATTCAGTTCTAGTGATCCATCTGCCTATTTCTATTCCAGTACTACACTGCTTTCATTATTACAGCTTTACAATTATTCTCAATAAATTGTAAAATAAATGCTTCATATTTCTTTTCATGAGCCCCTTGACTCTTCTTGGCTCTTGTATTAACATAGACATCGTGGAACTGGCTTATCAAGTTTTACTAACAGTTTGTTTGGATTGCATTGAAGCTACTGATGAACTTGAGGAGAAATGACATTTTATAATATTGAGTTTTCCAAACTACAAGCATAGGATATTTCTCCACTTTTTTCTCCACAATTAGGTATGCTCTAATATCTCATGCTAAAGATGTTTATTTTGGTAAAAGGATTGTATAGATATTTTTATGTTCTTCATATTTTTTGATATTATAAAATTATTCTTAAATTGTTTTCGTTTTCTGTGTGACAAGCAGTATAAAAACATAACTGATTTTTGCATCCAGTCAACTGACTAAACGTTCATTGATTCTAATCTTTGTTTTGTTTTGTTTTGTTTTTTGCTTTTGGGTTTTTATTTATTTATTTTTTATTCTAATCTTTGAACTGTAAATTCCTATGGAATTTTTATGTGCACAATCAGATCATGTAAAATGATGGAAATTTTGTTTCAACTAAATAAGTTGAAATAATAAGTTGAAAATAAATAATTTTGCTTTTCTTGAACTACTGTGCTGATTCAGACTTCTAGTATAATGTTGAATAAAGCAATGATAGTGGATTCTAGTTTCATTAAGTGTGTAGCTTGCTGAGGATTTGTTTTTTATTTGTTTATTTTGCTCCATTAGTTTTGTTTTGTAGGTAGCTTTTTACAAAATTAAAAAAGATATATCCTTCTATTCCTATTTGGCTGTGAATTTTTTAAAGATTTTATTATTTATTAATGAGAGAAGCAGAAAGAAACGTAGAGAGATAGGCAGAGGGAGAAGCAGACTCCCTGCAGGGAGCCTGATGTGGGACTCCATCCCAGGACCCTGGAATCACGACCTGAGCCAAAGGTGACCACTCAACCACTGAGCCACCCAGCTGCCACTTTGGCTATGGTTCTTATCATGAATGGACACTAAATTTAATAAAATGCCTTTTCTCCATCTCTTAAAATGATTACAAATGTTTCTCCTTTAATCTGTTCTTGTGGTAATTTACATTGTTTCTCTAATATTTCTCCAACCCTAGATTCCCAGAATAAAGCAATCTAGTGCTAATATATTATCCTTTTTGTACACTGCTAGATTCTATTAACATTTTGTTTAGAATTTTTGTACCTGTGTAAGATTGGCCTATAATTTTCTTTTTGCTTACTTATCAGATTTTGATATTGAGATTATGACAGCTTCAGAAATGAATTAGAAGGAAACTCTTTTTATGTTTTCTAAAAAGTTTGTGTAAGACTTCAATCATTTATTCCTTGAATATTGGATTGAACTTTCCAGTGAAGCCAGCAGGGCCTGGGATTATGCTTGTAGGAAGATTTTTAACTACTAATTCAATCGTTCCAGTCGTTTATAAAAATTTTCAGGTTTGCTTTCTCTTACAGAGTCAATGTTCATATTGAACATTATTGAGATATAGTTTACGTAGCATCAAATTCAAGCATCTTAAGTTTATAATTTAATAGTTTAGTACATTTGCAGAGTTGTGCAACTATAACCACAATCTTGTTTTAGAACCCAAACTCAGTTTTGGTAAAGTGTCTTTTTTTAAGAATTCATCCATTTGACCCAAGTGTTTTGGCATAAGGTTGTTCACGGTACCTTATTATATTGCTAGTTTTTATACTGTTATATCTCCTTTCCACTTCTGCATTTTTTTACTATGTTTCTTTATTCCTCAATCAGTCTCACCAAAGGTTTGTCAAATTTATTAATCTTTTTGGGGGGAACAGTAGTATCTGGCCTTATCAAACCTCTCTGCTGTGGATTCATTTTTCATTACACTAATCTTTGCTTTCATCGTAACTAATTTGTTTTTTACTCTCTAAAGTTCATTTTATTATTATATTCTAATAGCTAAGATGGATGCTTAGCTCATTTATTTTCAGTCTTTTTTTTTTTTTTTATAATGTAACTAACTATTAAGTGTTGTAGGGGAGCCTGGCTGGCTCAGTTGGTGGAACATGCAACTGAGTTGATATCAGAGTTGTGAGTTCCAGCTCCAAGTTGGGGTAGAGATTATTTAAAAATAAAATCTACCAAAAAAAGAGTTGTAAATGTCCACTAAGTATAATTTTAGCTGTAACAATGAACTTTGAAATGCACTATTTTTATTACTGTTCAATTAAAAATATTTCAAAATTTCTGTTATGATTTCTTTTTAAATTCATGGTTATGGGACATTTCTTAATTTCCAAGTTTATGGAGATTATTTTGTTATATTTCTATTATTGCTTTCTAGCTTACTCATATTTTATTCAAATAATAAGAATTTCATATTCAATACTTTAAAATATTTTCACTTGTGGCCCAGAACATTGTCAACTCTAAAAGTATGTGCACTCAAAATATTTTTTTATTTTGAAATTATCGGAAACATTGTTCTAAATATTTACATTAGTTCTCTTTCATTAATCATGATGTTCTAATCTTTATCATTAGTGATTCTTTTGCTGCTGCTTCTATATATTATTGAGAGATAAGGTTTTTTTTAATCATCCAGGATAATTGTAGGTTGGTTATTTCTCTTATGATTCTGTCAAATGATCTTTCATTAAGTTTTATGAATGGTTATTAGGTAAATACAAATTTAGAAATTAATCAACCTTTCTGATAAATTGACCTTTTATCATTTTGATGTGACCCTCTTTATGTCTAATATTCCTTTTTGCCTTAAAGTCCTTTTATTATTTATTTTTATTTTACAAATATTATTTTACAAATATTCTTTTTGGTACAGTTCTATGAGTTTTGACAAATGCATGGGGTTGTGTAACCACCACCACAATTGAGGTATGAAACAATTCTTTCAGCCTCCAAAATGATTTTGTACTGTTCCTCTGTATACACCTCCACTACTGATTCCTGGTAAAAAGATTTGTTTTCCATCACTATAGTTTTGCCTTTTCCAAAATATCACGTAAAATGAACTGTGATGTATACAGCCTTTTGTGTCTGGTTTCTTTCAATGAGCATGCATTCAGGATTCATCCTTATTATTGCATATATAAATAATTTATTTATTTTGTTGCTAGGTGGTATTCCATTGTATGCTTTTTTAAAAATTATTATTAAAGATTTTATTTATTTATTTATGAGAGACACAGAGAGAAAGGCAGAGACCCAGGAAGAGAGAGAAGCAGTCTCCCTATGGGGAGCCTGATGCGGTACTCGATCCCAGGGCCCCGGGATCACAACCTGAGCCAAGATAGACGCTCAACCACTGAGCCACCCAGGTACCCCTCCATTGTATACTTGTAGCGAAGTTTGCTTATCCAATCACCAATTGATAAACACTGGGGTTTATTACAGTTTTATTGATGGTTAAAAACAAAAAGGTATAAACATTCACATACAAATTTTCATGAAAACAAAATTTTTTCTTCCTCTAAGGGATGGCCTTGCTAGGTGATATGGTACATGTACATTGAACTCTGTAAGAAGCTGTCAAACTATTTTCCAAAGTGGCTGCACCTTTTTGCATTGCCACCAGCAATGAATGAGAGTTCTGATTGCTGTGCATTGTTGCCAGCTCTTGTATTATCAGGCTTTTGTTTGTTTTGTTTTAACCATTTTATTAAGTATGTAGTAGTATCTCATTGGGTTTTTAATTCAAATTTCTCTAATGATTAATGCTGCTGAACAACTTTGCATGTGTGTCTACTGTATCTTTGGTGAAAGTGTTCAAACCTTTCCTCATTTAAAATTTTTGGTTAGTGTTTGTTGTTAGGTTTTCAGAGTTCCATGTACAGGTCTTTTGCCATATAAGGTTATTTGCAAGTATCTTCCACTTTGTGACTTGTCTTTTCATTCCTTTAACAATGTCTTTCACAGATCAATAGTTTTTAATTTTATTGAAGTCTCTTTCTTTTCTTTTTTTTTTTTTAAGATTTTATTTATTCATGAGAGACACAGAGAGAGAGGCAGAGACACAGGCAGAGGGAGAAGCAGGCTCCATTCCTTGCAGGGAGCCTGACCCGGAACTCCATCCCAAGTCTCCAGGACCACACCCTGGGCTGAAGGTGGTGCTAAACCACTGAGCCCCCTGGGCTGCCCTTTTTTTATTTTATAGATCATGCTTTTGGTGCTATGTCCTAAACTTTCTCAAACTCAAAGACAAAAATTTTTTCTCATATGTTTTCTTTGGGAAGTTTTATAGTTTTATGCCTTACACTTAAGTCTATAATATATTTTGAATCAATTTTTATATAGTATCTAAGATATGGGCCAAGGGTTTTGGGGAGTTTGTTTGTTTGGGGCACAGGTTGCATATAACTGTCCAATTTCTCCAGTATCATTTGTTGAAAAGATTAGTCTTTCTTCCTTGAACTGCCTTTAACTTTGTTAAAAATCAATTGACTGTATTTGGTGAGTCTATTTCATGCTTGTATGGATACATAGTTTATTCTTTCACCTATACCATATTGTCTTCATTACTGTAGCTTTATAGTAATTTTTGAAGTCAAGCAATACAAATCCTCCAACTTTTCTTCCTTTTCAAAATTGTTTTGACTATCCTATTTCTTACACTTTTCTATGTAAATTTTAGATTCAATTCGTCTATCTACAAAAACTCCAGCTAAGATTTTGATTGGGGTTGCACTGAATGTACAAATCAAATTGCGTGAAATCTTAATGAATTTAAGCACTCCAATATATTTTTTAAGATTTCATTTATTCATTTGAGAGAAAGAGCATACAAGCATATGGGAGAGGAGGAGCAGACTCCCCACGGGGCAGGGAGCCCGATGTGGGCTCCATCCCAGGACCTCTGAATCATGACCCAAGCTGAAGGTAGATGTTTAATTGACTGAGCCACCCAGGCGCCCCAAGGGCATCTCGCCTCCCCATTGGGGAATCAAACCCCAGTCTCCTATGTGATATGCGGGGATACTCACCACTATACTGATGAGGACGACTGAGTCCTAATTGGTGAACAAAGAATATGCCTCCATTTATTTAGGTTTTCTTTGATATCTTTCTTAAAGTTTATTTTTCCTGGTAGAAATATAGCTACACCAGCTTCCTTTTGGTCAATATTTGCATGGTGTATTTTTCCTGCCTCTGGCCGCTCAGAGATGTCCACATCCTAATCCCCAGAACCTGTGCATATGATAGGTTACATGGCAAAGGGAATTAAGGTTGCAAATGGAATTAAGATGACCAGGCTAATCAGCTGACCTTAAAATAGAGACACTATCCCAGATTATCTGAATGAGCCTGCTGTAATCAAGAAGGTTGTTCAAAGTAGCATAGAGAGGCAGATGAGGAGAGTGGTCAGAGTGGTGCAATGTAAGAAGGACTCAGCCCAATATTGCTGGCCTTGAAAGACAAAGACAGGGGGCCATGAGCCAAGGGACATGGGCAGACTTTAGAAATCAGAAAAAGCAAACAAATGGATTCTCACCTAGAGCCTCCAGAAGGAACATAATTCCAACAACACCTTGACTTTAGCAGAGTGAGATATCACGGTTATTATTTAAGCCTCTAAATTTGTGGTGATGTGTTACAGCAGAAATAGAAAAGTAATACACTGCCCCTTCTCTCATACTTTTATTATTTTATGCTTAGTCTCTTGTAAACACATATGATTTAATTTTGCTTAGTTTGACAATCTTTGTTTTGTAACTGGAACATACAGTCCACTTATATTTAATGCAATTGCTTGTATACATTTGCATTTTAATCCAGTACCTTATGCTATGCTTTCTAATTATACCATTTATTCTCTATTTCTTTCTCTTTTTTTCCCATCTATTTTCTTTTCCCTTTCCTTGCCTCTTTTCACTTGATTATGTTTTATCATTCTCTCTTTCCCTCTGTGGATTTTTATGTTATATATTCTGATCCTATTATTTTAATGAATACCTAAAAATTAAAACATACATAATTAACTTCCCAATGCTAAAATTAGTCAATATGTATTCTTTCTCTGGACAAAAAGCCTTTAGAACACGTTAACTCATTTATCCCTGTCCAACACATTTGCTCTTATTGTCATGTATTTTAATTTTACCTTAAACCTCACAAGGCATTATTATTGTTCTATCTTATTTGTGTTAATTAAGATTTTACCTAGATATTTACCACTTTTTCACTTATTCATTTCTTAATTTGGTATCACACTATTTCTGTTGAAAATGCATCTTTTGGAATTTGCTTTATTGAGCTTCTGACACAGCAAACTCTCTCACTTTGTGTTTTTCTCTATGAAAAATCTCTATTTCACCCTCATTCTTTTTTATTAAAGATTTTTTATTTATTTATTTGAGACAGACAGAGAATGAGTAGGTAGAGGGGCAGAGAGAAAGAGAGAAGCAGACCCCTTGCTGAGCAGTGAGCCCAACACAGGGCTTGATCCCAGCACCCTTAATCATGACTTGAGCTTAACTGACTAAGCCATGCAGGCGCCCCTCATCCTCATTCTTGAAATATATCTTTATTGTATATAAAGTGGGATTTTTCTTTTAATGACTCGACAATATCATTCCATCATCTTTTGGATTCCATTGTTACTATTGAGAAATTAGCTGTAAGTCTTGCTGTCATACCTTTGAAGATCCTTTTCTTGGGTAGTTTTTCAGATCTTTCTTAGTTTTTGGTCTTCTAATCTCAATATGAACTTTAAAAAAAGATTTACTGATTTATTTTAGAGAGAGAGAGAGCACACGAGCAAGTAGGGGAAGGGGCAGTGGGAGAGGAAGAAAGAATTCCAAGCACACTCCCTGACAAGCATGGAGCTCATGTGAGGCTCAATCCCACTACTCTGAGACCATAACCTGAGCTGAAACCAAGAGTCGGCCACTTAACCAACCACTTAACCTAAGCATGTAGGTACCCCTAAACATGGACTTTTTAAAAAAATTGAACCTGCTTGTGATTCTTAAGGCTTTACATCTCTGGGTTGCTATCTCTAAATCATTTCTAAAAATTTCCTTTTTTTTTTTTTAAGATTTTAACTATTTATTCATGAGAGACACACACAGAGAGAGAGAGAGAGAGAGAGAGGCAGAGACACAGGCAGAGGGAGAAGCGGGTTCCACACAGGGAGCCCCATGCAGAACTCGATCCCAGGATTTCAGGACCACACCCTGGGCCGAATGCAGATGGTAAACCACTGAGCCACCCAGGGATCCCCAATTTCTACAAATTTCTAGAAAATTCTTAGCCCTTCTCTCATCAAATATTGCTGTTGCTCTCTTTTCTCTTCTTATGAAATTTTGATTAAATATATGTTAGACTTTTTTTACTCTTTTATCTTTTTTCTTCTTTTTAAAGATTTTATTTATTTGTTCATAAGAGACACACACAGAGAGGCAGAGACATAGGCAGAGGGAGAAGCAGTCTCCTTACAGGGAGCCTAATGCAGGACTCAATCCCTGGAGTTGGGATCACACCTTGACCCAAAGGCAGACACTCAACTGCTGAGCCACCCAGGCATCCCTTAATATTTTTTTTCTGTGTTTTTTATCCTTTTGTTTCTCTGTGCTACCTTTTGGAAAATTTCTCAGACCTTTCTTCAAGATGATTTATTCTCTCTTCAGCTATGTGTAATCTGGTGGTGAAACCATCCACTGAACTTTTAATTTCAGTTATTATATATTTTACTTCCAGATGCTCTATTTTGTTCTTTTTTTATCAAATTATCTTTGTTGTTGCTGTTTATTTTCATTTCCCTATATCTTTTATCTATTTAAATATAATAAGTACAGTTGTTCAATTGTGCTTGACAATTCCAATAGCTTATGCCTTTGTGAGGTTAGTCCTGTTGTTTCCTCTGGTTCTCAGTCACAGTTTTATTCTCCTTTTGCATTTGTTATCTATGTATGCTACTACTGTACTAGAAATAATTATTTATAGGAAGTATTTGAGGCCTCAGGTGAAGCTTCTTTTTCCAGAGAGGATTTGCATTTGCTCCTCTCTGGTGTAGAGACACCACCAGTTCCAACACTACCCAAAGTTTCCTAAACCCCCAAGATGGTATGAACCTGAGGGGTAAATCCCTTTGAGGGTCAGATCACCCTTACCCTAAAGATATGGCACTTTGAATTTGAGATTATGACCATCATTCAAAATATCCTTCAGTAGGAACTTTTCTTCTTAAAGTATCAGACATGTCAGTATTCCATGTGGATAAATGTCTAGAAATGTCTAGCTTTAAACAAGGATTAAACAGTAATGTCTTTTTTTTTTTAATAACATTCCCTGTGATATTAAGAAGCTTGTCCCTCGAAGTCAAAGCAACATGTTATGTCAGTTTCCTTGGGAAACAGTTTATATATATATTTTAAAAAAGCATATAAGTCAAGAGATATTTATTAAGTGTCTGCCATGAATCAGATGTTGTGGTGGTAGGAATACAATTGTGAGAAATACAGAAACCAGCCTTCTAATGACTACTTAATTTCTTTCCTGGATATAACTGGCAGGTTAAAAAAAAATAAAAATAACTGGCAGGTTAAAGATTATTTTATTATTTTGATTGATAACTTTAAGATAAAATAAATCATTGTGTTTCCACTATTTTCCGTTTGCTACTATTCCTCAGAGGCCTCAAAGTCTATGTGGGGAGAAAACACGAAAAAGTCTGTGTCATTCAATTCTTTTTTTTTTTTTAAGTTTTATTTATTTCAGTAATCTCTACATTCAATGTGGGGCTTGAACTCATGACCCTAAGATCAAAAATTGGATGCTCTTCCAACTGAGCCAGCCAGGTGCCCCCTGAGTAATTCAATTCTACAGTTATTTATATGGATATTATTCTACCAGGAATACATAGGAACTAATGGTCATTGAGTTCTTAATTGCTAGGTGCCCAGTACTCTCCATTTATTTTTTCCTTCAAACCTATGAGACAGGCATTATTATCCCCACTTTACAACTGAAGAAACTGAAGTAGGAAGACATTCACTTTCCTGAAGTCACATTGTATAATAGGCAACTTCTAAAATGCTCCCAAAGATCCCTGCCTCCTGGTATCTGCACCATACTATGTATTATCCCCTCTCCTTGAAAGCAGGCTGAAACTAGTGACTCACTTTAATCAACAGAATAAAGCAAAAATGGGGGGATGTCCCTTCTGAGATTAGGTTATGAAAGATTAAACTTTCAACTCACTGTCTGTATTTCCCTCTAGCTCTTCTCACTTTTCAATCTAATGAAGAAAGCTACCATGTCATGAGTTCTCCTATGGAGAGGCCCATGTAAAGAAACAGGCCTTCAGTGCAACAGCCCATGAGGAACTGAGGTCTGCCAACAACAATGAACATGAGCGTAAGAGCAAGTCCTCCCCCAATCATGCTTTCAGATGAGATTGTAGTCCCAGCAGTCACTTTGAGTGCAGTGTCCTGAGAGACCCTGAGCCAGAAAGTCCAACGACATCATGGCCAGATTCCTGACCCATGGAAACTGCAAGATAATAAGTGTTGTTGTTTGGAGCCACTAAGCTTTGGAGTAAAGTGTTACACAATAGATAACAAATATATACTGTGAATAGGAGGCAGTCTGATATTTGATAGGTCTATCTGAGACCACACTGTCTTCCTGGGCATGTTTATATACTAACAGATAAATCAATTCTCAGAGGATTTGAAGAGAAATTTCAAGAGGAGGCCAGACAAAAGTAAAACTGAAGCTACAAAAGTAGAACTAAACTCTTTCTTAAAGTTCATTGAATTCAATGCTCTCATTTTACAGTTAAGGAAGCTGAGGGACTGAGACTTGCCCAGTGCCCCATGGACATTTATGTACGGCTGGAGCTAGAACCTAGTTCATTTCCTTATCCAAAAGACTTTACAGTACTTTATCTTCACTTCCCTTGCTATTTGAGGTAGGGAAAATGCCTTCTTGGGTTTTGCTCACTAATGTGTTTTGTATAAATTGCCTATATATGTTATGAAGTAATGGATATTTGCTGCAAGAGTATAAGACCAACAGCAATTGGCTGATCACAATGAAGAGAAATTGCTTGAGTCCCCTTATTCCCTTTGTTTTCCATCTTTTGCCCAAGCAGAAAGAAATGGACATTGACTCTTCAACAAATGTTGGGCAAATTGGACAGCCACATGCAGAAGAATGAAACTGGACCAGGGTCTTACACTATACACACAAAAAAGCCTCAAAGTGGATGAAAGATCTAAATGTGAGACAGGAATCCATCAAAATTGGGCAGCCCCTGTGGCGCAGCAGTTTAGTGCCACCTGCAGCTCAGGGCATGATCCTGGAGACCCTGGATCAAGTCCCACGTCAGGCTCTCTGCATGGAGCCTGCTTCTCCCTCTGCCTGTGTCTCTGCCTCTCATTCCCTCTCTGTGTCTCTATGAATAAATAAATAAATAATCTTTTTTATTTTTTTAAAGATTTTATTTATTTATTCATGATAGTCACAGAGAGAGAGAGAGAGAGAGAGAGAGAGGCAGAGCGAGAAGCAGGCTCCATGCACCGGGAGCCCGACGTGGGATTCGATCCCGAGTCTCCAGGATCACGCCCTGGGCCAAAGGCAGGCGCCAAACCGCTGCGCCACCCAGGGATCCCAAAAATCTTTTTTTAAAAAAGGAATCTATCAAAATCCTAGAGACGAATGCAGGCAGTAACCTCTTTGACCTCAGCCACAGCAACTTCTTGCTAGACATGTCTCTAAAAGAAAAAGAAACAAAAACAAAAATGAACTATTAGGACTTCATCAAGATAACAAGCTTTTGCACAGCAAAGGAAACAGTCAATAAAGTTAAAAGGCAACCTACAGAATGAGAGAAGATATTTACAAATGTCTTATCAGATAAAGGGCTAGTATCCAAAACCTATAAAGAACTTTTCAAACTCAACACATAAAAAAAAAAAAACCCAGTCAAGAAATGAGCAGAAGACATGAACAGACATTTCTCCAAAGAAGACATACAAATCGCCAACAGACATATGAAAAGATGTTCAACATCATCAGGGAAATATAAATCAAAATCACAATGAGATTCCACCTCACACCGGTTAGAATGGCTAAAATGAACAACACAAGAAACAACAGATGTTGGTGAGGCTGCAGAGAAAGGGGAACCCTCTTACATTGTTGGAAGGAATGCAAACTGGTGCGGCCACTCTGGAAAACAGTGTGGAGGTTCCTCAAGAAGTTAAAAATAGACCTGCCTTACCACTCAGCAATTGCACTATGAGGTATTTATCCAAAGGATACAAACACAGTGATTCAAAGGAGCTCATGCACTCCAACGTTTATAGCAGCAATGTCCACACAATAGCCAAACCATAGAAAGAGCCCAAATGTCCATCAACAGATGAATGGATAAAGAGATGTGGTATACACACACACACACACACACACACACACACACACACAATGGGATATTAGTCATCAACAAGAATGAAATCTTGCCATTTGCAACCACATGGATGGAACTAAAGGATATTATGCTGAGTGAAATAAGTCAGTCAGAGAAACACAAACACCATATGATTTCAGTTATATGTGAAATTTAAGAAATAAAACAAATGAGCATATGAGAAGGGAAGGAAAAATAAAATAAGATAAAAATAGAGTGGGAAGCAAACCATAAGACACACTGAACTCTAGGAAACAAACTGAGGATTGCTGGAAGGAAAGTGGGGGGATAGGGTAAGTGGGTGATGGGCATAAAGGAGGGCACTAAGAGGTGTTATGTGCAACTGATGAATCACTAAACTCTACCCTGGTAACTAATAATATAGTGTATGTTAACTAAATTGAATTTAAATAAACAATTTTTTTTAAAAAGAAATGACATTGGATGGAATTAGGAGGAGCCCTGGATAATGGGTTATCTGGATGCTTTATGAATAAGAAAATTGTGATCAAGCCACACACAGGCAAGAAGCAAGTTACTAGTTATAAGAGCTAGATGATTAGGTAGCTTATCAGCCAGAGAATTGCAGATATTTTGTGTCTCCTCGGATGTGGAAGATGGTTCAGAAGATAAAGAACTTTTCAGGATATCAAGGAACCCTCAAAAGAAGAAAACAGAGCACTCCTTGCAAAATGCCACTTGTCAAGCAACTGCTTTCCTGCCCAGGAAAGAGCCTCGCTCATAGGCTGTAATGCTACATAGGTCCACTAGAGGTCAGCACTCACCCCTTTCTAAAAGGAGAATTCCTACCTTTCTCCTCTAAAGACTAACCGCCCTGAGGTATTTTGTCTGCCAAACAGAGTTTATAAAGAAATAATCAACTTGGGTTTCGATTTTTTATTTATCAGAAATACAAATAATAACCATTATACATTTCAGATCCCTCTGAGATAACTGGTGTTATAAAATTCCACCCCTTCCCCCCAATTTTTTAGTTAGCTTTCTCATGGGGAAATGTACAATATCCAGTGAAGCTTTGAAATGCTTAAAACTAAAAATAAAGACAGAAGAAAGAGAGAGAAGAAGGAGTAGAGGATGGGAGGGAGAGAGAGATGAAATCTGAGACACATAGGACTTCCCAATTTCCTTGGAATCCAGAAACCCTGGTTTTGGGAAAAACCAGTTTTAGCCAGAGAAATCCAACTATCTCCTCAGGTTAGGATACTTCTATTTTCCTTTTCAATGTAGGACAGGCATGTGTCCTTGGATAGAACTTCCTTGGGTTAGGGAAGAACTAAACATGTGTTGAGGAAATCTTCCAGCTCAAACAAACCCCTAATCATATATTCTTGGCCAATGATGAATGTTTTGGAGCTGAGTGGTGGTATGTGGAATCAGCTGAATTTCAGTACAAGCTTGCAGGGATTGAAGTCAGAGACTTATGATGTCATGTTATATGTCATGTTTTCTCCAATACCACTACAGAGCTTGGTATACAGTGTAAATGGGTTGATGATAACATATTAAATACCAAGAAGTGCTAATAAGCCACTAATGAATAAATAGCATCAATTCTCCAGAGTCTACAACTTTCAAGGTACGTGTGGAAATGGGTAATATATTATACTTCCATGGTTTAGATATACGATCCAGTTGCTCAAGTTAAGACTTCAACCATTGAGGAGGGCCTGGGTGGCTCAGTGGTTGAGGGCTGCCTTCAGCTCAGGGTTCTGATCCTGGAGTCCTGGAATCAAGTCCCAAATCCGGCGCCTTGAGAGGAGCCTCCTCCTCCCTCTGCCTATGTCCCTGCCTCTCCCCTTGTCTTTCATGAAAGAATAAATAAAATCTAAAAAAAAAAAAAGACTTTATCCGTTCACAAAACTCAGAGCATTTGAAAAGAAATACAGTATATATTCCTTAGGATCCAGAAGGTCTACTGCTGGGGCATTTGGCTGCAGTAAAAAATATTGGTCACAAGGTGGCAATGTTGCCTTAGCGTCATTCTCAGCCTCGGTCCTTGCTGGCACCCTCAGTGTCTCAACCCAGCCTGCTAACTGGCCTTCACAGTCCTTTAAATTACTAAATCCGGAAAAGTGGGAGGCGGATGGGAACGATGGGCAGAACAATAAAACCACAGCCGGACTCCACCTTTGGGTCCGAGACTCAACTTGATTTTATCAGAGGAGGAAAAGAGGGAAACAAATTTTGTAGAAGCTCATTTCCTATGTCTCACAGGGTTACTCAGCTAGGAGGCCTGGGCTGGAGTCTCCCTCTGTCTCTATTCTAGGGGTCATTCAGTAAGACACTGCCAGGTCTTATTCCTTGTGGAGGAAAGAAATGTGTACAGGAGGATGGAGGGAGCTTTCCAGAGGTGAGTTGAAAGGTCTTTCACTTGACCTTGACCCTGTTTCAATAACACAAAGGAGAGAAGGTTATTAAACACTTTTTAAAAATATTTTTTAAAATTTTATTTAGTTGTGAGAGAGAGCGAGCACAGGAGTAGTGGGGGGTGGCGGCAGAGGGGGAAGGAGAAGCAGGCACCCCTCCACCTCCCCCACCCCACCCCATGCTAAGCAGGAAGCCAGATGTGGGGCTCCACCTCAGGACCCCAGGATGAAGGCAGATGCTATCCAAGCGCCCCCATATACTTTTAATCACAACTCAGAACAACCAAAATAAGCAGTAACAATTAGCTAGATCTAAGAGGTGAAGCTGAACTGCAATAAAGGTAAAAAGTCTCAAATTGGGGCATCTGGGTGGCTCTGTGTTGAGCATCTGTCTTTGGCTCAGGGCATGATCCTGGGGTCCTGGGATCGAGTCCTGCATCAGGCTCCCCACAGGGAGCTTGCTTTTCCCTCTGCCTAGGTCTCTGCCTCTCTCTGAGTGTCTCTCATGAATAAATAAATAAAATCTTTTAAAAAAATTTCAAATGTGAAAGCGAATAAATGAATGGCTCAATTCAGCCAAATGCCCCACTTGCCCACTGCTCTCCAAACACATTGAGTTCATTTCTATCTACTCTGGGCCATTCTTTCTTTAATCTTCATGAAGTCCTATGGGAAGCTATGATTAGCCCCATTTTTATGGAGGGAAAACTGAAGTTAACTATCTTGGCTGAAGGTGCTCTGCTGGTGGTAGCTCTGGGATTTGAATCCATCTTCCTCCCCGAATACTCGTTCTGCTTTGCCTGTGCAGCCTCTCCCACAGATTTCAGTGAAGAAGGTGAGGTTGATGGGCCCTTCACTGGAAGGGGGGCTCTTGGTGAGAACCAGTGAAGGGGGGCAGCCCAGGTGGCTCAGCAGTTTAGCGCCGCCTTCAGCCCAGGGTGTGATCCTGGAGACCCGGGATCGAGTCCCACGTCGGGCTCCCTGTATGGAGCCTGCTTCTCCCTCTGCCTGTGTCTGTGTCTCTCATGAATAAATAAATAAAATATTAAAAAAAAATAAAGAACCAGTGAAGGGTCTCCATAGTAATATGCTCATGGTTGGGTTTTTTACTATAAGTTATTGGGATGCTAAGGCAGCACGACACAGTGGTTAAAGAACACTCACCTCCAGCTGGGGGCTGCCTGGTTTGAGGCTCAACTCTGTTACTCAGCCATATATACTGGAACAAGTTACTTAACCTCTCTGTGCCTCAGTTTCCTCATAAGAGTGTTGGGGCACCTGGGTCATTTAGTCAGTTAAGCTTAAGACTCTTGGTTTTGGCTCAGGTCATGATCTCAGGGTCATCTGATTGAGCCTTGCCTCCAGCTCTGAGCTCAGTGTGGAGTCAGCTTGAGCTTCTCTCTTCTGCTCCTGCCCCCACTCTCTCTCCTTCTCTCAAATAAATAAATAAATCTAAGAAGAAGAAGAAGAAGAAGAAGAAGAAGAAGAAGAAGAAGAAGAAGAGCCCACCATAGAGTTGTGTAAGAACTAAGGGAATTAAATATAGGTAAAGCACCTTATGTTGCACTTTGTAAAAACTGTATTTTTGCTATTGTTTGGAAAGAAAAAAATTCCTGCATTGCTTTTATTACTGTAGTTAGATGGGTCACAGTAATCAAATTCCTAAGCAAAAAATGGAAGTCTGAGAAAGCTTTAAATCAGCCAAACATTCTTTTTTTAAATTTGGTCTCTGGTTTTCTCTGAACAAATCAAGGCTACTCTATCCTGTAAACCAGTGGGCCTAGGCTTTGATGTGACTTTCATGAAGATTGTTGGATTCCATCAATGAGACAGTGCGTACTTTGAGCTCCCACTGTGTACTAGGCTCTAGCTAGCTACCAAAGGACTCACAGATGAAGCCACTGACTGCTGCCAGGCAGGTTTCCCAGCCCTGCAGGAGAGACAGGGAGAACAATGTGCTGGTTGTGACATACATCAGATCAAGGCCCTTCAAAGGTGAAGGAAAGAGAAAGCACTTAATTCTGCCCAAAGCTGTCAGGGAAGGCTTCCCAGAGGAGGGGACATTTAGTAGAGTTCCCGGGTAAACAAGAAAGGGAAAAGAATTTAGACCAGAGGGAACTCAAGAGCAGGTGTGCACGCTGAACAGTGAGCGAGTGTGGCAAACTGGCAGGACCCCAAGCTGGAAGCAAAGAGAAGCCCTTGAAGGGACTTCTGACCCAATCTCCTGAGTATGGATTTCACCCTGTTCAAGATGAGCATCCTCTAAGAATGGAGCTCCTCAAACTTTAATTTGCAAAAAGATCTCCTGGGGATGGTGTTAAAATGCAGGACAGAGGAGAGCCCCACTTTAGCATCTTGAGCAAGTTGCCACTCTCACTTCCTGCACTGCTGGTCTTGGACCTCAGTGTACAATGGTCCCTAGCTTGGGCAGCAGGTTGTCAGCAGGAGGGATTTCAAAATTCCCTTAATGCCCAGAGCACATCCTGAGCCAATTAAATCTGAATCTCTGAGATGAGACCCAGACATGAGTGCCTTTCACAGCTCCCCAGTGATTCCAGCATGCCACTGATAATCTACAGAAAAGATGGTAGGAATGTGGGAAGGGTGCACATATAAGGAATTTTAAGCAGTGCATAGCCCTGTAACACTGAAGGGATAGAAGAAGGTAGACTGAGGAAAGAATTCACCACATCATGAAGAATTAACTTGCTTTTGAAAAGCCTTTCCAGGGACACCTGGGTGACTCAGTGGGTAATCTGTCTGCCCTTGGCTCAGGTCATGATCCCAGGGTCTTGGCTCCCTGCTCAGTGGAGAGTCTGCTTCTCCCTCTCCCTCAGCTGTTCCCCTGCTTGTGCTCTCTCTCTCTCTGCCAAATAAATAAATAAAATCTTAAAAAAAAAAAAAAAAAGAAAGAAAGAAAGAAAAGAAAAGCCTTTCCTGGCAGCCTTGGGCAGAATTAAGTGCTTCCTCCCTCCCACAACCACCCCAAAGGGCCTGGATCACATGCCTGTTCCACACTAACACACTGATCTTGTTTTTAACTTGCCTGCCTCCCTCTCTCACTTTCTAAAACTGTGATAAAAGGGCTCCTGGGTGGCTCAGCGGTTGAGCATCTGCCTTTGGCTCAGGTCGTGATCCCAGGGTCCTGGGATCAATTCCCACATCGGGCTTCCCACAGGGAGCCTGCTTTTCCCTCTGCCTATGTCTCTGCCTCTCTCTGTGTGTCTCTCATGAATAAATTAATAAAATCTTTAAACATATTTCTTTAAAATAATAAAACTGTGATAAAAATAAGACAAAATTTACTCTTTTAACCATTTTTAAGCATATAGTTCAGTAACATTAAGTACATTCACATTGTTGTGCAACCATCAGCACCACAGAAAATTTTCACTTCCCCAAATTGAAATTCTGTACCCATTTTTTAAGTGACTACACACCCAGTATGGGGCTCAACCTCTGGACCCTAAGATCCAGAGTCAGATGCTCAGGGTGCCTGGGTATCTCAGTCGGTTAGGTGTCCAACTCTTGATTTTGGCTAAGGTCATGATCTCAAGGTCGTGAGGTGGAGCCCCAGGTAGGGTTCCACGCTCAGGAGAGACTCTGCTTCTCTCTCTCTCCCTCTGCCCCTACCCTTTCCTAAAATAAATAAATAAAAATCAATCAATCAATCAATCAATCTTAAAAAAAAAAAGTCTCATGCTCTACTGCCTGAGCCAGTCAGGTGCCTTGAAACCGTACCCATTAAGCAATGATTCCCTATTCCCCTCTTCCCTCACCCAGGTTCCCTACAATCACCATTCTACTCTCTGCCTCTAAATGGGGTCATTCAGTATTTGTCATTTTGACAATGGCTTATTCCACTTAACATGATGGCCCTTGAGTTCCATCCATGCTGTAGCCTGTGACAGAATTCCTTCTTAAGGCTGAATAATAAGCCACTGAAGGTGTACAGCAGCGTTTTGTTTATCCATTCATCTCTCCATGGGCCTAGGTTGTTTGTTCCTTTTGACTATTGTGAATAATACTGCTATGAATGTGGGTATACAAATATCTGTTTGAGACCTTGCTTTCACTTCCTTTGGGTATATGCCCAGAAGTGGGATTGCTGGATCCCGGGGTAATTTTGCTTCATTTTATGAGGGGCCTTCCCTGTCATTCTCAAAGGACTAGCAGAGCCCACAAGGCAGAGGCCAGTGGCTTCATCAGAGGACATTTCTACAGCTAATCATTATCAGGATCCTTTCTGGCCTGTTTGGGGTGTGGACTGGTGGGAATATGTGAAAAATTGAGTCTCAGAAAGCAGACCATTCATGGAGTCATTTCTAGCAATTTTCACTTAGTGCTACAACCAGTAGGGACAACAACCAAAAAAACTGTAGTCAATACAGCCCACAGGATCATCAGGTAAAGGTGAGAGGTTAATAGGCAAGTAAGTCTCAACTGCAGAGGCCACAAGCAGGACGGCTACATGTATGAGAGAAGCCCCAGTGTGACATATATATGAGGAGGAGACATAGATATAGATCACATGCCCATTAACAGACCTTCTTTAACATCCCCCCCCCCAAAAAAAAAGCAAAAGCAAAAATATCAGAGTATTTTATGACATCAATTTCTGAGCTCTAGAATGAAGGGAGAAAATTAGGAGTGCTCTTCCCATCAGAAGACACAACTAATGCGGCTACAGAAGAGTCAGTAGAATCTATAGTGAAAAATGAGAGGTGGCAAAGGAAACACTGTTTGAGTGGTTATTGCAGTGAAAGAAAGACAGTCTCTGAGTGTGTGTACTGGGCGCCTCTGAGCCTGACTTTCAAGACTTTCCTGATAACTTCCAGCAAGAGGAGGAGCAAACAAGAAAGAAGCAAAGAAGGAGAGAGAACACAGGGAGGCCATGAGCCTGTTCCAACAGAAGGGGTGGGGGAAAGTGTAAATAAACCTTTGAATACAGAAAAGCATTTTAAAAGACTCATAATACCATCACCCCAAAATATTAACCAAAAATAAAATAAAATATATGTATGTAGTTTAAAAAAAAAATACCTACAAGGGCATCTGGGTGGCTCAGTCAGTTAAATGTCTGACTCTTGGTTTTGGTTCAGGTCATGATCTCAGGGTCCTGGGATTGAGCCCTGCATCAGGCTCCCTGCTCAGTGGGGAGTCTGCTTCTTCCTCTCCCTCTGCCCATTCTTTTGCTTGTGCTCTCTCTCTTTCTCTCTCTCTCAAATAAATAAAAAATAAATCTTTAAACAAACAAGAACCATACAAAAAAAAAACCTATAAAATAAAAGCAAGGGTTTTTTCTCTGCCAAGCTCCTTCTGGCATACCTTTCTAGAAAACAGCATTTATGCATGCCAGTTTATGCACGTGTATTATTTTTTTATACTTGTATAGAAGTATTACTATACACACTGTTTTTATTTCATTTTGTTTTTTAACTCAAAAGAGGAAAGCAAATTGCCAGCAAAGACTGTAAAAAATTAATGTCAGGAAAGGGCAGAGAGGTCCATCCCTACAAATACTTTTCATATGAATCCACTAAACTTTTTAAAAAGATTTTATTTATTTATTTGAAAGAGAGAGAGTGTGTACAGTCTGGAAGAGCACAAGCAGGGGAAGCGGCAGAAGGAGAGAGGGAAGCAGGCTTCTGGCTGAGCAGGGAGCCCCGTGCCAGACTCTATCTCAGGATCCTGGGATCCTAGGATCCTGGGATCATGACCTGAGCAGAAGGCAGAGGTTAACCAACTGGGTCACCCAGGCATCCCACTAAATTTTTTTAATCCATTTTTCCCCAAAACATCCTTTGAGCAATTAAAAATGTCAGCACCTGTATTTGGAATTGAAATGGCACAGATTAAGATCGCCACTGACTTCAACTTTCTCATTAACACACACATTCAACTTCACAGCAATATCAGAAATAACACATGTCTCATCCATTACACAGTATAAGAAAAGAGAAACTACTTGTTTAATGTACTTAAATGGGCCACTTGCCATGGCTCCCACTCTCTCCTGACTGTAAATGAAAGAAGAAAGTATCTTGGACCATTTTAATCATACCTTCATTGGCAATGTTTCTGGAAGAAAATTTTCACCTGTGCATGCACTTTTTTGTCCTTTGAAGCTCCCTGCAAGCAGCAGCAAATATTTCAATGAGGCCTTCATCAAGCCATCCCATCTTTTCACAGAGTAACATTGCTGACACAGAAGTTCTCTCAAAGTGGGAATGGAAACGTTTCTAGAAGAAAACCCTATAGAAAATTTATAGATCAAGTTTCCAGGCGTTTGCTGGAAGTGCCTCTCTGAGTCTATATTTTGTTTGTGTTTTTCTTTTAAGATTTTATGTATTTATTCATGAGGGACACAGAGAGTGAGAGAGACATAGGCAGAGGGAGAAGCAGGTGAGGGAGATGCAGGGAGGCTGATGCGGGACTCCATCCAGGGACTCTGGGATCACGACCTGAGCCAAAGGCAGACACCCAACCACTGAGCCATCCAGGCAACCCCATAGCTTTCTCTCTATTCTTATCTCTCTTCTCTATTCTTACCAAAAGTTTATAATTCTATTTTTATTCCTACTTTTTAGATCCGCACATTCAGGACCATATTTTTCTACTCAATTATAAAGGTTTAAAATATAATGAACGACTACATTTCTTTCAGTCATTTTATGGAGCACCTACCCTGTGCCTGGCATTCAGAACTACAGGGATGAGATATCAGTCTCTGCCCTCAAGGGGGCGCTCACCGCCAAGTGAGTAGAAAGATGTCTCCAAGTTGCCAAGCCGGAAACCCGGGAGAGCTACAAGGATAAACCATGAAGACATTATGCTGAGTGAAATAATCCAGTCCCAGAAGGACAAATCCTGTACGATTCCACTTGATTTTTAAAAATATTTTATTTATTCATGAGAGAGACACACAGAGAAATGCAGAGACATAAGCAGAGGGAGAAGCAGGCTCCCTGCAGGGAGAAGATGGGGGACTCAATCCTAGGTCCCCAGGATCACCACCTGAGCCAAAGGAAGACGCTCAACCACTGAGCCACCCGGGTGCCCCTGTATGATCCCACTTATATCAGGTATCTAGGGGAGTCCGATTCATTGAGATGGAAAGTAGAATGGTGGTTACCAGGGACAGGGCGCTGTGGGAGAATGGTAAGTCATTGTTTAAAGGGTAGAGTTTTGGTTCAGAAAGATGAAAAGAGTTCTGCAGACGGATGGTGGTGATGATTGCATGACAATGTGGATGTTCTTAAAGCCACTGAACTGTACACTTAAAGTTCGTAAAATGGTAAGTTTATTACGCTTAACCCAATTTAAAAAATTTCTAAACAAGAACAGGATTCAACTTTGAAGTCTGTTTCTCTTTCATCCTCCATCTAATTCATCAAGTCCCGTTGACTTTCAGAATAGATAAAGAAGGCAACTACCTCCACCACAGCCCCCATCAGCCTCCAAGGCCAGGCACACCGTCTCTCACCTGGGTACCTGGGCTCCTGCACTGGTCTCCTAAACGGGCTCCTTGCTTCCTCCCATGGCCTCGGCTGGCCTCTCTTCCATATAGTAGAGGCAGACACCCTTTAAGCAGCAATGACCACACTTTCCAATACTTTTGCCACCATGGCCTCTTGGCTGTTCCCTGAACATCCCAAGAACATTCTCTCTGGAGCATTTGCATTTGCTCTTCTTTCTGCCTAGCATCCAGATGCCCCAGGTTTGTGCTGGCTCATTCCTTCACCTCATCCACATCCGTATTCCCAGGTCATCTCCCCTGAGTGGCCTGTGCTGTCTACCACCTCTGGAAAGCACATCCCTCTCAGTCTACCTTGCTTTACTTATCTTCATACCGACATTACATTGTAAGTTGATTTGTTCATGGCCATATGTTCTTGTCCATAACATCAGCTCCAGGAAAGAACACACTGCTATATCCCCAGTATTTAAATAAAGCCTGGCACATAATAGGCACATTCAATATAGGAAGGCTATTTGAGCAAGTGAATGAGACAGACTGCCTAATTTTCTAGCTATGAAGTCTTGGCTTTAAATGAGTAGCCCATATCACATTTGTGTAAGCCAAATAAGGCAGCTGGACACTTTGTTGGTTAATAGTCCACTGTGAGTCCAAGTGAAGCACAATCTGGTCCTAAGAGCAAGAGGTAAATAGACAGTGGCTCTGGTCAAGGCCTTGCATAATTTTCCCTCAAAGAGAAAAATCACAGTTTTGAAAGGAGACCCATATCCTCTCTAGAGCTCTCAAATGACATCCTGCTTTTCCTCCCAAAATTCACATTTACAAAGTTCCAATTACCACAAGTGCTAAGATTATGGATCTAGGGTTTTCCCTCATTCTCATCCCCTGTAAAATGAGATCATCTGCCCTCCCAGCTTTAAAAAGCCATAAAAGGTAAGAGATTCTGGAAAGTAGCTTGCTTCCTTTGAGGAGTGTTGAAGACACTTTCAACTTAACATTACAGAGTTGAAAGGGAGTTGTGGATGAGTGACTTTTAAGGGGTAAAAACAAGCCGATTCATCTAGAACTGGCAGCCAGGTGACTGCTAACAAAGGAGCTCCATAACGAAGTGTTTCTGGAACTGGTGGAGATGTGTATGTAGACTAAAGGCTGAGGGAAAAGCTAGTGCTAAGGGAATGAAGGGTGCTTTGGAAGTCAACATCACAGCTGACAATGTAAGGAAGAGCGAGGGAACAACACCCAAGAAGAGTGGTACCTACGCTCATTCCTCTGAGCTCTACAAAGCCTTGGGGAACTGCTGGAGGCATCAGTGCTCACAGCAAGGGCAGGGTAGAAGGACAGATGCATTACTTATTATTTAAAGAGGAAAAAAGGGAGAAAAAAGAAAAACAAAAAACCAACAACAACAAAAAAAGAGAAGGAAAAGAAAAAAAAAGGAGAGAGGAAAAAATGAAGAGAAGAAGAGACAGGGCGCCTGGGTGGCTCAATTGGTTGAGCATCTGCCTTCGGCTCAGGTCATGATCCTGGAGTTCCGAGATCAAGTCTCACACCTGGCTCCCTGCTCCATGGAGAGTCTGTTTCTCTTTCTGCCCCTCTGCTGCTCATGCTCTTTCTCAAATAAATCAATAAAATCTTTAAAACAAAATAAAGAGGAAAAGAGAGACTGAGGAGAGTAGATAAATGTCAGCAGATGAATTTGGAGTTGCTTTCGAACTAAGAATCTCTGAGAAGAGAGGTGGGGTAAGAAGTGCAGATAGGTGATGACAAGGAAAGGGTGGGGAGAGCAAGGATTTTTTTCTGGAAGCTTTATTGTGGGCCAGACACCTTGCAAGGTGTTATGCGGGTACACCTTATTGAACCCTCATATCAATATAATAGTTGGGTGTTATTTCCACTTGGCAGATGAGGAAACTAACGTTCAGTCTGTGTAACTTGCCCGAGATCGTGCAGCAAGCCAGAGGAGCAAGTAGGACTCAAACTCAGGACCAGTTGATTCCCAAGGAACACTCCAAATCTGACAAATGGATAACAAAATTGTGGAACACTGTGTTTCTCCTTCTTAGCCTTATTCTGAGCCCTAGCCCTCTTTGAGGACAGGGGACCTTTTCTGGGGACCCACAAGCCTCCCCAAACTATGTATTTTTCTGAAGAGAAGATTCATAGCTTTTGTTCAGTTCTTTAAGGGTCTCTCCCCGCTCAAAGGATTTTGACCGTTGTTTTAGGAGGTACATGAACTCTTATGACAGCGAGAGGAGTGGGACAACAAAAATTCTTTTTTCAAGAAACAGGTTTGGACTATGCAAATGACAAATGAGAAATGGGATGCCAGATAAATTGATAAGGTCCACAAGGACATCATCTACCTAAATGTGATCAGCACCCCCACCATACTGGATGTTTGTCACATTTGTGGCCATCCAGCATCTTTTTAACACCTTTCCAATATCTTAGGAGTTTCTCATGTTGTGAAATGCCTCCTTTTCCCATTGTCCCTTGCTACTGGGGCACAGACATATGACCAGCTCTGCCAGTCGGATGACCCTCTCCCAGTCTGGGGCACAGACAGCCCTGAACCAAGAAGGGAGGGAAGAGGACTTGCTTTGTCTTGAGGTAGG
Organism: Canis aureus; assembly: GCF_053574225.1. Classification (NCBI taxonomy): domain Eukaryota; kingdom Metazoa; phylum Chordata; class Mammalia; order Carnivora; family Canidae; genus Canis; species Canis aureus. Next base: position 29,300,339 of record NC_135634.1, read on the forward strand.
AGGGGCAGCAGGAATATTGAGAAGGCAGCAGATATGATATAGTGTTTGGGGCCCAGAAATGGCAGTGGTACCAACTGTAGAGTCTGGTCATGGTGACCCCAGCAGGGGTTTCCTCATCAGACTAGTTCTGTAGTACAGTTTTGACTTTGCTTCTGGAGGCTGAGCCCCAGCTGGGTCCTCCAGCACTGCTCTCCATGAAGCTGCCTAATGTGTTTGCAATAAACTTATTTTCTGCTGAATCATCTCAAGTCAGTGTCTACTTCTTATAATTAAGACCCCTAAGTGATATACCCGCATTTATGGAGTATGAAGAAAAATTTTAAACTACAAAGAGTCTGAGGCATGGACTCATACATGCAAACAACTGGGCACTCATTCATAAGAGACTAAGACTCATTTGAGGAAAAAAAGTGTCAGGAAGAAAACAAATGCAATCTTTTTTCTTCCAGATTTCATTTAATTTCTCATTAGTTAACATATATATATATAGTGCAATATTGGTTTCAGTAGTTGAATTCAGTGGTTCATCACTTCCATACAACACCTAGTGCTCCTCCTATCAAGTACCCTCTTTAATCCCCACCATCTTTTTGGTCCATCCCTCACCCAGCTCTCTGCAGCAACCCTTAGTTTGTTCTCCATAGTTAAGAGTCTCTTATGGTTTGTTTCCCTCCCTCTTTTTCCTCCCTCCCATATATTCATCTGTTTTGTTTCTTAAATTCCACATATGAGTGAGATCATATGATATTTGTCTTTCTCTGACAGACTTATTTCACCTAGCTTAATACTCTCTAGCCCCATCCATGTCATTGCAAATGGCAAGATTTCATTATTTTTGATAGCTGAGTAATATTCCTATGCATGTACCACATATTTAATCGATGGACAAAGAAGCGTAATCTATGCCTACCCATTGCTTACAATCTAATGCTATGATTGATATACATTATAGTTGTGTGTTTTTAAAGAGATCAATGAAGGGAAAAAGGAAAAGTAGATGTCAGTCCAGCAATTCATTTTTAATCAACATTCTGCAGGAAACGGTGATGTCTTTTAAATTGAAATACTCTGTGTCATGTCATCAGTGGAATGTAAATTAAAACTATAATAAAGGACACCTGGGTGGCTCAGTGGTTGAGCATCTGCCTTTGGCTGAGGTCATGATCCCAGGGTCCTAGGATTGAGTCCTGCATTGGACTCCATGCCGGGAGCCTGCTTCTCCTTCTGCCTGAGTCTCTGCCTCCCTCTCTCTCTCTCTCTGTATCTCTCATGAATAAATAAATAATATCTAAAAAAAAACTATAATGAGATACTACTACACACCTATTAGAATGGCCAAAATCTAAACAATGATGACACAAGATGCTGATAATGATATGGAGAAACAGAAAATCTCATTCATTGCTGGTAGGAATGCAGAACAGTTAACATCAGTTTGGAGGACAGTTTGTCAGTTTCTTACAAAACTAAATATACCATAAGATGCAGCAATCATCTTGTCCTTGGTGTTTATCCTAAGGAGTTAAAAGCTTATGTCTATTCAAAAACCTGCACACAGATGTTTATAGCAGCTTTATTTATCATTGCCAAAACCTAGAAGCTACCAAGATGTCCTCAGAGATGAATGGATAAATAAACCGCAATAAATAAGCTGATGGAATATTATTCAGCAGTAAAAATAAATGAACTGTCAAGAGCAAGAAGACATGGAGAGAATGTTACTGCATATTACTCAGTGAAAGAAGGTAATCTGAAAGACTATGTACTGTAGGATTCCAACTATAGCACATTCTGGAAAAGACAAACTATGGAAAGAGTAAAGAGATCAGTGGTTGCCAGGGTTAGGGAGGGAAGAAATGAATCTGCAGAGCTCAGAGGATTTTGAGGGCAGTGAAAATACTCTGTGTGATACTATGATGATGGATACATGTCAATCTACTGTTGTCCAAACCCGAGGGGGTGTACAACATCAAAAGTGAACCCAAAGGGAGATGCCTGGGTGGCTGGTGCAGGGAGCCTGCTTCTCCCTCTGCCTGTGTCCCTGCCTCTGTGTGTCTCTCGTGAATAAATAAAATCTTTAAAAAAAAGTGAACCCAAAAGTAAATTATGGACTTTGGTAATTACAATGTGTTAATGTAGGTTCATCCTTAGTAAAAAATGTACCATTCTGGGGAGGGATGTTGATTGTGGGGGGAAGCTATGCATAATAGGTGGCAGCACAGAGTATATGGAAAATCTCTGTCCCTTCTCAATTTTGTGGCAGACCTAAAAGTGCTCTACAAAAAAAAATGAAGTCTTAAAAATAAAACAAAACCGCAAAATAAAAAAAAATAAAATAAAAAATTATTTCATGAAAAATGTTGGAATCATCTTTAGAAAAACAATAAAACTGACAGTTGTTTCTGATAGTTGCTTTCTGTTAGGTTATGTATAGCTACAAGCAATAATATATATGATCCTGAAAATAAATAAAAAGATACAATTTTTAAAAATCTGTTTGGAATAACAGCACCAACAAGAGTCATTCTGAGTGGTGTCCTCAATGCTTTTTAAAGTGCTTTCACATATATCATCCCATTTGATTTTTAACAATAGCCACTAGGCTGGCATAGCCTAAAACAGCCACAAAAGTGCCACTAGAAATGATAAAAGAGGAACCATTTTATAATTCAGCATTCTATTTTAGTCACAAAAACAAAGAAAACAGACATAGGGCATTCTTCGAAAATTCCTGCCTAGGTAGAAATAAAAGTTTCAGAAATCAGGAGGAGGCAACTTTCAAAAAGGGTATCTTTTTTTTTTTTTTTTTTTTTTTTCAAAAAGGGTATCTTAAAGAATGGGAAATGATCAGAATGGCTAATTTCATTAGAGGAAGAGAAGTAAACGGTAGGTATGTTATATTCTTTAAAAATCACAGGAGGGGTTTCTGGATGGCTTGGTAGGTTAAGTGTCTGACTCTTCTTTTCAGCTCAGTGCATGATTTCAGGGTTGTGAGATTGAGCCCCATGAAGGGTTCTGCGCCAAGAGTGGAGTCTGCTTGAGATTCTCTCTCTCCTTCTCTGTCTGCCCCTTCCCCCCTTCCTGTTCTCTCTGTCTCTAAAAACTAATAAATAAATCAAGAAATCAAGAAATACAATTATTGACTAGTAATTAAGGACCATAAGAACCACATAATTTAAGTGGTTGTATGCGATGTGAAAATGGGGGCAGCCTCACCAACAAATACTACAGATACATGGTAATGTTACAGACCCTGTTATTGGTCCAAGTCATGGGTTATGGTCTCTTCTGCATTGGCCCAGAGAGTGGCTGACTCACAGACACAGAAGCTATGATGGTGAGTGGGGGTCTTTTCACCCCCACCTAGTCCATCCGTGTCATGGACTGACCTTCACCCCAACCCCCAATTTAGCATAAATATACCTGGAGAGCAGTGGCTCTCCCCTCAGCCAAATACAGAAAAAAATTAGAGAAAGAAGGTCAGTCAGGTCAACCCTGAAAAGGGTGGATTTCCTCTAACTAATCCTTGTTCTTTAGGGCCCAGGTCATGAGGGTGGAGCCCTTGTAAATGGGATTAGTGCCCTTAGAAAGAGACCCCAGAGAACTCCTTCTTCTCGTCTGCCATGTGAGGACACAATGAGAAGGTGGCCACTTATGAACCAGGAAGCAGTCTCTTGCCAGACGCTGAATCTGTAGTCACCATGATCTTGGGCCTCCAGCCTCCAGAACTGGGAGAAATAAATTTTTGTTGTTTATACATCATCCAGTCTATGGTATTTTTATTATTGCAGCCTGAAAGAACTAGGACGCTCGCCTTAGTCCCCCCTGTTGATCCCTCCTTCCCAACCCTAAAGCCACAATCCCAGCTCCTAAACTGATTATTGCAATGACTTTCCCAATTCCACTCTTTCTCTTCTTTAAGATCAAAGAAATGTCCGCTGTTGCTTTCTTCCAGCATCATTTCCCTAGGCAGACTTAATTGTGCCTTGTTTGTGTTCTCAGAACACCACTACTAGACACTTATTACCCAGCGTTGTGGTTATTTCTTGACATGTCTGCCCCTCTCTTGAAGGCAAGACATCCATCTTTGTGTCCCCAAAGAATACACGGGCAGTCATTCATGGAACAGGAAGCCATGCAGCAAAGTGGTTATGAAGGGAGTTTTGGAGTCTGACTGCCTAGATTCAAATCCTGACTCTGCTCTTCACACATCTGTGACTTTGGGCAAGTCATCTCATCTTTCTAATCCTTTGATTCTCTATCTATAAAATGAGGCAACCAAAGTACCCACCTCGTGGGACTGTTGGCAGGATTAAGACTGTCTCAGAGTTTGTCTCAATAAACACTAGCTACCAATATGAACAAATGCTCATTGAACTAAACTGGCTCTACCTTATACATTAATGTCCAGTTACTCTCTCTACATTGTCACTTTTGTCATATCACTCTCCTGACAAAAATCCTCCAGGGGCTTGCTCAATGTGGATGAAGCCCCAACTTCTTAGCTTCAGTAGGTATTGATTTTTGGTTTAGACTTACATAAACATGTTTATTATTGTTTCTTTTTTTTAAAGAATTTATTTATTTGAGAAAGAGGGAGACCACACATGAGAGAGACCAATCAGGGGGAGGGGCAGAAGGAGAGGGAGAAGCATATTCCCTGCTGAGCAGGGAGCCTGATGTGGGGCTCAATTCTAGGACTCTGGGATCATGACCTGAGCCCAAGGTAGACCAGATGCTTAACCAACTGAGCCACCCAGGTGCCCCTGTTTAAATGTTTGGGTTTTTTTTTTTTTTTTAACACCATTTTTGCAAAATTTGTTTTGTAATTAAGGCTGATCACAAGAAATTAATCTATCAGAATTAACCTTTCAGGGAGGCATTCTGAGAACCTACCTGTAACTCAGTGGTTCCCACCTTCAGGTGTACATTAAAATTGCTTAGGGAGCTTTTTAAAGCATACCAAAGCATACCCAACCCCCAGAAATTCCAATCTAATTGGTGTGGGGTGTGGCTGGACCTTGAGATTTTTTTCAAGCTCCCAAGTGAGCCTAATATGTGGCCAGTGTTGAGTGGCACCCTTGTCACCTGTGCTTTATCATATCTGGTAGAACCATCATGCCAACTCACCTGCAACCACATGGTTCTGCGGTTCTTGTTTTTTAGCTGGCTGTTCCTGTCCCAGTTGCCTGGTATAGGCCCAAGACACACCAGTTCCTACCCTGAAGGATTCATAAAGAAGGACCTTCTGAGGCTAACGAGCCTTGTCTTCAAATCAGGCTGCAAATAATCTTGACTCACCCTCATAACTTCCTGGACTCTTGATCCAGTTTACACTTTACTGATAACATCCTGGCTGGAGAACCAGTTTCTGACCTGCAGTGACCTACTCACCCCTTGCCTGGGCCTGGAATCTCATGTTCTCTGAGCTCCTTCCTGGTCTCAAACTAGCAGAAGTTGATTATTGGTTTGGCTTCTAAGACTTTTTTGGATAGCCCTCAGCCTTCTGAGATTTTTCAATCCTTAGCTCCCATCTTACAGTTCTAATCCCATGCTAGCCCCCAGTCCCAGCCATGGGTGCATTTGGGGTCACCTTATTCCACTTACTTTTCTAATAGAGAACTGGGTGGTGAGCTGACCTTTGAACAGCAAGGAAAAGAGAGATCTGGGATAAGTTAATTCAGAGAGGGAGCCCAGGGGCCAGTTTTGCGGGTGGCCCAGCACAATTTCCATTTGTGTGTGTGTCAGGAACCTTGAGAGTAGGCAACACATAGGATATTCCAGTGGACTGTGCAAAAATCACAAGCCTTCCTATCTAAACAGCATGCTTTCCACCCCTTGTATATTCCAGTATTGCTTTCCTCCCTTTTATCACACATAACACATGGCCCTAAGTAAGATCTCCAAATTTCTTTTAGAGTGCAGAGCAAAATAAGATTTCAGAATCAAATCGACCCACTGCAAAGTGGCCAAGAAAGTGACAGGTGACATTCATACAGGTCCTTCCTGGACTGTCTGTATTGTTAACCTGAAAGGGCCCTGCTCTTTAATTAAAGCCTGTGCAGTAGACTTGAGATCGTCATCTCTAACCTCCTTGCCTTGTGGTGTGCAGACCTAAGCCACAAGTCCCATTTTAGGAGAAGGGGTGCTGTGTCTCTCATCAGTTCACTTCTGGCACCTGCATTCCTTCTGCAGTTGTCAGCTGAGGGTAACCTCGTTCACAAATCCATCTGAGATGACACCTCCAGGTTCTTTAGCTTAAGACTTGACAGGCAACTGGAAGATTTATTAAGAATAAGGTAATCCACACTATGGAATGAGAACTGTGTACAGTTTACTCTTTAGTTGGCTTAAATGTAACTATTTAAATAATAACCATAAATAATATGGAGTAGTGTTTTGGTATTAATTTCTTCCCTAAATCCTGGTGTAAGCTCAGACAAATTTCCTCTCAGTCTCCTACTTTTTTTTTATGGTTTACTTCATTATCAGAATCCCATATTAGCCTGTAATGAAAAAAGTCATTTCCTTCCATTATGACTCTTATGACTAATTTCAGAAAACTCACATTCATGGTTGGCAATTGCTCAGCCTTAAGACAGTATTAAAATGTTTTATCTGATTATTTTTTTTAAATCATCAGGCAAATCTACAAGAGAGGGTCTGAAGGATAATCGCATTACTTGTCTGCCTCTTCTATGAAAGAAACAATGGTTCCGAACCTGAGGGGAAGCATATGTGAATGAAGATCAGCTTGAATTTTATGCAAAATGTATCCCAAGTAGCTGAATGAAGTTACCTGATGGATAGGATATTGGTGTTATTCGTTCACTCCTTGGATGATATCTATCAAAATTCTATTTTAACCTTTTCATCTTGAGAGTGGCTAATCAAGAAATCTGGTCATGCTTTGAAACTGCTCTAGTTTCATTATAGTATGGAGAAGTTTGGTTTCTTATTTATTTTTTCTTTTAGAGAAAGAAAGAGAGAGAGAGCATGAGTTGGGGGGTCAGAGGGAGAGGAAAGAGAATCCTAAGCAGGCCCCATGCCTCGTGTGGAGCCCAACTCAGGGCTTGATCCCACAACCCCAAGATCATGACCTGAGCCAAAATCAAGAGTAGGGTAATTAACTGACTGAGCCACACAGGCACTCCTGTTTTCTTATTTTTATAGCACTTTATCATTAAAATATGTAATTAAAAATATGAAATAGTTGTGTTACAAAAGCAAAAAAGTCAAGAAAAATTTATTGATTACAGAAACTTGGGAAAATATGAGGGGCACCTACATGGCTCAGTGGTTGAGCATCTGCCTTTGGCTCAGATCATGATCCTGGGGTCCTGGGATCGAGTCCCATATCAGGCTCCCTGGAGGGAGCCTGCTTCTCCCTCTGCCTATGTCTCCACCTGTCCCATGAATAAATAAACAAAACCTTTAAAAAAAAAAAAAGAAACTTGGGAAAATATGAAAAGTATAATAACCAATTAAAATTAGCCATAATCCTTCCAACTAAAAACTAACATTCTGGGGTATAACTAGTTTTTCTTTTTCTTTTAATGTATAGGTATGTATGTGGGTATAAATTCATATTTTAGGTAAAAACTGCTTTTAAAAATTATTGTGTGGGGATCCCTGGGTGGCGCAGCGGTTTAGCGCCTGCCTTTGGCCCAGGGCGTGATCCTGGAGACCCAGGATCGAATCCCACGTCAGGCTCCCAGTGCATGGAGCCTGCTTCTCCCTCTGCCTGTGTCTCTGCCTCTCTCTCTCTCTCTCTCTCTGTGTGACTATCCTAAATAAATAAAAATTAAAAAAAAATTATTGTGTGAATGTCTTTCCATGCCATTAAACATTCCCCCAAAATGTGAATTTTAATAATTGCTTGTAATGACTGTATCCCATTGTGAAAAACACATCAGAGTTTATCTATCTCCCTACTGTTGAAAGTTTAAACTGTTTTAAGTTTTTGAATATTATGAATAAAATCCAGCTGATTATCCATAATCATAAATGTTTTTTATGACCTCTTCTAATTATTTCCTTAAGATAAACTTCCTAGAAGTAGAATGACCAGTTCAAAGGTATAAACATGTTTAAGACTCTTGAAATTCACATCTAGGTTGCTCTCCAGAAAAGTTGCGCCAGTGTATACTTTCCACCAGAAATATCTGAAAGTACTGTTTTCACAGGGACTACCACCTGTGGTTTTAACATTGAAAGTTCCACATTCCAGGAAACCCCTCTAAAGGTCCTAATTTTCAGATGGGTGTGGAAGGCTGGGGGAAATTTACAAAATGCATATGGTCACTAAAACATAGGGTTTGAAAACAACACTCCCTTTAGTGTCAAATGGATATGGCATAGATTAGCTCTCCTCCATGGTCACCAATTGCAGATTTGGGGCGCCATGACTTTCAGTTCCTTGCCATCACCAGCATGATTCAATTTAAGTGTGTAACGCAGCATTCCTTTTAACCACAAAGCTTAACACTCTGCCTTTGTTTTTGTCTGTGGATCAACTGTTGTGCTTTGTTTGTATTGAGAATTTGTATTGACTGCTAGTTTAATTTTAATTTTTAACATTGTGAATATCGTGATCATGTTTTCTAAGAACTCAGATTGTAATACCAACACCAGTATGACCCAGAAGTCACTGAAAACAAAGGCAAAACATTGGTGTCAGTTTACTAACAGATGAAAGGTCACAAGGACGTGATTGTGGAGGTAAGTAACTAAAACAGAGCATGTTATGCAGGAGCTGAAAGCAATTTGGGGTCAGGCATGGCCGAGAAGATGTAAAAGTATGAATCTCAAAAGTCTGGGATGAGATGGGCAAGTTCTAAATCAATCAACAGTCTGCTTGTTTGTTTCTCCAAAAGGCACCAATGCTTAGTGAACAGGAGTGGCCACTGAATTCCTGTGAACATACCACACTAAGGAACACACATTTCCATATCATTTCTTTGATTGCTCTGTGTCCTTGTGAAGTCACATTTCCTGATTCAGAGGATAAAACTAAAGTGTCCCGGGGCACCTTGCTGGCTTAGTTGGTGGAGCATGCTACTTTTGATCTTGGGGTTGCAAGTTCAAGCCTCACATTGGGTGTAGAGTTTACTTGAATAAATAAATTAATTAAAAATAAAATGTCCTGTGGGAGAAGGAGAGAATGAAAGAGGAATTTTAAAAATTCATTTTATTGCATTTATCCTTGCTTTTATTTATTATTTTACTTTTTTTAAAATAAATTTATTTTTTATTAGTGTTCAATTTGCCAACATATAGAATAACACCCAGTGCTCATCCCATCAAGTGCCCCCCTCAGTGCCCTTCACCCAGTCACCCCTACCCCCCGCCCACCTCCCCTTCCACTACCCCTAGTTCGTTTCCCAGGGTTAGGAGTCTCTCATGTTCTGTCTCCCTTTCTTTTTTTTTTTTTAATTTTTTTTTAAATTTATTTATGATAGTCACAGAGAGAGAGAGAGAGAGAGAGAGAGAGGCAGAGACACAGGCAGAGGGAGAAGCAGGCTCCATGCACCGGGGGCCTGATGTGGGATTCGATCCCGGGTCTCCAGGATCGCGCCCTGGGCCAAAGGCAGGCGCCAAACCGCTGCGCCACCCAGGGATCCCTCTGTCTCCCTTTCTGATATTTCCCACTCATTTTTTTCTGAAAGAGGAAATTTTGATAACAAATGTATTGACCTCTTGCAATGTAGAGCTGATGCTGGCAGAGCTCGTCAGCCTTTATGCTCTCTACAGCATATCCAGTGATGAGTTAAATCACAGCAACAATAGTGATAATAAAGGGGATAAGGATATGCCACTCCAACATATGCCATCTTGGCATATCATTTTGGGCTGAAGTCTTGAGAAACAGCAGAGGCAAAAAATGCTCTTTGCCCTCTCCCATCTGCCTCAAAGCACTGTATAAGTTTCCCCTGGAGAAAGTTGCTCCCCCTCCCCTGAACATCACCCCTTGCACCAGGAAGAGAAGAGCACTTGTCTCATCAGAAATAGTGTGTTGACACTGAGATGGGTTTGCATAAACAAACCTTACTAAAATAACCATTATCTTCCATTAGTTCCCCTATATATTTCCTAGTTACTTCCCTATGATATTTCATCCCTTAAAACCCAAACCTCCTTTCCTTTTTTAAAATGGTATATAAGCCCACAAGTATAACTGCTTCTTTGAGGTTCACTTCTTTTCTATGAACTTCTGTGCACACAAATATGAAATAAAAATTGTGCCTTTTTCCTTATTAATTGGTCTTTTGTCTGTTTAATTTACAGCCCCCAGCTACTGAACTAATAGGATATAGGAAAACTTTTCCTCCCTGAACAAAAAATGTTCTACTTCGGGGCACCTGGGTGTCTCAGTTGGGTAAATGTCTGGTCTGCGTTGGGCTCAGGTCATGATCCCAGAGTCCTGGGATCAAGCCCTGTATCAAGCTCCCTGTTCAGTGGAGAGTCTGCTTTTCCCCCTGCCTGCTGCTCCCTTTACTTGTGCAAACCCCTCTCTCTCTTTGTCAAGTAAATAAATAAGTATCTTTAAAAAAATAAAGAAAAAAGAAAAAATGTTCTACTTCTTAGGCACTTTGGTAGGAAAAAATGGAATTCCAATCCATCTTCTCGATTTCTACGAGACTTTAATGAAACTATAGAAAATATAAAACAAAAGATTGTTAATGTATTATCCAACTGTAAACTGGACCACGCTTTATCTATCTGCATATTTGGCAGACAGTCCAAAATGTAAATTTTGCCAAATTCCATTCAGCCCATACATTTCTTACCAAAGACAATGAAAAAAGATCTTTCTTGCTAAATGTTTTGCATACCTGATACACCACATTGTTAAAGAGGAATGTGATTTGTTCACCTATGAAATTAAGATTTTCATTACAAAAGCTTTGGTTATATTTCAGTCTCCTGACAACTGCAGAATAACTTAATGAGAAATTTGACTTTATAAAAAATCTTCTTTGTATAGCCTTCTGAGACATGGGCCTGTAGAATGGTTTGCTTTGGTGTGTTTACAAATCATGAGCATTTTATTTATTTATTTTTAAGATTTTATTCACTTATTTGAGAGAGAGAGAGAGCGGACGTGCGCATGAAAGAGAGACAGCAAAAGCAGAGGAGGGGCAGGGGGAGAAGCAGCCTGCCCCCTGAGCAGGGAGCCCAATTTGATTTGGGGCTCGATCCCAGGACCCTGGGATCATGACTTAAGCCCAAGGCAGATGCTCAACCAACTGAGCCGACCAGGTGCCTCATAAGTGATGAGCACTTTAGATGTAAATGGTCAATAAGATGAATGTACAGCCCCAAAGGACATTATTGACAAATGGCTGTCCGACAAAACAAGCCTATAGATACAAAGGGGATGAACATTTTTGGAGAGCTGGATACAAATTCCTACATGTCTAAAACCCTATCTCCATAACATTGAGCTGACACCAGAAATTAGTCTAATGTGGGCTTGATAAGGGCAACTCGTAAATCAAACTGATTTTTACGTTTGAATACATTCATTCTACTACTACTTAGAGTCTCTAAGTTATTGTAAAAGTAAACAGAAAGGGTAAAAATATCCTATGGTACTATGGGAGTGAAAGAAACATCTGTGTTCTTTTTTTATTAAATACAGGTTAAGATTTATTTAATTAATCCTATTGTATTTACACTCCCCTTTAGAAAAGTATTACATTTGTGTATCTTAAGCATACACAATAATATAGCCTCCGAGATGTAAACAGCCAATAAAGAGTTAAAAAAGGTTAAAGTAAGTTGCTGTATCAAAGAATCAAAAGAAACATGATAAAAATACCATATTTTGGGGGGTGCCTGGCTGGCTCAGTCGTTGGAGTGTGCAACTCTCAGTAACGGGATTGTGGGTTCAAGGTCCATGTTGGGTGTAGAGCTTACTTAAAAATAAAAAATCTTTAGGGGCACCTGGATGGCTCAGTCATTTGAGTACCTGACTCTTGATTTCGGCTCAGGTAGCGATCTCAGGATCACTGGGTCATCCCCCATGCTCAGCAGGGAGTCTACTTGTCTCCCTCTCTCTCTCCCTCTCCATATGCCCCCTTAATCATGCTCTATCTCAAAAAAAATATTTTTTAAAAATATTTTTAAAAATCATATTTTTCTTGCACATCATTTTTTATTTTGTCTTGTTACTACTTATACAAGTTGCCATTGCTAACTACTCTCATTGTGGTTTTGTTTAAATAGCATTTATATAACAGATAAGTAAACAATACAGAATAATACACAGCTTTAGATTAACACCGATTTTCATATTTTTATGTTAAAATAACCACATGCATGTCTAGTTATCCTTTCGTTAATTTTTTTGTCTGGTATGATTGTGTCCTAGATTGGTTTTCTAAAAAGATGATCACTTTACCAACCTTATGTCATCAAAAACTAGGCATTAACTTTTTGTTAGAATTTTGACAATTTGTTAGAAAGAAAAATGTCATGTCTTTGTCAAATGTGCATTTCTTTAATATGAAGGAGACTGAACATTTTCACAAGTTCATTATCTACCTTTTTTCTCCTTTGGAAACTGCCTATTTCTTTTGTCAAAATTTCTATTGGTCTTAACTTTTTTTTTTTTAATTTCTATTGGTCTCTTTCTGTCTTTTTCGTTTTGATTTATGAGCCTCCTTTAGGACTATAATTCTATGTCTATCAAAATTGCCATACTTCCCAATTTGTGGCTCGGTGTTTCCATTTTTTGGAGAAGTTTTTGGGCATACTTTAGAAACCTTTGTTTCTTGAAATACTTGTTTTTCATTTTCCTCACAGAAGCAGGGTTTTTTTAGGGGTTAAGAGTTAGGGATCCGGCATTGCACAGACCCACGTTTGAGTGCTGCCTCCACCTATAAAGACCTGGAACAAGTTTCTTGGTACTTGTACTATTATTGAGGACTTCCTTGCTTGAGATCAACTAAATATTCACTTTCACGTTTCTCTATTTTTTCATACTTTTACACGTAAGCCTTTGATCTATATGGAATTTATATTGGTGAGTGATGGCTATATCGTTCTACATTTTGAAGGAGGTTTTGCTTTCCTCCCATAGATGGTGTGCCAGGGAGAGAAGACTGCAGCTGTCCCCGCTCTGTTCTGGGGCTTGTTCAGCTGCCTCTGAGTCATACTGTGGCACTGGGCGGGTTTGTAGCTCCTGACTTTCTAGTGGGTAGAATAGCTTCCAGATTGGGTCCCAGCTGAAAAAAGTCTCCCTTGGTGACAGAAAAATGAACTCTATGATACTTCCTATTACAGAGCCCTCAGGCTACAGCTGTCTTGGGTTTCTCTTTAACCACTTCATGCCTGCTGTGTGGAAGATTAAAACCGCATGTGGCATCCATGGAGCCTGGGACATTTCCCCCTGCTCTTGCCTTCCCTCTAGTATCAGGATTTGGGTGCCCCACCTTCATGCTTCCTGCCTGGGTGACACCTTCTAGATCTAAATCTCGGGTGACTCAGAATGGTCCTCTCTCCCCAGCGACACTTAGGCTTCCACCCCACCCACTCGCAGCTGCAATATGTGACAACCTCCCTGGGAAAACAGGATCTTAATTACCTGGCCAGTATCAAAGGTGGAAGCCTATGGATATTTCTTTCCATTGTAACAGCATATTTATCTCCAAACAAATTATAACCTTCTGGAAATATAGAGCATGTCATACTCATTTTTTGCTTTCTTATCAGGCAAGAACTTGATTATATATGCAATCAAATATTGGTTAGATTGAATTATATTTGATCAAAAAATATCAAGAATGAGTAAAAGGGGATCCCTGGGTGGCGCAGCGGTTTAGCGCCTGCCTTTGGCCCAGGGTGCGATCCTGGAGACCCAGGATCGAATCCCACGTCGGGCTCCCGGTGCATGGAGCCTGCTTCTCCCTCTGCCTGTGTCTCTGCCTCTCTCTCTCTGTGTGTGACTATCATAAATAAATAAAAATTAAAAAAAAATGAGTAAAAGGATGAGAGTGTCTTTGATGGCAAAGATTCATCCCAAGATATATTCCTAGGAGATGAATTTTCTTCCAGCTCTATCCAGGATTTCCCAGAGGAGATTTTTGCTCTTTCTCCAGATAGCCCTTTTTGTGAAATAAAAGTCAGTTGCTTCCCTTAGGCAAGGAGCCCAGGGCCAAATAGTTTACCTACAGCTTGCCCTAGGCTTTCTTCTGTGGTTTCAAAAAATCCCTTTAAATTCTAAATCAGATTTGTTGATGAGTTGTGGAAACCTCTGAGTTTAAGAGAGCAGACCACTGCAACCATGGATATGACTATCTAATCCCTTAGGCAGTACAGTGGGTCCCCCCCAAGCAGTCAGGGCCTTTGTACTGCAGCCTATGAATATTTTATAGGTGTCCTTTTGTGCTCACTTATGGGGCCTGATCTGTACAATCTGCCTTGAATAATTTCAAAAGAATACCCTCTCCTGACCCCTGTTCCTAAATGATTTATGGAGATGAACTAGGCCTATCAGAGATTCATTATTGATGTCCTTAAGATATGCTTTTCAACAAAGGAAGAAGTTTCTGTTTGTACACATAGCGAACACTTTGGGGGAGTTTAGCGTAAAACCTGTATGTTTTGGAAGGGCATTTACTTCTGGATCTTCAGAGATCGGGAGGAATTGAAATGTCCTCAATAAATGAGGTTGCCTCAGTCAGTTAAGCATTTGCTTTCGGCTCAGGTCATGATCCCAGGGTCCTGGGATAGAGCCCCTAACCCTAACCCTAATGCTGAGCAGGGAGCCAGCTTCTCCCTCTCCCTCTGCCTGCAGCTCCCTTTGCTTATGCTTTCTCTCTGTGTGTGTGTCAAATAAATAAATAAGATCTTTAAAAAAGGGTCAAGTGATGTTCTAAAGATCTTCTATCCCCAAGTTTATTCAATCAAAATAATTAACATAGAGCCCTTCTCTTGTCTCGTGGCTCTCCACTTCTGTGCCTTTTAGTTGGAACAATTCAGTTGCCTCGTATATGTCGTGTTGGCTGTGTGCTCCTGGCTTTGAGCAATACCAAGGAGGAGAGGACATCATTCCTGTTCTAAGTTCTCAATCTAATTGGAGAAGATAAGGCCTATATCCATTATTGACTTGGCTGGTAATCTGATGCTAATATACAGTGCTAGAGAAGTTTCCAAAAGGGAAATTGTAATGTGTGTAGGATTTAGTGAAGGATGACTTTATGGAGAAAACGGGACTTGAATGGTTAGAGTTCAACTGGCAGAGGGAGGGGATCACTGAGTGAAAGTAACCAAAGCAAGCATGTGGGATAATAGAGACTGTACCAACCAGGAAGAGAGTAGTGAGCGGTGAGGGGAGATGAGGAATGCCACCTTCCATAAAAAAAAGTAAAACCCAGGGCTGTGAGGCTAGCACAAAGAGAGGACTCTCCTGGAGCAGACCCCTGTGATCGCAAGTCTATACTTCTGATTTGACTCTTGTGGTCTTTTCCCAATTCCCATTGCTCTTACCACATTGGTCTCAGAGGTAGACTTCTTCCCTTTTAAAGATCTGTCAAAAAGTCCCTTCCTTTGCTTCCCCTTAGCATAGGTCAAATAAACACATTTTGAGAAAAGTTTACTAAATGCAAAGAGAGAACAGAAAGGAAACTGGTACACAAATAGTTGAGTTTACAAGGTATACTTTGCTCTCTGGGTTCATAAACCATACATATCTCATTCCAAATGAGATTCCAGGGAAAGAGGGCCTTTCCTGGGGCCACCCTACCTAGCACATTTCAGAAGACATCTTTAACTTCCAACACACAAGAGGACCCTTCTAATCATCTAAATCTCTTGAAAGCCAAGCCAATTGCATTCAGCCTCCTAAGACCCAAGGTTGGGACTTTATCCTTTTAGGAGAAATCCAATTCTATGACCCAAAGAGATTCCCAAACATAGAATGGAGGGATACTTGCTGCCCAGGGGTATCTTTTGGGGAGTCGTCATACAGAGGCTTTGAAAGTAAGAACTGTCAAAGGCCTAGAATAGGAAAGTGGTAATAGGGAAAGAACTAACAGAGGCCAAAGCCATGGCTTTGATGTTAAGGAACCCACATAACCTTTTTTTTTTTTAAGATTTTATTTACTTATTCATGAGAGACAGAGAGAGAGAGGCAGAGACACAGGCAGAGAAGAAGCAGTCTCCATGCAGGGAGCCCTATGTGGGACTCTATCCCAGGACTTCAGGATCACGCCTTGAGCCCAAGGCTCAACTGCTGAGCCACCCAGGCATCCCCCACATAAACTTTTTGCAAGTTATGTCCTTGAGGTACTCTTTGATGCAGACCTGTTTCTTTTCTTTGTCTTCTTTCTTTCATGCCTACTTTCTCTACTTCTTAGCTGCCCATCCCATCTCTTGGCTTTTCCCACCACTCCCAAACCCTGGAACTGGCTGGGCTATCCTTAGGTTTGCCTTCTGTGTGATCTCCTAGGCCTGGCATACTGAACCTACCCCTTTTTGAGGACATTGTCTTTAAAGGGGGTTCCCACATGGCATTGAGAAGCAAAGCAAAGAGGCAGCAAAAGAAGTTAAAGAAGTTATAAATTTTCCAGAAAGCTAAGCAAAACTTTTAGTTCTTAAGAACAGTTACCATGTCTTTCTTATACTTGTGTGCCAGGCACCCCATACAGTAGTGCCAAGCACATGGTGGGGAAATTTGTTGACTAGGACAATAAATTATTATTATAATTTTAAAAGATTTTATTTATTTTGTCATGAGAGACAGAGACGCAGAGACATAGGCAGAGAGAGAAGCAGGCTCCATGTAGGAAGCCCGATGTGGGACTCAATCCCGGGACTCCAGGATCACACCCTGGGCCGAAGGCAGGCGCTCAACCACTGAGGTGTCCCATAGGACAATAAATTAATTAAAACAAGGAGAGCACAGTGATGTCATAGAAAGCGAGGGACTCAAAGGCTTTGAGAAGAGGAATGGTGAATAACATCAAATATCACAGAGAAACCAGTAAAATGAGGACCAAAAGACAGCCTACTGGATTTGCAATCGGAAAGGTGATAGTATACTTTGCCATGATGGTTTTATTAGAGGGGTGAGGGTGGGTGAAAGCATGATTAAATTAATAGTTGGTTGAGTAATGATAGGTAAGGAAAAACAGTGAGTGTAGATTATTATTTGAGGGGAGCTTGGCTATGAGGCAGAGACTGGTGACTACAAGTAGGCTAAGGGTTGATAGAAAGTTGTCCTTGTTTTTTTAATCTTTTTGTTTTGGTTTTCACATGGGAAGTTTCCCATGCGAAGGGGAAGGGGCTAATGGAGAAGGGAAGGTTGATCTAGTTAGACAGGGAATGACTAACCGAATAACTATGCCATGGAGGTAGGATGAAAGGTCATGGGACAGAGGCCTTAGCCTGGAGCTGAAGGCACACATCTTCCTCTGTGACTGGAGGGGAAAAGTTGGTGCTAATGCAGTCATAGATGAAGTTGTGGGCATAGGAAATTTAGGGAATTTTTACCTGAGAGCCTTGAGTTTTTGCAGCAATGTACTCCCATGATTTGGGAGTGGCCCTGCTGGCCTCGGTGGCCATGTTGGTTTGGGGGCCTGAAGAAAGTGATGATGATGGTAATGGCCTCTGGAGGAACAGGAGAGGGGGGCTGAGGAGGAGAAAGGTTTTCTAGTGCTACTGAAGGCCACACTGAGATCAAAGACCACAGATTTGTGAGGGCACAATGGTGCATGGATGTGTGATTTCCCAGCTGGGTTCCTGGGTACATGAGATAGAGGAAATTGATTACATAAGTTTAGGGATTCACAAGTCATGAGCGTTGATGATATAGTCAAGAGGGAGGTTTAGGTTAAGGTTGTAAGAAAACAAACCCTTGAAGGAGTTTGAGTATGAGAAAAGGCATAAATTGAGGGATTAGAGGCTTAAGAACAGTGTACTTGGTCCTTGGGAGTAGGAGAGGGAGTCAGGTTGGATGAGGTTGGGGTTATAGATGGGAGGTATTGAATTTCACAGGTGGTACTGTCTTAGATCATGGCAAGATTCAGGTGTGGTCCTCTTAGTGGGTGGTTGATGAGGAGTGTCAGTAAACGCTGGTAGACCCAGCAGAGCACCAGATACTACATGAAGAGACAGGGCAGGGGAGTGGTGATGGTTTGGCATTTTAGGCAATGGCACACAGTGTTTGGGGACACCTAGGATTTGCATTCAGGAATTTCTTTCTCAGGCCACTGGGCAAGTTAATTTCCCTTATTAAGTCTCAGTTGCCCAT
Organism: Canis aureus; assembly: GCF_053574225.1. Taxonomy (NCBI): domain Eukaryota; kingdom Metazoa; phylum Chordata; class Mammalia; order Carnivora; family Canidae; genus Canis; species Canis aureus. Next base: position 29,318,598 of record NC_135634.1, read on the forward strand.
GTGCCAAAGTCTATCATTCCCAGGATCGTTGTGAAAGGTAAATGATATCACATAGGGGGAGTGCTGAGCACAATGCCTGGCACATAAGCACTCACAGATAACAGCTATGGCATGATAACTGCTGTCATTGAAACCAAGGCTCCCACTAAGGATTCACATGGTAGAAAAGGTGCTAACATGAGAATTGCATGAAAGGACATATGGGGATGGCTTCTTTGTGACAACAGCTTAGATATTTGGAATCAAATTTATGTTTGCATTCCAACCTTGCCACTTAGTACCTATGTGACTTGAGGCATGTCATCTAATCTGTCTGAGGTTAATTTTGATGCTGTGTTGCTTATGTCTCCATTCCCCAAAATGTATTAGGTGCCTGCCTTCTATGTTCCAGGCATGATCCTACGTGTTGGAGACAAACAGATTTGCAGAAGACTCTCTCCTTGTGTTCACAGTATAGCTGGGGAGACAGCAAGGGATGACTCTAACTGGGAAGATTAAGTTCTGGCAAAGCTAAGTCTGAGACCTGAGTCCAGGTCAATTCTGATTTATTCTGGAAAGAAATCTTTCGCCTTGATTAATTTATTCCCTCCTTTTTAAAGGCAAAAATAGAACTTAAGACACAGTTCCCATTTTTTCACAGTAATGGAGTTTTAGGAACTATTTTGGAAAGTAGAAATGGTGAAAACTGGATCTTTTCTAATTCCCACGAGCTGAGCAATACGCCTATGACTCTCCCCATTGTGAAAGACTATAGAGTGGGAGGTCAGAACACAGTAGCAACGCAGGGGCTCCTTCAATAATTTGCTCAGGTCCTCAGTTTCCACATCTGTAATGTTGGGATAATACAGTAAGTACTTCAGAGAGTTAGTGTGGGTATTAAATGAATTAATTCATGTAAAACGCTTAGGACAGTGTCTGGCACATAGTGAGCATTCAACGTATGTTAGCCATTATTATTTTGTAAGTGATGATCTTACAAAGACAAGGCAAAATGTATTCCTCAATCTAGGTACGGACCACCAGAAACTGTTGAATGGGTGAATCAAAGCAACAAAAAGTAAACTAGAAGTCAGGTTTAGAACAAGTAGATTTGCAAAATGTTGGGGCAAAAAATGAGAAATTGACACAGTTAAAATTCAACATTAAACAGACCTATCACAATGCCTTGAAATGCTGTATCTACCCCGTAGATGTCAGTTGACTTAAAAAAGTTTTTAATTTAAAATAAATTTATCTTTAAATTATTTTTATTTTTAAAGATTCTATTTATTTATTCATGAGAGACACAGAGATATAGGCAGAGGGAGAACCAGGCTACCTGTGGGGAGCCCGATGTGGGACTCAGACTTGGGGACTTGATCCCAGGCCCCAGGGATCATGACCTGAGCCAAAGGCAGATTTTCAACCACTGAGCCACCCAGGTGCCCCAATATTGGTTCATTTCTTAAGTACTTGCTTTACAAAACAAAGGTCCAAGGAAGTGCTTTATTTACTAAGTTCTTTTCCTCTTTCCTCTGAGGATTTGAAAAGAGAGAGAGCCCAGTGACTTTTCCTGTCTCCTGTTGGAGCTTGAGCCCACACCCCCCAGGTGGTGGTAGGCAGCACGCCAGTTTCACCTGGTGAAACCCCTGAGTTCTTGGGCTGCAGGTTGTAACCTGCAGCTCAGTCCTTTCTTTCCGGCCTATCTTAGGAACACTTTCCACGGGAAGATGAAGGCATTTCTGGTCTTAGGTTTTCTGCTCTAAGAATCCTCTCTTCTTGTGTTTTTTTGCAGAAGTCAAAAGAGAGAAGTTAGTGTGAATAGAAGTCAGAAGGGAGAATGGCCCACGAGGGGTTTTCTCTAGAGTCCCTTGGGAAGCTACTACCGAACAATCAAATGTTTCCAGGACAATTTGAATAATTTTGGAACTTTAGAGAAAGTCCTCACCTCTTCCCTGTTAATCTCTTCCCCCACCTCCACTTCAACTCTTTAGGGGCTTTCTTCTCTCTGAAATTTGAGCTTAAATTTAAACACAGTGTTCCCACAGAAACTGTTCAGCCTTCTCTTTTTTCTGCCTGTCTGGCCTCTGTTTAAAAAGCCAGATTCAAGCTATCATCACTCTGTGCCTTTTAAAACCAACATTTGCCAGGTTATAAAAGAGATATAAAGGGAAGAATGGCTGCCTAGGACTTTGACATGTTGCATACCCTGATTTGTTATAATCTGACTATGGTAAGATGGTTATTAGAGTAAAGGGGACATGACAAAAGTTTTTTCAATGCTAAAAAAAAGCAAAAGGATGGTAGTGAGGTTTTTCATCAAGCAAACAATTTCGGTATAAAATATATCTTTTGAGACCTTTTTCTTTTGGTCTCAAAAGAATGATAGTGACTATAGGTAGTAATTGTGCGCATTTGTTTTTAAGAAATTTACTTGGTAAAAAGAAAATAAAAAAGCTGGAAATCCTAAGTTAATACTTTTATTTGTTTACTTTATTGGGCTGTGAAAATCAAAAGACTTATTGTACTAATATCTACTGCTTCTGCAGCTGAGAAAGCCCACTGAAACCTCAGAGAAAGTGCCCCTATGAAATAAATTCCCTTCTTTTAAAGAGGGCATTCTGGCATAGCTCTATTTTTAACCCTTTAAAAAAACTGTGGTAAAATATACATACCATAAATTTCCCATTTAAACCACTTTTAAGTGTACAGTGGCATCAAGTATATTCACACTGTTGTGCAACCATCACCACTATCCACCTCCAGAACTTTTTTATCTTCCCAAACAGAAACTCTGTACCCATTAAACACTAATGCCCCATTTCCCCCTCCCCCAGTCCCTGGCAACTACCATTCTACTTTATGTCTCTATGAATTTCATTATCCTAGGTATTGCACATACATGAAACCACAAGTGCTTTTTGCGTGTGATTTCTGGCTTATTTCAAAAAGTGCGATGTCTTCAATGTTCATTTATATGTGGTATGAGAATTACATTCCTCTTAATGTGTTTTCAACCTTTTTGACAATTCTACTTGGGTTGAAGCTCTGTCAACTAATAGGATGGTTGGTAAAACGGTGAGTCTTGCTGGCTTCGTGTATTTACGCATCTGTAAAATAGTTCTGAGTTTTGTGCTATCATTTAAACGTATCCAAGTAGGCATCCCAAACCTATGGGATTCAGACACAGGAGTGGTAAAGCAGAGTGGAAGGAGGCGATGGTGAAATGGACAACCCTGCCTCTCATGAAGGTGGCCACAGGGACCCAGTTCCAATCCATTATTCCTAATATGTAATGTAGACCCAGAATGGAATGGACAAGTCTCCTAATTTTCATGCGTTGGCCAGTACTGTTGTGCCAAATGGAACATAGTTGCAAGCCAGATCTTGCCCTCAGGCCACCAGTTCACAGTCTCTGCTTGGGGTTAGTAAGGCGCTAATTTTAGTGCGGCCTCATTCACGCATTTATTCATTTAAGCAATAAATGTTTACTAAGTGTCTAATACAGGCAAGGCTACACATACAAGACATGGCTTAAAAAATACATGATCCGAGGGATGCCTGGGTAGCTCAGTGGTTGGGTGGCTGCCTTGGCTCAGGGGATGATCCCAGGGTCCTGGGATGGAGTCCCGCATCAAGCTCCCCACAAATCAAGGAGCCCGCTTCTCCCTCTGACCATGTCTCTGCCTCTCTCTGTGTCACTCATGAATAAATAAAATCTTTAAAAAATGACATGATCCAAGAGCAAATAATGGCAGGATAAATGCTAAAACAAAGCAAAGATCATTATGACTTACGTTTATCGAGCACTTCCAACGTGCCAGAGGTTTTTTTTTTTTTAAGAACTTTACATGTATTAACTCATTTAAGCCTTGAAACAATCCTATGAAATAGGCATAAATGTTTTCATTTTAATTATGAAAAGACAAGCCTTAAGCGGTCAAATCACTTGTCCGTGGTCACACCGCTGGGAACTGCTGACGCAGGATTTGAATTCAGATTGGTTGCAGAGCCCAAGGTCTCAACTGGAAGGGGCTGAGGGCGGGGTCGTCTAGGCTTAACGAGTGCATCTATGAAGACTTCCAGAAGTCGCTTTGTCTTGAAGGATGACTTCAGCAAACAGGGCCAGGAGTGCAATCCCGGCCGAAGAAGTCGAGCCAGGGATCATGCTTTAAGGTTGGCAGGAAATGAGAGTCCTCATGAGGTCACTCTCAGGGGCTGCGATGCCGTCTATTCCACTCTTTGTCCTCAGGTGCGGTATCGGCTTATCGAGGGCTTCTGTTTCAGTGCTAGCTGTCAGAGCAGAACCGCGTAGAAGCAGAGCGGGCATGGACACGTTCCAGACAGCGCGGAGCGCCCGATTTCTCCCGCCGAGTTCCTCCGCCGCTGTCAAGCCCTCGACCACCTTCAGGAACTACAAGTCCCATCATGCCCCGCGGACGCGCGCCGGGAGCCCCGCGACCGGCCCCGCCCCGCCCCGGCTCCGCCCCCGCCCCGCCCCTCCCGCCCGCAGCCCCCTCCCGCCCGGCCAGTCCCGAAGAGTTGCCCGGTGGCCGCGGCAGACGGAAGCCGAGGGAGATCCTCGGCGGCAGCAGGATGGGGGACTCCAAAGTGAAAGTGGCCGTGCGGATCCGGCCCATGAACCGGAGAGGTGAGAGCCGAGCCTGCCGGGGCCGCCGCGGTGGAGGCGGCAGGTGCCTGGCGCGCCCTTCCCTCAGCCGCGGCCGCCGTGTGGGGTCCGGCCGGCCCCGCCCCTGCAGTCCGCGCGTCCCGGCGAGAGAGCGGCCGGCGCGTCCCGAAATCTCGTCCTGCGCGGGGACGCCCCTCCCCTCGCCCGCACCGCGTCCCGGGCGCCGCGGGGCCCACGTCCCGGTCCGCTGCCCCTTCCGCCGGCGCGCCCGGCCCGCCCCGCCCCGGCGCCCTTTCGCCCTCTCGCCTCCCCTGCCCTTGCCGGAGGGCGCTCTGGTCCCGCGCCCCGGGCTCGCTTCCTCCTCCCCCCTCCGCACCCCTGCCCCTCGCTCGTGCCCCGCCGCGCCCCCCTCCCCCGCTTTCTCCTCGCCGGCTGTCAGAGGGTCCTCACCCCTCCAGCCTGGCCGGAGCAGCCGGGGACCCCGAGGCCCCCACGTCTGTGGCCCGGTCACCCCCAAACCCTACACTTTTGTGTCCGCGGCAGGAAAAAAAAATGGCAGGGAGTTTAGTTTACTCCCGAGAAAGCACTCAAGTGCAAAAAAAATGCCTCTTTTTTTTTTTTTAAACTTTCTGTACATTTATCCTGGACGGTCATAAAGAATTGCAAGGACTTTTAAAGTTGGGTAAAACAGATGCCCTTCCACCTCCCTGCTTTTTTGCTTTTTTTTTTTTTTTTTGACTTGTTGAGATAGTTTTGTTTTTGCTTGCAGTCATATTCGTCATCTCTCCAACAATAAATAGTTTAAGTGCCAAGATTCTTGTGAAATTGTATCTTTCAGACATTCTCTCAATTCTGCAGGGAGGGTAGAGAAAGCAGATAAATCGAGTACATTTTAAATGATCTTTAGTCAAATGGAGTGAAGAGAACCCCCCCCCCCACCCCCCCAACGCGAAGTACCAAGAGGAGGTGGGCTGGGTCATGGCTTTCCTTACTTACGTAGCAGCGTTGGTTGGGCAAGTGACTTTAAATGAGATAAAGTATTTTTGCAAACCCTTTCTATACAGTGGTGTGTTATTGAGGTCACTGTTAAAATCCCAGGAGATGACGCTTCAGTTGATAAGATTCTGAACTAATCAAAATCTTGTGTCAGAGTCACTTCTAAGACGTTTTTGCAATTTCTTTGTTCATAAGTGTTAAGTCTCTCTAGAAATTATGAGTTGTTTTCAGCTTTTCCTTTTCCTTGCTGTCTTTTGTATATATTGAGATACACAGATCAACCAGTCGACAGCATGTTTTGTTGGGTTGCCCTTGTGAAAGTTGGTTGATCTCTTGGAGTCGTATCTTCTATTGGAGTGGGTGATTCCTCGGGTGCCTGCTAGGTCTGTTTAAGGCTGTCACGTGACAGAAGCGTCCTTCCCCCAGCACCCCCCCCCCCATACTTAAACTAGTGCAGTTTCGGGTTTTCAAGTCTTTCCTTTGACAAAATTAAAGGATCTTAGGTGAACTTTAAAAATTTCAGAAGCTTCTGTCCTTACGTGCGCAGGCATCTTTACTCAAGTTTATTACCGTCATAATGATTAAGAAAAAAACGAAAAAGCAAGCCACATAAAACAACTTCATTTGGGTTTTGATTCTGAAAGGGTGATTTGAGCAAATTCTTAAAATTGCCTTTTCAGAAAAAAACTGGGAAATGTCAGTGCTAAAAAGTTGCAGCTAACCAACCATCACAAAAGACCTATCTCACATAATTAGAGAATCCTTCCCTCTCCCCGCCCCCTCCCCCGCCGTGAATTTCATTTTTTGAGGGGAAGTACTGTTGTTCTAAATTGTCATTAGATTGTGATAATTGGCAGTATCAGAGTTTCAGAGGACACACAGAATAATAATTTTAGCTGTGGATTGGATGTTCCTTTGAATTCATTTTCAAATGAAGATTTATACATGGATCCATTACTCTATAAATAGAAGTGGCTTATTGTGGCAAATTGCTTCCCCCTTCATTTAGTGCCATCTCTACCTAGCCTTGTATTTCCTGAATGCATATGGACTTCTTTTTGCTGTGATTACCACAGATAATTAAAGTTGATTCTATTTCTGTTTTGTCATGAAGTCCTCATTTACATATATCTCGAATGCAATGGAATACATTGTAGTGGAATTCTAAAGCCAGTGATTTCTTTTTTTTTTTCTTTTCTTTTTTTTTTTTTTTTTAAGATTTCATTTTTCAGTAATCTCCACACCCAATGTGGAGTTTGAATTTACAACCCTGAGATTAAGAGTTGCATGCTCCACTGACTGAGCCAGCCAGGCTCCCGTAAAGCCAGTGATTTTTAAACTGCTATCTGGAATTTATTTAAAAAGACTAAAACAGAAGTACATTTCTTTCCAGTAATTTTGGAAAGAATCATATTACTTTGACTAATCATTACTTCTGGGAAAAATAGTGTAATAAGTAAGTAGTAGTGTATACTTACGACAAATAGTAAACTTCTAGTCAGGATTTTTTCTCTTTTAACCTATCAGTTCAAGCTGCAAACTCAGAAATCACTCTTCACAAATAAGAATGAGTAGAGAATGGGTTATCAGGATGAGGAAGTTTTGGCATATAGATTCTGATGTTTGGAATCATATTGGCTGCTCTTTGAGGAAATCTGAAATTTGCAATAAACTTCTAGTGTACCATTAAGTTCTTCATGTGATTCAGTTTCTCTGCTAAGGTATTAAGGTAGTTAGTCGGTTTATTATTTAACATTGATCATGGAAGTAAGAGTTTTGGTCTTTTATGCTAAATTATATGTGGTTTGGGAAACAGTTGTTTTAACAACATTAAGCAGTATGCTCTAGTTCAATAATAGCAAGAATTATAATGGCTAATGAATATGCTTTTGTTAATAGTATTTTTCTTTTTATATATTTTAACATTGCACTAACAAAACATAAAAGGGAAAAAGTCTATGACATCCTTCCATTCTAACAATTCACACTGTCATTTTCTAATTTCCATTCTGGTTTGTATTCACATGCATGTAATTTTACCTACTTCTAATATTGCAACTTTTGTTTTTGCTTTTCTTCATTTGAAATACGTACTTACGCTGAAGAACAGCTGTAAAATTGTTTTGTCATGAGATCTTGCAGTTCTGCTTGCAGATATTGTTTGGTTTATCATGTTATTTTTCAGACTTGGACAACTCACCAGGTAACTCCGGTTGTGTTCTTCTATATACTGTAAGGAACACCCATTCATACATTATTAACCAGTATAATTATTAAATGAACTGAAAGGTTTACAAGCATAATTGATAGTACTGGCTAGATCAGTGACACTCTCCTGTTTAGGAATTTGATGTTTTGTAACTCAGGTGGTTTAAAAAACATTTAATATTTACCGAATACCTGCCAGGTGTCTAGTTTATATTAGATATGATGGGATCTTATTGCCTTTCTGCAGGGGGCCTCCCATGTTTAAATGTGTATAAGATCAACTACCAAAATAAATACATTTACATCAAAAGTGTTTGGAAAATCTGTTTCTTACCTATCTAGCTTAAGGTAGTGAAACCAAAAATTACATTGGATATTTAGCTGGATAGTGAAAGGGGTTAATTCAGTTGTTAGGGAAGATGGATAATAAATATATTTCAACAGGCATTTCTCAAGGGTTTACTTTACATTTTATAGTACTTGATGCAGTGAAAGGCACAAAGAGACAGAAGAATGTGACTGTCTGATAAAAGTCAATGCTTAAGTAAATTGTAGCCTAGAATCTCAGGGCAAAGATTGCTATGGAGATATTAAAAATGTTGAAAATCAACATTATTTGACAAAGAAGACAGTTTTCTATGTTAGCAGAAAAAGCAGAATGTAAAACAGTATGTGCATTATGATGATTATTACTCTGTAAAAATGTAAACAGGAATGGCAAGGGCTAGAAAGAAACATGAAAAAATGAAATTGCTTGTTCTTGTCGAGAGACCCTTAAGTCCTGAAAACTCTTCGTGTTGACTTCTCTTATAGTACTCAGCTTTTTAAAGTTGTGCTTTATGGTTCATGGTCATGAGGAAGTGGCTCACACATGAAAAGATAAGATTAAAAGGTAAACAAACATCTATTGCAGATTGCCAGGTGAGTGATCGGCAAATACAGGAATCCAGAGGAGTGCAAGATCCCTGGAGGCCTGGTGATCAGGGAAGGCTTCTGTGGGGAGGGAGAACCTTGATTAGACGTGGAGGGAGGAATCTAATGATTGGAATGGGGTTCATGGTAGCAGGTGAAGAGAGAGCATTGGTTCTTTGGGGAGGAAGTATGGCCCAAGAGCAAAGGCACAGAGACAGGAATGAGCCAGGCAAGTTTAGATGGCAGAGGCAGGCTAAACCTGCCAGAAAGGAGGGTTCTGTGAGCTTGAGTGGAGAAGGATGAGATTAGAAAGGTAGGGTGGGGGATCCCTGGATGGCTCAGCCATTTAGCGACTACCTTCAGCCCAGGGCGTGATCCTGGAGACCTGGGATCGGGTCCCACATCGGGCTCCCTGCATGGAGCCTGCTTTGCCTTCTGCCTGTGTCTCTGCCTCTCTCTCTCTCTCTCTCTCTCTCTCTCTCTGTGTCTCTCATGAATAAATAAAGAAAGTCTTAAAAAAAAAAAAGAAAGAAAGGTAGGGTGGAATTGCAGGGAGCCCTGAGTGCTAGCTAAGCCCAGAAGTCTGGGTTAGGTTGGCTAGTTCATGTGGTCTATTTAGCCCTGTAGAACTTCCATGGATCTTGGACACAAGGATGAAGGAGAAAGATTGCCATTTCTCAGGGCAGGATGGAAAACCTGGGTAGATGCCTGATTCAGGGCATAGCTGGGTAACATTTAAGAGCAGGGTGGTGAAAATGAAGCCCTGTGAATAGGAAGAATCAGGAGGCTGGTCAAAACTTAGGTAAACCATTGTGACTCAGAAGACGGGTGAAACTGAGGAAGCAAGAGGCTGAGAGAACACTCTGGCAGTCTGTAAAGACACAGGTGATCCTTAGGAAATGAAGGGGCTAGGTAGTGAGATTCTGAAACAGGAAGGTGGTTTTGACCCTGAGGCCATTGCTGGTCCCACAGAATAACTGGTAATGGAGTTGAGGTTGTCTATGGATGGAAATTTCTGACATACTTTCTAAAACAGAAGATCCTTGTTTTCTAGCATCTGCTTGATATGCTAATGGAGAATGAGACACACATCTATTACAACATTGTTTTGTTTCTGTTGTCCACTCAATGACTGAAATTGGGATTTATACATACAGGGTCAGAGGCTTTTGGAGAAGAAAGTACAAATTTATATGATAAAATAAAAATTTGTTTGAGTTGGCATTTACTTTTACCCCCCTTACCTCCACAAAGCAATGACGAATATCTAACTTTTCCAATCCTTAAGATCTGAAGATGAAGGAAACCACTCACAAAACTATTCATTAAGCTGATGAATGGAGATGTTTATTGAGTAGAAATGGATTATTATTGATCTCTCAGCTTGCTGATCGTGTTCCCCTTGTGTTCAACAGAGCACATTAAAAAAAAAAACAACTTGGCAGAGATGAGCAGTGTAATTTATGGGGAAATGTGTGACACTCACTGGCCTCTGGGACACAAAACCATGACTTAATTGGTAACTGGGCTTGAGCTTTCAGGTGCTGTAGATATCTTTAAAAAGTGGTATTAGCCCATTCAATAGGTGTTGATTGAAGAAAAGAATAGCTACTTGTTTGTGAGAGTTTTCTGTTTGTGAGCTACAGAGCTCAGGACTTTTTTTTTTTTTTTAGGTTTATTTATTTGAGAGAGAGAAAAAGAGCATAAGTGGGGTGAGGGACAGAGGGAGAAGCAGATTCCCTGCTGAGCAGAGAGCCCCATGTGGGGCTTGATCCCAGGACTCCAGGATCATGACCTGAGCCAAAGGCAGATGCTAACTGACTGAGCCACTCAGGTGCCCCAGAGTTTGGTACTTTTTAAGCGATACTCTTCAAACAAAACTTTGAAATGGAGTAATCATTTAACAGAATCTCAGAGAGGGGGCAAGTAAACTTCCCCAGAATTACAAGACAAATATTTTCAGCCTGAATTTCACCTACTCTGCCATTAAACCCTGTGCTTTCACTATTGTTTTGGACATGATAATCTTTAAAGGGACCTTGCATTTTTGAGTTTACATAATTTTCAAAGATGTGTAGGATATGTGAGAAGCATAAGTCATGATCTTTGACTAAAGGAGCTCACTGTCTTCTTGGTAATAGAGATGCACAGGTGAGTCAATTATAAGAATATATGTACACAGTGATGCTAGTGCATTATGAATTAAAGGAATAGGAGTGAGACTTGAGAGTGGTAAGGACTGTGTTGGAGACCATGGGCAGGTAGATGGGGTACACAAGTCATTGGAATTAATCTGTTTTTACCCTGCTAAGCTTATAAGTTAGCTAGTTAACTGTTTCATGGTTGTTGGTAGGAGACATGGGACTTCTGGGCCAGAGGACTTACTCATGGCATGGCAAGCAGTGTGAGCAGCTCCCCTTGCTTGCCAATCCCACAAGGGTGTGGAAAGTCCAGATAGATGGTGTGCAAGCAGTGAGTTTGTGCTGCATCTGAGGAACACTGGGCTTGGGGAATCCATTGTTTTAAGTGGTAAGCAAGCCTGCTCTTTGTCCAGAAGGAAGACTTTGTCCCTCAGGGTTGCTGGCTACAAACACAGTCCTGAGTGAGGGGTTGGATAAAGAACATCTATGGCCTAGCATTTTAGGTATACCCAGCAAGAATGTGTCAAGGTGACATGGAAGCAACTGAAATTTAGGAAATACAGGAAGACTGCAAAGTTTCTGGTTTAGATGATTTAGATGACTAAGTAAATGAATGTTGGGGTCATTGACATCAGAAATATAGGAGAAGCAGGTTTTAAGGTGGAGGTATAGGAAATGATGAGTTTTATTCTTGGATATTCAACAATATTTAGTCCTTATCACAGGCTGTATGCTGCACCTACAAATATAAATAAGGTATCGTGTATACTTGGAAGAAACTATACAGACTTGTTGAGTTTTAGACGTCTGAAGTCTAGTCAAGTGGGTGGATCCAGTATGCTGTTGCATATGAGTCTGAACCTAAGGGACTGGAGATGTGTGTAGAGTCATACATTTGGGAGTCATTACTGTAGGTAGAAGATAGAGTACCAAATTAAGGTGTGTGTGAAGGAGGAGGTCATAGAGCCAAGAAGAGAGACATATGAGGAGAGGCAAGTTAAAGTAACACGAAAGCCCAGGAGGCCCCTGGGTGGCACAGTTGGCTAAGAGACCAACTCTTGGTTTCAGCTTAGATTGTGATCTCAGGGTTGTGAGATAAAGCTCCATGTCGAGCCCCATGTTGGGCTCTGTGCTCAGTTCAGAGTCTGCTTGGGATTCTCTCTCCCCCTCTGCCCCTCCCACTTGTTCACTCTCTCTCTCTCAAATAAATAAGCAAATAAGTCTTAAAAAAAAAAAGTAATAGGAAAGCCTAGAGAGAAAATATGTCAAAGAATGAATAGTTGGTAGCCAGATAACACAGGAATGGCACGTAATAATTGTGTTCAGTAGATTTGGCATAATGGCAATCAGTGGTAATTTTCAGAATAATTTTGACTGGATAAATGAATTAGTGTTTGTGTGTTAATAATAGTGGGCTGAGAAATAAGTGGGTTGCCAGTATGGTGGCAGTGAATACACAATTTTTTTTTTTTTTCAAAAAACTTCATTTAGAAGGGAAGGGTAAAGAGTTGTATCTGGAGTTGTATTAGGAACAGACCTTTTTTATGAGATGTTCAAGCTTCATTATAGACAGAACCAATAGGGAAATTTTTGAAGTACGGGAAGAAGAGGATAATTATGTAATGAGAAGGCCTGGAGAGCATAATTTTCTTGATGAGGTAGATTGTGAGGTTATTTGAGAGTGAGAAGAATTGGTTTGACTGGGATCTTGAGAGTAGTGAGTGTTTAGAAATTGAAGAACTCTAACCATATTTTATATCTATTGAGGGTTGTGAGATCATTCTTTCTAATTTTTTTGAGATATAATTCATCAAAACTGTACAATTCAGTGGTTTTGGTGTATTTGCAGAGTTGTGCAACCATCACCAATATCTGGTTGCAGAACATGTTCATCATTCCAAAGAGAGACTCTGTCCCCACTCGCAGTCACTGTCTACACCCCTCCCCCAAACACACCCGTCCTTCTTCCTTGCCCCTGGCAACCATTGCTCTACTTCTTGTCTCTATGGATTTGCCTATTCTGGGCATTTCATATAAATGGAATCATGCAGTATGTGGACTTTTGTATCTGACTTTTTTCCCGCTTGGTATAATGTATTCAGGGTTTATCTGTGTTGTAGCATGAGTCGGTACTCATTTCTTTTTAAAGTTGAATAATATTACGTGATACAGATATGCTGCATTTGTTTACTCATTGATTACTTGGTGGGCATTTGGCTTGTTTACACTTTTTGGCTATTATGAATGCTTCTGTGAACATTTGTGTATAACTTTTTGTGTAGATGTATATTTTTATTTCTTTTGGGTGTATATATACATAGAAGTGGAATTGCTGGGTCATCCAGTAACTCTAACTTTTGAGGAACTGCTATATTGTTTTCCAAAGTGACTGCACCATTTTATATTCTCACCAACAACATATGAAAGTTCTGATTTTTCCATGTCCTTAACAACACTTCATTTTTTTTTAAAAGATTTTATTTATTTATTCATGAGAGACACACGCAGAGAGAGAGGCAGAGATACAGGCAGAGGGAGAAGCAGGCTTCATGTAGGGAGCCTGATGTGGGACTCGATCCCGAGACTCCAGGATCACACCCTGGGCCGAAGGCAGGTGCCAAACCACTGAGCCACCCAGGGATCCCCATGCTTTGTCTGTCTTTTTGATTATTGCCATCCTAGTGTATGTGAAGTAGTATCTCCTTGTGGTTTTGATTTTCATTTCTCCAGTGTCTAATGATGTTGAACATCTTTTCATGTGTTTATTGGCTATTTGTAGATCTTTGGAGAGATTTCTATTCAAATTATTGTTTTATTTTATTTTTATTTTAAGTAGGCTCCAGACCCAGTGTGGAGCCCAACATAGGGCTTGAGCTCCTGACCCTGAAATCAAGACCTGAGTTGAGGGGCACCTGGGTGGCTCAGTTGGTTAAACATCCAACTCTTGCTTTCAGTTCAGGTCATTTCAGTTCCGATCTCATGGTCCTGGGATCAAGCCCCACGTTGGGCTCCGTGCTCAGCTCAGCTGGGAGTCTGCTTGAGGATTCTCTTTATCTCTCTCTCTCTCTCTCCTTCTGTCCCTCCCCTTGTTCTCTCTTTCTCTCTCAAGTAAATAAATAAATCTTAAAAAAAAAAAGGCCTGAGCTGAGATAAAAAAGTTGGATGCTCAACTGACATAGCCACCCAGGCACCCCTCAAACTATCATTTTAAAAATTGTTTTGTCTTTTTATTATTGAGCTAGTAGAATTATTTATGTATTTTGAATGCTAGTCCCTTAGCAGATAAATGACATCATATAAGGAATCATGACCTAGTTCAAGGTCATGTGGATTTATGCCTGTATTTTCTTCTAAGAGTTTTATAGTTTTAGACTTTATATTTATGTCTTTGATCCATTTGGAGTCAATTTTTGAATGTGATGTGAGGTAGAAGTTGAAGTTCATCCTATTCCATGTGGATATCTAGTTGTCCCAGCACCATTTGTTGAAGTGACAGTACTTTTCCCGTTGGATTGTCTTGGCACTCTTGTCGAAAATCAATTGACTTGAATTTAAGAGTAAGTTACAATTAGGTTTTTAGGAACATGACTGGTAGGAGGTAAAGGGAGGTACATTTATATTTCTGAGTAGTATATTTTGTTTGAAAATTATTATTTTCTGGAGAATTAGAAAACAGATTACTAAGTGGGCAATTCAGACTTACTTTATCCTCACTGAGAAAGATGCATTTCCTCAGATGGAGCATGAGTTATGTAAAGGGAGTATCCCAGACCCCGCCCATCTTTCACTATGATGTCATTGAGGAATGAGCCATAGCTGATTTATACATTGAAGGAGGACTTGTTTCAAATTATTGTTCACTTTTACAGGGTGACTAATTTGCTGGCTGAGTAAGCTGAATTGTCAGCTGTTAATATTTTAATACTCATCTTGAGGAACTTGACTAGAAAAGGATCGTGTTTGGGAAATAATATGGGATCTTTAATATTAGCGAAGGAAATTTCTTTCTTTTTTCTAAGGACTCATGCTTACATTGAAGCATTCGTGGTTCTAAGTACAGTAGAGCTTCAGAAGTCATGACATAAACTTATAGTATTACTTAACTTTAAGATCACTCTGGTTTTTTATTGGTTTTTAGACATAGTACTAATTAAATCCCAATCTCATTATTACAGGATTACTAGGAATAAACTGTTGTGCATGTGTTACTTATTATAATAATGGTGAGCATTTAGTGCTATTTTTTTTATTGTGGTATATATACATATATAACATAAAATTTACCGTCTTAAACCATTTTTTACTTGTAAAGATTTTATTTATTCATGAGAGAGACAGAGAAGCAGAGACATAGGCAGAGGGAGAAGCAGGCTCCCCACAGGAGCCCGATGTGGAACTCCATCCAGGATCCCAGGATCACACCCTGAGCCACAGGCAGACGCTCAACCACTGAGCCACCCAGGTGTCCCATCTTAAACCATTTTTAAGTGTACAGCTTAGTGGCATTAAGTTGTTATGTTACCATCACCACTCTCTGTGTCTAGAACATTTTTAACTTCTAAAACTGAAACTGTATTTGTTGCCCCTTAAGCCCAGCCCCTGGCATCTACCATCTTACTTTCTATCTCTATGAATTTGACCACTCTAGGTAGGTACCTGATATAAGTGAAATCATATAGTATTTGTCTAGCTTATCTCACTTGGCATAATATCAAGGTTTATCTATGTTTTGTAGCAGGATTTCATTCCTTTTTAAGGTTGAATAATATTCCATTGAATTATACCACATTTTGTTTTTCTATTGATTCATCAATGGACACTTGGATTGTTTCCACCTTTTGGTTGTTGTGAATGCTACTATGAACCTGGAACTACTTTAATGCTGTTTTTGCAAAGGAGGCGCTAAACTGCTGAGCCACCCGGGCTGCCCTAGAGCAAGAAGTTTTATTTTATTTTTTATTTATTTATTTATTTATTTATTTTTAAATTTTTTTTTAAATTTTTTTTAAAATTAATTAATTTATTTATGATAGTCATCAGAGAGCGCGCGCGCGAGAGAGAGAGAGAGAGAGGCAGAGACACAGGCAGAGGGAGAAGCAGGCTCCATGCACCGGGAGCCCGATGTGGGATTCGATCCCGGGTCTCCAGGATCGCGCCCTGGGCCAAAGGCAGGCGCCAAACCACTGCGCCACCCAGGGATCCCGAGCAAGAAGTTTTAAATGGAGAAAGTTTCGTACTTAGAGTCTTGTTGCAATGTAATTTTTTTTTTTTAAGATTTTATTTTTATGATATCTCTACACCCAGCGTGGGGCTTGAACTCACAATCCAGAGATCAAGAGTTGCATGCTCTATTGACTGAGCCAGCCAGGTGCCCCTTTTACTATAATTGAAATCAACCAACTAGTAACATGTGATGGTATTTTACCTATAACATTTATAATAAATGTTTTTCATTTCTGACCCTTAAACTTTCTTCAAATTTCACTGCTTTTATTTGCTTGGGTGTGTGTCCTACATGTTCCACCCATATTATAAGCAGCCTTGTCTTAATATCTATCCGTCACTCAGTAGAATCAGAGTGGGAATTTTGTTTGGTTAAAAATTGAGCTAATAAAGTGAAGATAGTGTTTATATCTTAAAGGCCACTTTCCATGGGTATTAGATGTAGGGACATTTGTAACTGTTGCAGTCTTTAGGACAAAATGAATTTGGGTTGGGTATATTAGTTATAAGGTGATTCTATGTATTGTATAGGGTTTTCCAGGGATTGGTTCATCATGGCATTTAATGGTTCCAAATTATTAGTTCTATTTAATGAAGTCATGAGGCAGAGAATGGAGGAGCTGTGAGGAGGATAGGGAAAAGCATACAAATATATTGAAGGAAAATGTTTGGATTCCCTCTCAATTCAAGATCATTTGAAATGAAGGCAGAGCAGTTAGTGAGAAAATATTTGAGTTACAGTTTTTCAGTCATGCATTCTAACTGCATGCAGAACTATACATGCAACTCCCTTGCTCAGACCAAACATTCTCGCAAGACACTAATAACTAACTTTGTGGTGGGTGGTGAGATAGTAAGTAGATTCTGAGTCATACAGTATAATTTCCGGAGATTTGGTAATACATTTGTGTATGATATGGGTTTGACTGTCAGGGACCAGCCAATACAATATGGTCAGAAACCATTAAGGAGTAGTATTAAGAAAGTGTGATGATCACAAACTTTCCTGAACTCTGGGCCTATAGACCTTAGTGCTAGTTAACCACAGTGGAACATTTATTTGCTGCTTTGGGATTAGTCTTCCACACCTAGGTAAAACATAGTTCTGTAGTTTTTGTTTCAGTTTTCTTTTTTTTTTTAATTTTTATTTATTTGTGATAGTCACACAGAGAGAGAGAGAGAGAGAGAGAGAGAGGCAGAGACATAGGCAGAGGGAGAAGCAGGCTCCATGCACCGGGGGCCTGATGTGGGATTCGATCCCGGGTCTCCAGGATCACGCCCTGGGCCAAAGGCAGTCGCCAAACCGCTGTGCCACCCGGGGATCCCTGTTTCAGTTTTCTTTGCCTGAAAGATGTGCTGGCTAAAAGAAAGACCACTACATTTTTTGTACTTCTAGAATGTATCTTTGAGAACAAATGCAGAAAAACCAATATAAGAAACATTGTGGCAGGTACAGGGAGGGAGATTTTTGTTTTTGCTTTTTTGTATTTACATAACTCAGTTATGTAAATTAAAATGAAAGAAATGACCTTCTCTGGCAGTGGAAATGCTCTTAAGTTATAATGAGTATGACATTGACATTTGGCCAAGGTTCTTTGGGAAATACAAAATAGCACTAATGTAGTGCAGCTCTTTTCCTTAGAGCTTATTTTTTGGTAATGGAGATAAGGCAAACAGTTTCATACTTTGCGTCAGAAAAATATAAGAATATAAAAATATGAGGGGTGCCTGGGTGGTTCAATTGGTTGAGTGTCCAACTGTTGATTTTGGATTAGGTCATCATCTCAGGGTCATGAGCTCAAGACTTATGTCATCGGGCCCTGTGCTTAGTGTGGAGCCTGCTTGAGTGTTTCTTTTTTCCTCTCCCTCTGCCCTTCCCTCCGCTTATGTTCACTCTCTGTCTCTCTCAAGTAAAAAGTAAGTCTTAAAAAAAAGAATATAAAAATATGAGAACATAAACATGCCATGGCCATACTTAAAAAAATAGCTTTATTGGAAAAAAAAGGAAAAATAGCTTTATTGAGATATAATTCACATATCATACAATTCAACCATCTCAGTGGTTTTTATCATGCTCACATAATTATGCAGTTATCAGCATAATCAATTTTAGTACATCTTCTTACCCTCAATAGAAAACTATACCCATGTAACCGCATGGTGACTATAGTTAGTGATACTGTATTGCATATTTGAAGGTTGCTAAGAGAATAGATATTAAAAGTTCTCATAATGAAAATATTTTTTGTAATTATGTATGGTGACATGTTAATTATTAATTAGACTTGTGTGGTGAGCATTTTGCAATGTATACAAATAGGGAATCATGTTGTACACCCGAAACTAATATAATGTTATATGTCAATTATACCTCAATTAAAAATAAGCAAAACACCATCCCTATTAGCAGTCACTCCCTAGCTGTAGGCAATAACTAGTCTATTTTCTGTCTCTATTTGCCTATTCTGGACATTTCAAAATGGGTAGAATCATATAACGTGGTATTTTGTAACTGGCTTCTTTCACTTTGCACAAGCTTCATTCATGTTGTAATATGTATCAGTACCTTATTCCTTTTAATTGCCAAATGTTCCATTTTATAGATATACTAAATTTATCCATTCATTAGTTGATGGACATTTGGATTGTTCCCCTTTTTGGCTGTTATGAATAGCCAAATACTAGTGTTATTTATGGATAAGCTTTTGTGTAGACCTAGGTTGTAATTTCTATAATATAATATAATATAATATAATATAATATAATATAATATAATATAATATAATATAATAAATATCTCTTAGATAATATATACCTAGAAGTGGAATTGATGGGTCATATATCAACTTTCTGTTTAACCTTTTGAAGAACTGCCAGACTGTTTTCCAAAGTAACTGCACCATTTTACATTCCCATCAGTAATGTGTGAGGGTTCCATTTTTCCGTATCATCACTAACACTTGTTATTATCTGTCTTTTTTACTGTAATTATGCTAGTGAGTGTGAGTGGTATCTTATTGTATTTTTGATGTACATTTCCCAATGTGTAATGATTTTGGGCATCTTATCTTCTTGGCCAGTTTTGTATCCACTTTTTTTTAGAGATGTCTATTCAGTTTGATTGCCATTTAAAAATTGGATTATTTGCCTTTTTATTATTGAGTTGTAAGAGTTCTTTATGTTTTCTGATGCAGGTTCCTTATGAAATATATAATTTACAAATTATTTACAAATTTGTTCGATTCTTTGGGTTGTCTTTTTGCCCTCTTGACAGCATCCTTTGAAGTACAAAAGTTTTTTTTTTAATTTATTTATTCATGGGGGTGGGAGGAGAGGGAGAGAGAGGCAGAGACACGGGCAGAGGGAGAAGCAGGCTCCATGCTGGGAGCCTGATGTGGGACTTGATCCCGGGTCTCCAGGATCACACCCTGGGCTGAAGGCGGCACTAAACTGCTGAGCCACCTGGGCTGCCCTGAAGTACAAGAGTTTTTCATTTTAATGCTCTCCAAGTTATCTACTTTTCCTTTTGTTGCTTGTGCTTTTAGTGTCTAAGAAACCTTTACCTAACCCAACATCATGTGAGTTTACCCTTATGTTTTCTTCTAAGAATTTTTTAGTTTTAGCTTTTACACATTTATGTCTGATCTTTTGGAATTAATTTTTGTGTATGGTGTTCATTCTTTTCGCATGTGGATATCCAGTTGTCCCACGACTGTTTTCTGAAAAGACTGTAGTTTCCTCACTGGATTGTCTTGTTAAAGTCGCTGGTCACAAATATGACAGTATATTTCAGTACTGTCTGTTCCATTGATCTATATGTCTGTCCTTCTGCCCTTATAGTAGTCACTACCATCTTGATTACTGTAGCTTCTTAATTAAGTTTGACATTAGTGAGTGCAGTCTTTCTACTTTGTCCTTTTTCAAGAATATTTGGCTATTCTGGGTCTCACACATTTCTATATAGATTTAGGATTAGCTTGGCTTAAAAAAAAACTAGCTGGGATTTTGATAGGGATTACCTTGAATTTTGTAGACCAATTTGGGGTGTATTGCCATCTTAATAATATTAAGTCTTTCAATTCATGAGTGTAAAATAACTTCCCATTTATTTCAGTCTTGAATTTCAACGTTTTGGAATTTTCATTGTATAAGTTTTGTACTTTTTTTTTTAAGATTTTATTTATTTATTCATGAGACACACACACACAC
Organism: Canis aureus; assembly: GCF_053574225.1. Lineage (NCBI taxonomy): Eukaryota > Metazoa > Chordata > Mammalia > Carnivora > Canidae > Canis > Canis aureus. The sequence goes on from NC_135634.1 coordinate 29,338,896, forward strand.
AGAGGCAGAGACACAGGCAGAGGGAGAAGCAGCCTCCATGCAGGGAGCCTGATGTGGGACTCAAACCCAGGACTCCAGGATCATGCCCTGGGCCGAGGGCGGGCGCTAAACTGCTGAGCCACCCAGGTGTCCCAAGTTTTATACTTCTTTTAAATTTATTCCTAAGTAGTTAAGTCTTTTTGATGCTATTATAAATTGTTTTCTTAACTCTGCTTCTGGGTTTTATATTGCTGGTGTATAGAAACACAACTGATTTGCGTATGTTGATCATGTATCCTATGACTTTGCAAGACTTGTTTATTCTAATAGTTTTTAAATGGATTCCTTTGAGGGCAGCTCAGCGGTTTAGCCCCACCTTCAGCCCAGGCGTGATCCTGGAGACCCGGGATCCTGTCCCGCGTCTGGCTCCCTGCATGGAGCCTGCTTCTCCCTCTGCCCGTGTCTCTGCCTCTCTCTCTCGCCCTCTCTCTCTCTTCTCTGTGTAGTCTCATGACTAAATAAATAAAATCTTTAAAAAAGAATAAATGGATTCCTTTGAATTTTCTATGTACAAGATGACATCATTGCAAATAGAGATAATTTTACTTCTTTTTTTCAATCTGGATCCCTTTTATTTATCTTGCCTAACTGCCCTGACCAGAACTTCTAGAACAGTGTTGAGTAGAAGTTACTGCCATAGAACTTCCTTGTCTTATTCCTGATGTTTGAGGGTGAGCCATTTAGTCTTTCACCACTAAGCATGATGTTAGCTGCAGATTTTAGTAGATGTTCTTTATCAGGTTGAGAAGTTCTCTTCTATTCCTAGTTTGAGTGTTTTTATCATGAAAGAGTGTTGGATTTTTGTCAAATGATTTTTCTGGAATAAAATTACTTTGAAAATGACTATTTTCTCTCTTTTTTTTTTTCTCTCTCTCTCTCTCTTTTTTATCTGCAGAAATTGACTTGCATACCAAATGTGTGGTGGATGTAGATGAAAACAAAGTTATACTTAGTCCTGTAAATACTAATCTTTCCAAAGGAGATGTCCGGTAAGTTAAGACACAATGTTCTGTTCGGTGGATTTTTTTAAATGACTGAGTGCGATGATGGCTCCTGAGCTGAATTCAGCTTAGCAAATAGCAAATGCTTAATTACAGTGTGAAGACATAAAGCTGTCTAAGAGTGAGGTGTATAGTATGGAATGACCAAGTGCTAGAATGAGTGTTGTAGATAGCAATTGTACCAGAAGCTCAGAAAAGAGGGCTTTAAGTCAGAAGGTGAAGTAACTGAGGAAGCCTTCTTGAAGGAGATGGTGGCAGCCAGAGGATCAGCAAGATGTAAATGGGAAGAAGTGGGGGTAGAACAGAAGGCCTTTACGTTGTTCCTCAGCTTAGGTTGCTTTAAATTTTGCTACTGTCAGAGCCCATTTCAAGTACTCCTTCTTCTCCCAGGCTTTCCTGCATCCTGCAGTGATTCCTCTCCTCCGAATCCCTGTAAGCTATCATTTGTACTACCCGACTGAATTATTATTATATGTTTTGGATTGCTGCTTGTAACTCGGAAAGTTAATTTAATCAAATAAGGTAGGGTCAGATTACAGAAGACCTTGAAAGACAGTAAGGGAATTTGGCCTGTATTTTGGTGGGTAAGATGTCATCTTTGACAGTTTTTTCATATTGTATTTAAAGAGGTGGATACGGAAAAAGTTGTCTGTTGGCCATGTAGAGAATGGTTGCCAAGTGGAGGAAGACTGGCTTCTCATAGAGATCAACTTGATTTCAGAGATGTTTTTCTAATGACCCTGGAAGTGAATGGCACAAATTAGTGCCTTCCATGGTGCTTTGCATGAAGTAGATTAAACTTAAACTTCAGAGACAATGTTGTGTATGGAAATACAGAAGGCACTCCATAAATGTTCTTTCAGGTTGAGTAATTGAGTTGAAAGGGCATTAGACTTGAAGTCAGAAAATCTTAAGTTGAACCCGTACTTAACTATGTTGTTTTTAACTAGTAGCTTCTAAACTAGTAGTTATTTTTAACTTTTTTGAGACATGATACATGATATACCATACATGTATGGTATTTGCTTTCCTTATAGCATAGAAGTGGTTTCTGAAGACGAAATTAATGATTGTTAAAGTGCTTTGTAAAGTGCTCTGTAATTGTGGGTGCCTCTGAACAAACTTGAGGGCAGTATTTTACATAAAAAGAGGGTAGGCTTTATCTGTAGGCTGACTTGGATTCAGATTTTGGCTTTGCCACTTGGTAGCTTGGTTACCTACCTGTGTTCCTTATTTATAAAGTCTTTTAGTTTTCTATTGCTGCATGACCTACTATCTTTGAAAGCTTAGTGGCCGAAGGCAAGTAATCATTTATTATCTGATGGTTTCTGTGGGTCAGGAATTCAGACAGGGCATGACAGGGATCGTTTGTCTTTGCCCCATGCTGTCTGAGGCATAGCTGGAAGACTTGAAAGGTTGGGATTGGGATCATTGGAGAAGGCTGTCACCCACATTTGGTGGTTTATGATGCCCATTGGCTGGAGATGTAGCTGGGGCAGTAGGCAGAACACAGAACACCTACTCACGATCTGGTGGCAGGTTCCAAGGACATGTGTCCTGAGAGAGCAAGACAGCCAGGTGGAAGGAGTATTGCTTTTTATGTCCTGATCTTGGGAGTCACACAGTATCTTTTTCACATTTTTTTACTCATGGCTGAAATAAAGCTCTAAACAATTTCCAGAAGAGGAGTTCAGACTCATCTTTTATTGGAGGAACATCAATATCACATAAAAGCCTTTGGGATGGGACATGTATTACTGTGGCTATCTTTGGAAAACACAGTCTGCCCCAAGTATATAATAGTATCTACCCGATAAAGTTGTTGTGAGAATAAAATGATGACATAAAAAGCTGAGAAAATATATTTTCTTTCCTTTTGAGATCTTTAAATCTCAGGGGCTTGTGAAAGAATTTAATAGCTCTTCTTGGTTCCATAGAGTATCTTTTTTTCCATATGCTGCATATACAAATTTAATATCACACAGCACTACAGAGGATTGTTTGATAAAAAAAAACTTTAAAAAGTGACAACTTCCAGTAAGGTTGGTATGTAATGGTCTTTGATGAAGTAAAGTTAAGCACAGATTTTTAAAAAACAGCTTTCAGTCAATGTATGTAATACACAAAGAGTGAAGTATATATAGCTTGTTGAATTTCCATAAGTTGAACATAATTCTTATAACACCCAGGTAAAAACCAAGAACATTGCTAGAGCAGTTGCCTGGCTCATTTGGAAGAGCATGTGACTCTTGATATCCAGGTCGTGAGTTCAAGCCTCATGTTTAGTGTAGAGATTACTAAAGAATATAAATAAACTTAAAAAAAAAAACACCAACAAGAACCTTGTTAGTACAATAAAAGATTGCCTTTTGAGAAGTACTTTTTCTTTTAATATACTATCTTGGAGAAAATAGAAATTTTGGAATGTAGCAGCCCAGTGGTACACGTTGACTTCATTAAATGTGAAGAAAAATTGGAAGGAAAAAAAAATTGGAAGGAAACATAAATTAAAAGCTATTTTACGTGATATGAAGTTAATTACATTCTAGTTTGTAGAATGACTAATCCATAAAACAAGTTATGGTTTTATAGGAGCTATATTTATAACTAGAGAGTTAGGAATTTGAAGTTAACATGTAAATGATTTGAGTCAGTTTAAATTAGTAGTGAGAAAAGCTCAAATTAGTATTTTTTCTTTAAAAGCTATAAAATCCTTGCTTTTAGGGTAGTATCCAATTCTATTAATCTAAAAATCATGACTAATTTTATATGTATACTTAACAACTCAAGTTAGTATACTTTGAAAGTGGACATATATACATTTTATAATGATTTGTATATTTTTCTGATTAACTTTGTATTAACTTCTGACAGCTTCATGATTTGCTGTTTGTGGTTATTAAAACTAATAGAAGCCATGGTTAAATGAATAGGTAAACCATTTCTACTTTAACAGCTTAATCATGGGGATTTGGGAAACATTTCTTGCTGTGCGATATGTGGAATTTCAAAACTGTTCTGAAAAATAAGATGCTTAAAATTCAGAAAACTGATAACACAGGCTAAGAGATTGAGAATGCTGACTTTGAAGCCAGAAATCCTGGATTGAATATCACCTTCACCACTTAGCATGTGTGCTGTGGAGCAGGCTACTTAATTACCCTTTGCCTCACTTTATTCATCTGTAAAGTGGAGATTATAATAGTACCTTCCTGTAGGTTGTTAGGACAATTAAAGCAAATTAAAATATGTAAGATAACAGTGCCTGGTATAAAATAAACCTTATATAAATGTTTAAATATTACTGTTATTAAGGGCTACATTTATGATCTGTTTGGTGAGCTAGAACTTCATCAAGGAAATAAAATTTTTTAAACCAAAATGTATTAAGTTCAGGACTAGAGTATACATGCTAATCAAGAAATTATCTAGTTCTAGGGGCTCCTAAGTGGTTCAGTGGGTTGGGTGTCTAACTCTTGATTTCTTCAGCTCTGGTGGTGGTCTCAGGGTTGGGCTATTACACTGAGTGTGGAACCTGCTTAAGATTCTCTCCCTCTCCCTCTGCTCCTTCCTCCCAATCCCCTCCCCCACTCATGCTCTCAAAAATAAAAAAAATTAAAAAAATTATCTAGTTCTAGAAAGATTTCAGCTTTGCAAAGTCAGAAACTTAATTTGCCCCAAGTTGATGGGATTCTTCGGGAATAACCTGCCGTCTGTTAGAGAGCTATGATCCCTGATTTGATGTTTACAGTGAATAAAACATCAACTAACTTGGGAAACCAGATCAAAACTTTGGCTCAAAACATTGGTTTAGCATAGGGTAAGAACAAAGGGACATTTTATCAAATATGGAAAAGATTAAGGACAAACTGTTTCTGTTTTACAACACTCTACTGAAATGCTAGAGACTGATGTACTTGCATCCACCAGATGTGGTACTCCACTCCTTACATGTGGAGCACCAGATACACACTCCGAGATTTGCCCTATGTATTTTCTCAGTGCAGCACCACACTGCTTAGACTACTAGTACAATTAAATGCCTTTTTAGAATTACTATTTTTGCCTTGAATCAATTTAGTTTTCCAGATTGGTCCTTGGGATTTTTCAAATCTTCATCAGTGACATGTTTCTAAATCATCTTTTAGGGCTAATAAGTGACCAATTCATGATCTATTTTTAGTAGATTTTTACAAGCATAATTCTCAATGTTTGAATCTTCGGATTTAAGATCACTTTAAGTCCCTTCTGTAACTAGTTACAAATAATACCAAGGTGTACAACAGTCCCCATTTATTTTTTTAAGTTTATATATATAGTAATCTCTACCCCCAACATGGAACTTGAACTCATAACCTGGAGATCAAGAGTCCCACATTCGTCCCACTGAGCTAGCTAGGTGCCCCTAGAACAGTCCCCTTTTAAATAACTAAATAAATCTTTAAGCCTTATTTTGTTTGAATTAAAACAAAACTTAAACTCTTAAAACTTATTAAGCTTTTATCCTATAATAAGTGTTAATGCTAGTTAGTTAGCCTGTCACCATGATAGGGCATAATTGTTTCTTAGGCTAAGGTTTATCTTCTGCCTTTTGCCTTATTCCCTCCGTTCTCTACCCACCAAACAGGCCTTTCTTGCTAACTCTGGCCAAAGTTAATTGAAATACTAATATTGGGTTTTGGGTTTTGTGGTTTTTTTTTTTTTTTTTTTTTTTGGTAATAATAATGTTTTAAAAAGGAGTAAGGTGTGATTTCCCATGGAGAGTGCAGCATCCACTTTATGAAACAGTTGTGTTATAAAAGTTACGAAATGCGAATACATTTTCCCATAGGAATTGATAGTTATTTTTGGTAAAAATGCTGTTCTATTAAAAAAGTGACTAGTTTGGCCCACGACTCATAGAATCACACATTTCATATTTTGGTATGCAGAAGAAGTGCTTCATAGCTACTTGCCATTTTGTCACATGTGGTTTTATTTATTTATTTTTTAGAAAGATTTTATTTATTTTTAGAGAGAGAGAGTGAGAGGGAATGAGTGAGCAGGGGGAGAGAGAGAATCCCAAGCAGACTCTGTGCTGAGAGCTAGAAGCCCATCATGAGGCTCAACCTCAGGACCCTGAAACTATGGCCTGAGCTGAAACCAAGAGTTGAATGCTTAACCAACTGAGCCATCCAGGTACCCCTGTCACATGTAATTTTAAAAAAGATGTGTACTCAGGAGTTGAGATTGAATAAAATTCATTTTTCCTCCTGATTCAGGAGCATCCTGAAGTGAGAAAATATATATATATTTTTTTGGCTCTGGGTGTGTGGCAATGAAGAATGGAATGCTACCAGTAAGTAGTGTACTTTGGTGTCACTGGGCCAAAAGTGCCAACCCTTTTACATGCCATTGTTTTTTTGCATCATGAGTACTAGGACAGTACAGTGAAAAAGGCAAATACTGGTATTATCTGAAAATAGTTCTTACCCCAAGAACTGTGTTGTCTTACCACATGACAATTTAATAATCAAACTTAGGCATTAATTCATAAGCTCTAAACACTGGATGAGGGCAGCCTGAGTGGCTCAGCAGTTTAGTGCTGCCTTCAGCCAAAGGTGTGATCCTGGAGACCCGGAATCCGGTCCCACATCAGGCTCCCTGCATGGAGCCTGCTTCTCCCTCTGCCTGTGCCTCTGCCTCTCTCTCTCTCTCTCTCTCTCTCTCTCTGTGTGTCTCTCATGATTAAATAAATAAAATCTTAAAAAAAAAAACTGGATGGATGTCTTTGGTTTATTTATTTTTAAACTACTTTATTGAAATGTAATAAATATACCATATAATTCACTCCTTCAAAGTGAACAGTTCTGTGGTTTTATATTATATTGAGTTGTGCAGCCAGCAGCATGATCCAATTTTATGACATTTTATCATTCTATCACTTTGCTTCCTGTCTCTATAGATTAGAGTTTTGCCAATTTTGTACATTTCATGTAAATGAAATAATACAGTCTTCTGTGATTGGCTCCTTTTAACTTAGCATGATGTTTGAGGTTTATCCAAGTAGCACTTATCAGTACTTCATTCCTTTTATGGTAGAATAATATTTCATTGTATTGTTTGGTTTATCCATTCATCAGTTGATGGATATTTAGATTTTTTTACACTTTTTGGCTATTATGAGTAATGCCGCTGTGAACATTTGCATATTAGTCTTTGTGTGGACATATGTTTTCATTTCTCTTAGGTAGATCTCTTGAAGTGGAATTGCTGGGTCCTTAACATTTTGAGGAGCTGCCATACTTTCCCAAAGTGGCTGCACCATTTAACATTCCCACCAGCAGTAGGAATGAGGATTACAATTTCTTAAGCTTTTAAAGAACTCTCATTTACTGAAAGGAAAATGGTGGTGACTCCAGCTAATTGGAGAGTGCATACCCTGCCCGAAGGCATTCAAATTACAGTTAAAAAGCAAAACAAAACATTGTGCTGTCCAAACAAAACAGGTCTTGGCCAGATTCAGCCCTTGGCTGCTGATTTGGAATCCCAGATTCTTAGTATACTTTTCTACTGAGCCATATTTCTTGACAGGTTTTTAAAAATTGAACAAATTTGAAGAAGTAACAGTATGCACGGAGGTTTCAAGAATAAAACACTTCTATGTTTTTTTGTTTTTTGTTTTAAAAAAAACACTTGTTTTAACCTAAACACTTTTATGTTAACTGATTGGGTTATTTACCAATGCAATTTAAGCCTTTTGTGAACTTCAGTTTTAATCCTTTCCTCTCTACCACCATTAACCACTTCCAGAAGTTGTCTTTTTAAAAAAAATCTTTCCCTTGTATTTCTTTATATTTTCAATATATATATTTGTAAATTATTTGCATACTATTATGTATATGTAAATGACTTTTTAAGTAGAAGTTCAGATATGTGACTCAAAGATTGACTATTTACATAGTGCCTGATTGATGGTTGATTGATTTATAGCATGAGGCAAGACTCACAGTTAGAAAGAGCTGGCTAATGCCTGATTTTTAAAAGCAAAAAAAAAAAAAAAAAACAAGTTAATAGGAGCTAAGAAAAAATCTTAAGTTCATTTTTATCGAATACCCTATTCCTCCTTTATTCCTTTGAAAAAAACAAACCAAAACAAAAGCTTTTCCCTCCTCATCTGTTATTTGCAGGGACTTGGAAGCAAGAGTAGCAGTGAAATTGTTTTAGTGTACTTCCAACTCTTTGAGGAGACTGTGGATCATTGAACTGTGCCTGTTAGAGGTGCTGCTCTAAACACCAGAACTGAAACCTAAGAGGAAAGGAAATTCTCAGGAAAAATAGCATTGTTCAGTACCTAGGTCCGTTAATCTGCTTTCCTCTTTAGCCCTGTGTTTTCTGGCCTGTGTGTGTGTGTGTTTGTGTGTAACACTACAAGAGTTAATACATCATTAACTTGGGAGTTTCTCTTACAATTCTTCTTTACCCTGCCCCATCAACTATAAGATTTTAAGATGAGAGTTTTCTGAAGTAGAAAACATTTGTGAGTTAGACTTCAAGACCTTAATGAATCTGAACACTGATTTCTGTGGTATTTTGTGAGACGACCTGTTCTTTAATACATGTAGGAAAGTCTTCAACATGGATGGAATTAGCCATAAATGGCATAGATATGCAGTTTTTCTGTTTTATAGTAAAGCTATGGTAGTTCCTTTTTTCCCCATTTGGTTATGTTTAAAGTTTAATTAATATGTGTGAAAGTGATAATTGTTACTCTATTGAGAATAATATCTGAGCTGGTTGATCTCAACCAGTACTGGCCAGTAAGGTCATTAAAAATCTCTTTATTCCTTCTGATTTTATACTAGACATTAGTTTAGTTAAGTCATTATTGCTTAACATGAACAAAGCACACTCAGTCCTTCTTTGGAGGTTTGTAGTACTCTGATCCTAGTAGAAGAATTACTATATGCATATATATTCAAATATATGCAGAAGCTAGTGAGGCTGACACGTGCACATACGTTTCTCTTGCAAATGTACTGGGTAATGCTGCCTCGGGGAGGTTTAATGCTGATAATTGCTTTGAAATATCAGAAGCCATTTTCAGAGTAATTCCTTGTTAGTGGAAGGCATCATTAGGTCATATTAGATAATGACTTTTAAAATTTCTCTACTGCTACATGGATACTAATTTAAAGCAAAGATTTTAATTGAAGGAAGTCATGCAAAATGTAATTATGGTATGTACAATAGACCTGTTTGTTCTCTCTGCTGTGAAATGACTTGAGTGAGGCTAATAATTCTGCCCAAATAGAATTTACTCCTCTGGAGAACAGTATGTGGTATGTTTTAATTTCATAAAGAGGCTCTTCCTTGGGGTGCCTGTCTACCCTGATTATGTCAGAGTATAGTGGGGAGAGCATTGTTCGGTGTACTCAAATTTTAGATACTTTTTCCCTTTCTAAAAAAAATACTATGACCATTGAGTGTACAAATCATGTGCTACTTTTGAATATAGTTGTGAAAATGGATCAGAGAGACTCTTAAAAGCTAAAAAGATATTAAAAGATTGTATTCATATCTTTTCACAATTAATAGTAATAAATAATACATTACAACAAATGTAGATTTTTTGAAGTTTACCAGCAAAGGTTAGTAGATTGCCAAGATGAACTGACAGTAAACCTGTCTGAACAAAAATTAGACTATCATAGTAGAATTGGTGATATTTTAGCATTGTCCTTGGCTACATAAATATTATCTCATTCTTTTTTTGGAACAGCAATAAGAAATAAACTTTAAAAAAAATAAGAACAGAGAATATCTATCACTGAGCCTGAAATACTACTTGTATTTACTTGTATGTGCATGATTAGTTACTAGATTAAGTTGTGGTTAATAGGAGGGGCGCCTAGGTGGCTCAGTCAGTTAAGTGTCTACCTTTGGCTCTTATCATGATCCCAGGGGCCTGAGATAGACCCCCATATCTGGCTTCCTGCTTAGCAGGGAGTCTGCTCCCCTTCTCCTCCTGCTCACACTCTCCCTCTCTCTCTTCTCTCTCTCAGATAAATAAATAAAATCTTTTTTTTTAAAAAAGTTATGGTTCATAGGAATTAAATGTTTTGAAATTACTCAGAAAAGCATAAAATTATGAGATAATATATGGTATATTAGATAACTAATTACAAATAAAGTTTAGATAAAACCGTCAAGTTCCATTATTGAGGTTTTTAAAATTGTCTTTGTTCTTTGTTTGGCAGTGCTTTTTTTTTTTAAGCATTCTTTGTCTCAGTCTCTAGTGTATAGTGTAGGAATTGTTGCTAATATAAACTAGATATAAGAATCTAGACTTATTTTTTAAAGATGGAGGTAGCAGTACTCCATGAGGAAGTGTCACATGAGAAACCAATATAACCCCAAAAATTGCTTATCATAGTACCCTAAGAATCTTTATGATCTCTTCAACAGTTGAACATCAGCTCTTTGCCAAGTATCAGGCTGAGAGTTAGGATAATCTTTATTAATCCTTAGTTCCATTAAATTGTAGTCAAATCATTTTTAGCACAGAATGTCTATAAACATACTAGTAGAACAAAAAACAAAGCAAAACAGAAAACTGAAGAGTAGAGAAGTTGAATTTGTCTCTTGTGGACTTTGTAAGGTTAGAGTTTTGCAGAGTCAGATTTGAAGTGATTCTTTTGTTTAATTTTGAGCATTATGCATTTTTTTATGAGAGTGATATTTAGCTAACATGAAAAATGATTTTTTTTGAAAATTAGTAGTTTATGGTTCTAGAGCCCTTCTTCATAAGTTTGTTAAAGAAGTCTCTTGTATGATGGTGAATTTTACTTTTGCTTTCCTTTAATCAAATCTCATTTATATGTGTTTATAATGAAATAAAAACCTCTATAAAATAGATCACAATTAAGAGCAATAATGAGTTTTTGTCTTCCGGTTTTGACTCATATATGAAACAAGTCAGTAATCCTTTTGTTCTACTTTTAGGAAAACAGAAGTAGAATTTACAAAAGATCATTGGGTAGGTAAAAGTTGTATTTGCCATTTAATTTTTAAAAACTTTTTGTTATGGAGATTTTAAAAGATACACCAAAGAAGACAGGATAGTCTAGTGAACCCCTATGTGCCTGTCACTCAGCCTCTAAAACCATTCATCCATGGCTAATAAAGTCCTAACCAATCTTCAACTCTTTCTTCTTTCCTATGTTATTTTGAAGTAAATCCCATTTTAACCACAAATATTTTAATGTCTTTTATTATTTGTATCTATTTATTTATGAAACATTTTTATTTATTTGAGAAAGAGAGAGCATGAGCAGAGGAGGAGAAAAGGGGAAGCAAGGGAGAAGCAGACTCTCCACTGAGCAGGGAGCCGGACATGGGGCTCGATCCCAGGACCCCGAGATCATGACCTGAGCTGAAGGCAGTTGCTTAACTGAATGAACAACCTAGTCATCCCATCTTTTATTATTTTTAACGTAACCTCAACACCATTAGTGATGTAATAGCACAATAGATACGTAATAGCATCAAATTTTCAGTGTTTACCTGTCTAATTATTTGATCAAATTTTTTTCCTGTACTTTGTTTTGAATAGCGTGTAAATATGGTCTGTACATTGTGATTGGACTATTTATAGGTTTTGATTTATTGCTCCCTCAGTTGTTGAAGAAATTGGGTCACTTGTTCTCTAGATAGAGTAGGTGAGTTTATTACAGATGATGTGTTATCCTTAGTCAGATGCCAAATCATGCTGATTTTTCTGGTGAGTATTTTTATCCCAACATTCCTTTCCTCTCTCTGATATTACCCTAGTTAAGTACCATAATTGCCTTATCTTTAGATTACAACATAGTTTAACTGATTTCTGGAACCCACTGATACCAGACTGATTTTCCTTCAAGATTGCTTCTCCATCCTATAATCTAGAATCTTTTGAATTTAGAGCATTTATTATTTTTAGTAGTTAAGAAATGTCAGTGTCTAGGTGACATCTTTTATGTTTGTCCTGCCCTATTTTCCAGTGCTTGTATTGTTTAGCCTTTTCTTGTGTGTTTTGAGTTTTCCTCCCCGTTTAGACTGGCTGTTTGAAAGCTGAGACCACTTCTTTTCTTTGTGCCACTTACAGGGCTTTCCAAGCAGAAGGTGCTCAGTGAGTGGCTCTTGATTGAGTATAGCTGTTGTATTAGTGCTTGTTCTTGAAAGTCCCCCGCTCTGATACTACCCCCAATTAGTAGTTGGAAGGGTGTTTTGTAAGTGTAGGAGTTAGATTTTTTGAAGAGTATTCTTCAAGACAATGGTAGAGCCTGATGAGCCATCTCCATCCACTCTACCATATGGAGGGTGGTTTTCTAGCATCTTTGCTGACTAGATATAGTCACTTATTTACTTCCATTGCACCATGGCTTTTGTTTCAGTTTTGTCATTTTGACAACAACCTTTTGTTTCAATGCTGTTTCATTATATTTGTTTACTCTCTCCTAGTGATCTAATATTAGGATCGTACTGTAGGATAAATCTCCTTTGGGAAGAATTTCCTAAAAATTAAATAATTCTGTTTATAATAAATAGATTTTGCAAATTGGGGTGCCATGGGTTACATTTACCCATAGATGTGTTTTGTTTGATTTGCAGTTTCAGTATTAAAATAATCAGAAAGTTTCATATAGAAATTCAGATTTGCAGTTTTTCTTAAGACAGCCTGAAAATCTGGCGACATTGGACTTATTGCCTCCTTTGACAAGGTCACAAGCTCTCAGGTTCCCAAGCTGGTCAACCCCCTCACTTATGTTTTTTATCTGGCTCCTGTGGACCTTTCCATTACAACTCTTGGTGGAGATTCTTATTGGCTTCAGTCATAAAACACGTTCTTTCCTGACCTTGGCCCAGGGTTTTGGGGCTCACATTACTTTTGGAGACCATCAGTTTCTGTATTCTGAATATGTTATGTTCTCAATTTTTCTTTAGCTTATTAAGTTTTGCCATGTGAATTCCATAATTGTTGACAGGACTTTATAAATTATTAAATGTTCAACTTAATACATTACATTAACTTGTAAAAATATGAAATAATACTATTTACTAAATATATATTTGCATATATATATTTTTGTTTTGAAGAAAAGTATTTTTCTTAAAAATATTAATTAACATGTAATCTATTTTTAAATGAATTAATAAAATATTTTAGAAGTTTCTCAGCTTTAATTTGTCATTCAAAAATTTTTCCATGGGCTATGATTCATATAAAAAAACACTCTTTAGGATCCTCAGTAATATTTAAGAGTATAAAGGAGTCCTGATACCAAAAAGTTTGAGAGTCTCTGATCCTAAAGGATAATATGTTAGCCCAGGTAAATTAAAATTGTCTGAGGTTCTCACCAAACTTTTAGAACATTAAGCATGTTGTGTAAATTGATAAATCTAGGTCCCTGCAAGAGCCTATTTAATAACCCATGGTATTTCTGAAGTGTATGGTACTTTTTAAGACATTTTAAGCAAATAATTCTTTGATTCAGAGTTCCAAGTTAAGAATGCCAAGAAATCTAACCCTCTCTTGGGTTAAGGGGTCAGGGATTACCTGGTTCTAAGCCCTTCTGATTGTTCTCTTGCCCTTGATAGAGTTTTCTGGTAAACAGCAGGAAGAGGATTTGAAGAACTGAGATGTAATTTTTTGTGACGTGAGATTTTTTTGGGAGGGCTTTCAAATGAGATTCAGATGCTTACAGAGGTAAGAGAATGGACAATTGTGGAGAAGAAAACTGGGGTTTCTTAAAAACTAGAGGGATTTGAGATACACCTACCTCCTTCCCTTTGAGGAATGAGCAGCCTGGAAAAGAAGGCGTGATGCCATGACTTCCCCACGTTTCTCCTTCTCCCTCTTCTTTCTATCAGTTCATCCATTACTTGTTCCCAGCAGAGGATCAAGGAGGGAATCATTTTTTTTCCCCTCTCTCCACTTTGGTATACTCTTTTCCATCAATATAGAGTCCTTGCCTTAAATTACTGGAGTACTAGAACCATTAAAGCAAGATATGGGTGTAGAAAAGGAATTCCTTTGCTTCTGCTGTAGGGAGATAGACAGGAAAATAGGCAGTACAGAGAGACCTTCCCACAGCTGTTGGAGTGCAGGGGAATTCCCAGATCAGTTCAGTTGGGCAGCTGTCAAAGTAGGACAGTATGTATACTCCTGACACAAGCATGTTTTTATTGTCTAGTTGCAAACCCTTATCTTGTCTGTCCAACTATGTTTTTAGATTCCTTTGGGTTAAGGATTGAAACTTCTCCAATTGCCTTACGGTTCAAAGGATTTATAGGTATAGAGTTTCTCTATGTGTTAGTATCTAGCATAGGGCTGGGCACACAGATAGATGCTGAAGCAATACTTTTGGATTGAAAAAAAATGATGTGTATTGTCCTCTTACCCTAAGAGGAAAATGGAAAGTCCTCAGCCTAATCTCTTACTATCGCCTTCATGGGATGGGATTGGGCAGGCTCTAAAAGTCTTATGAGAGTAAATGTGGAGAAGACAAGCTTATATATATTTTAACTGTAGTGCTGATTATTGGAGGAACTTTGGCCTGCAGTTCTCGGTGCCGAAGGAGGGCTAGTTCTGATGATTCTCTTGGTCTCTGTTGAACCTTTCAAGATGGAGCTCTACTGGGTGTGAGAGATTCCCAGAGTAGGCCTGTTCTTCATGGTGAGTGATGGGAAGTTCTATGTCTACCAAAATATTAAGGAGGACAGAGAAGGCAAGAAAGGAGTGTATATCAAAAATGATCTAAGAAAGGAAGAAACCTTTGACAAAAATTCTGCTTATTTTCAGTAAGATAGATTTGCTTATAAATTTATATGCTTAAAAATTTGTAGTAATTTAACAAAAAAACCTTAAAAATATTCCTAACTAGAAAGATTGATAACTGTAAATATTTCAGATGTCAGCAGAATGTAGTCACTGTGAAGGAGAAAAGGGTTTTTGTTTTTAGTTGGAAATATAGTAATTCAAGTTTCAGGATATGATATTGGTTAGCTTTTTGTTTTGTTTTTGTTTTTGAGAGGGAGGGGAGAAGGGTGGTGTGACAGTGGGAGAGGGAGAAAGAGAGAGAATCTTAATCAGGCTTCATGTCCTGGGTGGAGCCTGTTGCAGGGCTTGATCTCACAACCCAAAGATCATGACCTGAGCTGAAGTCAAGCGTCAGACGTTTAACCAACTGATCTACCCAGGTGCCCCTTGGTTAGTTTTTATGTAGCTGGAACTTTACAGATTTTTTGGAAGTTGAATTTGTAATGCGTAAGCACTTTTGATGGGAGTTCTTTCTTTTGCAGCATATGACTTTTATAGCAATTTTATGCAGTATTAGTTGTATATCTAAATCTCCAATAAGGCAAACCTTTCCTTTTCATTTTTTAGATGTTATAAACTTTAAAAAAATTATCAAGTGTTTTAAAAGTTTTATCTATGAAATGAAAAGCACCATAAGAATCTGGAGTAGAGGGATGCCTGGGTAGCTCAGTGGTTGAACATCTGCCTTCGGCTTGGGGTGTGATCCTAGAGTCCCAGGATCGAGTCCCACATCAGGCTCCCTGCATGGAGCCTGCTTCTCCCTCTGCCTGTGTCTCTGCCTCTCTCTCTCTTTCTCTGTGTCTTTCATGAATAAATAAATAAAATATTAAAAAAAAAAAGAATCTGGAGTAGAGACATCTGGGTGGCTTAGTGGTTGAGTGTCTGTCTTTGGCTCAGGTCGTGATCCTGGCGTTCTGGGATTGAGTCCTACATCAGGCTCCCCACAGGGATCCTGCTTCTCCCTCTGCCTATGTCTCTGCCTCTCTCATGAATAAATAAATACAAGCTTAGAAAAAAAAAAAGTGAAAGAAAAGAAGAATCTGCAGAATAGCTACTGTTCTTATACTTTGTAATTTTGTTTTACTTACATTCTCTTCAGTGTAGAAAATTGGGTAACTTGATGTTTTGGTCATATGTCACAAACTTCCTTGCTCAGCTTTAGTCTCATCAGATATTACCACAACAGAAACCCTGTGTGGAAGCAGAATCTTTGCCTGCTCAGTTATTGTTCCCAGTTAGTCACTTGGCCACTTATGGCTACCCCTTGCACTCTGCTCTCCTCTTTGGGGGATTGGAAACTGCAACAAGATGGAAGGAACCAGAGACCTGTCTACTCATCTGGTGCTATTTCACATTAGTCATTCTAATTAAGTTATGTAAGTAGTACAGGAAAACCCTATTGTGTGAAAATCCTTTCCCTGAAAGCTTGATTTATTAGGACTGAATCTATATGCTAGTCTTTATCAACTGGCATCAGGAAGGATGCCTAAAAGTAGCATATTGGGACAGAGGCTGGTTCAAGATTAGGTCATACCTTGGCCCTGAACTAAGGCCTTGTCATTTCCATGAGCTTCAGAGGTTTTCTGACTCTACTTTCTCCTTCGTCCTCTGTATCAGGCACCTCTGTGTGCTGCTTCAGAACTTCCTGGCCTCGCTCTCCCGGGAGCCTTTGATCACATTGTAGCCCTGGCCGTTGCCAAGTCAAACTGGACCCTGACCAACTTCTGCGGACATAATCTGACACTTCATGCCTCCCTCTCCTTCCCTCTCTTCCTTGGGGCTGTGCTCCATGATAAGCCTTAGGTTTTGCTCCTGAGGGACCTCCACTGAGAACATTCTTTTTGTATGCCCTTGCTCTACGTACTAACAGGTTCTCTTGATTATATATTAAAGTGACTGTCAGTTGGTCTGATGTATTTTGGCCTGACCTGGCACTAATAATAAAGACCTGAACTTAAAAGTTAGGAAGAGGATAAGTTTATTCTTTATAGAGTGGATTCATTTTGAAATTTATTAAGATGGTGAGAATTAGCAATGATCTAGGATTGAGGTGCTGCTGATAGAGTTTAACCATCATCATTGCCTACAAGGATAGGAGAAGGCAAGAGTTGTTGAGAGTGTGAGCATTTGAGAAGTGTGACTCAGACTATGGTTTGAGTTCTTTGTCTACCATGTATGCTATGTATATTTGGAAGTTTCCTTCACCTTCCTTTTCTGTAAAATGGAGGTGGTAACACGATAACATGGATCTTTTAAGATTGCTGTAGGCATAAATGAGTTATTTATATAAAATGCCCAGCACAACAGCACCTGGGTGGTTCAGTTAGTTAAGCATCTGCCTTCGGCTCAGGTCATGATCCCTGGGGTCCTGGGATCGAGCCGTACCTTGGGCTCCTGCTCAATGGGGAGTCTTTCCTTCTGCCCCCACCTTTCCACTTGTGCTCTCTCAAATAAATAAAGAAAATCTTAAAAAAATAAAATGCCTGGCACATAGTAGGTTAGTAGATGGTAGTTGCTGTTGTTATTCTTTGATTTGTTTTGATCAACTTTATAAAATATTTATTTATTGAAATATGTCATATCTTAAGTGATTTTTTTCAAACACTGGCATATGCTAGATACTCAGTAGATATTTATTGGCTGGGTTAGACATGTAGTAAACTATCATATCATGTTCCTAATAACAAATAATGCACTTTTGCTTTTAATTGGCAATAATAAAAAAATAATAATAATTGGCAATAATCTTAGGTGATTTAAGCCCCAGTTTTTAGTTTCTTAACCTTCCAGATAGCAACTACAGATGTTTATTTCAGGGATTGTGGGTTTCCTCTGAAGCAATTGATTTGCATACTATTTCTCAGAGTTGGTTTTCTTGTTTTGGGCAAAGAGCTATTATTATCATAGTAAGAGGAACTCAGTGGTCAAGGTCTTTGAACACATGGAACTCTTAGCGAGTATAGAGTTCTTGGAAATACAAGGAGTGAATAGAATTTAGTTTTTGAATCTTCTGATTGTTGATACATAGCACTTACTTAGAGGCATTATTACTTATAGTGTGTTAAATCCTTTGCAAGTACCTGAAAGTACAACAAAGTACTTACAATAAAAGATACAGGCACCATCTTTTCTCATAATTTTCAGGAGGGGAACGAGGCAGTAGGACTTTCCAAGATCACACAATTAGTAAGTGGCAGAGCTAGAATTTGAACTGAAGTCTGCCTGAGCTCATTTTTCCAAGGTCAGATGAGCTCACTGCTCCTCACTGCCTTCTAAGATTTTACAGAAGAGTTTCTTCTTGATTTGTAAATATTTGAAAAAATTATAATTGGTTAATTCAGATTAGAGCAAAACTATAGACATTCAGCAATTATTGATTTAATATTTAACATATGCAACTCTGGCAAGGTGCCATATAAGAGAAAGATAAATATGACATGCTCATTTTATTAAATTAGGTCATTAATTAACTTTTTTTTTTTTTTTTAAGTAGGCTCTGTACCTAGCATGGAGCCCAGCACAGGTCTTGAACTCATGACCCTGAGAGCAAGACCTGAGCTGAAATCAAGGGTCGGACGCTTAACCAACTGAGCCACCTAGGTGCCCTGACCATATTCTTTTTTTAAAAAAAGTTTTTTTAAACTAAAACTAAAGTATTTCAAATATTTTTTTGAAATATAGTTAGAATAGTTTTAGACTTCCAGAAAAATTGCCAAGCTATTACGGAGAGTTCCTTTATGTACCCCTTACCCAATTTCTTTTATTGTTTATTTTTTAAAATTTATTCAGCAAATATTTATTGAATGCCTACTATGTGCCGAACATTGTTGTAGGTGCTAGGGATATACAGTGAATAAAACAAAGTACCCTGGTCTTGAAATTTACATTTTTGAGGATTGAATTCATTTGAGACTGAGGATTGGAATAACAAGGCACAAAAGAAAGACTTGTCCAAGATACAACCAGAACATACATACATACATACATTTATTTATTGAACTTTTATTTTATTTTATTATTTTTTTAAAAGATTCCAATTATTTATTCATGAGAGACACAGAGAGATAGAGAGAGAGAGAGAGAGGGGCAAAGACACAGGCAGAGGGAGAAGCAGGCTTCACGCAGGGAGCCCGATGTGGAACTCGATCCTGGGACCCTAGGAACCCGCCCTGGACTGAAGGCAGGCACTAAACCGCTGAGCCCCCCAGGCATCCCCATACTGAACTTTTAATTTCAATGTTTAGGTAATCTGAGATTTGTTGAGAAATGTTTTCTATATCTGGCTTTAAGTTTTCTCTTTTTAAAGGGAATATTCTTAGTCTTTTATTTTATTTAGTTATTCCTTTGATAATCTAAAGAGCCTTTTTGCTTTTATTTTTTCAAATTTTATTATTTTTTGAAATATAGTTGACACACAATGTTACATTAGTTTCAGAGGTACAGCATAGTGATTCAGCAACTCTATAGGTTATGCTGTGTTCACCACAAGGGTAGCTGCCATCTGTCACCATGCACCACTGTTACAATACCGTTGATTGTATTCCCTTTGCTGTACCTTTTATCTCTGTGATTTATTCATTCCATAACCAGAAGAAGCCTGTATCTTCCACTCCCTTTCACCCATCTTGTTCATTTCCCCACCCCTTGCCATTTGGCAACCATCATTATGTTCCCTGTATTTATGGGTCTGTTTCTGCTTTTTGTTTGTTTGTTCATTTGTTTTCTAGATTCCACATATAGTAAAATCATATCTTTCTCTGACATGCTCTTTTTTTTTTTGGAACTCACAGTTTGGAGTTAGGGAAACCCATTCACAGCTAAGTATATCACAATCATTAATTCATTCAGCAGCTATTTGTTGAGTGCCTTCTGTGTGTGTCAGGATGGTATTGACACTAAGAAAATAATGATGAACAAAAGAAAATTTAGTTCTAGGTTTATGGAGCTTTTTAGTCTAGCAAGGGTATTATGAAATGCCATTTTGATTATTTATAATCAGATTATATATAGATTAGATATAATCACCTAGGATTAGAGCTAGGTGATTGCTTATAGGCATTCTCCCTGGCCATCTGCCCCCACTACCAGGGGGTTTGTTACCAAGAAGTCCTGACTAAATTCTGCTACATATTTACTAATAGGTAGGTAGGTACAACATTAGTCAGACAGACTGCTCCTATACACCTAGTGAAGTCATAGCTTTCAGATAAGCCATCTTGTTAGAAAATTTTCCCTGAGACAAATGTAGCAGGATTTGGCACCCCTAGTTAGAATTATGTGACAGAATCTGAATTCAGGTTAGGCTAGAACCCTAGGCCAAGAACACATCTCACTGGCACAGGAGCTAGGTTTGTGAGAGTCCTATACTTTGTTCTCTTAAGAATGGAGGTACCTATATCATATTTCTAGTCAGTCTACATAGTTTTAACACAGTGAAAACTGTATCAGATAAAACTGATACGGTTTTATCAGTGAAAAATTGTTTCTGATGTTACTTGTGTTGATTGACAAACCCTTCCATGCTGATCACAGAAAAAGTAGCTGAAGGCGTGTTAAATCTGCCTCTAGAGCAGAAATTCTTAACCCTTCGTTGCCATAAACCCCTTTGGCAGCCTGACAAAGTCTGTGGGCTCTTCCCAGAATAATCTTTTTTTTTTCCTCAAAGATTTTATTTATTTATTTGAGAGAGAGAGAGAGAGAGAGAGAACTCAAGTGCACAAGTTGGGGTGGGGGCAGGGGCAAAGAGAGAGAGGGAGAAGCAGACTCCCCCTGAGCAGGAAGCTGAATGCAAGGCTCGGACCCAGGACCCTGGGATCATGACCTGAGCTGAAGGCAGATGCTTAGCCATCTGAGCCACCCAGGTGCCTCTGAATAATCTTTCAAAAGCATAAAATGCAAAGATTACCAAAGAAACCAAATATGATGAGATAATAGTTATTGGAAAATATTTTAAAATATATAAAATATATGTGATATAGTAACCTGTGCTCATTTATTACTGTATTTTAACTACCAAGATCTTGTATTGGGAGTAATTGCTGCTTTTAATTACACAGTTGTGACAAATATAAATGCAAGATATTTGTAACAATTGAAACGTGGCTGGTTCAGTCAGTGGAGCATGCAACTCTTGGTCTCGAGGTTTTGGGTTTGAGACCCACATTGGATACAGAGATTATTAAAAAAAAAAAAAAAAACACACCTTAAAAAAAGTTTTCATGTGACATGAAAATAGGTATGGTTTTTATTGGTGACACAGTCACTGCTAATACTATAATTTATTATGTCTACATTAAAAATTGAGGGTAATCACTACACTTCAGTTAGAAGCTCATCTGTTTTCATAGAAGCTCATTCATTCTATCCAGTTTAAGATTCCTTGCTCTAGGGTGTGCATTCTTGATTAGAATCTCTCATATGGGGCAGCCCCAGTGGCTCAGCCAGGCTGAGTGCCCCCTTCAGCCCAGGGCCTGATCCTGGAGACCCGGGATTGAGTCCCATGTTGGGCTCCCTGCATGGAGCCTACTTCTCCCTCTGCCTGTGTCTCTGCCTATCTCTCTCTCTCTGTCTCTCTCTCTCTGTCTCTCATGAATAAATAGATAAATAAAATCTTAAAAAAAATCTCTCATATACTACCTAGTCAACCCTGGAGTATATATTCATGATTAGGATATCCAGTGTTAAATAATTATCCCTCCATGTGGATTAAAACTAACATTTGAATTTATCACTACTTTCCTTTTTTTGGGTATAATTCAGAAGGAATGATGCCATTGTACAAATAACGAATACAGACTGTGTGATGAGAAAGTTGTGAAGTGCTATGGGATTGTGCTGAGTGTTTGAAGATAAAGATTGTTTAAAATAATTATTGTCTAAAATAGAGGCACTATGATAACATGATCTAGATAAACATGAATATAGTGATGTATGCTATGGATGTTGGAAAAAAATAAGAAAGAATGAAAGTTGTAATTACTGCATTCTTTTTTTGAGGTTGAAAAAGACATCACAGAAAAATATATGATTAAAAAGTTTTGTTCTGTCTGGTTTAGAAGTGAAGGTATTTCAGATACAGAGAATAGAATGATGGTGCAAGTGGAAGCTAGAAAGGCAGAATGGAGCCACACATGAAGTGGCGGGGGCACAGAAGATTCTTTTGCATGTCAGTGACAGTTATCCAGGCATAGCCATAAGCACTTTACACGTGTTAAATTATTTAACCCTCACAGCAGTCTTATTATTATTTGCATATTTTGGATGGAGAAACAGGCATGGAGAGATTAAGTATCTTGCCCAGAGATAAAAACTAGGCCTATCTGGCTCTGCTGGACTCAGAACAACACAATACAAGATGACACTGATGACAATGTGGAGTATAGGGTAGGCAGGAGTATGATTGGAGATAGGAAAATTAGGTCAGAAACTGTTAAGGTGATACTGGCAAGAGATCGTAAATGTGGCTTGAACACTGAGTAGGGGGAGCAGGTGAAAAGAATTTTCCAGCTTGGAAATCTAGATGTTTATGTTTTCAAGTTAGACAATATCCGCAAAATAGGAAATGAAAGTCCAGGGTTCTGAGTAGAGATTTTTACCAGCCTGTTTTAAAATACTTACTTGGTTGGATTAATTCTTATTTACAAGTATCTCTTACTAACTGAAGAATGTTCATCATGGGCAGGATTTTATTGTAATTACCAGTTAGTGTTTACAGTAAGCATCCCCTTAGCCATATGTCTAGATAGGAAACCAGTGGAAAGCTTTCCAGGTATTATATTGTATGGTGACTAAACCCACAGTTGTAAGATATACATAACTAGGCCTTGTCACAGCAAAGGGAACATTCAAGATCTAGCTTACTTGCTAACAGTTGTTTTGAGAAAACTCCAGAGAAGTAGGAGGAAAGTCAAGAGCAAGGGGCAGACTAACAGTATATTCTGGATCTGGAGCAGGATTGGTTCATGCTTGATGTAAAATGAGGCAGATTCCTCAGTAAGTCCTCAGTAAGTCCTGATTTCCTAAGCCCAGGCAAAGTTCCTGGCAGTATAGTGAGTTCTCTAATAGATTCAAGAGGGCTCAAAAACGTGAACTTGCATGGCTGCCTGGGAGATAAATCACTAAGGTTCATGGTTCTCCACATTATAGATGATTGGCACTAACTGGAAGTTCATAGAACATATCTAATCCACATCCTGCATTTACAGGAATTAAGTAAATTGGTTCCTGATCATAAAGCTTTCTATTAGTTGACCCAGATTCAGTTCCAGGCCTCATTGACTGGATGGACATTTCTTAGGACCCTGTGGCAGCGGGGTGGGGTGGGGTGGGTGGGCAGGAAGACCCATGGATGTCTTTTGCCAGCATGCTCACCCACATAGTCCTTTTAGCTCTTCCTTTTATCTCAGACTCCCTGATATCTCTCCTCAGAAGTATGGTAGTTTTGTTATTAATCCACCATAAAGCAATGAGGATTTTCAGGTCAGTCAATACTAAATGCTAAAATTTTCACCCTCATAGTCATCCAAATATGTTCTCCTCTGTACTCCCATTTTTACTTCCATATTTTTATTTTTCACTTTTGTGCTGACAGACTAATGGTCTTATTTAAATCATGGTTTCTTTTTTTTTTTTTTTTTTGAAAATCATGGTTTCTTAATAAATTGCCTTTTTTCCTTTTTTTAGATCTAGTTGTTAATTACCAAATTGTAGATTTCTAGGGTGGAAAATAGAAGTAAATCTTTTCTATTCTTAATATTCATCCTTGGGACAAACTGTTAATTGGAAGGCAAAGTACTTTCAGCTAAAGCAGGAAGACTGGAATTATTCCCTTAGGAATGCATTGGCTAAATGTCCAGATAAAATTTTTATGCCTTTTCTTTCAGGTTTTCGATGTACCTTATTTAATAAGGATTCAGTAAGGTAGTTAAAAAGTACTTTTATTAAATCACATCATGAAGTATTTATTTCAATTATAGTCAATCCTCATCTCATTTCAAGCTATAAAATATTTAATGTTTTCTGCTACCTGTTAACAAAAAACATTTTATGCCAACTGCTAGAGTAGTTTACAGCTCTATATACTCTTTCATTAAATATGTAGGAAAAGTCTAATGTCAATGTTTAATAAAGATAACAGACTTCTTTCTCATTCCCATTTAATTATTTTCAAGAACTCAATATACTAGAGTTTGATACCCATGTTAACCCAAGGAATACTATATCTTTATCATACTCCTTGTTCTGTAAATAGCTTCTACTTTTAGTTATACATTAAATTTTATTGCTATAAATCAAATAATGAGAAACAACATATTGACATATTTAGGTCCCTATCCGATTATTTTTAGTAATCTATTTTACAAAATGGATTACATAATATAGTTCTTGAAATGAGTGTTAAAACTTATTTGAATTTAAATAAGAGGTCAGGTTATATTGTGTAGAAAAGATGTTTTATTTACCTGGTTAGTTTGATAATAAGATAATCAAGATTTGATAAGATGCATAAGATAAAGATTTGCTAATGAAGCCACATTCCCATCAGATTATAGGACAAACTTTTCCATAAATTGAATCAGCTAAAAATGCAGCTTCAGTGTTTTAAGGAAGATATATTTAAAGCATGTCATAAGATGACATCTTTTCAAGTAGTAGTATTTTGTCAAAGGTGTAATGAAGTTAAAGTTTGATTTTTTTTTCTGAGTTTCAGAGGTTAAGCAGAGTTCTACTAAGTAAAACTATAGCAAGTGTGATTAACTTGTTATGATGAAGTCTTTGGCATGTATCCAAGAAATTGAGAAAATGAGTACTTAGTGACCGGAGTACAACTCCTCTTGCAAGTCAGATAGTTTCAGGAGGTTAATTGATTAGCTTATAGATTATTAAAAATAACGTTTGATGTAGATCACTATGTGATTTTTTTTTTTTTTTGGACATGTACCATGGAAGACGTGCAAGGATTTGAGTGATGCTGCTATAACAAAACTCCTTCTAGTCTCGTACCTTATATATTTGAGCAAAGTTTTCAGTGCTTTGCTTCAGTACAGAAGAAAACAGGAATAGAATTAATGCTGAGTGAGCAAAGAAACTGAATCAATAATAAAAAATAAAAACCCAATAAACAAAGTTTAGGGCCATTTGGCTCCATAGGCAAATTCTACCAAACATTTAAGAAAGAGTTAATACTTATTCTTCTCAAATTATTCCAAAAAATAGAAAAGGAAGGAAAAATTCCAGACTCATTCTATAAGGCCAGCAATACCCTGATGCTAAAAGCAGATAAAGATTCCCCTAGAAAAGAGAACTACAGGCCAATATCCCTGATGAACATGGATGCAGAAATTCTCAATAAAATATGAGCAACTAGAATCCAGCAATATATATATATAAATCTTGCACTGTAATCAAGAAGGATTTACTCCTGGGTTTCCAGGGTGTTTCAATATTTTCAAGTCAATCAACGGGATACACCACATTAATAAAAGAAAGGATAAGAACCATGGATGTCCATGATCATTTCAGTAGATGCAGAAAAAGCATTTGACAAAAGTACAATATCCATTTATAATAAAAACTCTCAACAAAGTAGGTTTAGAGGGAATATACCTCAACATAATAAAGGCTATATATGAAAAACCCACAGTTGATCTCATCCTCAAAGGGGAAAAATTGAGAACTTTTCCTTCATAGTCAGGAACAAGGCAGGGATATCCACTTTCATCACTGTTATTTTAGCAATTAGACAACAGAAAGAAATAAAGGGATCTCATTGGCAAGAAAGAAGTAAAATTTTCACTATTTGCAGGTGACATGATATTCTATGTAGAAAACCTTAAAGGCTCCACCAAAAAATTGCTAGAACTGATACATAAATTTAGTAAAGTCACAGGATACAAAATCAATGTACAGAAATCTTGCATTTCTATACACCAATAATGAAGCAGCAGAAAGAGAAATTAAGGAATCGATCCCATTTACAATTACTCCAAAAACAGATACCTAGGAATAAACTTTACCAAAGAGGTAAAAGACCTATACTCTGAAAACTATAAAGCACTGATGAAAGAAGTTGAAGATGACACAAAGAAATGGAAAGACATTCCACACTCATGGATTGGAAGAACAAATGTTACAATGTCTATACTACCCAAAGCAATCTACACATTCAATGCAATTCCTATCAAAATACCACCAGCATTTTTCACAGAACTAGAACAAACAATCTGAAAATTGTATGGAACTACAAAAGACCCCAAATAGCCAAAGCAACCTTGACAAAGAAGAGGAAAGCCAGAGGCATCACAATTCTGGACTTCCAAAGCTGTAGTGATCAAAACACTATGGTACTGGGACGAAAAAGACACATAGATCAATGGAACAGAATAGAAAACCCAGAAATGGACTCACAACTATGTGGTCAGTTAATCTTGGACAAAGCAGGAAAGAATATTCAATGGGAAGAAGACAGTCTCTTGAACAAATGTGTTCACAAAAACTACACCACTTTTTTTCTTTTTCTTTTTTTATAAATTTATTTTTTATTGGTGTTCAATTTGCCAACATATAGAATAACACCCAGTGCTTATCCCATCAACTGCCCCCCTCAGTGCCCGTCACCCAGTCACCCCCACCCCCCGCCCACCTCCCCTTCTACCACCCCTAGTTCGTTTCCCAGAGTTAGGAGTCTCTTATGTTCTGTCTCCCTCCTTGATATTTCCCATTCATTTTTTCTCCTTTCCCCTTTATGCCCTTTCACTATTTTTTATATCCCCCAAATGAATGAGACCATATAATGTTTGTCCTTCTCCGATTGACTAATTTCACTCAGCATAATACCCTCCAGTTCCATCCACGTTGAAGCAAATGGTGGGTATTTGTCGTTTCTAATGGCTGAGTAATATTCCATTGTATACATAAACCACATCTTCTTTATCCATTCATCTTTCAGTGGACACCGAGGCTCCTTCCACAGTTTGGCTATTGTGGACATTGCTGCTATAAACATCAGGGTGCAGGTTAGACTACTTTTTTACACCATATACAAAAATAAATTCAAAATGGATTAAAGACCTAAATATGAAAACAAACCATAAAAATCCTAGAGAACACAACCAGTAACTGCTGTGACATCAGCTATAGCAACTTCTTTCTAGATATGTCTTTTGAAGCAAGGGAAACAAAAGCAAAAATAAATTATTGAAACTTCATCAAAATAAAAAGCTTCTCACAGCAAGGGAAACCACACAACTAAAAGACAGCCTTTGGAATGGGAGAAGATATTTGCAAATGACATATCTGATAAAGTGTTAATATACAAAATATATAAAGAGCTTATAAAATTCAGTGCCCCCCAAATAAATAATCCAGTTAAAAAAGGAGAAGACACAAATACACATTTTTCCAAGGAAGAGCTACAGATGGTCAACAGACTCATGAAAAGATGCTCAAAATCACTCATCCTCAGGAAAATACAAATCATTACTACAATGAAATACCACCTCATACCTGTTAAAATGGCTCAAATCAACAATGCAAGAAACAGCAGGTGTTGGCAAAGATGCAGAGGAAGGGGAAAACTTTTGCACTATTGATGGGAATGCAAACTGATTCAGCCACTATGGAAGACAGTATGGAGGCCCCTCAAAAAGTTAAAAGTAGAACTAGCCTACAACCCAGCAATTGTACTACTGGGTATTTACTCAAAGAATGCAAAAATGCTAACTCATAGGAATATAAGCATCCTAACGTTTATAGCAGCATTATCTACAATAGCCAAATTAGGGAAAGAGCCCAAGTGTTCGTCAACTGATGGATAAAGAAGATATTATATATATGTATATATTATATATATATATATATATATATATATAATATCTGTATCTATTTGTATATATGTATAGACACACACGCACACACCACACACACACTGTACTGGAACCCTGAGATCACAACCTGAGCTGAAACCAAGAGTCTGACGCTCAACCAGCTGTGCCACCCAGGTGCACTACTTCTTTACCAAGCTAAGGACTCTGTCCTTCTCCCGTCTATCCCTTTCACAACCTACTTGTTTTATTTGTAAGTTGACATTATTTTATATGATGTGTGTATGTATCCATCTATCTACTTACCCACCTGCCAGCTTGCCTGCCCGCCTGTCCGTCTGTCCATCCATCCATCCATTTATCTCTCAGTGCTTGTTTGTCGCTGGGTTCAGTATCACAACCCATAGGTTGGTTATTTGATGGAGATTGTTCTAGCATAAAGTGTAACTAGTTCTCTCTTCTTAAATTCCATTAGTTATATTAGATTGTACCACATTTTTGTTTGCTTTGTATTTGGACCATGACTTATTTGAATAGCTTTTTATTCTTCCTGCAGTTTAAAAAATTTTTATTGTCTTTAGTATATTCTTAATTTTTTCCTTCCAAATTGTTAGCTGTACCATTTACTAATGTCCTCCAAAGATTTTTGCCTCAGAGCCTTCTGTCCTTGGTTGCTCTCTAGACCTGTTCCTATATAATTCCTTATCTGGAATTCAGTGAGGAATAATTAACATTTTGTGTCTCTTTTTAATTTTTAGATCATGGTTTCTTAAGGAAATTAGTAGTTTGGAGTCTAATGTGTAACAATTCAGGAAGGACAAGATGTTGACAAAGAATATACATAGGAAAAGTGGTGGCTGAAGATTTGAGGAGAGACTTACAGGGAAAGATTTTTTTTAGACAGGGTGTAGTCATGGTTAACCTAACTCTTAGCTTCTCATTTCAATGAACATTCACTGCTGCCTACAATTTGGCAGGGACTGGGCTAAATTTAGGTGCTGAAATATAAGATGAAGGAGCTGGTATGGAAGCAGCAGGCTGCAGAAGCACCTGTAAGTAGTTGTTATAAAGTAATCCATGTTATAAGGAAACATATTCAAGGAATTCTGGGAACTTTATAGTATTTTAATCCTTTACTGGTGTAACTCTTTTATCTTATCCAATAAACATGATATAATTATGCTTATGATATCTGAAGACACAGTGGGTGTTTCAGATAAGAAACAGGTTTAAGGGGTGCCTGGGTGGCGAAGTCAGTTAGGCGTCAGATTCTTGGTTTCAGCTCTGGTAGTGATCTTGGAGTTGTGAGATCACTTCACACAGTTTGCTTGGGTTTCTATTTTCCTCGCTCTTTGCCCTTCCCCTCTGTGTGCACTCATTCTCTATCAAATGAATAAGCAAATCTTAAAAAAAACACAACCGGTTTAAGAAGTTCCATTGATATTCAATCCATAAAAGAGAGAGAAGGGGGGAGCTGGTATTAGGAAAAGTCACCCTACTTTAGTATTTACTATTAGTGAGTTATCCAATTAATACAGCAAAGCATTAATGGTCTTCAACAGTGTGCCCTGATAGCCCTCTGCCCTGGAAAAGACTATATTATTGCAAATGAATTTCCAGGTGGTGGAATATGACTGGGGAGATTTTAAACTAGGCACTTTAGTGCCTTGCCTCCTCTAGCCCAGCTCTTATTCTGGAGTTTCCTCCAAACTAGTTCACCAGAGAGTAAATTAAGACATTTACATTATCTTGTCATTGTAACTAAAAGACCTTCCTCAGCTCTTACTTTCTTTTTCCCTTCCCTTCCTTTCCCTTCCCTTCCCTTCCCTTCCCTTCCCTTCCCTTCCCTTCCCTTCCCTTCCCTGCTCCATGCGCAATTTGGGGCTCGATCTTACAACCTTGAGATCAAGAGTCGCGTGCTCTGCTGACTGAGCCAGCCAGGCGCCCATCCCATCTTACTTTTGAAAGAGATTCTTTCTCTGTTGAGATTTTTCTCCACCCCAATTCTGAAGTGAGGTAGTCATGGGGATTAGTAAGATAGAGGAAATAATACAAACCAAAAATAAAAACATACACGTGGTGGTTCTTACGTGCCAGACACTGTTCTAATCTTCATAGCAATCCTATGAAATAGGTTTCCTTATTATCTGCATTTTACAGATTAGGGAAGCTGGAGCATGGAAAGTTTAGGTTAGCTGCCCAAGGTCACATAGTAAGAGGCGGAACTGGGATTCAAAATCAGGCAAGTTGATTCTAGAGCCTGATCTCTTTACCACTATTTTCTGCATTTCATTTCACATCAGTTACTCATAGAGCTGATGGAGAAAATGGCTTTTGGACTGTTGGCCAAATGGGATTCCTGATTCCTTACCCCTGAGTTGCAGACTTTCCCAGGCACAGGCAAACTTGACACCTGCAGTGGTGTGGAGGAACGATCTTGTATACACTTTTCCTTCTCTTGAAAACCATTCTCTCTCTTGAACACACTGATTTGATAATTCACCCTTCCTTTCCTTAGGAGGACAGAGTGAGGGGGCTTAGAGGCATCAGGAGTGTTACTTCCAATTCTTCTGCATGGAAACATGAGGAATGAGGAATTAAATATCCTCTCCTTAGTACTCTTGTTTCATTAAAGGCCAGAGTTATACTAACTCTTTGGGGAGTTAGTATAGGTGGGTAAGAGCTGGAGAAAGGGCAGTCTTTCCCCACAAACAAGACTTAAACTAAGCACCTGTAGCTCACATAACTTTAATTTTGTGCCACTGTACATTCTTAACCATATAGCTTTCCCCAGTCTATAGCCCACTTTATTATGCAGCCCATTTCCATTTGAAGGCAAGAGAAAAAAAAAAAAAAACAACAAACTGATTAACTCCAAAGCAGGTCATTTTAAACAAATATCCATCCCTAAGTTTCCTGAAACAAGCAAAGCTGTTTGTAACCTGTTCTCCCACATCATAGGCCATAAAGAGAGAGAGGCAAAATGCTTAAGTGGAAAGAGCATAGTTTTAGAATGAAAAACTTAGGTTTGAATCCCATTTTGCCTCTAAACAAATTATTTAATCTCTCTGTACTGTTCTTTCCTTATTACCCTATAAAATAGAGAGCCCAAGACCTACCATGCAGGGTTGGTGTGAGGATCAGAGCTAAAGTATGCCAGGTATTTGCCACACAGTAACAAAAGGTAGCTTCTTGTGTTAATAAAGATATGAAAAATACAGACTTAAACTTGTTGAATGCTTAAAAAATAATTTCATCTGTTTTACACAAGCAAGTTCCTTAGGCAGGTCTCCTTTCAACACTGCGGGGACAGGGGAATACTGATTAATATTTGGGTAATTTATCTGGTTGTCTGTAGGCACACTTGTATCTGAAGGTGAGAGCGTGAAACTAATTTGCCAGTAAGCCTCCTCTGTGTGTACTGGTTATCTCTATGTTGTATGCAAAATGAGCTTTAAATTTAAGAATTCATATCCTCATTTATTTTTTATTTCTAAAAGTCTAAATTTGCATTCAGAAACTCCCAGTGCTTTTTTGTCCTTCAAGCTAATGCATTCAAAGATTGCTGCTGCTTTCTTCAAAACATTTTAGCCCAGTTGAAGAATGCCATAAAATCTGAAGGCATGACTATTTAAGAGTTTGTTCGTTTTATCTTGGGTCTTACAATAAACAAAGGATGTAGGTGCTTTTTTTCTTTCCTAGGATATTTCCCTTGTTCTCTCTCCCCTGCCCCCAGTTCCCACTGCTGTGTTGCACAAAAAATGATGTATTTTGCTTTTTGTTAGGTAGGCTTGACAAATAAATCTTTTGCACCTGTATCTCCCCCCCGCCCCCCGCCATTCCCCACATATCACTTAGTCGGCTTGGGGGCTGGAACCTATTTCCTCAAGGTTTGTTTCCCTCTTCAGGAAACCAGATTTTATGAGGGAGGGAAGGAGGACCAAAGCAAAACCATGAAAAACTAATGCAGGGAAGGAAGATCCACTGCACAAAGTTGCCTTTTGCAACCTGGTCCTGGAAAGAAAATGCAATGTTTATGATCTCACAAGACCTGTGAGGTTTTTATTCCTCCAGCTGAGTACTGCTGCTTTCTCGATCTGAATCCCCAGTCTGGTGTTTAATTGTTGACTTCGAGCAAGTTACTTAATCTTTCTAAGCCTTGGTTTCCTCACTTATAAAATGAAGACAATAATAGGATTTATCCTTTAGGGTTGTAGTGAGGATGAAAGAAAATAATACATGGAATGCGCTTACAATAATGCTTGGGCTCAGGAAGATCACAAACCTTTATTGGATCTAGATTTGAACCCAAGTCTGCTTAGTTGCAAGCAGAGTTCTTTCTGCCATGCACACACATGACATTGCACAGTAGTGTGAAGCTGGTTATATAGGGAGTAGTGGTTCCATCAGATTACTGAAGTAGTAGAGAAGTTCGAAGAGGTTAAGTGACCACTAGGATCATAAAGCTAGTGAAAGGCAGAAACAACCTGTAGAAGGGTATCTACTTAGTGCTAGTGTAGAGTACTTTTTCTTCCAGCAACATGCCATGAAGACAGTGTCTTTGATGTCTAGTGTATTGTTATTTTATCCACTGTCTTGTGCTACTTGAGGATTTAAGTGCATGGTACCATCTGATCATAGATGCTTAAATAGAAATTGGCGAGAAAGCAATAAAGACTTGTTCTAGCATAGTGATTTAGTATATGTGTTGAGTCATCGTGTGGACGTGAGAAATTAAATACAGTTTATTAAAATTAATGTATATATGTTGAGCTTGGTCCAAAAAAGGTTGGTCTAAATTTTGAGTGGGGAGTTTTGCACATATGGACCATAAAAAAGTATTAAAGGTGAAGTTAAATATATGCTGACGATGTGACCTAGCTATCCAAGGGAAATAAAAATGTCTACACAAAGACTGTGAAGTGGCTCAGAAGTG
Organism: Canis aureus; assembly: GCF_053574225.1. Classification (NCBI taxonomy): domain Eukaryota; kingdom Metazoa; phylum Chordata; class Mammalia; order Carnivora; family Canidae; genus Canis; species Canis aureus. The sequence goes on from NC_135634.1 coordinate 29,371,533, forward strand.
GTTTAAGAGAGAGAAGAAATGAATGAAATAATAGTTAGAAATAGTACAGAGAAATAAGTATGAAAGAGAATAAAGAAAAAGTGTGGATTTGACCAGCAGTTTGTCAATCCTTATAGTAGTCTTAAAGTAAGGATAGAAACTCAATTATGAGAATTTTTCTGTTCTCTACAGTGAAACAAACACTTCTTGAAAGACTCAACCTCATTGGTCATTATGGAGATGTAAATTAAAACCTCAGTGAGAGGCCACTCTATGCCCCTTGAATGGCTATATATGAGACAGATAATACTCGGTGATGGTGAGGATGTAGAGCAGCAGTAGCTCTCACTTGTTGCTGGCAGGAATGTAAAGCAGTACTAATACTTTGGAAAACAGTTTGATTGTCTCCTGGAAAGGTAGATAACACACTCCCCTGTGACCTGACATTTCTTCTCTTAGGCATCTCTTCAAGAGAGATAAAAATAAGTGTCTACACAAAGACTCATTCTTGAATGTTCACAGCAGCACTATTCATAATAGCCCCAAGCCACAAACAATCCAAATTCTTATCAACTGATGAACAGAATCAGTTCAACAAAATACTATTCAGCAGCAATAAAAGGGAACTGAGAATCAATGACATGCTGCAACACGGATGAACCTCAAAAACATAGTAAGTGAAAGACACCAGATACAAAAGACCACACATTGTAGGCTTCCATTTATTTGAAATGTCTAGAAAAGATGAAAGACAAAAAGCAGATGAGCGGTTGCCTGGGGCTGGGAGTAGGTCCTGGAATTGGCTGCAGTCAGTCATGAGGGAACTTTTTGGAGTGACGGGAATGTTCTCAAAGCATGGATAATCTACTTGTGGATCAGCTGGATCTTGGCCTGTTTTTAAGCTCTGTTAGATTGGGGCTAGAGCAGCCTTTATTCTAGGGCAAGTTTAGCTGTACACCTAAATTGTGGCCTTTTTGGGCTCTCTATCAAATGCTCCTCTAGTGTTCAAAGAGATCTGTCCACTGTGGCTGGTTGGAACACATGTCTCTGAGTCCTGTGTGAACTCTGCAAATTGTTCAGGGTATACCTAACTCTCCAGCAGTAGTTCTTTACCAGGTAGTTTTATGGCCTGTTGGCTTCTCCCCTTCTGTGTATGCAATTTAGTATTCAATCAGAGACAGTGTTGGGCCCCCTGCACATTCCTGGAGTTCTTCCTCTGGACTGTTCCTTCTCTCTGGCCAGCAAATTCCAGCTGCCTCAGACATCCAATCTTACCCTCTCTGCCCAGGCCAACCTGTTCCTGGCTTGGCTCCCTCTTCCTGTACAAAGTATCTCTAGGTAGAAAGCCTGGGCAGTTGTAGGGTCCCCATTCACTTGTTTGCCTTCTCCCCAAGATCATAATCCCACATTGCCTGTTACCCATTTTATGAAAACATTGTTTCATATCTTTTGTGTAGTTTTCTTGTTTGTGATAGAGCTAGATAGAACCAGTTATTCTAAGTCTTGGCTAGAATTTCAGATTTATATTAGCTTACCTTGTTGAATATTGAGGAGACACATTTCCTGTAGCTCCCATGGCAGACAATTATTGGAAGTCAGAGTACCCTGCAGGGCTTTCATAGCAAATAGTGCTTCTGTGCAAATTAAGAGAAGGTACCCCTCTGACCAGGCCAGTAAGGAACAGGCATCCCTTCTGAGCTGTCCTAGCCTTAGGAAAAGCAAATAGTGCCTTTGTCTTTGAGCCCCTTGCTTTGCTATGACCTGTTTACTGCTTGGTCCTTATAGCAGGATCTGTGTTTTAGCTCCCACTGAACCTCTGGGCCAGCTGCCTTTGTGAAGTATGCAGACATACAACTGTGTGGCATGGCCAGTAGTCTACCTTCACATGACACAAGTCTTCCTCAGCCTCTTCTTTCAGCTGGAGGTAGAATGTAAATTGCTGGAGCAAATGAAAATAATGCTGTTATTCTGAAACATTTGTACTCCAGTTGTACCTCATATGTTGATGAAGACTTGGTGGAAATTTTTTTATATCCCCCATTCAAAAAGGGGTCAAATAAATTTAATAAGAAAGGAAAAAGGCCCTTCATGTTATTTTGAATCACCATGGTAGGAGGCTGTCTCAGGAACTTGTATTAGTAAATATCTTAAGACCAGATATTTCCTTTGGGTTCTCATTAGTTTGTTGAAACAAATGTTGTCTGCCACACACGTTTTGTTTCTGTCAAACTAAACAAAATAAATTTTCCTATAAATTTGGGGGGAATGAGGTGTTTCCTGGGGGTATTATCTTGGGCAGTGAGGCTAACAGTGGTATTGAGTGTGTTTGGGTATGACCTCACCTGGAAAGGATCAGAAAAAACTCCTGTGTTGGTGTTCCTTACAGAAACATTTAGCCACACAGCCTTCTGTGTAGGGGGGATGGCTTACAGGACTGGCTTTGTGCTCTGAAAAGGTACCTGGAATTCATGCTTTTTGGCAATCAAAAAAAGGTATAATGAATAATATTTCTAAAAATTTTTATTTTAGAGCCCAGAGGGCTCTTTTTTTAAAGATATAACTGACATATATCAGTTTTATGTGTACATGATTTCATATTTGTATGTATTACTAACTTCACCACAATAAGTCTAGTTAACATCTATCATCAGTTATAATTTTTTTTCCTCATGATGAGAACTTTCAAGATCTAGCAAACTTTCAAATAAAACAATACTTTGTGTTTTAATTATACTTCTCATTCATTCCTTGATCCACTGTAGTCTGACTACCGATTCCACAGCTTCATGGCTCTCAGGGCTCACCATCTAGGTACTTGCCCAAAGCTTGTGCCACATTTTGGTGACTAGCTATAAAAGAAGAGAAGCAACATAAGTATCTTGCAGTTATATCCTACCTGGGGAGGAGAGTCTGAGTGGGAAGCTGTCTCACAGAATCACAGGGGAAATGAGCTCTAGGAGTGTAATTAAAGCAGCTCTTTGGTCTTTAAAGTGGACTTTAAGAGTCCCAGTCCTGCTGTGTTAACCTGCCCTTTGCAAGCCTTTGTGACATTTAACTAATGCCAATCTGGGATGCACCACAAGATGGGTGGAGCTTTTTCTTGAATTTCTGAGGCTTTGGTAGGTTGGTCCACTGTAAGCCACAGAAAATAAATGAGGAGTGGCTGAGTCCGCATCAAAATTGGGAGACAGGGGCATGTGGGTGGCTCAATCAGTTAAGTGTCTGCCTTTGGCTCAGGTCTGATCCCAGGGTCCTGGGATTGAGCCCCACAGGGCTCTCTGTTCAATGGAGAGCCTGCTTCTCTCTCTCCCTCTGCCTGCTGCTCCCCCTGCTTGTGCTCTTTCTCTCAAATAAATAAACAAGACCTTTAAAGAAAACAACTGGGAGACAGACCAAAAGGAGCCTTCTGCCCCTCCCTCCTTAATTTGCTTGCTCTCTCGATAGTGTTGGATACTGCTTATGCTCCTTCCTTCTTGAAACTTTCTTTTTCCTGTGATGCCTCTCTCACCTGGTTTTCCTCCTTCTATGGTCATTCCTTTTTGGTTTCTTTTCAGAGTATCTTATTACAGATAAATTTGCAAGGTAGTGTTATTTTCTTATTGTTCTGGTGCCTTTCATTTATATTGGAGCTTTCTTATTTCTTATCTAAAATGTTAGCTGATCTGTGGATATTAAACTAAGACCATGCAAATGAGAATAGAGGCTATTTGTTCAATGTTTACCATAGCAAGGGAGTCTGCTACTGTCACTTGGTTTTGGCAGAGACTCAAAGGCAGGCAGAGGAGCACAAAAGCTTTATACTAAAAAAAAGAAAAAGGAAAACAAAAAGGAGGACTTCAGGTGTGCTTCTGATGGAGCTTGCTGGCATGAGGAAGCCAGCAACAGGTTAACTAGAAGCAGGTGTCATATGTGTTTGGTTTGGGAGTATATTTGGCTTTTTTCTGGATGGTCCTGAGTTGCAATCAGGGCCAAAAAAAAGGGGGGGGGGAGGGGGAAGCTGGCAGTCATTGACCAATTCCTGACTGTTCTGGGTCAATTGCCACAGAAGTTGTGGGTTTTAGTATCATATATGGTCTGGCCATCATCCATTTGTATATTCCGTCTTTCAAGCCAGACGTGGGTTAGGACATGAAGCTCCATAGCTTTTAGGAAAACAGTGCTCCTTCTTAACCTTTTTTGGGTTATAGACTATTTAGAGAATCTGAAAGTTATAGCTCCTCTGCCCAGAAAAACAATTTCAGGAATTGAGACCTACTGAGACCTACTAAGGCCCGTCCATGGACCAAAGATCTCAATTATTTTCATGCATATTTAACAATTTCCTGATTTTGTTACTATAATACAATATTTTGTTCCTGTGAATTTTTTACTATTACATTCTTCCTTATACTGTAGGAGTCACTGTTAACAAGTATATATGCAAATGTGTTTAAACACATAAATATGTTACCATTATTATGCAGTATTATGGGAGGTGATATGCTAGATGAGTCAACATTCTGTAATACTGAGGAATAAGCTCATTCAATAGCAAAAAAGATTGAACTTTTTATCATTTCAAAAGTTTTTTTTTATATAAAGCTTTCTAAAACACATCTTATTTCCCTAATAGGGTAAAAATCGATGGAGGATAATAATGGCTTACAATGTTTTTCATGATGAACATGAAGAGCTTCTCAAGGGGAAAGACTTCTTCCTTATTTAATTTCTTTTTTATTTTTAAAGACTTTATTTATTTATTTGAGATAGAGAGTGTGTGCATGAGCAGGGGTGGGGAGGGGCAGGGGGAGAAGCAGGCTACCCACTGAGCACAGGGATCCTGATGCAGGGCTCCATCGCAGTACCCTGGGATCATGACCAGACCTGAAGGTAGATGCTCAACTGACTGAGCCACCCAGGTGCTTTCCGCCCTCCCTCCCCGCCCGCTTTTTTTAAAGGCATGGAGCCCAACACAGGGCTTGAACTCGCGACCCTGAGATCATGACCTGAGCTGAGATTGAGAGTTAGGTATTTAACTGACTGAGCCACCCAGGTGGCCTAGTCCTGGTTTCCTCTATAGAGAAAAGTGTGGCATCTTTTTTTGTTTTTTTCCTGTTTCTGGAGGCATGTTTTGTTTCTGATTCAAATATATTTTGAATAGTGGATAAATGGTATTCTGATCTGGCTAAAAATTACTATATGTATCTAATAGCAATTTTTTTTGGTCGTGTATTGCGACACTAGAATAATTATAGAGACCCTGGGGTTAGTGTAAATTGGGAGTTAATTTGAGACCTGAACAATTTATACAAGCTCATCATCTGATGGTAGATTCCAGAAAGCATTGTTGAGTGCCTACCAAATATCAGGCACTAGGAAAACGAAGGATGAAACGCTGCCCTGTGCTCTCAAGGAGCTCATAGTCAAGGGGAGGAAATACAGCTATAATACACTTTCTTAGGAAAGAAGAGCTCCCAAAAATGGATGGAGAAGATACTTTTTTGGTTTTCTGGACAAGTAGGCCGTCACCAGGCGAGAAGTGGGAAAAGTACACAGGTCACTGAAAGTATAGAAGTAACCAAACCTGAAGGATGTGACATGTCCAAGTATGTGTAAAGTACAAGAGTACTGGGCGGTGGGGGTGGGGTGGGGGGGAGCAGTAGGAGACTGAGGCTTGGGAGGTAGGAAGAGGTTAAACCCTAAGTTAACATTGCATCATTAATCAAATCACAATAATGATGATATTTAACATTTATGGAATGGGCACAAATGTGCATCAGAGCCTTTTCTGCTTGAGGAGTGGATTTTTTTTTTTAAGATTTTATTTTATTTTTTTTTAATTTTTATTTATTTATGATAGAGAGAGAGAGAGAAAGGGGCAGAGACACAGGCAGATGGAGAAGCAGGCTCCATGCACCGGGAGCCCGACGTGGGATTCGATCCCGGGTCTCCAGGATCGCGCCCTGGGCCAAAGACAGGCGCCAAACTGCTGTGCCACCCAGGGATCCCGAGGAGTGGATTTTATCTTCTAGGGGATAGGGAGCGAATGAAGGGTTTTGGGCAGAATTATGACCTGCTGAGTCATGTAGTTTAGCTACATAGTGGATGAGTAGTTGCAGAGAAGAGATAGGAGGCAGCATGAGCACAGTTAGAAAGCTATGTAATAGGTAGACCTAGAGGTGGATGAAAAAGTAGGGCGTCACTGTGTCTGCTGCCTCTCCATATGCTTTCTTACTTCCCATAGGCCTCTGTGCAAACACCACTCCACAAAGCCTCTCCTGACCATCCTGTTTAAAATGTCAACCCCAAGGATGCCTGCCTGCATGGCTCAGTGGTTGAGCATCTGCCTTTGGCTCAGGGTGTGATCCCGGGTCTAGTGATCGAGTCCTGTATTGAGCTCCCATTGAGGAGCCTGCTTCTCCTTCTGTGTCTCTGCCTCTCTCACTGTCTCTCATGAATAAATAAATAAAATCTTTAAAAAAAAAAACCACACCAACCTCAGCTTCACTCCATACTCCTCTTACCTGCTTTATTTTGTTTCCCGTAGCACTTACTGTGTTACATATTCCTTCCTTCATTTATTCATTCATTATTCATTCATTCAATTGTAGTAGAATTTAAGCTCTTTAGAGAGCTGGGATTTTTGTCTGATTTGTTCAATGCAGTTTGCCAGTACTGAGATTAGGACCTGGCTTATCGTAGATATTCAGTAAATGCTGCTGAAGGAAAGAGTGAATGTGACAAGGGAAGAGGGGATGGGTTTGAGAGAGATTTCAAAGATGAAAATCATGTCTCAGGAGAAGGATAAACACAGCAATCTTCAGTTAGTTAGCTAAGCAGTTTTTACTCTTGTAAGCAGTGAAGTATTTAGTTGGGGAATGCTTGTAAATTGAGTTTCTACTTAAGGAAGCTAAGGAGATCTTTGCTAAGCAATGGATTTGGAGAGTAATTATAGTAATGAGCTAGAAATTACAGTTTTTCTCAACCTGCTTGCTGACATAAACCAAGTTAAGATTGCTTCATGAGTCAAAATTGAGCATGCAGGAATATATGGATAGCAGGCATGATACATGTGCTCTTTTTTCCCTTGAAGTCCACAGCCTTTCCACTTCAAGTCTGAATTCTAGGCCTGTTCCTGCTCATAGTGAAGATAAGCTTTAGTTTTAATCTTTTTTTTAACTCTGATTTTCTTTATTTTTTAAAAATTTCACTCTATTTGAGAGAGGGAGAGCGCAAAGGGAGAGGGAGGGGAAGAAGCAGACTCCCTGGTGAGCAGAGAGCCCGATGTGGGGCTGGATCCTAAGACCCTGAGATCATGACCTGAGTGGAAGGTAGATGCTTAACCAGCTGAGCCACTGAAGATTGTAAGCCATTTAATTCTTTTTTATAGCTACTAAACCTAATGACATGTGACATTTGAGTTTGGGATTCCTTGATAGCCAGGATTGTGTGTGGAGATATCAAAGTCTTATTTAGTTGGGTGGGGAGAATCTGATAGAATTGTGAAGGCCCTCTGCTTTAGGTTCTTGGGATTGGATTTAGAAACATTCTCTTTATTTTTGTGAATTTGCAAGCCTTCATTTTCTTTGAGTACAAATAAAACCCTGTTCGACTTTCTTTCTGAATAGTAGGAATTTAAAACTGCTGCTACCTAGCAGATAGATACATGTGGAAGATGGCAGTAGTTGAGATGTAGCCCCTGTTTATGTGTGGGGATTTAGGCCTCGTGTTTCCAGATCCTCCGAATTTTAAGAGAATTCTTAATGTGGAATCTTATGATTTTTGACTTTTGGTCAATACTGTGAGGACTAAACAAAAGACAGCTGTGGGCTGTATTTTGGCCTATGGGACCTTCAGTATGTACTTCTGGTTTAGAGGCTGAAGTCTGGATCTGCATAGAGAGAGTAAGGGGACAGGAGAGTTAATTTCATACTCAGCTAAAACTTTTTCCTGTAAATCCAGTCCAATCAAGGAGAAATCCAACACAGTAAAACTGGAGAAATATGGGTTCATAAAATTAGAAATCAAAGATAATCACAAAAACTGAGAGAAGTAATTCTAAGAATTTTCCTTGCTTGGAGTCTAAGGTTAGTCTTTCAGTAATCTATCCTAGTCTATTGTGTACCTTGAAGTTATTTTAACATGTAATTATTAAAATGAATATATACTATTTTATTAACATAGATATGAATATATTTCACAACCCCCCATCTCCAAGTACATCTATATTCATTTAATTCTTTGGCCAGATTTAAAGTTTCTTAGAGCTCAAGTGGACAGTAGATTAAAACTTATTGTGCTTGTATGTTTGACAGACAGAAAGAAGTAGGTGATTTACAAATGACTGAGTTAATAGTGAGTATATTTTTTGAATTACACTATCCCAGTATTGGTAATGAAAGTGTGGAATTTATAAACAAGGATTTTCATACTTCTAAAGTTTTGTGATTGTGAAATATGCCAGTTGTGGTTCATTGGCCATATGTTTTGGATGTTCCTCTATTCTCAACCAGTTGTAGTTTGCGTGGGTGGAAGATTCTAATAGAAGATAATCAAACTGTCTTTTCTCTTGATTTAAAGCAAGGACTGCATATCAGAGATAGTGACCCAAAAGCTCTTCTGTTTTTTAAGGGCCCCCCTCCCCACTCAACTTCTGGGATACTCAGCACTGCCCATTTCTAATCTTCTTTTACATTCCCTGGATGCATTTTCTGTCTTCATGTAATGTATTTCATTATAAATATCTCCTCACTTGATTGGAGTCTGTATTCGTTCTTTGCTTTATTGTTTGGGGAACGATTTTACAGAGCAGAGATGGTGATGGGAATGGTTTTATTCTATTAGGAATAAGTGCGATTGAGAATAACATAAGGGACCTAATATAGATTGGATGCTTAAGAAAGATAGAGGTAGGGAAATAATAATTAAGCTGAGAAATGATGTATGGATAGGAGTTAGCCTCTTAAGATTTCAAGGCAGAAAGAAAATCTAGGAAACTGGGCACCTTGGGCCAATTAGAGGTGGTCAGTGTGGCCAAAAGGCAGACAGTGCCAGATTGCAGATAAAACAGAAGCAGGGGCCAGGCTATAGGAAGAGCTTAAAACAGTACTTGCTGAATAACAAAGAGCCTTGTGTTGGATACTGATATAGGCAGAGAGGTATACTATGTATACCTCTTATAGTCTAGCTGAGGAGATGACCCATGTATTAAAAATGTGACCATGTGACCAAATGATAGGTAGTATGTGAGCACTAGAGATAGTTTTGACTCGAAGGAATTAGGGGAGGAAAAAACTTACTTTTTGCTGGGGTTTCTTGTGGAAGGTTTCTTAAAGGGAGCTAGAGTTTGATCTGAGTTTTTCTCATAGGCGGTAAGGCTTGGATAAACAGAGTTGTCAGAGGGAGTGGCATTATGAGTGTAGGTCTGTGGAATACAGGAAGTACATTAGCTTGCTGGAGAGGAGGGATCTTCTTGGGCTGTGATGTAGGAGATGATGCTTGACCAGTAACTTGGTTTACCTCTGATGTACCAGGGGTCAGCAAGTGTCAGTGCTAAAAATAACCAGAAATAGAACTTGCTGAATACTTGGTGTTCGTGTTCTTATTCTAGATGAAAAGAGTTCTATGAGTGGTTTGGTGTATAACTTCTCACTCCTGCAACATCCTCATCAGCTACTTTTCTCTTGTTATGTAGTTCCACTCATGGGGAGCTGGCTGTTTAACAGAGTGCTAATTATTCTTGTATTAGAGAGATATTCCTCTTCTTTTAGCCTTCTCCAGTGGGTTCTATCAAATTCAGCCTCTCAATTGACCTAGAATAAGTCTGCTTCTCCTCCTGCTCCCAAGTGTGTGAGCCCCCTCCAATCTGAAGATGACATCATGTCTTCCTTGAGTCTTCCCTGCACCAGGCTACATATTTCCAGCTCTTTAATCTACCCTTTCAGTGGTAGTGTTTTCAAACCCTTCTACATCCTCAGTGCTGTTCTGCAAAATATTCTACTTTATCAATAATGCATTTATTTATTTATTTATTTATTTATTTATTTATTTATTTATTTATTTATTTATTTTTTAAATTTATGATAGTCACAGAGAGAGAGAGAGAGAGAGAGGCAGAGACACAGGCAGAGGGAGAAGCAGGCTCCATGCAGGGAGCCCGACGTGGGATTCGATCCCGGGTCTCCAGGATTGCGCCCTGGGCCAAAGCTAGGCGCCAAACCGCTGTGCCACCCAGGGATCCCTCAATAATGCTTTTAAAATTTAGTCTTCAAAAATGAACAGAGTACTCCAAGTGTCAAAATAATTAACAGGGCTTTTGGTGATGTTTATACTTATTAAAGCTGGTGAGATAAGCAAAGATTGACTCTTTTGTGAGTCATTGCTGAAATTTGTAGTCAGATTAGCTTTATTCCTTTTACAGAAAGCACATCGGGGATGGGTGACCAAGAAAAAATGATCATCAGACAGATTGTTGTTTGGTTGCTGGTACTGCCAGCTAAGTCTGAAACAGAAACAATATCATTACGTAGTATGGCTGTATCAGAATAAGCTCTTTGTGATGTATACATCCGTTATGGAGTGGGTTGAAGAGAGAGCCTGTTAAAATAGAGATTCCAAATATTTCTAATTTGAAGGTTTCAGAAACTTAAAGAAATCTTTAAAATTAAAGGAGGTGTTGATATTTAGATAGGATGTTCAATTTTGGTAGTTGGACAGCAGGAATTGATTTGTAACTTGTTCTACTGATACTGCTTTGTGTTTTACACGTACAGAATACTGTGTGGTTTATTTTGGACCCAATATTGATTTTATTTTTGTATGGTCAGAAGTATCAACAAAAATTTCCAGAGATCAGTAACTTATATAAAATCATCACTAGGGGTGCTTGGGTGGCTCAGTGGTTGAATGTCTGCTTTCATCTCAGGTTGTGATCCCAGGGTCCTGGGATTGAGTCCCACATCATGCATGGATGCTTCTCCCTCTGCCTGTGTCTCTGCCTCTCTCTCTCTCTCTCTCTCTCTGTGTCTCTCATGAATAAATAAATAAAATCTTTTTAAAAAAGAAACCTCTTTAAAAAATAATCATTAAATTCCTTCTTCATATTGTGGCATTTAAAAAATCAAAAGTGTAACTGGACTTAATTTTATGTTATAATGTATTATTTAAATGAGAAGTGAGCTGTACTCCTAAGCCAGGTCAGTAAAAAGAAGATGAGTAGCTCCTTCATAGATAACTGTTCTGCTCAAACTATGCAGCTAAATCATTTGTTTCTCAAGTTGACCTCTTCCTAAAAACCACATCTGTCCATGTCGGTCCACCTGCACTGTTAATATTTCCAGTAACTAAAAGTAGTCACCATTTGGGTAACAGTAATTGTTGTAGGGAAGATTTATCAATGGATGCTCAAATTCGTGAGTGAAAGTATGATGAGAAATGGTATTTATATAGTCTCAAGGTCTCCCCCAACAAGAAAAGTGTATGAAGGGAAACTAGTAATATTACAGCAGAGAAACCTAGTAGATGAAGCCATAAGCAAGTGATCACAGAGTAACCATCATCAGTTTTGAGACATGGATGGACACCGTCATGTGCCTTCTGGTATGAGGCATTGAGAAGGGTGTAACATTACCTGTAGTGTTGTGCTTGTCAAAATGCATAACCTGAATTTAGTTAGGAGGAAGCATTAGAGAAACCCACATTGAAAGACACTTACTCTTCAAGTGTCAGTCATGGGAGAGAGATTGTCCCAGATGGGAGGAAACAGACAACTGCATGCAAGGTGTGATCCTGGAACAGAAAAGGGACATCAGTGGAAAACAATGGGCAAAATGTTTATATAAAGTTGGCTCTAGATTATTTAGTAAGTTTTGTGTTGATGATTAGTTTCCTGGTTTTGATTGTAATGACTGGTTATGTAAGACATCACTTTTGGGGAAGCTGGGTGAAGGGTACACAGAAATTCTTTGTACTATTTTTGGAATGTTTTGTGAGCCTGAAGGTATTTAAAATGAAATTAAGCAACAACAACAAAAAGTAATTCAACTCAGCTGAGAGAAACTAAGACTTTCATGGTTTTACTTTGTGATGGCTCTCTTGATTGGTCAGGGGCTGGTCTTCTTTGCTTCCTAAATCTCCGCTGTGAGCTGAATAGCTGAGGTTTCTAAATAAGGGATTTGGGGAGAAGTTAGCCATTACCATATATTGGATTGCAACTATACTTTGGAAGGTTTTGTTTAATTAATTAATTTACGTATTTATTTTTGTACGGAGCTGTAATTACATCTTTGGGTTTCCAGTAGCTCTGTAGGTTATTTGAGCTTAACTGCTGTAGTCACTAGAATCCCTAGCTGGAAACTTAGCTCTGTAATTAATTTACTGGTTTGTTTCTGTTTTTATTATTAGGTTCTATATCCAGGTTAGTCTCATGGATTCTTCTGTGATGTGTCCTGTATTACTGAATTTTGTATTTGTTGATTGTCTCTTAGGAAGAGCTGATTTTTGTATAAGATATTTTATTTAAGCTGGAAATATCATACTAAATATATTATTTTTTCTTCAGAAAAAGACCAGTCTGGAGTTTTGTAAATATGATGAATATGTAAACTTCTACTGGCATAAGCACCAGGTGGTAACCTTTTATTGGTAATAATTAGAATGGAGGAAATTAATACATTGGGAAAGGTTTCTGTTAGCAAGAACAGTTGTTAATGTATGACTCATAGATTAAGTCTAGAAGAAACTTGATGAGGCTGTTTTGATCAGTGTGGATGGAAGAGGGAGGAACATGGACTTGGGAGTCAGAAGACCTAGTTTTCTATCCCATCCCTGCTTATTATTGTGTCTTGGACAGGTCATTTAACTTTTCTGAGCCTTGAGTTTCTCCTCTGTAAAACTGGAAGACAGACTGAAAAAGACAAATACCATATGATTTCACTCATATGTGGAATCTAAAAAAACCAAATTAAATGAATAAATAAACAAAAAGCAGAATCAGAGCTATAAATATAGAAAACAAATTGATGGTTGCCAAAGGGAAGGGGGGTGGTTGGGCAAAACGGGTGAAGGGAGATACAGGCTTCTTGTTACCAAATGAGTAAGTCATGGGGATGAAAGGCACAGCATAGGGGATATAGCATAGTGTGGTGACAGATGGTAGGCACACTTGTGCAGAGCGCGACTACTGTATATATATACACTTGCGCAGTCACTAGGTGTACGCCTGAAATTAACGTAACATTGTGTTACATTAATTAACATTGTGTGTATTCAACAACACAACTGACAAAACTTGGAAAAACAAAAAAGAAAAGCACAAAGATGACAGCATATGTCAGTGACCTCAAACAGCATCTTACAGGACCTTTTTGTTGGGCAGTTTTTCTGTATCTTTTACTCCAGAGAAATTACTTGCTTTTATATGTCAGCCACATTGGCCATCACCTCAGGATCTATTAGGCAAGTGTCGTTTTTTGGTAGACTTTCTTTGGTGCTTTAGTGTCCTTATCTGAAATCATTCGATGCAAATATGTACTAATTTTTTTTTAGAAGAAAATTTATTAGGAGACAGAGGGACAGGAAGTTGTATGGACAATTAGAAGGAAGCACTTCTGTGTTCAGTTTACTTTCAAGTTTTAGGTTTGAGTTGGCCTTTTGATCCTCGGGGAGAGAGCAGTGATTCCTAAAGCTTCAGTTATTGTTTTTGTCTCAAGTCCTTTCTTTTATTCTTAAATTTTCTGATTTTGACATTGTACCATGGTTACAAGAGTGAACATAATTGTTTTGAGGAATTAGACCCTGAAGTGTTTAGCACTAAGGGACATGTCTACAGCTTACTCTCAAATGATTAGGAGAAAACTAATATGTATGTGTACATATCTGTATATGGAGGAGGGGAGAATGATATAGTTGCTGTGGTGATGTTAACACTTGGTGAATTTGGGTGAAGGGAGTTCTTTGTGATTTTCTTGAAACTTTTCTCTAAGTTTAAAACTATCTCAAAAGTATACTGGGTTTAGTTATATCTCTGTACTCTGAGGAAGTTTGAGTCATAGTTTTGGGGTGAGGGAGGTTAGAAGCACCTGGATAAGCATAGATCAATAAGTGATAAGTGAGTAATTCAGTAAGTAGTAATTCACTGGCAAAAAATTAGTTGTTTCTGTAATTTAACCGTTTTTCCTTAGCCAGAGCAGAATTCGCCTTTTTTTTTTTTATTTTTTTTATTTATGATAGTCACAGAGAGAGAGAGAGAGAGAGAGAGAGAGGCAGAGACACAGACAGAGGGAGAAGCAGGCTCCATGCACCGGGAGCCCGATGTGGGATTCGATCCTGGGTCTCCAGGATCGCGCCCCAGGCCAAAGGCAGGCGCCAAACCGCTGCGCCACCCAGGGATCCCCCCCCCCCTTTTTTTTTTTAAGATTCTATTCATTTATTCATGAGAGACGAGAGAGAGATTGAGAGAGAGAGAGAGAGAGAGAGAGAGAGTCAGAGACACAGGCAGAGAGAGAAGCAGGCTCCATGCAGGGAGCCCAACGTGGGACTTGATGCCGGGTCTCCAGGATCAGGCCCTGGGCTGAAGGCAGCGCTAAACCACTGAGCCACCCAGGCTGCCCAGAATTCATTTTTTTATAGAAGGGCCTATCTAGTGAGCTGCTGCTATATCAAAGGAGAGAGGACTACTTGGAAGTGAAATCAGATGATTTAAAAAGTAAAGACTTTAAATTGTGTATTTATAAGACTGATACAAGAATAAGCAGAATGCAGAAGGCAGAAATATTAGGACTTTAAAAATTATCCAGTGCTAAAAAAAAAAAAAAAAAAAAAAAAATTATCCAGTGCTTAGATAATGTTTCTTCTTCCTGAGAGGTACAAGTTTTCTATAATTAAGGACTTTACCCTACTAGTTAGTAGATATTAATTTTTCCTTTATTTTAAATTACTATTTGATTTCAAAGTTAATAAAAATTTATAAGATATTTATTATCATTTTAGCCTTCAAAATTGTTTTCTAACCAAAATTAACTCTCCCTCTTCTTTCATATCCACAATGACATCTCTTTTGGAAATGCAGAAGCCAGCCAAAGGTAAGAGATTTGGTTTATTATGCAATGCTTCTAAGGGTCTTATGTGCATATTTTTGAAATACTGGTAATTTTCTTCTCAAAAATATTTTCTCTCTGTCACTTTTGTAAAAGTAATGCAAAGTGTCAGCTTGTTCATAAATCAGAAATCACTTATTGGCATAGGAGGGACTGGAGGTTTATGGAAAAGCCGTATTTGTACTTTGACCAATTCTGGCCAGTTTCTTGGCAACTACAACACAGATTCCTTTTGTGCTCTGCTGTTCACCATGGATTGGCTTGAAACTGGTCGTTCCAGACTGTGGTCAAAACCGTGCTAGGCAGATTCATCCATGTTGTTCCCCAGACAGCTGGGGACACATTCTTAGGCCAACAGAAAGCTGCCCTGGCCCACAGTTTCGTCAGGCAAATGTGCTTTCATCTTAGATTTAAGCTCAGATTCTAAAGAAACTTCAGTGGAATCCATCAGTTCTTGTATCTCTTAAGGAATTTAGAGGTGTGCCAGAGTGGGCACAAGGTCTGTATTTTTGAATTGACCATTTGCTGCCATTACTTGGAACTTGTCAGGAAATTCAGATTTTTATCTACATTCTTAGGATTTTGCTTTTGAGTCTATGGTTGAATTATAATTCCATTCTCTATTGCTAAAATATGTATAGACAGAGCTCTTTGGGACTGAATACTTTTTTTAATAGTTTAATATGGCACTGGATTTCTTTATATATGTCAAATTAACTTTATTAGTTTTATCTCTTCTGTGAAAAGGTATTGGATTATTTCAGTTTTCTGATTTTTTTGTTGGAGCCAGAGACCAGAGATTGCAGTAAAGATGTGAGGAAATATTACATGACCATTTAAAAACTATTCATGTTTTATTTAATTCAGTTGTGTTTTGATATTTAGAGAAAATGTTGACTTGACATAAAAATTATGAAGGACCAACACCACATTACTAGCATAGTAGTTATTTCTAGAAGAGGTATGCTTGGTGAATGGGAGATCTTTATTTTTTCCTTTTGTTTCTTTTTTTTTTTTTTTAATTTATTTATGATAGTCACACAGAGAGAGAGAGAGACAGAGACACAGGCAGAGGGAGAAGCAGGCTCCATGCACTGGGAGCCCGACGTGGGATTCGATCCCGGGTCTCCAGGATCGCGCCCTGGGCCAAAGGCAGGCGCCAAACCGCTGCGCCACCCAGGGATCCCTTCCTTTTGTTTCTGTGTTGACTTTGTGCAATGAATATTTCCTTACTGTTACTTGAAAAAAAATTTAATTTTAAAGGGATAATATTTAGAAAGAAAAGGGCTTATCTGCTTTAGGAAATCCTTGGCTGATGATTCCTAGAACAGTTTAAAGGTTCCTATAATTGCAAAATTGCTAAAACTTAAAGAGGATCATTCAGCATTGTAAGTGAGAACTGAGTGTTCAGTAGTTCCTAACTTTGTACCAGGTTGTGGTGCTTTCATATAATTTGGGGGAATGGAGCCAATCCAGCCTAGTGATGGAGAGCCTGGTGATAAACAGATCCCTGGTGGAAAGGCTGGTTCCTAATCCCAGCTTCCCCACCTGCCAGCCATCAGGGTCTCCACTTGTTTGTACCTCAGTGCTCTATGAACAGGGCCTAGCACCTGTACTGGCTATTCTAATGGTTATTTTAATGGTAGCTTCTCTACTGGAATTGAGAATTAGAAATGCAGTTGTTAAGGAAATTCCTAAATTAAAAAAAAAGAAAAGAAAAATCCCATAATAATTGAGAGAGGAGTGCCACTTAGAGTCCACTCTCTGATAACTACACACCATGTGGTGATGGCACCTTTGAAGTGAGAGCTAAGCTTACAGAAAAAAAGAAGTAATATAGTGTCTACTTAACCTTGTTAAAAACAGAATTAAATAAAAGTTTAAGATATGAGAATTGAAAGCTAGAACAGGGGGCCGCCTGGGTGTCTCAGTTGGTTAAGCATCTGCCTTTGGTTCAAGTCATAACCCTAGGGCCCTGGGATCGAGCCCTGAGTTGGGCTCCCTGCTCAGCAGGCGATATTATTTCTCCCTCTGCCCCTGCTCATGTGCTGTCTCTTACTCACTCTGTCCCTCAAATAAATGAAAAAAATCTTAAAAAAAAAAAAAAAACAGAACAGAAGAAACTTAATTTGAACTTTACATTTTATTTATTCTAACCATGCAGTAATGATTCTCACTATGGCTGACAAATTTTAGCTTGAAAAGTAGCCCCTACCAGGAATTGTGATGCACAGTCCTTTGGGACCACCTTCCATCTTCCTTTTTCTTTTCGTCCTAACCCTGTTGGAGTATTGCTAACACAGTGAGCCACCACTCTTGACAGCTACGTATTTCGTTTTGGAATCCTGTGGAGGATTAGTAATGGACAACATAGTGCTTTAGCCTGTGATAGCTTCTGGGCTCCAGGGCTCCTGCCCCTTCCTACATCTTGTCAACCATTGGCTTTCTCCTTGCCTCTTAGGCCTAGCCTTCTCATCACTGCCCCCTTCCAGGGAACAAATGCCTTCCTTGCCTGCTGCTTTGTGCACAGATATGAATGTTTTGACCATTTCCTGCCTTGAAGGCCTTTTTAACCAGTCATCCTGGGGGTTCCCCCCTGCCCGCCCCCTGCAGTCTTCATGTTGCTCATTTAGTTGTTCTCTGTGTGCCTTCCAGAACAGGTCTTACCTTTGCAGCCATCTTTTTCTGCAGTGTTTTGGCCTGTGGTATCCATGTGGCCCCTACTCCACCCATCCTACCCCCCCCTCCTTAGTCTCATTGTAACTATTTTTCAGGGAGTCTCAATTTCTTATCTAGACACAAGCAAGAAATCTAGCTTTCAAAAACTTAATTCTCCTTTCCTTTTTTCTTTACACCTTTGGCCCTTTGCCTTCCTGTATTCTTCCATCATTTTGAGTTAATTTCAGGCAGGAGATGGATATAAGTATGCATACTTAATTTACCACCTTAATCCAATTTCCTTTCTTTAAAAAATTAACTTTTAGACTTTTGGTCCAGGTAACATTGTGAGTTCAGACAGGTGCAATATCCTGCCAACTTCAAACTCACGGCAGCAACAGAGAAAATATTTTAAAATATTAAACTCATGTCATCATATTAAAAAACAACATAATGTAACTTCCGGGACCAGCAGCAAGCTGGGGCCGAAGCAGCATATTTACTGGGCCTTGGGATCAGAGGCCGATTCTCAGAAGTGATAGAAGTTCACCTCTTGCAGATTAGAGGGGGCCTGATGTATCAGGGAGGACCGGGGAACTCACCATGTGAAAACTGATTTGAGTGAGGCTCCAACATGAATGAAGGCTAAAGGAAAGGGTTTTGGCCAGCAACATTGAGCTGTCTGTGTAAATTGCAGGGCGTGGAGAATTGGACTTTGGGAAGACCAAAATCTGGGCTTCAGTAGCTGGGAGTGGCAGTGTGACTAGTCATGTAAAGATGGCCAGAAGGAGAGGAAAAAAACAAGCAACCACGTAACCATGAAACAAACTCCCAATTCAGATGCACTTGCAAACTAACATATAAAGGCCCAAGAGGAAAACTGTCATCAGGAAGTAAGGCAACAGCAAATTGAACACCAATAAAAAATAAATTTATTAAAAAAAAAAATGGAAGTAAGGCAACAGTGCCTGGTTGGCTCAGTCGGTTAAGTGTCTGCCTTCAGCTCAGGTCATGATCTTAGGGTCCTGGGATTAAGCCCTGTATTGGGCTCCCTGCTCAGTGGGGAGTCTGCTTCTCCCTCTCCCTCTGATCCTCATCCCTGCTTGTGCTCTCTCTCTCTCGGTCTCAAGTAAATAAATAAAATCTTAAAAAAAAAAAAAGAGGTAACAGACTCCAAAAATTATAGAGTTTGAACTACAAACTGAAATGATTTTAAAAACAGTTACACTTGGGGCACCTGAGTAGCTCAGTTGGTTAAGCATCTGACTTCGGCTTAGGTCATGATCTCAGGGTCCTGGAATCAAGCACTGCCTTGGGCTCCACAGTCATTGGGAAATCTGCTTACCCCTCCCTGTCCTTCCCCCCACTTGTGCTCATTCTCGCTCTCAAATTAAAAAAAAAAAATCTTTAAAAACAATTACCCTTAAAATCCTTAGAGACTTGATTATAAAATATGAAATAAAAAAAAAAAAGAAAATTCAACGAAAAAGCCTAAAGGATTTTTAAAAATCCCACAAAAAACCACCACCAAAAATGCATATTTTGGAAAGTAGTAAATGTAAAAGA
Organism: Canis aureus; assembly: GCF_053574225.1. Lineage (NCBI taxonomy): Eukaryota > Metazoa > Chordata > Mammalia > Carnivora > Canidae > Canis > Canis aureus. Next base: position 29,390,810 of record NC_135634.1, read on the forward strand.
TCCAAACAGAGAGGATCTGTGATGTTCCACCAGGTGGCATTAACCACCATCCAGATTCCAAGGTGTAGTCTTAGTACTTTTTATCTATACAGATTTTGGTTCAAACATGGGATCATGGTCCAGACTTTCATTACTTCCACATTAATACATGAACATTTTCTTTCTTTTTTATTTTTCATTTTATTATTTTTTATTGTTTTTAATACATTTATTTTTTATTGGTGTTCAATTTGCCAACATACAGAATAACATCCAGTGCTCATCCTGTCAAGTGCCCACCTCAGTGCCCGCCACCCAGTCACTCCCACCCCCCGCCCACCTCCCCTTCCACCACCCCTAGTTCGTTTCCCAGAGTTAGGAGTCTTTCATGTTCTGTCTCCCTTACATGAACATTTTCTTATCAGTGTTCTGTAGTTTTGAGACTATGCAATATTGCACATGAGTGTTATGATTTTTTTGAATCTGCTGTTTTATAACTACTTTCAACATGCTGTAGTAATCTTTACATTTCATTCTTTTAAAAATATCTTTATTTTCTCTAAGAAAAGTAAAAATGAGAATACATCAAAACATAAAGAAGACAAAGACCACTAATCTTATGCAGAAATAAACTTTATATGTGTAACTGTGTGTGCATATATATGTATATATGATAGTCATCATATTATAAATATTGTTTTGTAACTTCTCCTTTTTTCACTTAACATTGTGAAGGATTTTCCATGTGAAATAAAGGTCTATATCATTTATAGGATGTTTAATTGCTCATCGTAAAACTGTACCATAAATAATTTAACTAACTTCATTTTTTAAAGCAGGAAGGTACTTTTATTTCACTACTATGAACAGTATTATCTGTGTTGTAACACTGTTATAACATTATAAGTATGTTAAGGTTTTGTACTTAGTATATATTATATGTTTATTTTTCAACAGGTGTTTGCATATGATCACTGTTTCTGGTCTATGGATGAATCAGTCAGAGAAAAGTATGCAGGTAAGTACAGCATCCAGTTAACTACTATAGGAAAGGTGTTTTAATTTTTTTCCCATAAGTATTACAGCATTATTTTGTGTAACTTTAAAAACTATATAGAGAATTTCTTCCCATCTTTCCTGTTTTTACGTTGATCGGGAAATAGGAGATTGACAATGTGCTGTTCATGTTATAAGACAGTAAAGGTAGATGAATAGGGTACACAGTTGAGATTATCACACACATTCCCAGACTTTACATGGTACTTGCAGCACAAAGTAGCTGTTCAGACTCCTTTAGATGTCTGTGATGTGGTCTAGAGAGCTTGGTACAGGAGAGTTGAGCAAGGAAAAAGGAAACCTGTAGTTTAGTCTAGGCTTTGCTTCTGCCTGCTGCTGTGACTAAGCAAATCACTTAAGTTTTCAGTGTTCCATTTCTCTCTTTAATAGAGAGATTTTCTGGGGATCCCTGGGTGGCTCAGCAGTTTAGTGCCTGCCTTTGGCCCAGGGTGTGATCCTTGATCCTGGAGTTCTGGGATCGAGTCCCACATCAGGCTCCCTGCATGGAGCCTGCTTCTCCCTCTGCCTGTGTCTCTGCCTCTCTCTCTCTGTCTCTCATGAATAAATAAGTAAAATCTTTTTTTTTTTTTAAAGAGATTTTCTAAATTTACTTGGAATTCTGTTAATTCTCTTAAGCTCCTCAACAATGACTGTCTCAAGCTCCTTTACACCACAAATTTAAGACTGCAGGGACAGCCTTTTATTTTACTTTATTTGTAACTGCTTATGATACCTGTTTCTAAGCAGTATCTTTTAAATATTGAGTGTCATATTGTATTGACTTTTGTCATGAGACAAAGTAGTACTACAGCTGGTTCAAAAAGTTAAAGTTAATTTGCTCTAGCTGGCCCAATGGATTGCTTACAGATTGCTTCTGTATGGGAAGTAAGATGATGATACACTAATCTGGGAAATTAACTAGGAAGTGGGGCATAATGGAATGCTATTTATAGAATTCAAAATATAACAGACATAGCAACATCCATTTCTTTCATATTATAATAAAGACTCAAAGAGAGATTGAATGATTTTGTTTTGATTATTGGCATATGTAATTTAGCCTGTGGAGGAGAAGTTGAACCTTTCATTTCATTTTTGTCCATGAATGAAAGCTAGAAGAAATTTTCAGGATATTTTTCCCTGCTCTAGCTAGTATGTATTGTAGGCCCTATAATTAAAAATGGTCATTGAGGAAAAGGAGAGGAGATTGGATGTATGATTATGTTGAATTCTAGTACCCAGTGAATAAATCATTAGCTGGTGGTATGTAGTTGAATTCAGATCCATGGAGGTCCCTAGTATAAATTTTGGATATTTATAACCATTGTTTATAAAATTAGCAGTTCATTAGCTTTTTGCATTGCAGATGATTTTTGGCCAGTGTTTATTAATTCAAGTTCATATATCAGGAACTTTTTACTCTTTTCCTATCATGTGCTAGCTAGAAAATACTCAAAAGCCATAAACTTTTGGAAGCATTCATTGAGTCTAAAAATCTTGTGTGGAGATACAGTTTGAAAAAGTGCATTTTGGGGGGATCCCGGGTTGCTCAGTGGTTTAGCGCTGTCTTCAGCCCAGGGCCTGATCCTGGAGTCCCAGGATCGAGTCCCACGTCCGGCTCCCTGCATGGAGCCTGCTTCTCCCTCCCTCTGCCTGTGTCTCTGCCTCTCTGTCTCTCTCTGTCTCTTGTGAATAAATAAATAAAATCTTAAAAGAAAAAAAAAAAGAAACAGTGCATTTGTGAGGCAGTTGTTTTTGGTTTTCAAAAGATTGTTCATATGTAGTTTTGGCTTAAGGTATCCTTTCGTATTTTTTTTTCTCTCTTTTTCAGGTCAAGATGATGTTTTCAAGTGCCTTGGGGAGAATATCCTTCAGAATGCTTTTGATGGTTACAATGCATGTATTTTTGCCTACGGACAGACTGGTAATGTTAAATATTATACATACATATTTAAGCTTTAAAGATCATAACAGAGAAAGTAACAAAGAGAATACATATTGTTAGCATCTTATCAGTTAAAATTGATAAGGAGCATTTGACTTCTGTACCTCCGTGGTTACCAAGAAAGAAAATCTATTTAAAGTGAAGGAGTCGGGGATCCCTGGGTGGCGCAGCGGTTTAGCGCCTGCCTTTGGCCCAGGGGGCAATCCTGGAAACCCGGGATCGAATCCCACGTCGGGCTCCCGGTGCATGGAGCCTGCTTCTCCCTCTGCCTGTGTCTCTGCCTCTCTCTCTCTCTCTCTCTGTGTGTGTGTGTGACTATCATAAATAAATAAAAATTAAAAAAAAAAATAAAGTGAAGGAGTCATTTTTATAAAAGTATATTGTATATAGTTTGTCCAGTTGAAAACTATTTTTTATGGAAGAATGCTTCTGATATTTTTAAGAGGCAGTATGTGGTATGATTAAAAGAGCATGGATTCTGAGCCAGGGTACAGGATAGCCCATCTCGAGCCCAGCTCCTTTAGTTTCCTTTTCTGTAAACTGTTGGTAAGTATAGGCCTTCCCTATAGGGTTGTCACAATGAGTTTATCATTGAAAACTTATAGAAACAGCCTGGTCCTTAAAAAGTGCTGTTTTAGTTTTAGTTACTATGACATTGATAGAGTGTCAAGTGATAAAAGCAGCAATTTGTATGATTAAAAATACATTTATAAAAGCATTGCTTCTAAAGAAGGAAAAAGAGTTAGACTTAAGTTAGGACTATGTGTGATTTAGTATTTTCCTTTCTACTTTCCTGTGTTCTCTGAATTTTCTTTAATGAATATGTATTTTTGGTACAATGGAGAAAATAATATTATAGTGGAAAAAGAAGATTATTCTTTGGTTTCTACACTGTTGCCAAAGGGTAGCAAGTTAATTTGCTCTGGGGCCTATAGGGATAATGTGTATTTTTTGTGCTATGATTAGTGGCTAGGAGCAGTCAGAGTAGTATTCATCATATGGATCTCCCTAGTTAATTTTAGAAAGCTACTCAGACCTCATTGTTTTTCAGTTATTTTAGGTTTTTTTTTTTTTTAAGTATAAAGATGGTTAAAGAAAATTTTAATTTTCTTCCTAAAAGATGTTTACTTCAGATTTTACATGTGTAGTAGGAAAGTTGCTATATTTATTAGTTTTGTCATTTTATTTGGGTATATTTCTTATTTTGGGCATTTTGCTAAGTGCTAGTAATTTATTATGAGCAATGGAAAGAGGGTTATGTATTTAAACTTCTCAGAGACAGTAATAACTGTGATTTCCACTTTTTTAGGATCTGGAAAATCTTATACCATGATGGGCACAGCTGACCAACCTGGATTAATTCCAAGACTTTGTAGTGGACTTTTTGAACGAACTCAGAAAGAGGAAAATGAAGAGCAGAGTTTTAAAGTAGAAGTGTCCTATATGGAAATTTATAATGAAAAAGTTAGAGATCTTCTTGATCCCAAAGGGTAAAGGACTTTGAAACTCTAATGTTACAGTGTTGTGGATTAATACAGACTTATAAATTGGTTCAAGTGAAATTTTTTATATTGAACTCTGGTAGAGTTATTTATCTAGTTACTGTCTCTGTGCTTTTATCTGTTTATCTAGTTATTGTCCTTGTGACTTTGTTTTTAGTCACATTGAGCAGCTTCCTGCAGCCAGTTCTGGCTTTTGCATTTAGGGCTGAGTTGGGGCAGGGAAGTGTTGTCACATGCATATATTTGCCTCATACTGCCTTCCTCAGATATATCCAGAATCACAAACAAAAAATTATGCAATGAAAAATAAGTTACTTAGTATCAGACTGGTATTCTTAATCAAGTAAGGCTTTCTTCTTCTTTTTTTAAAAAAGACCAAGAAATTTCAGGTGGAATTAGCTGTTTTTTCTTTGCAGGCTATGAAGTAAGGGAAAGGCATAATCAGAGATTTGAAACCTGGACTTCATGATAGTTAATTTAAAAAATTCCCAGAGAGAAAGTGTGTCTCCTTTTATGGCATAGACTTTGAAAGAGAAGTGGTTCAAAAGTATTAGAAAGCCTTAGAAAATGCTATTCTCACTCTGCAGTCATAACTGAACCTAATGAGGAAGATAAGACGTATCTGAGGAAATCTGTCCATTGCACAGAGTTTTCTGAGTCATATTTTAAGGAAGTACAACTATGATGAGAGAGAAACTGATAATAACCACAGCCTGTGGCTTATGGATGTAAGAATGGTGTTTGTAAGGTCAAAGAGCCAAGTGAGCTGAGGTTTTACAGGAAGTACAGAGTTACTTACAGGGGACATTTAATTATATTTAGATGAAGAAGACAATCAAAGAAAGGTGGTCTTAGAAGCAGGGCGTTGTAGTGATGCTCAATCAAGAGAAAACATGTTAACCCCTCACTGATATCTGTTTTCTTTGACAAAGATGATGATCTTCAGGCCTTTCACAGTGACATTCAGTTAGCACTTGAATGTTCCTTTGTAAAACTTAACATCTGTTGAATGATCATCATTATGTGCCAGGCAATATGCAGGTTGTAGAGGAAGATCTCATAGCATGGACAGAATGAAAGTTTTGGAAACAAATAATCATAATACAATGTAATAATGCTTTTAAATTGTGGAAGAGCCTTATACAAAATAGTTGAGAGCAAAGATGGAATGGGGAGAAGGGAAGATTCCACAGAAGGTGCTTAATGATTTTTTGTGCTGAGTAGGAGTCTGTCCACTAAGAAGTTAGGTGAGAACCAGGCATAGAGGACAGATTGTGCTAAAGCATGGTGTAAGAAATCACTTGCTTGGAGAGTGACCTCACTGTCCAGTGTGGCTGGAGGGCACCAAGCAGGAAAGTCAAATCAGAGAACAAAAGGAGGCCAGAGGTGGGAAGGTCACAGCCTAGGTACCCACATCTTGCTGAATATTCTGTCCTTGTACTTTTCTTGACTCTGCCATGAATACTTGTCCTTGCACCTTCACCTCTGTGAAGAGTATCTCTCTCTCTTTCTTTCTTCTTTCTTTTTCTTCCTTCCTTTCTTTTTTTCTTTCTTTCTTTCTTTCTTTCTTTCTTTCTTTCTTTCTTTCTTTCTTTCTTTCTTTCTAGATTTTATTTATTTGAGAGAGAGAAAAAAGTGAACGAGAGAGAGAGAGAGAGAGAGGGAGAGAGCACAAGCCTGGGGAGAAGGGGTAGAAGGAGAGGGAGAAGCAGTTCCCCACTGAGTAGGATGCCCAACTCGAGACTCCATCTCAGGATCCTGAGATCATGACCTGAGCCAAAGGTACACACTCAACTGACTAAGCCACCCAGGAACCCCAAGCTTCACTTTCTTTGAGATCCCAGGCCTACTCTTGCCAGAAATTCTTAGCTGACTTCATTCCTGTGTTTCGTATTCCATAGGACTTGTGTGGAATTGCTTGAATTTTGTCTACAACTTGCCCAGAACCTTTAGTAATTTCTTGTTATGCTTGTCTTGTGTATAGCTAGTAATTAACAGCATGGGATTGGGGTTCACGTAGCTCTGCGTCCAGGTCCTCTAATTGTTATCTATGGAGCAAGTTCCTTATACTTTCTAGGCCTCATTTATACCAAGGATGATAATATTACATAATACCACAATGGGCTGTTGTGGAGATAGGCTGGGATGATACACCTGAGGTCTTAGAACATTTACTCAATAAGTGCTAGCTGCCACTGTTGTCTCCTCCATGAGAGTTTCTTGAGGATTTTTGCAGTGTTTCTAAAGCTAAATGGATTAAAAACTAAAGGTGATCCCTTTTTCAGTGAAAGACTATTTGAGAGAACTTAGTTGTTTTTTTAAGACTTCTTTACGTATGTCAGAGAGAGAGTGCAAGTGAGAGAGGACGTGTGTACAAGTGGGGCAGAGGAAAAAAAAAATTAAAAAAAAAAGTGGGGTAGAGGGAGAAGGAGAGAAAGAGAAGTTAATTTTTTAAATTAAATACAGATTTTATGAATTCCATATCCACTGTAAATAATGATGTAATTATGTTGTTTTATCCAGAAGATAATACAATATACGTTATCTTTAATAGAAAAGGAAAAATTAAAGGCTAAAGTTATAATACGGCATATCCTGAGATGAGACTTAAATCAAATATTTGTTCCATATTTACTTCATGTACAGTTTTATAGTAGTAAATGAAGTTTTTGGTGGCTGATCCTAGAGTACTAGAGGATTCTAGATCATTAGAAAATAAGCTCATAAAATAAGAATCACTCTCACTATCAACAAATATTCTTTTTTTATTGTAATGTTATATTTTTACAGAGCTTTTTTGAGATAGAATGTATATTCCATGCAATCATCGATGAATTTTCTTAATGTTTTTTGGTTGATATAATTAAGCATACTGTATATTCTAGGCTTTTGACAGATGCTCCTTGCTGGGTTTATTAGTTCTTTGTTTCTAAGCGGTATTTGTTTTTTAACCACAAATAAGTATTTAACTCTATTGAATCCTTTTCACTGCATTTATTGAAATGATTATGTGCCCCCTCCCCCCCATTTAGTCTATTAGTATAGTATGGTAAAGGGCATGAATCTTTTTCCAATGTTAAAACAACCCAGTAGCCCTGGGATCAGCCTAATGTTATATTTTTAAATCATTATTAAATTCAGTCTGTCTTTATTTGTGATTGAAATTGGTCTGGGTTTTCTTTCTTGCACAGTTAACATTTCTTGAGTTTCTCTGTTCTTTGTACCACATTCTGTGAAATGACAAGTAGATTGATTGTATTTATTTGACTCTGCATTCTTTGTGGTAGTAAATAGACATCCCACAGTGTACCCTTTTGAGTGATGTGATATTTTATCACATTATGAAGTTTTTCTTACCAGTCAAGATTTTAAATTTTGGTTTATATTCTTCTTAGATCAAGTTAATTGGTTCTTTTTACTTGGGATCTTTGTTGAGTTCACTACATATTTTTATGGAGCACGATTGAGTCCTTTTAAAAACAGGTTATTGTTTTAAAATTCTTTCTTTTTAATGAGCAGAAGTCGTCAAACGTTAAAAGTCAGAGAGCACAATGTTTTGGGACCCTATGTCGATGGACTCTCTAAATTGGCTGTCACAAGCTACAAGGTAATAACATCCTTTATGTAAACTGTTTACATTCACTATAGCAAATTATTTCTTGTTTAATTTGTGATGATTATTTTTCTTGAAATTAAAAAATATTACAGTAGCATTACTTAATGAGCTACTTTATACAAAAGTCTTAAAAAACTATATACGGCTATTATGACAGTTTAATTTTGAGAAAAGGTGTACACATTTGGAAAACATACCTATTCATCTATTGTGAAATGCACATTTTTTCATATTTTATGAGCTCTAAAATTGTGATATTCCTTATAATTGCATCTTAAAATTATAAATGGCAGCATTTTTTGTCCCTAGAAGTGCATAAAACAATGAAGTTGTTTATTATTTCATTGATATAATGAAATAAAATATATGAATTGGGTAGTTGGAATTCCAAGTCTGCTAACTTGAGAGGATCACTCATCGGCCTTTTATTCTCTTCATTTCCAAACTTACAGTTCTGCTTTGTGTGGATCCATCAGGCTTTGCGTGTTGGGGAAGTGGGGGTGGAATGAGATGCTGTGATGTAATATACATTGAATTAAGACTCAGAGAATGTTGATCTGGTGACACTTAATCCTCTTGTGTGACTCTTGTATGACTCTGGATCATCTATCTCACTAAGCCTCTTTGTCCCAAAATTTTAAAATGGAAATTAGTTTTATAGTCTTGACCATGTTAACAGGTACGTCCATTTGTATTTTGTTCATTTATCATTTGTATCATTTGGTCAATGATACTTCATTTAGTAATAAACATTTGTTACTTTGTTTGGTAAACATCTGTTGAACACCTGTCATGTGCCAGACATTGTGTTAGGTGCTGAGAACATAAAAAGTGAATGAGATGGTCCATCTCCTCAAGATGCTTATAGATGTTATGCTGTTTAAACATTATTCTTTTTCATTGATACAGCAAAATAGAAGATTATGATTTTTTTAAAAAATTTATTTATTCATGAGAGACACAAGGAGAGAGAGAGGCAGAGACACAGGCAAAGGGAGAAGCAGGCTCCATGCAGGGAGTCTGATGTGGGACTCGATCCCAGGTCTCCAGGATCAGGCCCTGGGCTGAAGGTGGTGCTAAACTGCTGAGCCACCCGGGCTGCCCTAGAAAATTATGATTTTTAAAGTTTTTCATATATGAGTCAGGGTTGTGTTGGCTGCAAATAATAGGAAAATATGAAAAAAATAATAGAATCTAAGTTCTTTGCAACATGAATTATATATTTTGTTCATTATTCTCAGTATTCAAAATGTACCTGGCATGGTAATAGGTGACTTTAGTATATATTTAAGTGAACAAATGAGTGAATGAAAGAATGAATGGTGAGAGGGCTGATACAGTGACTCCAAAGATACTGTTGGGGACCTAGATTCCTTCCAGCTCTCTACATAGAGCCAGCTCTGTGGTAAAGCCCTTGTTCTCATAGGTGAGGATCTTAGCTCTTAGAACCAAGGTGTGAGAGCATAACTATTCCCTTTAAGAAGTCCCAGTTTCACTAAAACTTAGTCCTATGGCCAGACTGAGTTGCAAAGGCATCTGGGAAATGTAATCTAGTTCCATGGCAGGGTGCTCAGCTCTGGGTTCTTTTACTAGAAAGAAAATGAGACAGGGTAAGAGGAGGCAACTAGTCTACTCTTTCATACATACCATCTTTCTTGTTTCTCATTAAAATCCTTCTAAGGTAGATTATATTATAGCTCTGTATTGTTATTTTTGAAACTAAAATTCAATTTGGTTAAGTAACTATTTTTAGAGCTTATAACATTAAAAAAAAATGAAGATCCCATCTCATGATCTTTCAGGTGCATCATGCTATCTCTTTTTTACCAGTAATGGCCACGAAGTAGTAAATCTGTGTAGAAAATTAGTTTCTTGATATTCTGTTTTCAGAAACAGATCTGGTATAATACATACCAACGTGGTGACACAGTGCTATGCTTGCACGAAGGGGTTACAGTTACTTTTGTTTATTGTTTATTCGTATAATCTAATTTAACAGTTGTCGTCTATTGTCATTAAAGAAAATAAATATTTTGAAATTTTTATATTAGATAATGGTTGGCATGCTGTATTTGTCCATCTTATGGGTCAAATGTGGCTTCTAAACCTTCTAATTCTCTCTGATTCTGCTACTTTATTTGGCACCTACAGAAAATAAATGTGTTTTGAGTTTTCAGAGACAGTATTGGCTATCATATTCTGTGGGGCTTAATGTTCATTGTAAAACAAAGTGTAAATTTGTAAACTCCAAATGTGGTTGACTGAGTAGTGAAGCTTGTAATGCATTTGATAGGATAGCAGGGTTTTGATATTTATTTGACAGATAAAGAGATGTGTGTCTGTGACTTGTTTCTACTTAGGATATTGAGTCTTTGATGTCTGAGGGTAACAAGTCTCGTACAGTTGCTGCCACCAACATGAATGAGGAGAGCAGTCGATCCCATGCGGTCTTCAAAATCACCCTTACACATACTTTATACGATGTGAAGTCTGGGGTAGGTATTCATTTGCTTGACCTTTTCTTTTTTTTTAATATTTCTAAAGTGGATCATGATTTATCATATTCCATTCCTTTCAAGTGTTAGATGACTTAAAGTCCTAGCCAGACTGGTTATCAGTTAGGACTCAGCAAGACACAGAAGCCACTGTAGGTTAAGAGAGGGGGATTTAATGGAGGGATTGGGTGATTACAGAGTTGTTAGAATACCTGAGGACGAATGGATTCTAGGCTGAATCTCTAGGAATAACAATGTAGATTTCATCCAAGAATGGTACTACCTCTGCGGCCACCACTAGAGCTGTGAGTTCCAGGCCTGCCTAATAGCTGTGGTCTAGGACATAAGAGTCAGTAAAGCTGCCTCTTAGTGACCTGGAAGCTGGAGAATGTAAGCTGAGACATTTGTAGAAAACCCCATATTTTCATGATCCTGCTCTCCAGCAGAAAAAAGCCAAGATAGGCCAAAGGGATGACCTCTACCTTGTTTCTGCTTTCCAAATCTGAAGCAAGTATATCTGCTTGGCAGAACCCAAGTCACATCCTGAACTCTGGCTGCAAGGGAGTCTGAGAAATATAGTTTTCAGTTCCACCCTGTCCAACTAAAGGAAGGTGAAACAGAAGTTAAACATGCTGATGGTTCACAGTCTTTGCCACAGCATTTTTTGAGCTTTAAACTTGGATGGCTAGCTGTATAAGTTAATGTTAACTCTAGCTGATTTAGTAGAGATTCTTTTTAAATGTTACCTTCTGCTAAATAGTTAAGTATTAGAAGGAACAAACTATACTGGGGAAATTGTATTATAAAATTAGTAGATTTGTAGAATGATTTTTTTGAGTATTTGGTTTTGAAAATTATGAAGAGTAAACAGAGCCAGAGATGTATATGCTCCTACCGCACTGAAAACTTCTCTTGTTTTTTTCCTACTTTTTATGTGAATATTTGCGTATTTTATTATGACGCCTACCCCCCAGCAAATTGGTTTCAAATACCAGAAGCTAAAATAATCATGCTGGCAAAATGCTATATTTTGGCAAGATTTTCATTTGCTGAAAGCATAGTTTTCTTTTTTTACCATCCCAGCAAGACTAGTGCAACAACAAAAAGTTCTTTGTTTTCTCTTTCCTTTTCAGCATAGAACAAAAAACATACTGATTTTTTTAACCAAAAATACTTTTGAGTTGGGAAGCTGAATATCCTTTTGTTAGCAACATGTTTATTTATGGAAGTAAATATAAATATATATATTAAAAGTTTTAAGAAATGATCCAGTCTATAGATTTGGGCATTGCTTTCTCACATTTCTTGTATTGTTGCTGAAGTATAAAATATGTTATGTGTGTGATTACATTACGGAATACTTTTGATAAAAGGAAATAATCAGTATATATGTGTATATATAATAACTAGAAAAATATGTAAATTTAATACCTGAAACTATGAAATAAGGGAATTACTATATATAAATAATATGAAAAATGTAAGAAAAGGTTGAGTTTTTAAGAGGTCATATTTGTAAAATATTAATTTTTTTCTACCAATAAGAATTGCAAATATTTTCTCTTAGGGTTATTGGTAAATATTTTGAAATTTGAAGCAGTCTTATAATAAAATTTATATTTTGTAAGTGCTTTTATATAATTCTCCATGAAAATTTTACTGGGTTCCCTTCAAAATGTCCCATTTTGAAGGGCGCTATTTTTCTGGGATAACTTTCACTCTTACCTGGATTAGTAGAGTTGTGTATAATTTGGGATGTATCTACCACTAGACCATATAGTTTTCTTATACTGCTTTTTTTTTTTAAAGATTTACTTATTTTGGAGAGAGAGTGCTCGCATGTGCGAACAGGGATGGGGCAGAGAGAGAGGGAAACAAGCAGACTCCCCGCTGAGTGTGGGCCTGACTCAGGGCTCGATCCCAGGACCCCAAGATAATGACCTGAGCCAAAACCAGGAGTTGGCTGCCTTCATCAACTGAGCCACCCAAGCGCCCCTTCTTAGACTGTTTTATAGCAGAATGAACTAGTTTTGAAATAACAGTAAATAATGTTTTAATTAAGGATTAGACAATAAGCTTATTCAGTAGAGATGTAGGACTTACTGTATTCTTTAACTGTTGATTTGTACTTGTTGATTTACTTTGCAGACATCTGGAGAGAAAGTGGGCAAACTGAGCTTGGTTGATTTAGCAGGCAGTGAGCGAGCAACAAAGACTGGAGCTGCGGGGGACAGGTTGAAGGAGGGTAGCAACATTAACAAGTAAGTTTTCCAGAAGCTTGCTTTTATTACTTTATGGATTTAAGAGCCAACTGGGGGAACTTCTGTGGTTATTAAAAGAATAAGATTCTGGAATGATTGAGGCTATAATGAAAAAACAATTGAGAATTTTTTCCATATATATATATATATATATATATATATATATATATATATATATATATATTTTATTATTATTATTATTTTTTTTAATTTATGATGGGCACACAGTGAGAGAGAGAGAGGCAGAGACACAGGCAGAGGGAGAAGCAGGCTCCATGCACCGGGAGCCCGATGTGGGATTCGATCCCGGGTCTCCAGGATCGCGCCCTGGGCCAAAGGCAGACGCCAAACCTCTGCGCCACCCAGGGATCCCTATTTTATTATTTTTAATGGACCAGAGCATGTTTTGTTTTTTTGAGATGCCTGATGGGACTAAGGAGCACAGTCAAGTCAGAGGTTTCTCAATGGCAGCTCTATTGAGATCTGGGGCTAGGTAATTCCTTGTCCCAGGGGCTGTTGTTGTATACTGTAGGATGTTTAGTTGGATCCCTGGCCTTACCCACTAGATGGCGGTAGTACCTGCCCACCCCCAGTTGTGACTATGGAAACCTCTCTGGGGTCCTTGCCAGCTGTTCCAATTGAGAACCACTGGTCTAAACTATGGAAAACAACCAAGGTAATTGTCTATCACAGTCCAAATGTTGATCTCAACCTGGGTGTCACTGTCAAACCAACATCAATTTGTGTCCTAGCCACATTGGGCTTTCCCTTGTATGACTGTTGTGGTGCTTATTTACACCAAGAAGCTAGCGTTTTAGAAGGTAGTGTTTTGTGTACCAATTTCTTCATATAGTTACATTTTCTATCTCAAAGCTAAATTATTAGCTCCTTGTGGGCAGAAATCCAAAAAGACACATAACCAGAGTAACCAACTGGAGATCATAAATTATCATCCAGACGCTATGCTATTATTATTGAGTGGTGATATGCATATATGTATGATATTATGTATGATACATGTATAGATATATGTGATATATATAGATACCTCACACACACACATATATGCAAATGTTTTTGCCTTGTACTAAGTTTTAATTAATTGTATTATGTTTGTGGCTTCTCTTAAAGATATGTGATGTTTGTGTCTTTATCTTAACCTAAAGGTTTACAGCTCATGTTGCTGTTTACAAAAATGGAAAAAAGTAATTGAGCTAAGCAGTTTTACTGCTTGCAGTAGCATTTGAAGGATATCAGCTTTTAGAGCTTACGTGTTTTTAAGCTGAGCAGTAAAATGCTGACAACAGTGCTGTTTTCATGCACGTACATCTCAGTGTTCAGTTTTTGTGTGAAAATGTGACATTTGATATACTCAGTTTTTTATGATTATTCCGGTTTGTTGCACCATGCAGGTCCCTCACAACCCTCGGTCTGGTTATCTCAGCCCTAGCAGATCAGAGTGCTGGCAAAAACAAGAATAAATTTGTTCCATATCGTGACTCAGTTCTCACTTGGCTGCTCAAAGTAAGCTCTCCACCCCCACCCTTTCTGGCACACTCTTGGTGGTTGGTAGAAAGGAAGAGAAGAGTAGATTTTTAATCCCTCCTGATTATCATTTCTTCTACCAATGTTCAAATTTAAAATCATCAGTCTCTCATAGGATAATCATAGGTTTAATAGATGAAGCATCTGATTCACCATAACCTGGAAGCAACAGGATTTGGGCACACGGAACCACACAGGTGCCTTTGAGATTTTGGGGTAGAAGAAGGACCTTGTGCCAATCTGATAGCTGAGTGAGTCATAGGAAAGGATTTCCACTGTCTTACAGACTCAGCTGGACTACTCTTTCTCACAGACTCCTTTTGTTTGACTGACATTTTGGACCTGTTTTTCTATTTAATGTCAAGGCTACTCATGATCATTTTAATTTACTTTCAGCTTCATAAGTTGTTTAAGGATACAGAGTAAAGCACATAGTCATTCACTTGTTAATTGATTCAATATGTATAGAGAAATACAAATGAGAAAGAACAAAAGCTATGAAGTGTGATGAGGAGAATGTACAGAAATGTCAGACCCTCCTTGCCCTCTGATTGCTCAGGGTCTGGTAAGGGAGATAAGTTGTGTCTTATGTAACACAAAATATTATAACAAGAGTCAGTGATTCCATTAGAGTGATAATAAGAACACGTGATAGGAGTTTGGTGAAGAGAGAAGCTATTTCCAGGTCACTTCCAGTCTTCAAGTTTCCCTTTAGTCCATAGAGGTGGCATGGTGAATTGGATATTGGACTGGGAGCTAGAAGATGGAAAATCCAGTGACAGTTTAACTTTGTATAGAGTTGCCAACCTGTAACAAAATATTTTTCTTAATATTCCTTTTGTTCCTTTTTTTAAAAAAAAGATTTTATTTATTTATTCATGAGAGACAGAGAGAGAGGCAGAAACACAGAGGGAGAAGCAGGCTCCTCACAGGTAGCCCAATGCGGGACTCAATCCTGGAACCCTGGGATCACACCCTGAGCCAAAGACAGACAGACGCTCAACCCCTGAGCCACCCAGGTGTTCCTATTCCTATTTTTTTTAATGTTTTATTTATTTATTTATTTGAGAGAGAGAGAGAGAGAGAGAGAGAGAGAGAGAGAGGCAGAGACACAGGCAAACGGAGAAGCAGGCTCCATGCAGGGAGCCCGACGTGGGACTCGATCCTGGGTCTCCAGGATCATACCCCAGGCTGTAGGCGGTACTAAACCGCTGCGCCACCAGGGCTGCCCCTTATTTTTTTTTTTTAACGAAGAAATAATTTTATGAGTCCTGGGTAGTTTTGTAATATGTTATTCTGTCATTGATCAAGAATTTATTGTATGCCTGCTACTCACTGTGGTAGGGGTTGAGAATATAAAGATGAGCTAAGCACAGATCGCTTAGTAGAAGACACAACTTCGGTGTTTTTTTAGGGGAGGGGGCTATTTTTAAATTTTAATTCCAGTATCATTAACATACAGTGTTACATTAGCTTCAGGTGTACAATATAGTGATTCAGCAATTCCATATGACACTGTTGCTCATCAAAAATGCCCTCCTTTGTCCCCATCACCTATTTCACCCATCCCCTCACTCATCTTGCCTCTGATGACCATCAGTTTGTTCTCTTTAGTTAAGAGTTGGCTTCTTGATTTGTCTTCCCCTCTCTCCCTTTTTTGGGTCACCTTTGCTTGTTTTGTTTCTTAAATTCCACATATGAGTAAGATCATACGGTGTTTGGTCTGACTAACTTATTTTGCATAGCATTATGCATTCTAGTTCCAGCCATATCTTTGCAGATGGCAATATTTTATTTATTTTTTAAAAAGATTTATTTATTTATTCATGATAGACATAGAGAGAAAGAGAGAGGCAGAGACACAAGCAGAGGGAGAAGCAGGCTCCATGCTGGGAGCCTGATACGGGACTCAATCCCGGGACTCGAGGATCGCGCCCTGGGCCAAAGGCAGGCGCCAAACCACTGAGCCACCCAGGGTTCCCTTTATTTCTTTTTATGACTGAATAATATTCCATTGTGTATATATATCACATCTTCTTTATCCATTAGTCTGTTGATGTACTCTTGGGCTGCCTTTGTGATTTGGCTATTGTAAATAATGCTGTTATAAACATAGGGGGTGCATTTATCACTTTGAATTAGTGTTTTTGTATTTTGGGGTAAATGGCAGCAGTGGGATTCCTAGATTGTAGGATAGTTCTATTTTTAACTTTTTGAGGAACCTTCATACTGTTTTTCAGAGTGTCTATACCAGTTTATATTCCCACCAACAAACAGTGCAAGAGGATTCCTTTTTCTTCACTTCCTCACCAAACACTTGTTCCTTGTGGTTTTGATTTTAGCCATTCTAACAGGTGTGAGCTAATACCCCATTGTAGTTTTGATTTGTATTTCCCTGATGATGAGTGATGTTGTGCATCTCTTCATGTGTATGTTGGCCTTCTTGTATGTCTTTGGAGAAATGTCTGTTGATGTCGTCAGCCCATTTTTTAGTTGGATTATTTTTTTTTTTTTTTGGTGTTGATTTGCCTAAGTTCTTTATATATTTTGGATGCTAACCTTGTATCACCTAAGTTTTTTGCAAATATCTTCTCCCATTCAGTCGGTTGCTTTCAGTTCATTGATTGTTTCCTTCCCTGTGCAGAAGCTTTTTATTATGATGTAGTCCTAATAGCTTATTTTTGCTTTTATTTCCCTTGCCTCGGGAGACATATCTAGAAAGATGTTGCTGCGGGTAATGTCAGACATTTCTGCCTGTGCTCTCTTCTAGGATTTTTTATGGTTTCAGGTCTCACATTTAGGTCTTTAGTCCATTTAGAATTTATTTTTGTGACTGATCTAAGAAAGTGGTTCAGTTTCATTCTCTTGCATGTAGCTGTCAAGTTTTCCCAACACCATTTGTTGAAAGAGACTTTCTTTTTCCCACTGCATATTCTTTCCTGCTTTGTCCAAGATAAATTGACCATATAATTGTGGGTTTATTTCTTGGTTTTCTATTCTGTTCCATTGATCTGTGTGTCTGTTTTTGTGCCAGTACCGTAGTGTTTTGATCACTACGGCTTTGTAATATAACTTGAAGTCCAGAATTATGATGTCTCCAGCTTTTGTTTTTCAAAATTGCTTTGGCTATTTGAGGTCTTTTGTGGTTCTACACAAATTTTAGGATTATTTGCTTTAGTTCTATGAAAAATGCTATTGGCTTTTTTTAAAAGATTTATTTGTTTATTCATGAAAGACAGAGAGAAAGAGGCAGAGACATAGGCAGAGGGAGAAGCAGGCTCTCTGCAGGGAGACCTATGTGGAACTCAATCCCGGATCCTGGGATTATGCCCTGAGCTGAAGGCAGATGCTCAATCACTGAGCCACTCAAGCGTTCTGCTATTGGTATTTTGATAGGGATTGCATGAAATGTGTAGATTTCATGGGTTATATAGACATTTTAACTATATTTGCTCTTCCAAGGTGACACAATTTTGACTTAGTCCATGAAATGTTCGTAAAGGAAGTTGAGTTTTCTTTTAGTTTCTACTCTTTCAAAGGGTTACTGGTATTTATTCAGCTTTACTTTCTAAAACCCTGCACACTATTTGAGCATGCTTTATTATGTGAAACTAGCCACAGTAGAAAA
Organism: Canis aureus; assembly: GCF_053574225.1. Taxonomy (NCBI): domain Eukaryota; kingdom Metazoa; phylum Chordata; class Mammalia; order Carnivora; family Canidae; genus Canis; species Canis aureus. The sequence continues at coordinate 29,408,837 of NC_135634.1, forward strand.
TTGTAGAGTATTTCCTTTGGCCAAAATGCAAAAAAAAATTTAGAAATTTAAAACAAAAGGATAAACAAAATTTGGTAATTAAAAACCACTTGTAGATAACTCTTGAATTGAAGGGGTATTATGAAACATTGTACTACCAAGGAAATAATTGTGCTGGTCTTCACATGTCAGGAATTAACCTTGAAATCTCATTTGTTTAATTTCCAGAAGGAATTTCAATAAGATTCTTATTTCTTCCTCAGACTTTCCATCATGAAGTCATGGATCTCCTGATCCTTCATGACTATTCCCTGGATATGCCGGACTTATAAAAGACATAATACTCGTTCTTCTGTTGTTTCAGTGTTACTAAGGCCATTGAAACAATGCAAGGAAATATCTTTTATCAAATTAATTCATATAGTTAAATGGCCTAGGTAATTATTGAGTATCCATTCCATAGGCTGGAGGCCAGGACAATCAAATACCATGCAAAATGTTTCATGTGCATTATCTTATTTACTTCTCTGAAGGCAAATGGTAGTGTTCCCATTTTGCAGATGTGACAGTGGTTACAGAAACAAGATTGGAATCAGGACTGACTTCGCTGCCCATCTTCTCTTGCCTAGGCTATGATTGTACATCTTGCCAAAGGTCACTTTTCATTAGAAGGAGAAGCACTTCACTTTTACCAGATGTTAATAGAAACTTGTGAAAATACTTGAACTGAGGAACAAAACTAAACATTTTAAAAACTCATGTTATCTTCTGTTTAGTAAAGTTGGGTTCTAATTGTAACCTCTGTGTGTTAATTCTTAGGCTAAAAAAAAAAGAAGTTTTCTTCATTTTTGTCATACTTTTTACTGAAAAAACATATGATCTTTCTGAAGTGGGACATTTTCACAAAACTTATTCTGATCTTTAAACAATTTTCCCAAAGTCCTCTTGGAATCCATTGGTATCCAAATCATTCTCCTTTGAAGTGGCTTTTACGTTCCTTTTGCTCTCTACTTCTTTAATTCTAAATTAGTCTGAGCCTCCCTGATCCTTGTTCAGTTTCATATGATTCTAGTATATTCTCCAGCATAAATATCATTGAACTCATAAAATTGCTCATCCTTTATATGGTTTGCAGTTTCGTTAAGAGTTTTTTTTTAAAGATTTTATTTATTTATTCATGAGAATACACAGAGAGGAGAGAGAGAGAGGGGCAGAGACACAGGCAGAGGGAGAAGCAGGCTCCATGCAGGGAGCCTGATGTGGGACTCGATCCCGATCCCGGGACCTCAGGATCAGGCCCTGGGCTGAAGGCAGCGCTAAACCGCTAAACCGCTGAGCCTCCCGGGCTGCCCGCTGAGCCTCCCGGGCTGCCGTCATTAAGAGTTTTTGCATTGAAATGTGTGGGAAATATCAGAAAGGGAGACAGAACGTAAAGACTGCTAACTCTGGGAAACGAACTAGGGGTGGTGGAAGGGGAGGAGGGCAGGGGGTGGGAGTGAATGGGTGACAGGCACTGGGGGTTATTCTGTATGTTAGTAAATTGAACACCAATAAAAAATAAATTAAAAAAAAAAAAAGAGTTTTTGCATTGTATTTGCATTATAACTGTGTTGTGCTCTTGATATTTACATTTGGGAATCAGGGAAAATGACTGTCCATGGTGGTTTGGCAGGAGATGGATGTGAGAGCTCTTCTCACTCTCCTCCAGCTCTTCTCTCAGTGGGTTGAGTGGCTACTCATTTGGTAAGTGGTCAGTGGAGAACCATTTCTTATCAAGAGGTTTTTTGCTTCTCTATGTAACCTTCTCAATATAAGCCTCTTAACATTCAAATAATTTCTGGTAATAAATGCTCAAATAATGAGTATCTTTTGACTTAATCCACCTTTTTTCATTATTACTGCCACTTATCTAATGAAAACGACTTTCATCTTGCCTGGTGATTGAAACATCTCCTTCGAGCTTTTCATTCCATTCTTTATAGTAAGTTATAATATCTTAAAATTAATACTCTTCTTAAACTTCACTCTCTTGAGTAACTCTCTTAGAGGCTGTTATGATAAAGTCCAGATTCTTTAATGGCTTGTGACTTATGAGGCCTTCAGTAATCTGACCCCTTCTCATGTCTTATTGTTCGTCTTGCTCTTGCTAAGATCAATTCTAGCTAAGTGATGAGTACTCTTCTAGGATTTTACTGTTACTCTATTTGGAACATCCTCCTCTCTTCAATCTCTCCTCCCACTCCCCTCCCCACTAACCTTTATCTGGACACTGCTTATTCATCTTTAGGTCTCAGATGTCACTTTCTCTGAAAGTCATCCCTAACCTTTCAAGACTGGGCTTTCTGCTTGTTCTATTTTCTATGACCATGCTGTGTTTATCCCTACTGTAGTTCTTGCCATATAGTATTTGCTCTCCAGTGTCACCCTGTAGATGGTAAACTCTATGAAGAGCTGAGTGAATAAGTACTTTCAGCTCTGCTCTGAACTAGCTTTATGATATTTGGTCCGTCTGTCAATCTTCCTGGGTTCCTTCCTCATTTGTAAAATGAAGTAATTACATTAGATGACTTCAAAGAGTTCTTTCAGCTTTAAAAAATCCTGCCTTCCAAAATTCAATTTCTTTCCTATGTCCATTTAATTTGCAGTTGCTACATTGGAAACAAAACTCATCTGATTTGCCTAATTAAACAATTAAAGAGTAACAGGAAGCTTTATACTTTCTCCTTGAATGAGTGCCAGTTCTTTTGTTGCTGTTTCTGTCTTGCTAATGGCACGAGGCCATTTTTTAATATAAGCATATTGTTCCTTATGCACAAGGGCTTTTAAAATATCAAGTATTAAAAATATATATCAAGTATTTATCGTTTGCCAGGTTTCCTTCTCCCTGCACAAATTGAAGCACTGCCTTTGGTAGTCATTGTCACAAATCCCCTTTTATCCCTTAACCTTTGCTGTCATGTGGGCTAACAGTGCAGTAGTTCTTGAAGGGCAGCATTCTACTATGGTGCTGTTAGTGACTGAATTGTAATCTGAGATGTAATTCCTGTGATCTTTATATATAACATTGGAACGTCATTAGTGTGCATCTTGACACTCTTCTTGAAGTTGCCAAAGGTGGGCACCAACAGTGTGAGATCAGTGTCTAGAAGTGAAGAGGAAAGCAAGTAATCATACAGACTTAGTGGAAATTGCTTCTGCTTTCTAGAGCCGAAATTACTTACGTTTCCTTCCTTTTCATGCATTTGACTGTATTTCCTTCAAAGGTATAATTAAGCAGTGTTTTCAGTGCAAAACCCAATTTTCAGTAGTGGATTGGCACGTTGTCAGTCATACACACACATTGTCTGTGATTGTATCGAACTGTTAGCAACACCTAGAGAATTATTTTGTCTCTGACAGTAGGACAGAATAACTTGGAAGGCTGGTCCCGTCACGGTCATGGTCATGGTACTTGTTCCTCAGGTCTGAGCTCTTTCTACATTGCCAAGTGTTACTTTGTTACTCTGTAATTGAGGATAGCTGTGGGAGAGTAGAAATCATATTGGACTTGAAGGAAGAATACCATTGGATTAGAATATTGTTCAGTTTACGAGTTCTGGATCTTTAAGTAGAGTATTTGACCTCTGTTAGAACAAACCTCTGGGTTTTTAATCAGTAAAATAATTGAGTTCACAAAAAGCTGCAAGGGCTGAGTCAAGTTTATGCGAAGATGGTATAAATCACAGCTCACAGAAACAAATTGTAGATATATTGATATTGGAAAAACTTTATATCTTCAGAAGTAAGAATTTTACATCTGTAACTGCTGCCCGAAGTAGAGTTAGCTTTCTTATGACCTGTGATTCCCCATATCAGCCTGTTTGATTATCTTGAGAATCTATAATTCAATGATAGTCTATGCTTAAGGAGGGTATTGAGTCACTTTTTTTGGGTAATATTTTTCATCTTGGAACCATATGTTAGTGTGTTATTAATTATTAGTGTGTTATTAATTATTATTGCTGTGTAACAGATTGCCCCTAAACCTTAATAGCTAGAAACAACGAGCATTTATTATCTCATAGTTTCCATGGGTCAGGATTCTGGGTGTGGCCTAATCAAGTGGTTCTGGCTGGCATCTTTCAACTGGCTGCAATCAAAGTGTTATCTGAGGTGGTCAGTGCAAGATTTGAGTAGGGTTAGATCTGTTTATCTAAGTGGTTGTTGGCAGGCTTCAGGAGATCGGTTTCCAAATTCCCTCTTGAGGTCTCTTCATAGGGCCACCTCACCTCATGACAGTGATTTCCCAAGAATAAGAGAAAACACCCATAACAGAAGCCATGATCTTTTTGCAATCTCATCTCAGAAGTGACATGCCATCAGTTCTGCTGTATTCTGTTCCATAGAGGTAAATCAGGTAAACCCTGCCCACACTCGAGGGTAGGGAATGGGGTACTGAGGTATGAATACCAAGAGGTAGGAATAATTGGGGGCTGTCTGAGAGGCTACTTGCCACAGGTAGATTACACACAGCCTTTGGATTGTAAAGTAGAGTCAGGATGGACTGGATTTCTAGTTTGGTAATTTTGAGTTATGTCTAGTTATTTTTTAATGTTCTCAAGTGGAAGTAGTGTTTTGAATTTGTTGGGGCCCATTCTAATGCCCATTTCACCATACTTATCAGTTTTAGCATAATGAAGATGACTGTCTTTTTTTAGCACCCTTGTCTGAACAGGGGTGGTCTAAGTGGTTGTGTAGAAGATAAGCCTGTTATAGTAGTTTTTGAAGTGCTATCAGAGGGAATAAAATCAGGTACCTCAATATACCTTTGTTTTATAACAAATTATACCTTATGTTTGAAAAATTTATAAGGTTCTTGATAGCTTGTAACAGCCAATACTTTCCAAGCCATTATTTAGGCTTCCAAGTACATGGCATTATGGAGTAGATTATTGGTAATCACTCTTTGATCACATAACAAATAATATTGCTCAGTTTCTCTAAGGAAGATTTTTAGGCATTTAAGAAATCATTGTTTTTTGAGTAGTCTGCTTAGAACCAATTGTTATTAAACTAAAATAAATGTAAGCTTCTCCGTATTTCCCTGTCTTTTCTTAAAAACCAGATCTCCCTTCTGCAGAAAAGTAGCTTGGCAGAGAAGAAAGAGCATGGGACATGAGTCAGTATATCTGTATTTTAGTCCTAGCTTTGTCTTTTAAATACATATTTGACCTTGGAACACTCTTTTACCCTTTCTGACTTCAACTTTCTCATATGATGTTTTCTTCCAATTTAAAAATCCTACTCAATTTCTTTCTTCATCTAGGACAGTCTTGGGGGTAACAGCAAGACAGCCATGGTGGCCACTGTCAGTCCAGCAGCCGATAACTACGATGAAACCCTTTCAACTCTGCGGTATGCAGATCGCGCCAAGAACATCGTGAACCATGCTGTGGTGAATGAAGATCCTAATGCACGAATTATCCGGGATCTCCGGGAAGAAGTAGAAAAGCTCCGAGAGCAACTAACCAAAGCAGAGGTATAAGGCTCAGCCAAGCCACACTTTCTGGGTCTAGGAAAAGCTAGAATTTGAATTTTCTTCCCCTTACTAGCTGTTAAGTGATAAGTACTCTACTTAGAATTTTTGAGTTTCCTATAGGAAGAGAAATTTGAGATGGTTGGTAATAAAGACACATAGATTGTCATAGTTGAAATTTAGAGAGTTTTTAACAGTGAAAGGATTGAACAAGAGGAGAGAATAAAGAGAATGGAGAAAATGTTTCTTTCCATAGTAAAGGCTGCAGCCAAGAAGAGGTATAACAGAATAAAGGAGGGAGATGCTTGAAACAAAATGTATGCAATTTTAGTGCAGGAAATGGTAGAGAGTTACTGGAAGAGGACTCAAGCATATATTTGTTGTATTATTTGTTCACTGGTTGAAGGCAGAATGGATATCTTAAGGAAGTCTGTCATATCTTAATAATTAATTTTTCCATGTTGTGGCTTAATTAGGTTTGTAGAAAAAAATATTTTCTTTTTGCTTTTTTGTTATATATCTTCAATTTTATTTTTTTCTGTGGGGTTACAGTTGAGGGGAAACAGAAGTTTGGGTTGAGGAATAAACTGTTTTCCCAAAATTATATCCTGAAAGTTTTAAATAAGTAGCAGAAGAAGGGGAAGATAGGTAGTTGGTAAACTGGGGCCTAAGGTTGCTCTCACATTTCTGCCTCTAGGACTTCTGTCCCAAACCAAATTATAACAGAGAAGAAAACTATTCTATATTTTGCTGATTAATGATCTAGACAAGAGACAGAGAAGGCAGTGCCACCACAAGTTCCCAAGAAGGAGGGGCACAAGTTTGTTCATTCTACTGTCTGTGTCTGAGATACAATCCCTTAGAGCCCATCAAAGAGTGGGAGGTAGCTATATGGACTTGATTTGCTTCTGGACCTTTTCCAGAGCTTTCTGTCCAGCTATTGCCGATGAATGGCGACAAGGAAAGCGAGACCAGGGCCACACCCACCACGGCCCCTTCAGATTTCCAGAATAAGTGTTGTTCCATCAGAGCTAAACCGTAGCTTTTGAATTCATTCCTCTTAGAGGAGCTGCATGTGATTTTTCTCCACCTACCCTGTAGAGCCACACTTAGGTGGTTTTGACGCGAAAAGTAGAACACAGAGCACATTCCTCTGCCACCACAAACTCTTCCGCTAGCCAGCACAGTAGATTTGAGGTGCTCACTGACTGCTTCTCTGCCTGCGTAGGAGCCTCTGCTCAGCTGACTGGCTACGTGCCTCCGTCAGGATGCGTACACTGCAGTCCAGGTCAGGGCTGCAAAATGCTGGGACTCCTTGTCAGGGCCAAGACCTTGCTGGGATGGCCCCACGGCCACCTGTGGACTGGGCTGTGAGCTCACATCCTCGGACCACATGGCCTTCTGGAAAGGCTGCGGCGTATCTGGTCTAGTGCCCCATCCCCTCCGGGGCAGGGCCATCCCTGTCGTGGCCATCTTGCCCTGTGGATGATGCCAGGCCCTAGAAAAAATATAGCAAAATTACCTATCTATTTAGGGGCGCCTGGGTGGCGCAGTTAGGTAAGTGGCTGACTCTTGGTTTCAGCTCAGGTCATGATCTCAGGGTCATGGGATTGAGCACTGCCTTGTAGAGCTCTGTGCTCAGTGGGGAGTCTGCTTGAGATTCTCTGCCCCTCATGCTCACGCTCTCTTTCTCTCAAATAAATAAATCTTTTTTTTTTTTTTAAATAAATCTTTAAAAAAAAAAGAAATACCCATTTATTGAGAGGTACCCTATTTCCACTACCCTTTGTACATTCTGTAATGTAAGGTGTTTATGTTCCATTATTGAATTTGAAACCTATACAGTTCTAACCTACAACAGAATTCTCATTCTCTTTTCAAAGGTGAAATAAAATACCAATTTCAGGATTTCTAGTTTAATTAATATTCTTTACTCACGATTTTGCAACGCCGTGGAACTGTTTCTTGGGGTCAGGACCATAGTCCTTTTCTTTCTTATAACCTGTTTTCTGGTAGTAAGTTGGTAAACCAGAATCAATACCTGAAGTCATCAGTAAAGATTAGAATGAATCCCACATCTGAGTCTAGGTATATGACCTTTTGGAATTTAAAAATAAGCCCTTGAGAGCTTGAACTTTCTGTTCAAGCTAAATGAAATTAGATCTTCACAGTAACAGTAGGTTGGAGGAAAGCAGTGAAGTCTTCCTTTCAAGCCCACCATAGGTAACTGAATGAGCTCATGGGATGAATCCAGTCTGGATTCTGTGCATCAGTGACATACATTGTTCTGTCTTAGGTAGATCGGAGATCTCTGTGAACTGTAGAGCTGCGAGGAGGCAGATTGTTACGTTTTCGTTCTGGATTTAGTTAATGCTTTCTTCAGGGTCTGGTACAGACATTTCATGTAACAAATATTTTTTGCTTGTAGGCAATGAAATCTCCAGAACTAAAGGACCGGCTGGAAGAATCAGAGAAGCTAATCCAGGAAATGACTGTGACCTGGGAGGAGAAACTAAGGAAAACCGAGGAGATTGCACAGGTTCGTGCCTCCTGATTAAAGCGAGAGAAAGCTCATGGCAATTTGTGCAGTGTAACTCAGGTGGCATTTCTGGGTCCTTTTTTGATTTTTAGCCTTGAAGATGGCAAATCTAGCACCATTAATAAGAACCTAGATCTAAGAGTCTGTACTTTACAAAGGTAATTTGGAGGATAAAGAAGACATAATTACAATTAATAGTTCATTATGTAAGAAATAGTTTCAAGGTCATCAACATTTTTTAAAGGAAGTAACTACTTTGTAGCCTCTGACTCTGAACCCCCAATTCTATTAAGTGCTTTGCAGACTTAAGGAACTTACCCAAACTACAAAATTGGTAGTGGTAATTAAGATATTAGCCTCTGGCTTTGTTATGACAACTCAGTAAAAGTAATATGAAATACCTAAATCTGAGCTGTCTCTCATGTTAAAAATACTTAATACAGGGGGCACCTGGGTGGCTCAGTTGTTAAGTGTCTGCCTTTGGCTGAGGTCATGATCCCAGGGTCCTGGGATGGAGTCCTGCATTGGGCTCCCTGCTCAACAGGGAGTCTGCTTCTCCCTCTCACTCTGCCTGCCACTCTTCCTGCTTGTGCTCTTTCTCCCTCTATCAAATAAATAAATAAAATCTTAAAAATAAGAATACTTAAAACAGGTAGAGTTATGAAATTTTAGGGTGGGAACATTAGCATTTGAAAAGAATCCTAAATGTCCAGTTGTCCACTTAGTAAAAGACTTTACTCCGTGCTTTCCTGTTAGATGAGTATTCAGCCTCTGTTTTAGAAATATATGTAGCAATGTGGAAGCAGTACCCCCTCAAGCAGCCTTTTCATGATTGGACAGCTCTGATGACTCTAATACTAGCTACTTAATCAAAATCTTTTATTCATTTCTGCTCATGGTCCTTAGTTTGATCTTCCAAAGCTGAGAGAATGAGTGCCCCACATATATAGAGTAACTAAGAGTAATAATAATAATAGCAAATATTTATTGAGTATACTGTGTTGGGCCCTATGTGAAGCCCTTTTAAATTATAATATTTTATTTAATCCCCCCCATCAACCCTACAATATAGGGACAGTTATTACCTGGATATTTAAGGTAACTTCTGCTTCTTCCCCTCCTTTTCTAAAGTTAAAAATCTCTAGGAGGCGCCTCCGTGGCTCAGATGGTTAAGTGTCTGCCTTCAGCTCAGGTCATGATCTCATGGTCCTGAGATCAAGCCCCATGTTGGGCTCTCAGCTTAGTTGGGAGCCTGCTTCTGTCTCTGCCTCTGCCTCTGCCCTTCTGCCTGCTTGTGCTCTCTCTATCTCTCTCTCAAATGAATAAATAAAAAAATATTTTTTTAAGATTTTTTTTTTATTATTTATGATATATATATAGAGAGAGGCAGAGACACAGGCAGAGGGATAAGCAGGCTCCATGCCGGGAGCCCAACGCGGGACTCAATCCGGGGACTCCAGGATCACACCCTGGACCAAAGACAGGCGCTAAACTGCTGAGCCACCCAGGGATCCCCCTAAATAAAAAAACTTATTTTTTTCAAAATAGTGTTTTCAACTGTTCCCCATATTAGTAAATACATAGAACATACAAAATACATACAAAATAGTGTTTTCAACTGTTCCTCATATTAGTAAATACATAGAACTTGCTACTTCTTTTGTCACCCAGAAGGTTCCATCCTCAAATGTGCTGTCCAGAATCGACCTATACATCAAGTGTTGTAGGATGGTACTACTATTAAGTAGCTTAAAGTAGGTGTTATATTAGTGCAGGCTAATTTTTAAATATTTTTTATGATCATTTTCTTTCCTTCTTTCTTTTTTCTTTCTTTCTTTCTTTTTTTTTTTTTTTTTACAAATTTTATTTATTCATGAGAGACACAGAGACAGAGGCTGAGACATAGGCAGAGGGAGAAGCAGGCTCCATGCAGGGAGCCCAATGTGGGACTGGATCCCGGGTCTCCAGGATCACGCCCTGGGCTGAAGGTGGCACTAAACCACTGAGCCACCCAGGCTGCCCTATTATGATCATTTTCAAAATAGATAAAAACAAGAGAAGAGTATAATGAATCCACATGTACCATCACCCAGTTTCATTGAAAATCAGGATATGATCCAATCTTGCCTTATCTGTATCCGTAAACTAGGTTATTTTAATCCATATCCTTCAAATCTCAAGAGAATATCCCAGTACATGAATTTTATTTCTTATTTTATATCTCACTTTTTGTTTTTCTTAGATTATAAGTCATTCTACTAATTATCCAGTGTAGAGCTAATTTGTGTGAGCCTTTTTGAGCTACTCCAAAAAAAACCATTGACTTTGAAGTGCTATTGTATTTGAGTTGCTGTGCTGATACAAGCAGGGTAGGTTTAAGTGAAATTGGAGTGCTCATGCTGGTGAATCTTTTCTTACCTAACTGTTCTCTTCCTCTGTCAGATGTCCCTTTTGAGGACTGGGCCTGATTTTATCCAACACTTCATTTAACACCTTATCTTTGCAAGCCCCCAGGCTTTCCTGGTTCTGAACTTGCTTCTTTCTCATGGGAAAAGACCTGGTCTCTTGGTCATTGACCTTTTTTTTTTTTTTAAAGAGACTAGCATTTCCTAAAATGTATTTCTGGCAATATAGCCACCAATTGTTAATAAGTCTTTGGGGAAGAAAAATGGTCCATGGTCAGATAACTTTGGGATGGTGTCCCTAAAAATAGCAAAATCCTCAGGCTGTGATTTAATTATACTGCAAACTTACTATGTGGCTCCAGTTAAATGACTTAGTTTGTCTTGTCTTTCCTCACATCAAAGGCTTTTGGTGCCTGTGATTCATTACCACTTGCTATTTATATATAGTCAAAGATACCCTGCTCTGCCCCAATTCACATACCTTAATCCTAGAGCATTGATTGCAGGAATCACGAGTATCCCCTTATATGCATACATTTGTATGTTGTGTGGATTCAGAGACAGGTAGGCACAAAAAGGAAAGGTTCATATTCTTATGAAAATAGTACTTGAATGCGTATGCAAGTTTTATTTTGGAACAATCAAAAGACTGATGTTTTGAGTGCTCACTGTGTGTTATGTACTGTGCTAGGTGCTAGGAATTCATGGTGGATAGATAGGATCCATGCCCTCATTGAGAAATGATCAAGTAAACAAGTATGAGTTACCAAGTATGAGAATAAGTAGGCTTCAGATAGAAGAAACAGGTGTAAAATCTCTTAAGCTAAGGAGAACATTCTTTCAGGGACCTGGAAGAGTTCCATATAACTATAGCACAGACTCTGAGAGTAGGAGTGATAAAACATGAAGACAGAGGAAACAGGCCAGATCAAAGGGCCTTGTGGACTTTGTTGAGGGAGTTTGGCCTTTATCCTGGTTGGGGAGTCACTGAGGCTAGCAAGAGATTGTATTGAAAATTTGGCCTTTTGGAAAGATCACAGTTGGTAAAATGTGTATGTACAGAATTAAATGAGAAAGACGAATTCAAGATGTTAGATATTTTCAAGAATGAAAATTAAGAACTCTGTGGTATACTTGGTTGCTATTGGTAATGGCTTTATTTCTCAAAATAAAGTTTTAATTAACAAAATAAAATAACATATTTATTACATATTTATTTAGAAAGAGAAGTTTAGGAAGAGAAGAAGTGCTATAATTTATAATACTATGTCCTAAGATTATATATTTGAATCATAAAGTTATTTAGTAATTATTCCGATATAAGATCTTTTATATCTTGCTGTGTCAATAGCTATAGAATTAATACTTCTCTAATACATTTATAGGAGCGACAGAAACAGCTTGAGAGTCTTGGAATATCTCTTCAATCTTCTGGGATTAAAGTTGGGGATGATAAATGCTTCCTTGTTAATCTGAATGCTGATCCTGCTCTGAATGAACTTCTGGTTTACTATTTAAAGGTAAGGTGCTTTGCTACTATTTACTGCGATAATACAGAACAATTTTTCATAGTATTTTTTTAAACTTGGAGAACCATGCTTGTTCCAAAATAATGAATTAGCAAATTGTTATTATTTGAACAAGCTGGAGTATAGAAAAATCTTGAGTTTCTGGGATTAGTTTCCCTTTTTTAGTCTTTGAGTGATTTAATTCAACCTAGTAATATAAAAAATAATATTCTGATATTATTTCCAAGAAATTAAGTAGTTTAGCTACTATTATCGACTATGAATTATACTGGGGAGTTAAAGAGATGACTTTAAAACTTAAAGAATGGCTTTTAAAACTAAATGATTTATTAGTAGACTAAAGCTTTCATGGTATATATGAAGCACATTTTTTGTAAATGGTTAGATTGCAAGAGGAAATGTTTAAAGAAAGTTATGGTGTGAGGCCACTTACTATGAATTTTGTGTTTCCAGTAATTTAGGAAAATTTAAAAGTTTTATTATCAACTTATAAAAAAATAAGTCACTAAAAGATTGAGGGGACCAGAGTATGAAACAGAAAAAACCCCAAGTAGTGATGGATGTTGAAATCTGTAAATTGTGAGATATCTCAGGGAGACAAGAGACAACTTCAGAATAAGTGGGAATCCTGAGACACTACATAAATTATTAGGAGCTCATAAAATTGCTTTGTCATGGCCATAGCATAAGTGAATTAAATAAGGGACTACATGATTCTGGCATGTGGTTAGTAAATACGTGGAGGAAGTCCCCCCCCTTACAAAATAGTCACTATATATGTAGGTTTAACTAAGGTGACTAGGAAGTTAAAGATAATGAGCTTGTGAACTTAGAAACTGCTTTAAAATAAAAAATAAAAAAACAAAACAAAACAAAACCGTGGCTTCGTTTCTAAAGAGACTAAAGAATTCACGACACATTGGCTAGTTCCCAGTTTTTATCAAAGATATCTTGTCATAATTAGGTTTGTGTTATTTTGCTGAAGCCCCATTATTAATGAGCGTCTGATACCATGTTTTATTACGCTATGAATTAAATTGTGTTTTTGATACATACAGTATGTGTGCACTTTCAGGTATTGTGCTCGAATGGGAGCAACATGAGAGTAGCTGGGAGATGACTGATGTTTTTGTCTGGGGTGCTGCTTAACAAATGTGTGATCTCAAGTCTTTTGCCCCTTTCAGTCTATACATTCCTCCTCTATAAATGGATGCTTTGTCTGGCTACCTCAAAGGTTCCTGTGAGGGTTAAATGAGATTTGATATATACAAGTACTTTATAAACAGAAGCACTATATAAATATTCCATATTTCATATTTGATACTCTGTGTGGCACCATATATTATCCTTGTCTATTGAAAAAAGTGTAAATGATTACATCACATTCTGTGTTTCTTAATGATGATGGTAGCATTTTGTGTTAGAGTTTCAGCTATAGATATCCAAATGCTTTAGGAGAGGTGCTGTATATAGTTAAGACTCAAATAGTCTGCCCTTTTTATTTCCCAGGACTCTGAATTCTTTTTCATTCTGAGGTGATGAAGTTCAAATTGGAACACACAAACATATACGCCCAACAAGAGAAAAACCTGATTCATATCTGTTCCTTAACTAAAAAAATCAAACAAAGAAACTATTTAAAGACTTTTGGAGAGTAGTCAGAATATTTCTGGTCATCTTGTGTGGAGGTGTCGGGATTCTGTTTCAGACTGTGTGGTCAACCCTGTTTTGGCAGAGTTTGAGGCAGTGTTGATTTCTTCACTGCCCAAGCTAACCCCACGACAAAAGCATATTCATGACCAAGCACATTCAGAAGGATGATCTCAGTCCAAGAACAGTTTTTTGCTTCAGTAAAGTGATACCATGATGTGGGAAGGAGGAATTTGGAGGCTGAGCATTTTTTTATTTCTTGCCTTCGAATTCTGAAATCAATTTAGATGCTGGGCAGATGACTTCACATCCCTGGGTGATTTTCAGCACCCCATCTATAAAATGAGGGCACTGGATTAAATCACCTCTAATGTTCTTTCTAGTTCCAAGTGGTAAGATACTCTTCCAGAATCCTCTATTTATTTATTTAGTCTGGAACTGGCAGCGACAGAGTATGGTGGCCAAACCATAGATGGAACATAACTCACAAGATAATTTTGCATATAATTTGCATGCATGGGCAGTCCTCGTGTTGCATGGTTCCAACACACACAAATTCCAGTTACCACAATTTAGTAAATAATGTTGATGCCAGTGCTGTTCGTGAAATTCTATGTATGCAGCCAGAGAAATTTAGTGAGGGTGAGTTTATCAATGTAAATTGTGAAAGTGTGATGAGAAGGATGAAGATATGCCAGAGGGAGTGACACCAGAGAACACTTCACATTAAAGGAGCTCTTGGAAATATTTCGAAGCATCAGGAGCACAGAGGTTAAAATGGTAGACACTTAAAAAGGAGTATCACAGTTTTCCACAGCACAGAAAATATGCTCAAAATATGCTCACTCTATATTGTATTTTATATATATATATATATATATATATATATATATTGAGAAGAAGAAGGCAAGTACTGTTCAACTACTCTGGATAAGTTTTACACAAAGGAAATGCTTTAAATTTCAATGTGTCTGATATTCTAAATTACAGTATTCTAAATAGTTTTACTACTTCTTCATTTCTCTGTATGTTGTAACAGTAAGATAATTCTTAATGATGTTTTTACAGACTTAAAATTTATTAATTAGCTATTTTATTATTATTATTTTTACAGATACTTTAAAAAGTCACAGAATAATTGTGGTTTTCCCCATTGATGATGATGATGATGATGATTTTTAAAGATCTTATCTATTTATTCATGAGATATACACAGAGAGAGGGAGAAGAAGCAGGCTCCCTGTGGAGAGCCTGATGCAGGACTCCATCCCAGGACCCCGGGATCACGTCCTGAGCCAAAGGCAGAATGCTCAACCACTGAGCCATTCAGGCATCCTTTCCCCATTGAATATTAAGATCTCCTTGCAAAGTTATTTTTTTAAGTTATTTTTATAGTCCTGTGTTCTTATGCAAAGCAAGGACTGCCTATGATTCTAAGATAGACTTGGAGACTTATACCAGCACTGGCTGGGCTTCTAGAGGGAAGAACTGCTTCCCTTACCTTAAAAACATTATGCTCGTAATACACTTTGTTTTCTAAAGAGTTTTATAAACACATATTAGAAAAAGAGGGGGGATTCATGCCCAGATTCCAACATGCAGAGATGACCACAGTTAATATTTAATAGTTTTATCCATATCCTCTGGATCTATTCTGTATCTATAGACTTATACTGCTACATATTTTTATGTTACAGAAATAGGATCAAAGTAGGATTGATTTTAAGCATGCCTCAGAATTATCCACCAAATCTTTCATGAGGGCTATTTTGCTTTTGCAATTCTGAATCTGCCCTTTTCATGAGTCAGCTATTAATGGCCTGGGAAACTAGGCTGATTCTGAAGGATTTGAGGTAAATTGTACATGTACATACTCAAGAAGGATTCATACCTTTAAAAAAAAAAGATTTCATTTATTCATGAGTAACACAGAGAGAGAGAGAGAGAGGCAGGGGCATAGGCAGAGGGAGAAGTAGGCTCCTCACGGGGACTCAATCCCAGGACTCCAGGATCACGACCTGAGCCAAAGGCAGATGTTCAACCACTGAGCCACCAGGAGTCCCAAGATTCATACCTTGATAAGTGATTCAGCAGTAGCTTTAAAACACATGTCGATCCGATAGCATCTCTCTCATTGAAGGTAAACTGCCTGGTGTCGTCCTTGTTAGTATTCAGTCACTGATTGAGGTGATCATGGCAGTGGCACCAGCCATTCAGTGTTTGTGGAGCTACGGGTAGGTTTTGAGGACCCCAAGAGAAGCAAGACACAGTTATGCCACATTAAGAGTTTTTGGGTTGGCAACTTGAATTTATAAGAGATGGAAAGATACCTTCTTGCCTTTTTCACCACCATTCCAGAAAAGCTGTCCTCAGAGTCTTGGTTCTGTTAAGCCAGTGTGATTTCTTTATTAAAGAATTTTGATTATTTAGATATGTGAAGAATAACAAGTACTTTTCTGCTTAGTGTCCCTGGTACTCGCTTACCTTTTCCTTCAGAAATTATCTGAGAATACTGATAAGGCTGAGGGACCTCACTGGCTTTACTGACATGCACCTTTTCTTCTTGCAGGCTCGGAAAAGCTTGCCCTGTGAAATATGTCACTGTGGACAAGTCCTATCTCTTTATTTTCCTTTCTTTCCTCCCTCCTTTCCCTTCCCCGTGCCCCTCTCTCTGTCTTTTAGGACTTAGTTGATCAGAGGGAGTTTCTCAAAAGAGCAACATAAATGGTTGATTTATAAAAGAAGCAAAGGTACTTAGTTAATTCATAGAAGAGTTCATCATCTCCAGTGAAATTAAATTTAAGTGGATTAAAGAAAGGTTAAAAAGCCATTTCTAGCTTTTCATTATTTCTTAGATTTTTAAATCTGGTGTTTTATATTTGTTAAAATTTTCTCTAAAATTAGTATACTTTAAGAATTATCATATCCAGGGATGCCTGGGTGGTGCAGTTGGTTGGGCCTCCAGCTCTTGGTTTTGGTGTAGGTCATGATCTCAGGGCTGTGGGATCAAGCCGTACATCGGGCTCTGTGCTTGGCTCAGAGTCCACTTGGGACTCTTTCTCTCTAAAGTAAACAAATCTTAAAAAAAAAAAAAGAAAAGAATCCTTATATCCATATATCACATAGAGACCAAAAAGCCACCCTTGATTAACTTTATCTTATTTTTGATTACCTTGTACTTTCATAACATTTATTCATTAGATAAACTCCTGTGCCAATCCATGATAAGTTTATTTTTTCCCTCATCAGTATTTTTATTGCAGGGTTTAGAGCACAATAGGAGGAACTTATCAAAAAGCTTTTTGTCTAACTTGTTTAAATATCAAACTGTAAGGCTTTGGCAGATTGAGCTTTTAGAGCTTAATGTTTGAGATTCCAGTGAATCATCATCCAAATCAGAATAGATTATAACCTCAAATGAGAGATTTAAGTTGTCACCGAGATTGTAAGCACCACAAAATTGGGACTTTGTCTCTCTTTTGTTTCCAGTGACTCAGTGCCCAGCTCATAATAGGTGTTCAGAATAATATTTGTTGAAAAAATGAAGTTTTCCTTCTAGAATTTCGATTAGACCTTTGCATGTTTGTGTTAATACTTGTCTCTAATAATTTTTAATTCAGTCTATCAACAAATACTTAGCATCTACCATGTATCATGTACTGTGCTTATTTTTGGAGAAGATACAGGAGTCCTGTAAAAGGTTGCTGTCTAAATAAAGGGAAAAAAAAAAAAACATTTGTGCAAGAGGTCGTAATGTGGTACCCACTCTGAGTGTAATCAGGTTCAGAGAAGGGAGAAGTCAGTGCTGCCCAGCGGTGAAATTTTCAAGTAGAAGATGACACTAGACCTAGTTATTGAAAGACATTTCTATTTAGATGAGGCAAAGAGGGAGTATTTCAGGCAAAGAAAACAAGAGCAAGGGCACAGACATGGGTCTGAACCTGTATGTGGATGAAGTATGGTAGTAGGGATTATTTCTATACTCAGACTCCAACCTAGGGCATATAGCCCAAGGATTACCTCCACCTCCACTTCCACCAAAGTCACTATTAAGATGCCTAGAATTTCTTACAGGAGGACAAATGGGATTATACTTGGAAATGGCCTATGCCAAGTGCTTTGGGGATGTTTCCTTCTTTTTTAGGAGACCTGGGGCCCCTTTTCTCTTTAGACTTTTTCTTTTTTTAAGATTTTATTATTTTTAGGTAATCTCTACATCCAATGTGGGACCTGAATTCACAACCCTGAGATACAGAGTCACATGTTCCTCCAGCTGAACCAGACAGGCACCCTTCTCTTTAGACTTTCCCCCCTCCTTTTGGAACTTCTCTCCACCATAGGGTTGGTTTTGTAAAGGCAGGGAGGGAAGAACCAAAGTGGGGAATGGAGACAGGCATGGAATAGATTCTTTAAGCCTGCTACCAAACATCATAAGCATTACTTGGCAGTTTCCACGTAGTCAAGTCTTGTTCTCCAGATTAAGAAAGTGTGGGGATTGGCCAGGAAATCTTAGCCAATAGTGAGGAATAAAGATTTATGTGTGGAATGTCCTCAATATTATATACAGTCCTTGGGGATTGAAAAAGATAACATGGGACAGCTCTAGATCCCAAATCTTTGTTTCCTTAGAAATACCACTGCAGTATAGTTGAGTAAAGAAACCCCTGGAGAAGGGGAAATGAAAATACTAGTGGGGAAGGGCCCCTTTTATGAGATTGAGGTCCCAGAAGAGATGGGAGGCACTGGGATCCACAACATAATTAATAGAGTTATTAGTAAAGAAGGAGAGTGAATCATCTTCCATGGAGTCTGAAGGGAAATGATTATTCATTTATTTTTCTTTTATATTTATTTAATACTTAACTGTGGTAAGCTTGTGTTATATGCTTGGATTACAGTAGAGAGCGGGTCAGGCTGTTCTCCTCTTTTGTGGCATTTCCAGACTAGCTGTGGAGATAGACACTGAACCTGACAGTCAATTCTATGTAAGGAAATGAAATAGAACGATGGGGTGGTTATTTCTGATTATCGGTTCAGGGTATATCTCTCTGTGAATGTGCCCTTTAACAGTGAGATAGAAATGATAAGAAACTACCAATATCAAGGTGGGGGGCGGGGTTCAGACCAAGGAAACCTCCAGTGTGCTCAAAGGACAGATAAAAGGTCAGTGTGGTCTTATCTTCCTCTAGAAGAAGGGGAAGTGGTAGGAGCTAGGATAGGAGAGGTAGGTGGAGCCAGATCACTGAGTGTTTTTTTTTTTGTAAGCCTGATTAAGAATATGGACTTCATTAGAAGTTCAAAGGGAAACCACTAGAGGGTTTTAAATAGGGAGATCATATGATCTGCTGTTGTCCTAGTAGTAGATGGGGTTGGAGGATTGATTAGGAGTGGAGAAATCGTAGAAGATTCATATATTCACCCCAGCAAAAGAGCAGGGTGTGATAGTAGAGGTGGGAGAGAATGAGCTGATTCTCAGTGTTTTGGAGGAACAGTCTGTAGGGATGTTCTGATTGACATGGGCCCAGTGATAGGCTAGTAAGGGAAAGAGAGGACTCTGTAGCATCTAAGCTTTTTAGCGGACTATCAGGAGAAGAGAATAGATTCATTGGGTTGGGGTTGGGGGAGCAAAAGTTCTGCTTTGGCCCTTTCACTTTAAAATGTCTTTAGACACTCACCTGCCTCTCTCACTCACATACATACATACATACCTACATAAAATGCTAAAAAAAAAAAAAAAAAAGAAAAAAAAGGAAGAAATATCTTTAAGCAGCCACGTAGGCAAGAAATAAAGGTTAGTGAGAGTGGAATAGTGATAGTGGAGGCAGGAAAATAATGGAACTGAAGTCTCTAGTTCCTGGCTGGTGATTTAATTTATATAGAGACAGTGTTGTAGACAGGTGTAATCTAAGGACCCAGATGGGGTCCTGCAGGACCAGCCAAGAAGGTACTTGCCTTCACACAGGGTAGAAATCAAACGAAAGCCGAGAAGAAGAGAGGGCAGAGTTTATTGAAAACAGAGAAAGCATTCTGGGAGATTCGGAAAGGAAAGGAGAGTACTTCTTTTTGCTTGGGGCCTGAGGTGTTTTATTGAGGATTATGTCTTCTCAGGCATACAGGAACAAAGAGCACTGCTTAGGTTTCCTCCATAAGCTACTTATGCCCTAGAGCCAGAGGTCTTGGTGAGTCCGTGGTCTTGGTCACTCCTTGGATGATATCTGTTGTGCTGCAAGACTCCAAAGAAAGCATTAACTACTTGGCCTTTACAAGGAGAACATACATTAGCAGTTCTATAAGGTGTGTGTGGGGGAGAGAGGAGGTTATAGGTCCTTGCAAGAATAGGAGCAGGAAAAGGAGCAGAAAAGCAGTTTTTCGGGGGTCCCTGGGTGGCTCAGTGGTTTAGCACCTGCCTTTGGCCCAGGGTGTGATCCTGGAGCCTCAGGATCGAATCCCACATCAGGCTCCCAGCATGGAACCTGCTTCTCCCTCCACCTGTGTCTCTGTCCCTCTCTCTCTCTCTCTCTTTCTATGTCTACCAAGAATAAATAAATAAAAACTCTTAAAAAAACAAACAAACCAGTTTTTCATGGGGTCTCTGTTTCAGCAGTATTTAAAATCCATGGGACTAGATAAAGTCCTCATGATCAGGGGTCAGCAACTATTCCACTGGCCAAATCTAGCCAGTGGCTTCTCTATGGCATGGGAGCTAAGAATGTTTTTTTACATCTTTTTTTAAATGGTTGAAGAAAATTAGAAGAAACACAGTATTTCAGACACATGAAAACTATATGCAGTTCAGATTTCAGTGTTCATAAATAAAGTTTTATTGGAAAGTAACCTCACTTGTTCATTTGTGCATTGTCTGTTTTTGCATTACTAGGCAGAGTTCATTGGCTGCATATGACTTGCAAAGCCTAAAGTATTTTGTATCTGACTCCTGATTTAGGTGTATGGAAGGAGAAGGTGGCCTAAGGACATGGGTGTTATCAATGTTTAATTATGTACGGGTAGCCAAATGTTGAGGTGCGTAAGAGGGAGCTTGATTTTTATGCCTGCTTTCTCAGTTGCCAGCCAAAAAGCAAGGCTGTAACTGGGGCTTCAAGAAATGAGTAATTGCGGCTCTACAGCAAGAAGAACATATCCATCATATCTTCTATGAGGATTAGGGAGACTGGGTTTATGAAATAGTTTTAATCTTTCCACACTCCTTAGATTTGGATAGCTTTTTTTTTTTTTTTAAAGGTTTATTTATTTATTTATTCAGAGAGCGAGAGAGAGAGGCAGAGGGAGAAGCAGGCTCCATGCAGGAAGCCTGACGTGGGACTCAATCCCGGATCTCCAGGATCACACCCCGGGCTTCAGGTGGCACTAAACCGCTGTGCCACCAGCGCTGCCCTGGATAGCTTTTTATCTTTGTAGTTGACTCATCTTGATTGACACCAGGTATATGATGTACAACTTAAATAACTATAGTTTTCAGACCCATATTATGGTACCTTATTGACGTGTGGCTCACGCTCTTAGAGTAATATAAAATATTCGGAATCAAAATTGCAATGGAAAATAATATAGTATGGACATTAATATAAAACTGTAGTTTTGGGTTTCAAAGGTATAACTCAATTCAATTCGTTACGCTTTATAAGCAAATATAACTTGTAGAATATATTTCAGAGGAAGCCAGAAATTCTCCCTACCCCATTCCATTTACTTCAGAAGTCTTTTATTTATTTATTTTTTCTTCAGAAGTCTTTTAGCTGAGATAATGGATCAATATAAGAGGGCTCAGAGGAGGTGATTTCAATTTCTGTACATGTAAGAATACAATATAAATCAGTGACTTTGATTTTTTTGTAGGAACATACATTGATAGGTTCAGCAAATTCCCAAGATATCCAACTATGTGGAATGGGAATTCTTCCTGAACATTGTATTATAGACATCACAGCAGAAGGCCAGGTTATGCTGACTCCTCAGAAGAACACCAGGTAATGTACCTTAATTAGTATTAATGTCACAATAATTTTAAAGAAAAAGTGTACTAGTTGTGGGTATTACGTAGCATGTTCAGCCTTTGTTTTTAAGTTTACTTAATGAAGCTATCCAGTTAGTCCTTTACATTTCACTTTTTAATATCTCTTAAACCCATCTCTTTTCTCTGTACTCAACTACCATGGCCTTACTTAAATAAGACCTTCATCAGATCTTGATGGGAACCAGGCCAGTGCTCTAATCTTTTTCCTAGGTCACTCACCATACAGCCAGATGGCTTTCTACTATTTTTGATACAAAATCCCTTATATCCCTATTATTTGTCTCCTGTTCCTCTAGGCAGCTAACTCCTGTTTGACCTTGAAGACTAAGCTCTGTCATTATCCACTTTGGGTGAATTCCCTGTTTGGTCTACACGAAGGGGCCCTAGTATATATTCCTTGTACACATTATGCTTCTTGTTATATTAACACTTCATATTTTATTCCTTTTTTTTTTACTTTATTTATTTATTTATTTTTAAGTAGTCTCCATGCCCAGTGTGGAGCCCAGTGGGGGGCTTAAACTTATGACCCTGATATCAAGACCTGAGCTAAGATCAAGAGCCAGATGCTTAACTGAGATACCAGGTGTCCTATCATATTGTGTCCTTGTGGGCTTTTAACCTTTATTACCCCAGGGGACTGAGCTCATTTAGGACAAAGGCCTTTCTTTTTTGTTTTTTTTGTCATTAGTATGTAATAGAAGACTAGTATATAAGTGCTCAATGAGTAATGAATGAATGAAGAGGCATAACATATAAAGTAAATGTTTGTCAGTTTGCTTCCTTGAGCTGTGAAGCTGTTGTTGCCTTGTTATATAATGGCATATATAACCTGTTAACTGACTTATATTGAGTTTTCAAATGTTGATCCATTTCATTATATGATACTGAATAATCAATATCATTACTAATTTTGGGGTGCCTGGATGGCTCAAGTGGTTGAACATCTGACTTGGTTTTAGCTCAGAGCACCATCTTAGGGTTGTAAGAGAGAGAGCCCCACATTGGGCTCCACTCAGCGAGGAGTTAGCTTGAGATCCTTTCTCTCCCTCTCCCTCTGCCCCTCCCCCTGCTTGAGCATGTGCACTTGCTCTCTTTCTCTCTCTCTCTAAAAATAAATAAATCATGGGGCATCTGGGTGGCTCTGTCAGTTAAGCATTTGACTGTTGATTTTGGCTCAGGTCATGAGCTCGCAGTTGTGGGATCAAGCCCCATGTCTGGCTCTGTGCAGAGTCTACTTCAGATTCTGTCTCTCTCTCTCCCTCCCACACACACACTCTCTCTGTCTGTCTCTCTCTCTCAAATAAAGTCTTTAAAAATAAATAGATCTTTAAAACATATAATTACTAATTTTATCCAAAAAGTCTTTAAATATTGGGAAGCTATGAAACTCACGGTGAAGGATGCAAATGAGGAAGGGGAAAAAACAGAGTAGAAGCTGGGCCTGTCACTCCCAGCCTGGGTATTCTATTCTCCTATTAAATAATCTCACAGAATACCAGCCTCAGGCAAGGTTACTCTGAGGCTGTCATAAAATATGACAAAGCAGGCCACGTAAGAATTTTGTTTCGGTGCAGGCAGAAACCAAGGTTGTTCTGCCACACACCAAATAGCAAACACCTTCTCTTGGCTAAGATGAGTGATTACTTCTTTACCAGTCACAACTTTTATCTTTATTCTAGTCTCCCCTCTATTGATAGGATTTTTTGAAATGTCCAATCGTAAAAGTATGCCTGCTTTCTGACAGTATCCAACATATACATAACCTCTGTCTCTCAGAGCCTTTGCCAGGTTGTCTAGCTAAAGCCCAAATCCTGTAACAGTCCTTCTGAGCATGCTATCACTAGGACACCCCATGGTTCCTGCAGCTGTGTCTTCTCCCTGTGCGTGCATAACCAGCCCACCTTGTTCAGCTACAGGAATGCTCCTAGGGGGCCTTTGGGTAGAGGACATTGACACAGGTCTCCAAACTCCCAATTCTCACTTGAAATTTACAGTTAGCATTAGATACAATCTATCAGCTGTTTTCCTCGCTTTGTCCATTTTCAAGAAAATACCACTTTCTGTATTTTGTTCAGGACACCATAATACTCTGGTATGAATGAACACAGTGCTTTTTATGTACTTCTCATTTTGTCACTTGAAATCTTTAAAAGGTTGTGCATTCAGGTCAAGATTTTTAAAAAGTAGTAATTTTTACTGCTTCATCAAGGATATCCTCAAAAGAAACATTTTTTTAAAATTGTGAGTGCATGGCAGTGAGTAGTCCAGTGACTACTAGTAATGTTTGGGGCCACTGCTTTGGTTTGTGCTAAAACACTAGCAGTTTTACACTCTGCTGGTATAAATGTCAACACAGTGAAAAAGGGCAGGTTAGCATTATTATAAAAATAGCTTTGATCTTGGGGACCCCACAGAGACCACACTTTGAAAACTATTATTATAATCATGCTTTTATTTACTAATTATGGCTTAACTGCTGTAGCTTTTAAAAATTAGCATCTATGTATGTTTGCCTTTAATTGAACTCCTCATGGTATTTAAGGAATTTGTGTCATAAAAGCTAAAATCTGCTAATTTTACTAGGTTCCCTTTTGTTATAATTTTTGAGCTCGTGCTTTGAATAATCAGAGTATAGAAGGACCAATTACTTTTACTGTTTAAAAATCTACATGCTAAGTGAAATCCAGGTATAGAGAGTAGAATTTTGTGTATGTGTGTGTGTGTGTATATATACACACACACACACACACACACATATAGAGTAACTAGCAATATAAAGCCAGTTAAGTGTTTTAGGAAGGTAAAGAAACTAGGATAGTGTAGCCTGGAGTGATGAGCAACTTTTACAGATGAAGCAGAACCAACTGGCCTTTGAAAGCTGAGTAGGAATTGGAGAGTTGGATGGTGAGGGACGGGAACTCTATTCCAGGTTGCACGAATAGTATAACCCTGGCTTTTTTGTTTTGTTTTGTTCTATAAATTTTTTTTAATTTATTTTTTATTGGTGTTCAATTTACTAACATACAGAATAACCCCCAGTGCCCGTCACCCATTCACTCCCACCCCCCGCCCTCCTCCCCTTCTACCACCCCTAATTCGTTTCCCAGAGTTAGCAGTCTTTACGTTCTGTCTCCCTTTCTGATATTTCCCACACATTTCTTCTCCCTTCCCTTATATTCCCTTTCACTATTATTTATATTCCCCAAATGAATGAGAACATATAATGTTTGTCCTTCTCCGACTGACTTACTTCACTCAGCATAATACCCTCCAGTTCCATCCACGTTGAAGCAAATGGTGGGTATTTGTCATTTCTAATAGCTGAGTAATATTCCATTGTATACATAAACCACATCTTCTTTATCCATTCATCTTTCGTTGGACACCGAGGCTCCTTCCACAGTTTGGCTATCGTGGCCATTGCTGCTATAAACATCGGGGTGCAGGTGTCCCGGTGTTTCATTGCATTTGTATCTTTGGGGTAAATCCCCAACAGTGCAATTGCTGGGTTGTAGGGCAGGTCTATTTTTAACTCTTTGAGGAACCTCCACACAGTTTTCCAGAGTGGCTGCACCAGTTCACATTCCCACCAACAATGTAAGAGGGTTCCCTTTTCTCCGCATCCTCTCCAACATTTGTTGTTTCCTGCCTTGTTAATTTGCCCCATTCTCACGGGTGTGAGGTGGTATCTCATTGTGGTTTTGATTTGTATTTCCCTGATGGCAAGTGATGCAGAGCATTTTCTCATGTGCATGTTGGCCATGTCTATGTCTTCCTCTGTGAGATTTCTGTTCATGTCTTTTGCCCATTTCGTGATTGGATTGTTTGTTTCTTTGCTGTGGAGTTTAATAAGTTCTTTATAGATCTTGGAAACTAGCCCTTTATCTGATATGTCATTTGCAAATATCTTCTCCCATTCTGTAGGTTGTCTTTTAGTTTTGTTGACTGTATCCTTTGCTGTGCAAAAGCTTCTTATCTTGATGAAGTCCCAATAGTTCATTTTTGCTTTTGTTTCTTTTGCCTTCATGGATGTATCTTGCAAGAAGTTACTATGGCCGAGTTCAAAAAGGGTGTTGCCTGTGTTCTTCTCTAACCCTGGCTTTGAAAGAAAATCAATCATGTTTAGTGATTAGAACATAAATCTTTTTTTTTTTTGACTGGAGTTGAGAATTCACTAGAACGGGTAAAGAAAGAAAGAGGTAAACAGGGTTTCCTTTTGTAGGGCCTTGAGGGCCAAATTAAAGAACTTGACCTATATCCTATATCTAAGCAAATGAGTCCTCTAGTAGGAGAGAGGCTTGATAAAACTGGTATCCTCCGAATATCAGTCTTATAGTGGGATGCATATTTTTTTTTTGAGATTTTATTTATTTATTCGTGAGAGACACCCAGAGAGAAGCAGAGACACAGGCAGAGGGAGAAGTAGGCTCCATGCAGGGAGCCTGATGTGGGACTCGATTCTGGAACTCCAGGATCATGCCCTGGGCCAAAGGCAGGTGCTAAACCGCTAAGCCACCCAGACGTCTCAGATGCATAATTTTTGTTTATTTCTTGCCCCTGCAAATTCTTCCCTTTATATCCTTCTATTCACCTTTCTGTTGAACCATTGTCAAGATAAGCAGTCAAGTAGACCTTATAAATCTTTTATATATTGATAGGATATGAATGTTTTTCTGTGCTCTAGGAAGTTACAGAAGAGAATTTAGCACTGGTCTCGTTTCTTGTATTTCTAGAGTGTAATTGGTTAATTGGCTATTATTCATGTAGATTGGACATAGTCATTTGAGTCATAATATATGCCACTACCAGCTTTTTAGTATTGTCTGTAATGACTCCATATTTACTCATTAATATGTTATATGACAAATTTGGAACTTTGAAAAGTAGAGGATAATAATTTATTATATTTAGCACCTTAAGCATTTTAAATAAATCAGCAGAGAAGTAAATACAAATAATAAAACTCACCGAGGGCAGGTTTTATTTTGGGGAATTGGTTATTTTGTTTTTCCTAGTACATAGATCTCTATAGTATTGGATAATTAAAGGAGAATACATGATAATCATTGTTTGCATGTTTGATCTCTTCTCCCTGCAGAACATTTGTAAATGGCTCTTCCGTATCTAGCCCTATACAGCTACACCACGGGGACAGGATATTATGGGGAAACAACCACTTCTTCAGGTATGACATTACTCATGGCTCTTAAAAAGAAATTATTGAAGATTATACCTTGAAACAGAAGAATGTATATTAGAAGGTAAACTTAACTCCAATGAAAGTATGTTTGTT
This sequence comes from Canis aureus, assembly GCF_053574225.1. Lineage (NCBI taxonomy): Eukaryota > Metazoa > Chordata > Mammalia > Carnivora > Canidae > Canis > Canis aureus. Next base: position 29,435,782 of record NC_135634.1, read on the forward strand.
GTGGACATATATATTTACTGACTGTATATGGTTTGTTCACTATATGCTTTGAGCCTGAGAGATATTAGAACAATATACTCAGGAAAAATAAGGAGTTTACTTACTTATTTTTCCTTTTTATTTCCCCGTGGAAGATGATTGTTTTGCCGTCTGGTAAAAGAATTAATTAATTTTTTTTTCTGACATGCTTATCTTTCAATTTGTTTATTTTTTTTTATGGGAAAAGTAGTAGTTTTAGTTTCCTAATTTGTAAGATAAAATTCGGAAAAACAATAAAGCAAAATAAGGTTCAAAGTTCCTCGGTGGCTCAGTTGGTTAGATGCCTGCTTTCAGCTCAGGTCATGGTCCTGGGGTCCTGGGATTGAGCACCATGTCAGGCTTCCTGCTCAGTGAGTGGGTCTGCTTGTCCCTCTCCCCCTGCCCCTCCCCCCTGCTTGTTCTCTTTCTCTCTCTCTCTCCCTCTCTCTCCCAAATAAATAAATGAAATCTTTAAAAAATATAAAGTTTGTATTTCATTTAGGAATGTTTTCAGCTATATATAATGGCAAACTTGACTATAATAGCTTAAACAGTTTGTTTCACTGACCAAATAAGAAATCCCAAGGTGGATGTTTATTGGCATTGGCCAATAAGCCTCTCAAAACTGTCATAGCAGAAGGCTTGTCACTATCTCATTGTCTTGGCATTTCCCTGTGGTCTAAAGATGGCTATGCCACTCCAGGTATCAAAGCAGCATCCAGGCACATACGAAGAAAATGAGGGAGAAGGCCCTATCTGCTTGATCAGAAAAAGCGGAAGTCTTCCCAGAGTCTCTAGCAACCTTCCATTTTTTTGTCTCATTTGCTAGAATATGCCTCTTAACTACAAGGGAGGCTGAGAAAGTACCCGTTCTGGGACTGCACACATTGTTTCCCATAGAAAATTGCTGTTGTGTTGCCAGGGAAGGATGGGCTAGAGATTGTATAGAACTGAAATCCTGCTCTGGTTCTCTTCCTGTCACTGGTCACCATGCTTGGGATATCAGACTGACTTTTCTTATAGCTAATGGAGATCAGTTGCTTGTAGGCCAGTCGATATTTTGATTACTGGGGAAAAGGTAGAGGGGTACAAAGTATGCAGAAAATATTTTTCCTTTTTTTTTCCTTCTCAAACTAAATCAAGTGTAAACTGCTTGGCTTAGTACTCAAGGCCTTCATAATTTGGGATAAGTTGATCTTTCCAGTATTATCTCCCATAACCTCTTCTGTACAAACTTCACATACCACTATGTTGTTTTATTCATAATTTCTCCAGAGGCTATGAGAGTTTCCAGCTCTATATCTCTTCTTATGCTGTTCCCATTGCCCTAACTGCCCTGCTTTCTCCTTATTTTCTAAGACTTGGCTCAGATGACTTCCTACTCTGTCATCTTTTCTGTTGTTACTCCTCAGTGGTCCTCAGCTTTTCTTCAGCACCTAGCTTGTCACAGTCATGTGGCCCCAAGTCACATGGTCTGTTGTAACTATTTGCTCATGCGTGTGTGTTTATTTCTACTACTAGAGGATAAAATTCCTGAGTATAGTAATTAATTGCCTTACCCTTACATTGTACCCCCTTGGCATCTAGCAAATACCAGTATTTAATGAATGGAATAAATGCATATCTTTATTTTAAAAATAATACTCTTTTTTTCCACCAAGACTGAATTTGCCTAAAAAGAAAAAGAAAGCAGATCGAGAGGATGATGAACATGATATCTCCATGAAGAATGAAACCAGTTCAGAGCAGCTGGATGTAGATGGAGACTCCTCCAGTGAGGTGTCCAGTGAAATCAACTTCAATTATGAATATGCACAAATGGAGGTCACCATGAAGGCCCTGGGTAATAATGGTGAGCAGATCTGTTGTGCATTTTAAAATATGTATTTTTTAATTTATTCATGAGAGACAGAGAGAGAGGCAGAGACATAGGCAGAGGGAGAAGGAGGCTTCCCTGCGGGGAGCCTGGTGTGGGACTCGATCCAGGACCCTGGGATTAAGGCCTGAGCCAAAGGCAGATGCTCAACTACTGAGCCACCCAGGTGCCTCTAGAATCTTTTAAAGTTGATGGAAGGCTAAAAATGTTTATGACTGAGACTTTTTAAATGTTAAAAAAAAAGGAAATCTTAGTTATTCTCTATATTCTTTTAATTTATAACATTTATAAAAACTTTTCATTCTTTCAGCCTTGATTACAAATCACTGCAAAGTTTGTTCTCATTGATAGAATTTTTCAGGTTTGAAACTTGACTGCCACTGCCACTCTTAGGTTATGTGTAGAACGTGCAGTAGGCCTGCTTTTCCTGTATGGAAGACAGTTTGGCATGTATCTGACAGTATAGATGATATGATGAGTGGTTGGGAGTAAGGAAAACTGAATTTATTCCACACTCTCTTCAAGAAATATTCACTTACTAATTAGGATGACAAACAGCATAGCAATATAGAACAACGATTGAAATCTATTGTGTTATACTGTTACTTTTTGTTCATTATTTACCTTAAAAAAAAAACTCTTGTTTAGATCCAATGCAGTCCATATTGAACAGCCTAGAACAACAGCATGAAGAAGAAAAACGATCTGCATTAGAACGCCAGAGGCTTATGTATGAACATGAATTGGAGCAATTACGAAGAAGGCTGTCTCCTGAGAAACAAAACTGTCGTAGTGGGGACAGGTTTTCTTTCCACTCACCCAGCGCTCAACAGCGATTGAGACAGTGGGCTGAAGAGAGGTAGGTGCATAGGGCCTTTATTAAGTGTGCATAGCATATGCTCAACACTTTAACCTACCTAGGTAAGACACAGTACGGAGAAATCTAGACATTACTTGAAATAGAATTATATTAAGAAAGAATGTTGTAGCTTAATTAATAAGAACTTTTTGGCATTATCTTTTTTTCATTTTTGAGAAAAATGAGAATGAGAATTACCAATTTAGATTGATTTATTTAAAGTTGTCCATGTGAAGTGCTGCCCCATTTTAGTTTGTATGGCTTTTGGATTTGAATAAGCAAGTATTTGTACTTAGAAGTTATACTTTATCATTGTATTATACTCTAGGTTCTGAAGCTTGGGTAGATGCTTTTTAAAAAAAGGAAAAAAAAAAGAAAGGTGGTTATCTGGACTGATTAGCTCAGGTAGGTAAAGCATGGTGCTAATGAGATGCAGATTGCAAGTTTGAACTCTATGGGCTAATTAGCATTGCACTCAAATGTCTCATCCATGGTTACCAACTGTACTTAACTAACCTCTTGCTATCCAAAGTTTAGTCTGCAGACAGGCAGCATCTCTGTCAGGTGGAGATTGATAGACGTGTAGTGTGTCAGGCCCCACCGCAGACCTGCTGAATCAAAATCTTTAGTTTCTCAAGATCCCCTGGGGGAGGTTTGTAGACACCATCAAATTTTTGAAACACTGTCCTAATCAATGGCCAGCTTGTTACACGAGCGTGCATGGGTCGGTGTCAGTAATATATTCCCTGTATGCAAAAGGTGGTTGTAGAGCTTGGTTCGCAGTTTGGCATTAACATATTGCGTACTACCTAATACTCTGATGTGCTGCTTGATGGTTATCCTTCACCTCCCCCCCCTTTTTTAAAAGAGAGGCAACACTGAATAACAGTCTGCTAAGGCTGAGAGAACAAATTGTGAAAGCCAATCTGTTGGTGAGAGAAGCGAGTTACATTGCAGAGGAACTGGATAAAAGAACAGAGTACAAAGTAACCCTGCAGATTCCAGCCTCCAGCCTTGATGCCAACAGGAAGGTGAGGTTGCTGTCAATGGGAGACAAACTGCTGTCTGTTTCACCCAGGTTATTTCAACACCCATGGGTTTGCCCTCATCCTTACGTACACTCTCTGCAGTCTACATCCTTCTGTACATGTTCTCCACTCTTCAGTAGAATTCATTTGCTTTTAATTCTCTGCCTTTGTGCATATGTGTTCTTTGTCCACTAGAACCATCCTCTCCACCTTTTCCCACCACACCCCACCAATTTATTTCACTCAGCTCCCTTTTCTTCCAGTCTGTTTATATGATTTCTGAAAAGTCTTTTCCTGATGGATCTTTGGAAAGTGGTTTTTGCCCTCCATTCTGTTACCACTCTATAGCCACTTAAGTTGTGTTTATTTTGTGTATATCATGTTATTTTTACTTGCTAATTGATTGCTTTGCAAAACTGTTTATTAGTTCTTTTATGTGTATATTCACGATTACAATTTTTTTTTTTATGTAATGTAGTAACCTTAATAAAATGTAGGGAAGGTGGAAATCCCATCAAAAATTTCTATCTTTGCCATCCAGTTGTTTTCTTTGATTTTAAGGCTCTTTTCTAGCTCTTGATCATATTCATATATAATTTTTGATAGTATATAGAATTTGGTATTCAGATAAATATTTTGAGGGTCCATGTGATTTGTTTCTCCCACAGTATTCGACACAGCAAAGCTTTAATGAATCCTTTGGGTATTCTATTCTGATTTGGTAGCCATGACCACATCTCTCTTCTTGTGACATCACAGCCTCAAGGTCGATGTTTTCACAAAATAGATACTTGGCAAATATGATGCTTAATGTTTTGAGTAATATAGGTATTGTGAATGTGATGCACTCATTGCTTTATGGAGATGTGTCTTTTGATACCTATTCTGTGTGTAATTTGAACCTAGAATTTTATTTTGCTTGTTGGTATTTATAGGGCAAACCATGGGTGCAGTGAAACTCAGACAAAAAGCAGTAGAGGAAAACCACTCATGGGCAGAAGGTATAGGGCTTAGATTCTTCTAGCATACTGAGCAGAGCAAGGTCTTCTTCCATTCTGTAGTGTTTCAGTTGGAAAAACAGAAACATAACCATTTTTTCCCCATTAAGCATGACTGTCTGTAGCTTTTTCCTGTGTATCCTGGCTCGGGCTTTGTTGAAAGAAGCAACCTTGCCTCCAGGCAATCAAGTCAATACCTAGAAGTGATGCATCATTTGCATCTCTCTCTCCTATACCCCTGATGTTGTGTTCGTTGAGCTGTTTCCAAGGCTGATGGAGATGCTGTACATTACTGGAGTGAGGGCAGCCTTTGTTAACATGTTAATAGCTACTAATCTTTGCTTATATTACGATTTAATAGATTAGTATTTTCAGATTTCCCTCAGAGAGAGGAGAGGAGCTGGACAAGGAAGTTATTTCTTACGGAGAGAGTCTCCTGAACTCAGGCCAGGCCAACAAAACCTTTTGTCCAACAAAATCTTTTGTTTTTGGTACTTGCAAGCTTCTTTTCACTTAATGTCTTGGCCATGCTGTGAGCACTGTTGTTTGTTTTGGTCTTACTCTTCTTGGTCTTGTATTCGACTCTCTTTCTCATGATTTTGGTAAGAGGCAGAAATTTCTTTTTTCTTTTTCCCAGTTCTTGTTATAGTTGCAGGAGGGCCAAGTCATGATGATGCTGCAGCATATTGCTGGTTGCCATTTTCTTCCCATTCTAGCATTCTCTGCCTGCAATACCACTCCTTGTGGATCATTGATGAGCTCTTTGTATTTATTCCCTAGCTGGCTGAGTATAAGGTAGAAGGGCCTTTATAGTATATGAGAGGGTGGTAATTTTTGAGCTCTGAACTGAGAATCTACTGTTATGTAAATTTGGTTTCTTGGAAAGGATTATAATAAGTAAGATGTTAAAGTAACATTGGTGTATTTCAAAATTTCCTAAAGTTCTGAGTACACCTATCTAAATAGTTGACAAATGATCCAGTAAATCTAAATTGATTAGGTAATTGATGGATAACTTCGCTCTGGGGGAGATACACAAGGGCATTTTTATTTTCTACTTTGTAGTTTTAAGAATTTAAAAACTGTTTCTATATAAAAAACACATTGCTCTGGGGTGCCTAAGTGGCGCAGTTGGTTGAGCTTCTGATTTTTGGTTTCAGCTTAGGTCATGATTTCAGGGTCCTGGGATGGAGCCCCACATGGCAGAGGGGGAGAAAGGGGGGAGTCCGTGCTCAGCAGGGAGTCTGCTTGAGATTCTTTCTCTGCCTCTCCCTCTGCTCCTCTCACTCATGGTCTCTCTCTTTCTCTCTCTCAAATAAATAAAATCTTAAAAAAAAACTCAAACCCTTATTGCTTTTACAAACCGGAAAAACTTCATTAAATTCTAGGAGTTTTTTTTCCCTGGGAAAATTCACATAACATAAAATAAACCATTTTAAAGTGAGCAGTTTAGGGATACCTGGGTGGCTCAGTCGATTAAGAGTCCTGACTCTGGATTTTGGCTCAGGTCATGATCTTAAGGGTCTGTGCTGGGTTTTGGATCCTGCTTAAGATTCTCTCTATCCCCATCTCTCCCATCTTTCAAAAAAAAAAAAAAAAAAAAAAAAAAGATGAAGTCAACAGTTCAGTGGTATTTAGTCCATTCACTGTGGTGTGTGACCAACATCTCTATCTAGTTCCATACTGGTTTTTTTAAAAATTTTAAATTATATATATCTACAAACTGTTATAATTTGTTGCCTCGAAATGGGTAAATGGGATTCTTTTCACAGTTGCTCTTTTAAACATTTTGTGTTTTGTACCACACATTAAGAAACTACCCATTAAAAATTTTTTTTAAATTAAAACTTTTGAAAAGTAAGCGATCATTTCTTAGGTATGCATCCTAGCAAACTTTCCCTTGCTATTCAATGCTTATGACTCTTTTTTCTACCCACTGATACTCTGATCATATGATGGACAAATAACAATTTCCTATTAATGTTTAAATCCCAAATGTTTAAAATCCAAAAGACTAAATCATGTTGATTTACTAATGTTTAAAACCCAAAAGAATAAATAAATATGATTTAAATTTATATCCAGTTTACTAGATGAATAACTTACTATATGAATTTACTTTATAAAATTATATCTAATTTACATAATTTAAATTTTTATCACAGTTGGATATAATGGCATTATAATAAGCTTGTAAGATTTCTGAGAAGGTTTGTACTGAACTGGATAGAGAAGGATAGCAATTTCAAGTTTGGTTGATGACATTTGACTGGTATGTATAGAATGTTCAGGGTTGACTTCCATGAGGATATCTTTGTGTGTCACATGATCACTCTTTCTGTTTTACAGAGAGGCTCTCTTCTTAGTGAACCTGCAATCCAGGTGAGAAGAAAAGGAAAAGGAAAACAGATTTGGTCTCTAGAAAAACTGGACAACAGGTTACTGGATATGAGAGACCTTTATCAGGAGTGGAAGGAGTGTGAAGAAGATACCCCAGTAAGTTATCTGAGAAAAATAACTGGTAGTTATAGAAGGAATCAAGCAAGAAGGAGCCTACCCATTTTTTTAGGGAAGAATTATTCATTCTTCTAAAATAGTAATCCTGAATCTAGAATAATACTTACTTTAATCCTCTAAATTATTTGGCTAATCAAGAAACTTAATAGCCTATTTTTTTTGGCATCTTCTTTCTTTTCCTCATTTTGTGTTCTCTGGATTTCTAGTAGAATCTTCTACATTCCATTCTGACATCTATTGGTGTCACAAGTGTCTGCTTCTGTACTGGACTGTGAATTTACTCAGGACAGAGACCACACCTTATTCATTCTCTCCCCACTTCTCCACACTTTGCTAACAGAAACTTACAATACCTCTTTTTTGAATAGAACATCAGTGGTATCTTAATATTTATATTACTAAGAGCAGATTTTAAAGGAGTTTTGATCCTAAGATGGGTGCCGTACAGCTGTACTTGTCGAACTTTCTCAAGTTGCAGCTTTTCCCATTTAGGTCAGCCACGTACTTGTGCATATTTTAAAACAGAAATACATACCATGTATGTTTTTATAATTTTCAACACTGGTCTTGTTTCCACATAGAGTTGTTTATTTCCCTCTTGTTTGTTATTTTTATTTTTAGCATCTTGTTTTTTAAAAACATGTTTATTTTTTCCAGATTGTCATCAATAAAAATGATATTTTATAGTTAGATGACATTTTTTTCTTCAAAATTTTTTCCCTTTTCTTTTTTCTTCCATACTCTTCTTATATTTTAGCCTAGAAATAAAACATTAACAATTTACAAAAAAGAAAGCACTCTCATGTAAGGGGGTCAGCTCTCCTTGGTGGCACTGTATCTTATGATTTGGCAGGAACAAGTGGAATAGACATGAATGAAAACTGAAGAGTACTTTTGTATACTCGACTCACTTTTTTAGTCAATTGGTTTTCTCTGTTTTTATGGCAAGATTTCCACATAACGAAGAAGAAGTGATAAATGTAATGACATATTACTGAGATGGCTGTCATGGGTGAAGGATGTTGACCATTATTCTAAAATAGGGAGTGAGGAATAGTGTGTGTAATCCAGTGCTATGCTTAACCTAAGTTTAATAACTTTATTAGAGGCCATCAAAAAGTGGTAGTAGGTTGAATTAATTTAAGTGATTTCTGAAGTTGCAATGTCTAAAATCTCTTTAAAGGTCATACGATCTTACTTTAAGCGTGCTGATCCATTCTATGATGAGCAGGAAAATCACAGTCTTATTGGGGTGGCGAATGTTTTCCTCGAGTCACTCTTCTACGATGTGAAGTTACAGTATGCTGTTCCAATTGTCAACCAGAAAGGAGAGGTTAGTTGTCTTTTCATGCCTTGTACTCTTCAGAGAAAAGTTTAAGAAGCAGTAGAGTGTTGATAGGATATTGTTGTGACTCTTTGTCATTAATAACAAATGCTATTTATGTGTATTATTAATACATGTTTTTCCATCTTCTTGATGGTGATTATTCCAGTACTTTGAGGAGAAGTAACTGTTAGAACCTAGGCTTCTAAATTGTCATTTACTTTTAACCCAACCATTTGATTCTAAAGCTGAAGAAAGAACAAAATCTGGAAAGAGTACCTGCTTTTCCTCTGTTGTTATAGGTGGCAGGTCGGCTGCATGTAGAGGTGATGCGAATCAGTGGTGACATTGGGGAAAGAATTGCTGGAGGTGATGACAGCATAGATCTTTCCTGTGATAAGGAAACCCAAGAAAACAGACTTGTGTGCATGGTAAGTCCCAGTTTCATTTCGAAGCAGTGGAAGTGTAGCTGATTTGAGGGTTGTAGGTAGTTAGACAATAAATGCTGTTCTTTTTCAAATTTTGAAAGTATCTGTTCCTAAATAAATCTTTAGTATTGGTATTCTAGAGACCATATTTCATTGTATATACTGTTTTTTTAAAAAAATATTTATTTATTCATGAGAGACACACAGAGAGAGGCAGAGAGATAGAGGGAGAAGCAGGCTCCTCCTAGGGAGCCTGATGCGGGACTCGATCCCCAGACCAGGATCACACCTTGAGCCAAAGGCAGATGCTCAACTGTTGAGCCCTCAGGTGTCCCTGTATATACTGATTTACCACTCAGCTAGGTACTTCCATTGTCTTCCTCTATAAAGCCTGTAGGATAAGTCACTTCTTTTTTCTGGACCATTCTGCACCAAAGTTATATGGATGTTTGTCTGAACTTCTCTGCAGAAAAACAGTTTTTTTTCACATAAATTTCCTCCTCCTATTAGACCTCTTGACTTCTGCTATGCTTGTGATTCATCCTAGCCCCGATTCTGTTCACACTGTTTTTCCACGTTTTTTTTTTTTTGTTTCTCGTTACCAATGTGCATTTGCGTATGCTATTCCAGATGTGCTGACCTCAAACCCTACTCTTTCTAATCTTCCGAGGTGTGCCATTCATGAACACTGTTGAGTATTATGTGTCAGACATCATGCTGGGAATATAACGATGAAAAAGGCAGGACTTCTTTTCTTAAGGAACAACCTGTGTAGTTTGTGTGTATGTGTAAGGGGGACACACAAGTGAACAGAAGATTCCCAATATCATGTGACCCAAGTGCTCTGAGAGAGGTAGACAAGATATGTTTTGGGACATAGAGGAGAGATAATTAACTCAGAGTAAAGTCTGAGGAAAAATTCTGGAAACAAGACTCAGAGTGAAACTGAAGGAGAGCATGTTATGTAAAACTCTTTCTCCATGAGGTGGCTTTATTTTTTTCATGGATAATTGCTAGGTAAATTTTAAGTAGGTCATTATATTCCTGAACTCCTATCCAATTGGTGTAGTCAGTGCCACCTCTGTTACTCATTATGACAATGAAAAAAAATCCTCTCATACATTTCTAAATATACCCTCGCTGGGCCTTTGTGCCATTGGTTGAGAATCACTGGAGGAACCACTTAAAAGGTTTTTGAGGAAGAGAAATCCATGAGGGTCATAGGAACAGTGTACAAGTGAGAAGAAGGCGATTAAAAAGTGCAGTGAAAAAAATCCTAAACTTAACTCTAATTTCATAATCCATCTCAGTCCAGTCCTGTGTCTCAGTAAATATTTCTAGAATGGATACCAAAAGGAGTGAGGCAAGCTATGCGGAAGCTGTAGCTATTAGAGATGGCTTCCTTTCTATGGGTCTTTGCTTGCATATATTAAGGCCTCAAATGTTTAAGGCAGATACTTCAGAATGGGGGGGGGATTCTTAATTCATTAAAAGGTGAATCTTTCATTGTGTTATCCATGATTCTAGAACATTTTTTTCTGAGATGATATGATTCGCAATGTTGGAACATAGACTTGATGACATTCCATAACAGCCCATTTAAAAGATGTTAGACTAGTAAATGCAGCTGTGTGAAAGTTTACATTAGTACAAGGATACTGTCTCACTTGGAAAAAAATCATCACTGAAAAAAGTAGTATATCCTGGATAACATAAGCTTAAAAAAAAAAAAAAAGTTAGGGATATGTGGGTGGCTCAGCAGTTGAGCATCTGCCTTTAGCTCAGGGTGTGATCCCAGAGTCCGGGGATCAAGTCCCATGTCATGCTTCCTCCATGGAGCATCCTTATCCCTCTGCCTGTGTTTCTGCCTCTCTCTTTCATGAATAAATGAATAAAAATTTTAAAAAATAAAAATAAAAAAGATTACAAAAAATAAAGTTAAATATCTTAAGTTTTTTTAATGGAAGATATCAAACATAGACAAAGTAGTGAGAAAAGTGTTATTAATCCCCACCCACCTTCCCTCAGAATTATCAACTCATGGTCAGTCTTATTTCACTCATCCACTTAAGCTACTCTGTACTATCCCCTTCCCATGAATTATTTTGAAGCTATTCCAGACATCATATTTCATCTATACTAGTTTAGTATGTATCTCCAAAAGAAGAGTACTTTAAAAAAGCCATTATATCATAATCAAAAATTAATACTTTCTTGAGATACCCAGTTTCCTTGATTGTCTTGTTTGAGGTGTCTGTTAAATCTATCTTAATCTTTAGGTGCTGGCACTTGTGCTTGCTTGCTTCCTTTCTCTCATTCTCTCTTTTTCTCTTACCCTACAATTTATCTGTTGTAGAAATTGGGTTGTTGTCTTGTATTTTCTCATAATCTGGATTTTGCTGATGGGTATTATTTAATGGGTTAAGATGTATTTGCTGTAAATTGGTAATTAGATATGAAGATGTTAAATGGGGAAGGAGAATAGCAAGGACATTTTATAGGTGGTGGGGTGTTCTTCCATCAGAAGGCTTTCTTTTGGGGATGTTAGCAATTACTGGTGATTATTACCTAGATATTTCATTAGGAGTTAGAAAAGAATGATACTATAATTCTGTCACCCCTCATTTATTAGCTAGAATTCTTTTCTAGAGAGAATTTTCCTATTAAATCAAGTATTTTGCTCTTCAGAGATATGTATAGGAAAGGCAGGGTAAATACTCCATTCTATTCTCCTTTAAAAAAAATCTCATTTTCAGAAAAATTAATTGATTTTCCTTCTAATATACAAAAGTAACCAGTGAGATTTTACTTTATTTTCAGTCCAAATATCATTATGAGCTCTTCAATTTAGATATATTTGATGTGTTTCAATCCATTGTATTTATTACCTATATTGAACCTCAGTTGATCCCATCTTTGACCCATGTGCTTCTCTTCAGTTGTCTTGGAGTCCTTTTGACACAACCCTAACCCATGGGCATTTCCTATATTCTAACCATGTAATAGACTTTGTGTAAAAGGAAGAAGATAGACTATATGACAAAAATATTGATGGAAAAAATGAAATCAGTCTGGGACACTTAATAATAGGTGATAATTTATCACCAGCTTATAAAAGCAGTCTGGATTGTGTTTTTTGTGATGAAAAATAAGTATGTGCATATTAAATATTGATATCTTTAAATATCTTTACATTAAATTAAATTAGTATGTTTTAAAACCCCAAACAGCATGTCTTCTGACATTCTTGGGCTTTATATTGAGCAGTGGCAAGTCAAAGTCTATGGTATTCTGACACCTTGTGGTGATTTTGATTTCTGTATGCAGAAACTTAAAAAACAAAAAACAAAAACTATGTTCTGGGTATGAGGCTATTCCTCATTCCTGATATTCTTCATTCCTGGCAGTCTTATTCCTGAAAGTTGCCTGTAGAATATAGGTCAGCATATAAAATCTTATAATGTATTTCGATCTTAAAATTGAGATTGATTTTTTAAAAAAAATATTGGCTTTTTGATGGAATTTAATCACAGAGAAGTATGTATCAAACATCTGTCCATTCAGTACTTGGATGTGATTTTGTTCATTTCATTTTATTTGTACAGTCATTCCTCACACCAGCATCATTCCTCACACTACATCATCATTAGGTAGGTAGCTATCCTGTTTCACATAGGCGAAATCTCAGCCTAAGAAAACTAAGAATTTAATCTGCTCAAAAACAGAAGCTAATATGTGACAGAGAGTTTTATTTAGATCTTTGTTCTACAAAAATCTTGTAATCTTCTCAAATATCACATTGTCTCACCTTGAAGAATATACTAAAAAAATTTTTAAAACTTAATGAAAAAAGTGATGGTTTTTAAAATTTAACAAAAAATTAATTGCCAAACACTGATTGCTCACTCTTTTGGGTTTGGACAAATAAATTGCATTAGTCAATCTGTCTTTTTGTAGCCTTTCAGAGAATTGATATCTAAATGTTTCAAACTCTTGTTGCCATTGTAGGGAAAAATGAACAGTAATAGGATTTCTCAACAATTGCCTACCCATTATATAAGTGCCTGGTATAGAAGAAAATAGTCATCTGCTTTGCACGATATTCTGTGTTATTATTAATGTACCCTAAAACGTTAAGACAATTATATTTGTGGTTGTTGAACTACATCAGCTTTGGCCACATATTCAAGTTTATTTTTGTTAAATTTATTTACTGGATGCATAGCACATCATACAACATGCAGGAAGTGACCAAGTGAAAAACATAATAAATGATCAGTGCTCAATCATATGAAAGTCAGCCCAGTCAATTCTAAAATTAGAATTTAGTTTTGCTTAATTAATTTTAGAATTTAGTTTCCTTTATAGTTGGAGGAGTTTTAGAATGTCACAACTTATCACAAAAATTCCAACTTAAAAATCAACCTGTCACTGCTGACCAAAAGAAATATTTAGAATATTTGACTGCTTTAAATCCATTATGGGCATTTATTCCTGGTGCATTTGGGTCTGATTAGACATCTATTTCTAACTGCATGTTGTTATCACAAAATTCTACACTCCTACGCCCAGGATGCATTTCCTTTGATTCATCGCCCCTAAGTCCACATAGAGAAGGCATTCAGTAAGAGTTGGTACAGAGATCATCAACATTCACTATCTTTAATCTCCTCCTTTTGTCCCTCCAGATCTTCAAAGTATACCTTCCTAATGCCTTTAAAATTTTCCAAAAAATTCTCTAGTACCATGTAATGTTCTACTCAAGAACCTTGTTATTTTTTTATCCTTCAAAATATCAAATAAATGTTTTTTGCCCTTTACTGAATGTTCCTTATTGGCACCTATGCTGATTTCATTCTTCATTTATCATTCCTAACAATCTTATGTTCTTGGGACCTGTCCATAGTTAGCTGAATTCATATCATTGAATGGTGTTGATGGTTGAGAACTTTTATTTTTTTGAGCCAATTATTATTATTATTATTATTATTATTATTATTATTATTATTATATGATGATCATAGTGATGTTGTAAGAAACTAGAATTGGCCTCTAAATGCTTGAAAATATCCCGAGTTTATAGTCAAGGTCATTGTTACCATGTGTCAACCTCTTACTAAACACGACAGTTCTTGTCAGCATTACGCAGTTGAGGAAATACTGCCCAGAGTGAAGGGGATTTGGTCAACAAAAACCAGTAGTAATACAGCCAAGACTGGGACCCATATCTGATTCAAGGTACCTTTATTGCACCTTTTCTGAGTTAAAAACAGAGCCTCACTTTTCCTTCAGGTTAAAATACTCCAGGCCACTGGGTTGCCACAGCATCTGTCCCACTTTGTGTTCTGCAAATACAGCTTCTGGGATCAGCAGGAGCCAGTAACTGTTGCACCTGAAGTGGATACCTCCTCCTCCTCTCCTGTCAGCAAGGAGCCTCAGTGCATGGTTGTCTTTGATCACTGCAATGTAAGTTGGTTTTCCAGACATGGTTAACATTTGATTACTTAGGTAAAAACAGGACTGACTGTAAAATGAGCATTATTTTGTTGAATAATATGGTATCAACATAGATCTTGAATCAGAATTTCTTAGAGTGTGGTTGGAGTCAAAACCTGAAATGTCATCAATACACTAGTGGTACACCTTAAATTAGCACAGTGTTATATGTCATCTGTATCTCAGTAAAGCTGGGCGGGGGGACAGAACACTAAAGTGTCAGTGCTCCTTAACTCCTCCACAATAAAAATTTACTTTTATGTCAATATATATACAGCTGACCCTTGCACAACACAGGTTGTAAATGCATTTTCTTTTCCTTTTGGTTTCCTTTTTTAAAAAAATATTTTACTTATTTTTAATTGACTAGTTTTTTAGGGAGGGAGGGGCAGAGGGAGAAAGAATCAAGCAGGTTCCATAAGGAGCCCGGAACCTGATGTGAGGCTCAGTCTCACAACTTTGAGATCATGACCTGAGCCAAAATGAAGGATCAGATGCTTAATCTACTAAGCCACATAGGTGCCCCCCTTTTGGTTTTCTTTCTTTCTTTTTCTTTTTTTTTTTTTTGTTTTCTTAATAATGTTTTCTTTTCCCTAGCTTACTTTATTGTAAGAATACAGTACATAATATACATGACATATAAAATATGTGTTAATCAACTGTTTATGTTATTGGAAAGACTTTCTGGTCAATATAGGCTATTAGTAGTTAAGTTTTTCGGGAGTCAAAGTTAGTGTGTGGATTTTTGACTCCACGGGGGTTTGGTACCTGTTATCCCCATGTTGTTCAAGGGTCAACTATATGTGTGTGTGTGTGTGTGTGTGTGTGTGTATACACACACACTCAAATGAATCCATGTTTTGTATAAGATTATTGGAGAAATTGTCATCTAAAAAGTTTAGGAAACTAGTGTTTTAGAGAAAGTGAAGATAGAAAAGAGACAAAATGTACTTTATTGAACACTTAACGCTCTATTAAGGACTTTGTTATTCTTTCACTTGATCTTTACCACAGTTGTATTCAATGATAGTATTTGTTTGTTTTTAGCAGAAGCAGCTAGTTCAGAGAGGTCCGTTTTCCCATGACTAGTAATTAGAAGAGTCAGGATGGTCAGACTCTAGATTTTTTGTTTCTACTATACCATAGTTGATCCATCTCAAGTTTTTTGAGGGAGAGGTCTCTTTCTAATCTCTTTTAAACGTAGAAATACCTTTAGTGTGTTAAAGATTGAGAGAGAGAAAGAAAGTGTATATTCTATGACTTTTTACAATAAACTGTTTTGGAGCTTAATGATTACTATAAAATGCTGTCATATGTGTCTTGTAAAGATGGACAGATTAAGAGAATTTTTAAAAATTAGATTTTTTTGTATTGATGATCATTATTTATTTCCTTACTCTATTAGTGGAGATAATTAGCTTCCTAAAAGCTAGAAAAAATTGTTGTTCTAACACACTGCTCCCTTATTGCTTCTAATAACTTTTATATCAAGACATTGTAGATCATTGTTGGAATTCTTTTTTTTTTTTAAGATTTTATTTATTTATTCATGAGAGAGAGAGAGAGAGAGAGAGAATGGCAGAGACACAGGCAGAGGGAGAAGCAGGCTCCATGCAGGGAGCCCGACATGGGACTTGATCCTGGGTCTCCAAGATCAGGCCCTGGGCTGAAGGCAGCGCTAAACTGCTGAGCCACCCAGGCTGCCCTGGAATTCTTAATATAATTATTTATACTTTAAAAATGGCTTCCCAAATATTGCTAACAAAATAAAACACAATACTGGTTTTTCATAATAGATTTTCTTTTTTTTTTTTTTTTATGATAGTCACAGAGAGAGAGAGAGAGGCAGAGACACAGGCAGAGGGAGAAGCAGGCTCCATGCACCGGGAGCCCGATGTGGGATTCGATCCCGGGTCTCTGGGATCGCGCCCTGGGCCAAAGGCAGGCACCAAACCGCTGCGCCACCCAGGGATTCCCATAATAGATTTTCAAAGTGAAAAGTATTTTAAAAAATCAGAGTTAGACTTATGTTTAAAGTCAAGAACCTTAGACCATCTGAGCATTCATTATGCATGTTAGATGATAGTTCTGTTCTATAATTAAAACATTTTTTTTCATTTCTCTTCTCCATGATGAAGTAGCTATATGATGGTGGATATAAGTAATCATAAAGTTACCAGAAAGTATTTCCTTTCTATAATTACTTTTTTTTCAGGAGTTTTCTGTTAACATTACTGAAGACTTCATTGAGCATCTTTCAGAAGGAGCATTGGCAATTGAAGTATATGGCCATAAGATGAATGATCCTCGGAAAAACCCAGCCCTGTGGGATTTGGGGATTATTCAAGCAAAAACACGTAGTCTTCGGGATAGGTGAATTTTAGATATCCTTCTGGTTCCATATATTATTTTATTTATTTATTGTTTAAAAAGATTTTATTTATTTATTCATGAGAGACACACACACAGAGAGAGAGAGAGGCAGAGACACAGGCAGAGAGAGAGGCAGGCTCCACACAGGGAGCCCGATATGGGACTCAATATGGGACTCGATCCCGGATTTCCAGGATCAGACCCTGGGCTGAAGGTGGTGCTAAACCGCTGAGCCACCCTGGCTGCCTATTTTATTTTATTTTTAAAGATTTTATTTATGTATTTGAGAGAGAGACAGAGATAGTGAGAGAGAGCATGAGCTGAGAAGGAGAGGGAAAAGCAGGCTGCTTAGTAGGGAATCTGACATGAGGCTTGATCCCAGGACCCTGGGATCATGACCTGAGCTAAAGGCAGATGCTTAACCAACTGAGCCACCCCAGTCCCCCTTCCATTTATAATTTTAAAGAATTGCTAGAGATTAATACTGCCATTTATAAAGATAACCCTTTCCTGTGCATTATCAGTATCCCAGGGATAGATACTATTGTTTCCAGGGTATTTATAGCACATTTAAACTTCTTGGAGGAGTGAACTTTGAAGAGTGATGGAAGAGAAGTTAGTTAAGAATGAAGAATGAATGAATTTTTGGAGAATAATTGCTTATTATTCTGAATTCTAATTAATCAACTGTAGGGAGGATGGATCAAGATATACTCTAGAATTCAGGTTTTACTTATTTTGACTTTAGCACAAAGTTCTTTTGAAATGCCATCAATCATGGAAGGAGGCAGGCTTATTTGTTGACCAGGATTATAAAAAGAAGAGTTAAAAGGGAATGACTGAAAGAGCATGGTTTGTGCTTTCCATCTTACTATAGAAGAGAACCAGATGTTCTTTTTTTGCATTTAGAATGTTTCAGTAGATCCTAAACTAGACATTGAGTTTTTTTTCTTGATTCTGTTATTAATCTGAGCAAAGATGCTTGTCAAGTTACAAAATCAAGCGTATATATCACTACCTTTATCTATGAAAAGATAATCACTGTACTTGCTTTTGGGCCTCTGATTACCATATTTGAACCACTTTGAATAGATTGGTGAATAGATTGGTGATTATCATACCTTTTTAAATGAGATGAAGGAACCATTTCAGTTCTGATGTTAAATTTGTTTTGTTTTGCTTTTAATTATATTTGCTAGTATATTAACTCACTGAACTATAGGTCATTCTATTGAATTATTCTGTTTTGACCTCATTATCATTGTTAGTTCTCATGTGAAGGATCCTAAGCTGCCTGTATTGAAATAGAAATGTATGATTTTCCAAGAACTTCAACTATTTCCTAGATGGAGTGAAGTTACCAGAAAAGTGGAATTCTGGGTCCAGATCTTGGAACAGAATGAGAATGGCGAATACTGCCCTGTGGAAGTAATTTCTGCAAAGGATGTGCCAACAGGAGGAATCTTTCAACTCCGGCAGGTAACAAGATTGTGAAAGTTATCATTTTGAATGTTAACATTAAATTCTTTGGCACTGTAAAGCTTAATATTGGATTCCTATTAGCAGAAATGTCAGATTGGTGATAATGAAATCTAGACTAGCCAAGTCCATATTTTGTATTAAAATTGCCTCCTATTTCATGTCTGTTTTCTTTCATTTAAAAAAATTTTACTAATTATATTATTTTAAAACCAACTTCTTTTAGGTTTAAGTAAACAAAAAGATAAGCTTTAAAAGATGACTCAGTATTAAATTGCAGGAAACAATGGAAACATATCAAGCAGCATTAGAATATTTCTAAAGATTCTCTAAGGAGAAACAATGTGACATGGCAGAAGGAACAAGCACTTCACAGTCTAGTAACATGCTAGGGTTCAGTTTTGATCTCCCCTGGCTTAGCCCTAAATCTGCGACCAAATTCGGTAACCTCTCAGAACCTTTCCTTAGAAATAAAGTGGAGGTGTGATGATAACATCAACTTTGTATGACTAGTATGAGGTTAGAGGTACCATATATGAAGCACAGTGCTTGGTACTTGGGAGGTGAAAGGGCTCTTTTCCTCCTAATACCAGTCAGTTCTCTAATTCTCTGCAGGCATCAACTGAGTGTCCTACAGTTCAATTTGGTTTAGACCTAGCCACCCGAAGTTAGTGTCAGATACCACAGGTGTAAGGGCTCAGATTTAAGCATAAGGTTGCCCTCACTTCAGATGCCAGTTCCAAGTATTGGGTTCTCAGTTCTTTCCAACTTGGCTGCAAAGTTAGGAGTTTGCCCAATTCTTCTCCCCTTTACTTACTATTTCTAGTTTTTTTAAAAATAAAGGATACGACTCAAGAATAATAGACCAATGGAGGAGATTTGTGGGACAAAGTATAGTAGGAGGGATAAAGAGCTTGCATGTCCTCTCTAGATGTTCATTGGATGTTTATTATGTTTCATAACGGATGAAAGCATTGGCCATGGGTGATTAACTCAATCTCCGTCCCTTCTCTGCTCTGTACAGAGGTTTTGGGATGGGGCTGACAGTTCGAAACCTCTACTTCTTCTTCTTCTTCTTTTTTTTTTTTTTTTTAGGATTTTATTTATTTGAGAGAGAGAGACAGAGAGAGCATGAGGCATGAGCAAGGGGAGTGGCAGAGGGAGAAGGAAAAGCAGCTTCTTGCTGAGCAGGAGCCCGACATGGAGATTGATCCCAGGACCC
Organism: Canis aureus; assembly: GCF_053574225.1. Lineage (NCBI taxonomy): Eukaryota > Metazoa > Chordata > Mammalia > Carnivora > Canidae > Canis > Canis aureus. The sequence continues at coordinate 29,455,400 of NC_135634.1, forward strand.
TGAGATACTGTGACCTGAGCCAAAGGCAGACGCTTAACCAGCTGAGCCACTCAGGCACCTCCCCATACCCCGCCCTGTTCCAAACTTCTCATCAAGGCTTGTTTTTGTTTTGTTTCTGGCTACCAGCTCCCTTCCTGAAGCTATCTAGGGGCCTACCAAGAATTGCCAGGTTAAAAGTTCCATCATTAAAAGATGCACCTATAATCATTATCACGCAGGAAGTTTTGAGTTTTAGGAGCTCTCTGTCAGGATCTGAAGACAAAGACCAAATGTCTTCTATATGTCTTCAAATGTGTTAAATAAATGCAGCTGAGGGGGTGTGCATAGGTGGCTCAGCGTTTGAGCATCTGCCTTTGGCTCAGGGTGTGATCCCAAGGTCCTGGGATCAAGTCCCGCATCAGGCTTCCTGCAGGGAGCCTGCTTCTCCCTCTGCCTGTATCTCTGCCTCTCTCTCTGTGTCTCTCATGAATAAATAGGTAAAATCTTAAAAAAAAAATAAATGCAGCTGAGTAGATATGAATACCTGCCAGAAATCAATGTAGCTGAGAAATATGTGGGAATTGTCACTTAACCCCAGGCAGATTATAATCTGTCAAGTTTCTATGCCACCAGCTAAAGAGAAATTATCTTAATAGAATTTACATTGAAGATTTGGAAAAACTCTTTTTTTTGCTATACTTTACATTAATTTGACATTTAGTAGAATATTGTCTCCTATGATAGTTTCTATAATTTAGAACAATGGTAAACTATTAGAATAGTTCTTAAAAATGAATGTTGAAATCATTCAAGGCAGAATGTGAGAAAAGATTAAAGGGAAAAGAAATTTTGCTTAAAAAGTTTGCTCAAATATTTAAGTTTCTGAATGTTTTAGTAGGAAGGTGATAAGCACTTGTTCTCTGACCCCAGCAAATAAATTCTAGCAAATTCATTCATGTATGGGCAAAGAACTAAATCAAAAGGAAATTAGCTTAAATTATAGCATCAGATATATACATAAAATAGGACTCTTAAGGGTGTGAAGAACATCTTTTTCTGAACATCTGTTGAAGCTATATATATAATATATCTATCTATCTGTCTTCTTTGGATGCCTCAGAAATTCGTTGCCTGGAAGGCAAGACCAGATAATTTTCTGTGGTTTAGTATAAATAGAATATATAAGTATTTGTCATATTTCTGACAGCCTTTACTACTCAAAGTGTTCAAAGATGCATTGAGTTCATCAGGAAAGGTTTTTTGAAAGATGTGAGTCTTAATCTGGGTGCTGAAGCAATAATGCAAAAGCTTTTTTTCATACATAAACAGCAACAATAAAGTTATAGTAGTTGGAATTAGGTAAGTTTGGGGAGAAAATAACATGTAGCAGTAATCTGGAAAGCAGTAACACAGGTTATAGAAGCATATGTGGCTAGTTCATAGAATGACTTGGATGGTAGGCTCATTTGAATTTAATGTATTTCAAAACCAGAACCTACTGTTCTTGAACAGGAAAACAGCAGAGGAGAACTGATTATGTTAACCATCTGAAATTGCTGGTTTTGTGGTTAACAAATGCTCAAATATTAGTAGTTACAGGAAGTTCAGTTCATTAGTTTAAAGTGTACTGTTTAAAGCTTTTTCTGTGGCACAGTGAGCTGTTCCTGGATCTTGCCTACCTTGAACCTCCAACCCCCCAGTGCCTGTACTTCCCCCTTCCAGTGTGGATGCACACAGGGAGTAGGCTACTTTCTGTTTTAGGCAAAGTAAACAAAATGTAGCTAATTGAAATGACTAAACTGTTTTAGACAATTAAAATGTTTCCTGAGGTACTCTTTCCACAAAATATCTGATGCATAGTCCTTGGAAAATATTAAATCAAAAGACATCTGTAACCCATCTCTTCAAATCTAGCCTTCTGATTAATGATTGCCTAAATTGATTTCCCTGATAACGCAGAGCTCTTGGGAATTAAAATCTGATGGGAGAAGGGAAGAGTAACTGACTTGAAATTGTATATTCAAATTCCATTGTTCAAATTCTGTTTTACATTCCTAAAATTTATAAACCAACTTTGAAGTCAGTAATTTAGGAACATGGGGTATCTTCTTTTAAAATACTTCTTCATTGTAAACATACAGGGTGGCATAAATATTATTAAAATGTGTGTGAGAAGGAACAGTTTCTCTCTGTTCAGTTCTTCATTTTACAGCATGGTTTTAAATTATTTGGGATTAGAGCAGTGAACCCAGGATAGTTGTTATCATTCTTATTTCTGACTCTGCTTATTTTTAAAAGTAGATAATACTATGTATATTGGGTTTGGTAATCCACTTAAAAAAAGTCGGGATGCCTGGGTGACTCAGTGGTTGAGCGTCTGCCTTTAGCTCAGGGCGTGATCCTGGGGTCCTGGGATCGAGTCCCACATCGGGCTCCCCACAGCTCCCCATCGGGCCTGTTTATCCCTCTGCCTGTGTCTCTGCTTCTCTCTCTCTGTCTCTCATGAATAAATAAAATCTTAATTTTTTTTTTTTTTTTTCCTGAGAGAGACAGAGGAGGCGGCAGGGGGAGAGGGAGAGAGAATCTTAAGCAGGCTCCACACCTAGTCCAGATACCAGTGCAGGAGTCAATCTCATGACCCCGAGATCATGACCTGAGGTGAAATCAAGAGTTGAATGCTTAACCGACTGAGCCACTCAGGTGCCCCAATCTCTTTAACTTAATATATCACGTATATTTTTCTATAGCAATATTTTAATGACAATGTAATATTTTATTATATACATCATAGTTTAAACAGTTGTTAATATTATACATTTATTTGTATCTAGTTTTTTGTTATTCTTAACATTGCTTTAAGATTCCTTATATACATATATGATTATTTATTAAAAACAGATTCTTAGAAAGTTGAATTGCTGGGTGAAGGGTTAGTTATACTTTTAAGGCAAAGTGCCTTGCAGAAAGCTTTTACCAGTCTGTTTTCCCACCAACAATGTATATAATTGCCTGATTCGTAAACTTTGGGCAGTATCAGAAATTGCCTTTTTAAAAGATAATTCTTAGTTTAGTAAGTGAAAATAAAGGTGTATCGTGCTTATTTTAATTTGTATTTATTTGATTGCGAGTTGGACAGTTTTATTGTCCCTTGCTTTTTTGCATTTCCTTTGTTAGAATGTTTCCTCTTAATGTTTCTTTTTATTGAAAAAATATGCAAGCCATATAGTCCATGTCTTTCTACTTGCTTAAAAGGTAAAATTTTTTTCCTGATTAGTTTTTCAATTTGTAGTTTACTATTTTTAAAGCTGACACAGTGTCTCCAAAGTTAAACACTTTTTCAACATCAGCCTGTAGGGGTCTCTCTAAACCAAATTTTTGGAAATTACACTGATTTTAAGAATTGTGTGTTGATACAGGGACAGTCCCGGCGAGTCCAAGTGGAAGTAAAGTCTGTGCAGGAATCTGGGACTTTACCACTGATGGAAGAATGTATATTGTCTGTTGGCATTGGATGTGTAAAAGTTAGAACGCTCAAATCCCCCAAGACTCATGAGACTTTTCATGTAAGTTTCTGTGCCAGGTATGTTCTTGTTGAAAGACCTGATGAGATGAAAGAGTCTTTTGGAACCTGCCAGAAAACTACCTTCCATGAACAATTCTTCTTTCACTTTTCTTTAATATTTTATTGTTTTGTTTTTGTTTTTGTTTTTTTACACTATATTACATTTGCATAGAGTCACTGCACCCATACCAGACTGTTGGTTTTGCCCTGGTATATAGCATACTGAGGGTTAAGACATCACAGTCTCTAGAAATTCCTCAGTTGCCTACTAGTGATTAACTTCCCCTACTACCGACCTTCTCTGCAAAAACCCCCTACTGGCTTATAAAGACTGTTTGCCAGCAGGTGTTTGATTTCTCCTGGGGAGTGGGACTATAAACCCAGCAGGGAAAGTATTGTACTGGTTCCTGAAAAGGTCAAATGAGTGTTCTTCACTTTCCTATGAGAAGCTTAAGATTTTACTCCAACTTCCTGAAAATGATAAAACTGAGAATGAGGGTGAGCATGGGTGGGAGATGAAATAGTATTTATTCATTAAATTAGAAAATAGAAGGTATTGGGAAGAGGTTGGTTGTTGTGGGTAGCTTGATTCTTGGAAAAAATAATTGTTTTAGTTATCTGTAATATATTTTTCTTCTAGGAGGAAGAGGAGGACATGGACAGCTACCAGGTAAGGAAGCACCTTACCATCATGAGCTAGATTACACATTCCTGAGTCCAGTCGTACTGTTACTTAAGAATTAGACAATTAATTTTGAATCAAATACTGCTTTTTTTTTTTTCAAATTAAAACAGAGTTTTGCAGACTTTAGTGTAAAAATCATTTGTGACTGTTATCCTTTTCCAAACGTGGAGCTCCTCATCCAAGTTTCCCACAGATCTATGTCCCCAGATCCTTTTCCTTGCACTTTCTTTCCTTGAATGGAGTCATCCACCCTCTTCCCTATAATAGCTGTCTTATACTGAGCTTCTGTCAAGCCACACTGCTTAGGTATTTTCCATCTTTTAAACCAGGTCTCCCTTCCCCACTTCAAACAGTCACACAACTTTGGTTTTGTCCAACTCCCCTCTTCCTAATCTCCTGCAAGATTTTGTTTATGTCTGTCAAGTTCTATCTTGTTAGTCTTGCTAGTCATTGTTTAGGACTGTCAGAGCTCTTCGGATCCTGATTATGTCATCCAGCGTAGTCACTCTCCTGGTTTTGCATCATTCTAATTTGATAAAAATGTCTGCCTTCCTATAAGTGACTGATAAAAATATTGGATCAGATAGGGTTAAATACAGAGTCCTATGGCACAACAATAGAGATTTCTTTTAAGCTGACATTATTCCATTAATCCCTGTTCTTTGGATGTGATATTTCAGTCATTTATGATTTCATTCAAGTAGATTCATTGCACATTTCTCCATCTTGTCTACAAGAATGTCATGAGCTATTTGGTTAAGTGCCTTAGTGAAATCCAGATACACACTATATCCTCAGCATTCCACTGATCTACCCAGTTTTGTTAACTTTATTATAAAAGGAAATGAGGCAAGATTGGTGTACAGTCAAGTGTTGGCTGGTAGACTTCTTAGTCTGTTGATAATGCCCCCTCTGTCCTCCAAAAATGCCCCCACAAGAAACAAGGGAGAGAAGCATTTATATTTTACTAGTGAAACATGTGGAAGGCTAAAACAAGTTAAGAAATTGAAGGAATTCTTATGATGGTTCACAAAGGTATAGAGTTGAAGATTATTGAGTAGTATTTGTGATTTTTTTAAATTGTACTAATTTATTAATTTTTAAAAGTAATACCTATGTTCAGTGTGGGGCTCAAACTCACAACGCCAAGATCAAGAGTTGCATGCTCTTCTGACAGCCAGCCAAGTGCCCCAATATTTGTGATTTCTATCCAGCAAAGGAGCATCACAGATCTTAGTTACTTGGAGTTCTGTCCCTTGAACCAATAGAAATAAAACTGGTTCTGGATATCAGAGAATGCTTTTCAGAAGCTGTCTTGTTCCAGAATAACAGTGCTTTGGTTTCTGGAACTTTCTGTTCTGAATAATGATTGGAGTTAACTAGTAGTGGTCATAAAGATCTTGATTGATGTATAATACTTGAAAATTTTGAAACCTTAGAGTAAGGTAAATGGAGCATTGGTTTCAAATATCTTGTCTTGAGGTTATATTTGCCATAATTTCCCTTGTTTCCTTTTAGGATCGGGATTTAGAGAGACTGCGAAGAAAATGGCTAAATGCATTAACAAAACGTCAGGAGTACTTAGACCAACAACTGCAGAAACTTGTCAGTAAACATGGTAGGAAAAGCAAATTGAATATTTCCTCCCCCTGCCCAAATCTGTGCATAATTAATCTCCATTTGCAGCCACATAAATTAGAAGTAGATGAACACATCAATAATGAGGATGGCAAGAACATAGGAGTGTTACTTATTTTTATCATATCCTTTCGGAGTTACATTTATTTAACTGTAATGATGTCTTTCTATAGGTCTCCCCCCACCCCCAACAAAGAGAGAAAATACAGTATATAAACACTGTCCTTCAAAAATAAATTAAGGAGGATGCTAATGTTCTTGATTTCTTACCCAAAGGCACTAGAATCTTCTAACTCTGGAAGAAATTATTCATGTGCTGGTCCATGTTGGCCTTCCATGAACCTAAGATGGCCTTTCTGTAAAAGTACACCAACCTTTTCAGCTTATCATTCATTTTTTATTGTGATTTTTTATCACTAATTAGGGAAGTAATAAATTTTTGGTGAACCATTATCAACCAGTAACTGAAGTACAGGCAAATCCTATTGATACGCAGGATGAAAGTGTAAATCAGGTGAGAAATCTGTATTTGATCCTCATTCCTGATGTTCTAGATAAAACAGAGGATGATGCTGACCGAGAAGCTCAACTTCTAGAGATGAGGCTAACTCTGACGGAGGAGCGGAATGCAGTAATGGTGCCCTCTGCTGGCAGTGGCATTCCAGGGGCCCCAGCAGAATGGTATGAATGCTGTCACATGCCTTCTGATGTTCCAGATACTCACTGAGCTGCCTGCTTTCTGTGTGAATTTTGCCTATGTTTCAATACATGAAAGACTCATCATAGTACTGGGGAAACAAGTTTGAATTAGAGGAAGTGTTAAATTATTTTCATGAGTCGGAATAACTATGGCCTAAAACTGTGTTTTATTAAATAATATTGTTATTGGCCCAAGTAATTAAGATTTCTGAGAATCTAAATCAATATTTAATACCACTGCACTTAGCATTAAAAAAAAGTTAATATGTTAATTACTTGGGTCATTCCCTTAAAAGACCATTTGGTCATAATAAAATTGCATCTCCAGGAGTTTTTGGTTTTGGTGCTGGCTTAAACTGTACTGTCAGCAAATGTTCTGTGCCAGTTTATAGAAATTAAAAATAGTAAATTCAGGCATATGGGGTCCTTAGGTATATAATTTTTTAAGAAAGTAACTTTAAACAAGGGAGCTTCAATTATAAACAGGTACATGTATCTTATAATACTGAATTCTAGTATCAGAACATATGATAATTATACACGAGAGCACCAGTGAAAAGAAGCAGCAGTTACAGGTAGGTCTTTGGGAGCATCTCTAATGTGAAAATATAACAAAAACATGATACCCACAGTTATCATTGGCTTAACTTGTAATACTTCTCAGTGTGGGTTAGCGCTGCATCTCGAAGTACATGTTGCTGAGAAAGTCTGCTTTATTTAAGATGCGATTTGTTCATTGTTTTAGGACCCCAGTTCCTGGGATGGAAACACACATTCCTGTTATATTCCTTGACTTAAATGGTAAGTTAGGAGGTGCTTTCTGAAGTCCTGCCTCTGACAAATTAGTGTCCAAGTAATACTTAGATTCCAACAAAGTTTGCAGTTAGGCAATTCTACTGTAAGCCCAAGGTTAGAGTCCATTTGTGTACACTGAGGGACATTAACCCTTGACAAAGAATGAATTTTCTGTAAGAATAATAATTTTTTAACCGTACTAGGTATGTTTATCCTGTCGCATTCTCACATTTCATTCTATAATCTGTACTTATGTGTATGCTTTGTTATTATCATGTTAGGATGGAGTAGTCGTGTTTTCCTGCACTTAGAGTATTGTCTTTGTTAATTCTTAGGAAAAGACTTCTCTCTGAAAAAGACTAGTTAAACTAGTGATGCTTACGTAGCATGCTTTCTTTTATGTGGTATTTTCTTAGCATTGTCTAACAAATTTCTCACTTTTTCTGTGAGTTCTTATACCCTTCACTCCTGCATTGCTTGTTTATGAGAAACTGTCAATTTTTTCTGACTTTTTTCTCCTTCACGTAAAATATTTTGGATGTGGCTACATTTTACATTTGCTCTGTTCAAGGAAGGAAAATAAAACTGAAAAGATAGATTAAAGAGCTAAAAATAAGGTAAAAGTCAGCAGTTAAATTCCTAAAACGTTTGCAGAAAAAACGTGTGGTACAATGAACTATCCTAAATGGACAAGCTTGGGTATCCTCAATGGTTTTCTTCTATCTAGCTGAAAGTAAGTTATGATATCTGAGGTATTTATTTAGCATCTTGTACTATTTAGCTTATTTAGACATATGGAAAATTATATATACAATTATAGATTTATTTTATAAATAAATAAAATAAAATTATTTTATTATAAAATTATATAAAATTATTATACGCAACCAGCATTAACAAATAATGCTTAGCCACTTCTGCTGTCTCTCCACCTGAGAGGGTTTCAGATAGAGTGTTTTGCCTCTATCCTCCCTTGTTGTTCTCTGACACTTTGGAAGCTGAGGGTTACTACAGATTATTCTCATATTAGGTTCCTAGACAGGTGAGGTGCTCATGTGTGTGCATGTGTGTGCATGTGTTTAGAAGGGTAAGAGTGGAAAACAATAATAGCTTATAAAAGACCTGTTTGTACGGATATCCCAACACATGATGAAGAGCTTTTTCAGCCTTATGCCCATTCTTGCACGAGCTCATGTACTAGAAAGATACTTTTGATCCCTACTCACAAGCTTCAGATAGATAGGGGATTGGGAGGGCCAGACTTAGAACTAAATAACTAAAGGGCCAAGGGGCAACCCTCCAAGTTTCTGGCTCATGTAGCCAATTGATTCTTTTGTTGAACTTAACTGTCAGATAATTGGAATCACCCTCGCTTCTCATTTCTTCAATGCACTAAAAGATAGGGAATTTGGGTTAAAATCCTATCATTAACATTTATGGGCTGACCTTGAATAACCTCTTGGGTATCTTGGCTTCGTTTGCCTTCCATGTAAAATAAGGCATAAAGGTAGGAGATTGGATAAGATAATTTCTTGAGAGTCTGTCCATCTCTAAGAACTGTGAACTGTTTAATGGACCTCTTCCGTGTCATGTAAGATTTTAGAGTCAAAAGCAAATGAAATTTGAGGCAGTAGAATTTTAATACTAAGCACATTGAAATTTAGCTGGTAGGGGTTATCCTTTAAAATGATCTCTGATTTAATGGAACTTCTTCGCTTTTAGCTGATGATTTCAGCTCCCAAGATAATCTTGATGACCCAGAAGCTGGTGGATGGGATGCTACCCTTGCTGGGGAAGAAGAGGATGAGTTCTTTGAACTGCAGATTGTAAAACAGCATGATGGAGAGGTAAACAAATATAACTAGGGGAAATCAGCTGAAAAGTAGTTTCTTTAACCTTTCCATGCAGCTTTTGAAACAATCAGCAGTGTCATCATTTTAATGCTTATATTTCTCAAGAAATAGATATGAAAGCCTTTCATTATGACTTCCAGAAAGAGCAGAATCCCTTCCAGAAGGAGTAGACAGCCAGATTATGTCCCTTGACCATTTTAGTTCCCCTCCTGGTAAAGGATCTCTGTTAGTATTCATAGTTCAGGTCAGTAGTGGTCCCCTGTCCGGGGAAATGCCACTGAAGTACATACAGATAAAACAATACAATGTTGGGTATTTGCTTTAAGATTCTTTAGTAAAAATCTTCTTAAAAGATTCTTTAGTAAAAACTTTAGTAAAAAAAAGAATAAATGAAGGCAGTGTGGCAAAATCTTGATAATGTTTGAATCTGGGTGATGGGTGTATAGTGGGGGCTTATTTTCTAGTTTTGAGTATATTGGAAAAATTGGAAAATAGTTTAAATAAGGAAAGCTGATGTGATGCTCTGAAGGGCCCATCATCCCTTAGTAGTATTCCTAAGATGCAAAACTTTATAGTAGGGAAAAAACCCAACACACCCAACTGTGATGCGTTCTGTACAACAGTGGGCCTGTCTCCTTCTTTAATAAGTCAGTGTCCTGAGTGACAAAGGGCTGGGGAACCATTTCAGATTAAAGTAGACTAAAGGGGCATGACATCTAAATGCAATTAGTGATCCTGGATTGAAACTTTTGAAATACTTGAATATGGACTATGTATCATATGATCGTTTTGCATCGATGGGAAATTTCCTGAATATAATTGTCCTATGGTTAAGTCAGAGGATGTTCTTGCTGTTAGAAGGTTCTTGCTAATGAATTTAGACATGTAGAGTTACAGCTCTGTAACTTACTCTGAAGTGGTTCACCAAAAAAATAATCCTGCCTGTGTGTTATGAGTTGTGAGAAAGAGGAAGGAAAAGTGGCAAAATATTAACAGCTAATGATTTCAGGTGGAAGATAACACAGGACTTCATTGTCCTGAATTCACATCTTTTCTTTATGTTTGAGCATTTTTCAAAATAAAAACATTTTATTTTTTTAAAGATTTTATTTATTTGAGAGAGAAAGAGAAAGCACAGAAACAGGGGGAGGGGCAGAGGGAGAGGGAGAAGCAGACTCCCCACTAAGCGTGGAGCCTGATGTGGGGCTTGATCCCAGGGCCTTGGGATCATGACCTAAGCCCAAGACAGACACTTAATCGACAGAGCCACCCAGACGCCCCAAAATGAAAACATTTTAAAAGCCAGCCAGCCAGCCAGCCAGCCAGAAACATTATCATCTATACTTCCCAGACTAAAGAAATGGAGACCACATGCTCATATTCCGTAGTCCCTCAGGGCAGTTCTAGTAGATCTGCACTCATGACCAGTATGTATAACTTTAGCCAAGCTAAGATGTTTCCTTGTGAAGTTTTTTCAAGGAGGAGAGGGAAAAATATGATGTGTCTTTCTCCTCAGGTGAGAGCAGAAGCCTCTTGGGACTCTGCAGTGCACAGCTGTCCTCAGCTCAGTAAAGGCACCCCAGTGGATGAGCGAGTGTATCTGATTGTGCGGGTGACAGTCCAGCTTAGCCATCCTGCTGACATGCAGTTGGTATTACGGAAACGAATTTGTGTCAATGTTCACGGCCGGCAGGTGAGTCGTTAATCCTAGTTGAAGAAATGACTTTAATCACAGGTCCAGCATGAGGGCAGGGCCAAGAATGATTGCTCTGGCCTCCTGTCCAAACAGCCTCTGTGCAGCATTGAGCTTTTCTCTTCGACACAACTGCTGCTGTCCTGTACCCATGCCTGCCTCATTCCCGGCTCCTGCCATCCTGACTTCCTCCCAGACAGTATTCAGTTGTTACATGAGTCTTTCGTATTCCATAGTCACAAATTAAATACATTCTTTTGGGTGCCACATAGCTCTGTCAAAGCCAATTCTCTGGTTTTGTTTTTGACTTTTCATTTGCATTGTACAAGATGTGATGGTTCTCTGCAGATTGGCCGTTGTTTGGACTTAGCCTCTGCTTTGCACATCTTTGTTGCCTCTCAGTCATCTTGCTGATTCGTGGATTCATATATTTGGAGAGTATACCCCGTGGAGCTTTTGTATAACAAGATGAGTTAAGAAATAGTCTGCATCTTGAGACAGCCAATGTCTGTCAGCATACGTAGCTGAATAAACAGGTGGCGTTTCTGTCGGGATAGCACTGCAGGTGCTCCCCAAGTGCTGGAAGACGGCAGGTAGAGGAATGGAGAATGCCCAACGAGCAACTCCGAGAAGGTGTCAGAGAGGGGTGGGATAGCATGCCAGCCACTCCTCTGCAGGTGGGGATGTTTGACAGGCAGAGGAAGAGAAATGGGCTGTTTTGTGCAGAGGTGTGCAGAGGCTGTGAGGAGAAGGACAGGGTGTGACAGGCTCAGACCCCGAGCAGCAGAATGTGACGACAGACAGTGTGACAGCAATGTGACGGGGTCGTGCCGCAGAGGCCAAGGCCATCGCTGTCCACATAGTTGCAGCTGGATTATGAAGGTCCTGGTGCCAGATGATTGGGTTTAGTAGGACACTTCTAGGGAAGAACATAAACTATTTCTGTCATTGACTTTGCAAATACAGGATTTGGGAGGCTCATTCTAGGGATTCTTTTAACTGTCTGTGCTCACTTTTTTTGAGGCCTTCTCAATACACTGACTAAAACCAGGACAGATGAAAAGAAATCTTTTCATTTAAAAGAGCACAGTCACGGTTGACAGAGTCCTAGATGTAATCTCCACCCCTAAAAATTAATCTTTAGTTCTAAATGTCACACTGATATCAATCTTTGAAATGAAGACTGGCGGTAATGCTGTTAAAATTGCAGCTCTTTAGCTCGGCAATCCAGCATCAATAAAATCCAGGTCATCAGGGTAGCTATAGACGTATATGGTATGCCTCCTGTTCACTCTTTTCTCCAGCTCTCTTTTCTCGGAAGTGTTTAAGGGATTGAAAAAGACGTGTTGCTCTAGAGGAGCATTTTGAAGAGTTATTTGCCATTCCTGAGCTAGAGATTCTGGTTGCCAGGCACTGAGACTGACCTGGTACAACCACCAGCCCCATGGAATCCTTAACAGAAAAGATGCATCATGGAGTCACCAAGCTTCTTCTGGCATTTTTTTTTTTTTTTGGTGTGTTTTTAAGTAATTTTTAATTTTTTATTATAATGATAAGAAGTTGCCACTTTTTTTTCCCCTGGTTGAAATGACTTGATATTATCAAATTGATACTGAATGACATGATTGATTAGGGCATGCCAGTTTCCCTTCCAATTTCAGGTATTTCAATCCTGAAAATTGCTTTTTGATAGCAAGAATAGGTACTTTCTTATGACGCTAATATATGTATATCAGCTTCTGTAGTTCCATACAGAAAGAAAATAAAAAGTAAAGTAACAACAGCACCGACACCTCCCCATTCCACCCGTTAAAAACAAAAGCTGTAGCTGTGCCCTGACCCAGCTCAGCATTGCAGTGCTCGAGTTGAGAGAGTGAAGGGCTGAAATCAGTGGTCTCTTTGCATTCTAAGAGCTACAGTCTTTTTAAAAAGTAACTAAAGATCACTGAAGAGAAAGTATTATTAAGTAGGTTTATGATAATATGTACTTATAAGGCCAAATGACTTGATTTTTCTATTTTCTTTGGGGATTTTTTCACATATTTGATACTTCCTGTTTGCATAAGGGAAAAAGGTTGGGTGTTGGTTTAATATTCTCTCTTCTTATCTTTATTCACCAATTGTATTCTGCCCTCATCCGTGCTCTCTTCAACCTCTACAGGATGTTCAGTCTTAGCAGCATCTTCAAATGAGTCATCTATGCATTAATTCAACAGTTCAATTCTTAACTGTGCGAAGAGCACAGTCAGCATAAACAATGACCATGCACTCTTAAATCATTCTTCATAACGATCCTGCTTTGGTCAAGAATTTAATGTCTGAACTTGTCAATATTCATGCTGTAAGATGTCCATTGTACTGGAAAAAAAAGAAAGCGTAAGAGTCACCAGTCCTCACTTACATCTTAGAAGGGCATTTATTGTGTCGAAGTCAACAGTCTTATTTCTGTAGCTTTAAGCAGAGCTGAACCAGATGCCCAGTGTCAGTTTCCAGAATTTTGGGTTCACATTCTTCATATATTGGGAATAGGACCTGTCACATGGCAGAAACCTAATAAATTGGTTTTGTGTGCTGAAACAAAGTTGAAAAGCCTATATTTAGTGATTTGGATTTCAACTTGTTCATCTTGGAAATATGCTCTTCTGTTTCTTTTTGATTAGAATGAATGTAGTATCCTTTGTGCTGTCTCTTTGTTAATGTAAACTCAGTTTTTGAGGTAGGAAACCATATTTTTCTGTTTTGTTTTTCTCTAGGGTTTTGCTCAGAGTCTCCTAAAAAAGATGTCACATCGAAGTTCTATTCCTGGCTGTGGAGTGACTTTTGAAATTGTCTCCAATATTCCAGAGGTGAAGGATCATATGAAGTTTGAGTTTACTAAAAATAAACATGTAAAAAGAGCTAACTCCCTGAAAGTCACCTACCTAAGAAATATATAGTCAGTGAAAATGTATATTTGGTCAAATGCTATAGATTTGTAGGGGAAATTTCCTAGTCTTAATGTGATTCATAGTAAAATATATTTGTGGCTTTAAGGGTTCTGGTTTTAGTATTTTGTTAAAGAACTTCCTTTTGAAAAGCAAATCAACACTCCTAGAAGACAGCACTCCTTTTCAGTCCCAGTAGACCTAGGGAAACACTATTGTAATCCTTAAAGGGAGGCAACAGGGATCCCTGGGTGGCGCAGCGGTTTAGCGCCTACCTTTGGCCCAGGGCACGATCCTGGAGACCCGGGATCGAATCCCACATCAGGCTCCCGGTGCATGGAGCCTGCTTCTCCCTCTGCCTATGTCTCTGCCTCTCTCTCTCTGTGACTATCATAAATAAAATAAAATTTAAAAAAAAAAAAAAAAAGGGAGGCAACATAGCACAAAATAGAGATTCAGGCTTTCATTTTGGGATCACACAGAAATGTATCACTTCTTAGTGAGATGAACTTGGTAAGTTACTTGGAGCCTAATTTTTTTATTTTTTAGTTGGGTTAATGATAGCTTCTGTACAGTTTTGTTTTTAAGGATTAAATGAGATGATGTCACAAGTCATTGTGCACACACTAAACAGTCAATTGTAATTGCCATCATTATAGCTCCTATTATTATTTTCTTCTCCTTATTTCTCTTTCTGAACTGAGAAAGTCATAGGAATCAAACACATGGAGTTTGAAATAGCCCCTGACGGAAGCTGGCTGCATGGTGTAGTTTATATATGCTTCCTAATATTTTATTCACCTGGGCTTTGGCACAACTGGTGATGGAGGCCTTCCTTCCTTGCTGGGGGTGGGGGTGGGTGGGTAAGGAGGATTCTATTAGGAGGATATTGGAAAAGAGAGAGAAGAGCACTTCCTTCTGTTATACTCACTATCTGAAATCAAGGAGTAAGTGAGGAGGTGCAGATTGTACTTTCCTTGGGAGTGGAGATGTGGAAATGTGCACTGGAAGTGGACACTCCCTGCTAACCACACTGTCCACATCATCAGTCTCTTCATTTTTGAGGGCTGGAAGTTGTTGATTCTGTTGAGCATTTGAGCAATAGGTGGACAAAATATATTTTAACAGAGAGATTAGTTTTTGGAAGACTGAAAAGATTACCTAGGATATAGGCTTTGTTTTAGATTTCTTGTACTATAAGAAATCTTATACTGGATCTTCAAAGTGTTAGACTTCCACAGTAAATATTAGCTGCTTAACTATTTAATTTGGAGTCAGCTAAACATTTAAAAGCCAAGTCTGTCTTCTGTCTGTTAGACTGGCTGCAAAACCGTAGGTCTGTAGTAGATTACTCTCTGTATACTTAGGTGCTCAGCTAGAGACTTACAATTTATTCTCTGTGTCTGAATGTTATGTGTCTTTCTGGCTGTTTCATATCTTAACTCTGTAAATGGTTTGAATGCAGTTAAAGAACCCCTATAGTAGACTCCCTTACATTTTTCCATTTCTCTCATCTTCCTTACCCTCCTGTCTCATCCCTTACTGATTATAGATTTTTTTATCCCCTTTAAAAATGCTTTTGTTCTCTGGGTGATAGTTTTCAAAGGGAGGAAATATTGAGGGGGAATCAGCTGGGAGATAAGCAGATAGCCTCTCTCCTTGAGCTACCTGTTAATAATTAGCTACACATCTAAGTTGACAAGTGTTTTTTTTTTTTTCTTCACAATATCAAATCCTGATGATAAAGAAAAAGGCACAGTGAGACTTAAAACTTACAGAGAAAGGACCACACTTAGTTTATTTTTTATTTAAAAGCAAAATAAACAGATTCCTTAAGGAGTGAGATTTATCATGAAAAATCCTTGAGAAGTTCTTTATGTTCCCTGTTAGAGTAGCTCTGAAAGCTTGGTGGTAGAAAGAACTGATGATGGGCCAGACTGCAGGAGATGGTTCCACCATTCTACCCCAGGGCCCAGTTACTCCCACCTCTGGGTGCTTACCCAAGAGAAGTGACCATGTGTGTCCATAAAGATATGTACAAGAACACTCATAGCAGCCTAATGCAGAGTCACCTAAAACTGCAAACAACCCAACCATCCATTGGGGGTGGATGGATAAGGAAATTGTGGTATATCCATAGTGTGGTATATCCATATCCACTTAGCTACACAAAGAAATGAACTTCTTGTGTGAATCTCAGAATCATTATGCCATGTGCAAGAAGCTAGATACAAAAGAGTATGGTTCCATTTATGTGAAATGCTAAGACAAATGAATCTAATCTGTGGGGAAAGAAATGACCCCTGCCTTGGGGGAAAGGTAGGGATTGACTGTGAAAGCTGTCAGTGAACTTTCTAAGGTAATGGAAATGTTTTGTATCCTGATAGGGATGTGGGTAACATGAGTGTATACGTTTCCATAAAATTCAAGTTTCCCTTTTCTTACAAAATCAGAGTAATATTTATTCCCTTCAGACACCAAAAAGTATTCTGTGTTAAGAGGTAAAAGGATTACTCTTATCAGGAACCAGGAGACCTAAATTCTAGTCTTGCCTCTTTTGTCAATTATGTGGTCGCCTTTCTTCATCTATAAAATAAGGATGATTGCTTCTTTTCAGGATTATTAAAAGGCTCAAATGAACCATAGTAGGTTCAAGATAGAAGTTTTATAAACTTAAGCCACCTTCCAAATTCTTCCACATTTTATCTGTTCTAAAGCTCATTAAAATTTTTAAGAATACTTTTGACATTAGAACACATCTTAAAATTGATATCTTAAAACTAATTGGCAGATTTTTTTTCTCCTTATTGGTATGTAATTTTTTTTTCCTTGAAGTTGATGGCATCTTCAGATGCATAGCCTATGGCTATATATTTTGTAGTTTTTGGCATTATTATAACAAATTCACAAGTAAATAAAGTATCAGTTTTTGTCTGATAAGAGTAATTTGTTATGAACCAAGTTTGCTTGACATGATTAAATGCACTAGCAAGGACCCTTCCTGACTTGAACACCCCATTTATATGCAAGGGCCATCACTCTAGAGGAGTGGGGTGGGGGTGGGGGTGGGCTCCGTGGGAAAGCACAGTGAGGGAGTATTTACCTAGATACTTTGCTTTTGGCCCCAGTTACTCCAGAGTTGCGGACTGAGACCAATTTTACAAGCTGCCACATGTTGAATATGTAGTCCATGGTTGAAAGCCAAACCTACTTTTCATTCTTACTCTCCATACCTGTGTCTGCTTCCTGCTAGAGTTGTTTGGATCCCAGCTTCTCATTCCTGTCTTTTGCCCCTCATGATGTATTTCTGAAGTGTGGTGGTAGTTATATTTCCAGCTTTTTCCACCAAATCCTTTCTAGCCAGTAATGTTTTCATTTACAATAGAAATATAGAAGAGAATGGTGTTATTGAGAATATGCTGTGTTTCAGTGGCACTGTGGTTAACTGTTCAAGTTAACCTAACCACCGTTGATATCATGATTTCTGTGGGAAAATGAGTTTTGAGTTCCAAAAGCTAGTGTTAAATTGGAATTTTGGAATACCATCCCATTTGTTAGTACTCTTTGTGTGTGTATTTGTATAGATCAAGAAGCTTTTATGTTTTCTTCTACAAAGTATTTCATTTTAATACCCAACTTTCTGTTCTCCAGGATGCCCAGGGAGTAGAGGAACGCGAAACATTAGCAAGAATGGCAGCTAATGTTGAAAACACGGCTTCTGCTGACTCAGAAGCTTATATTGAAAAATACCTCAGAAGTGTGCTGGCTGTGGAGAACCTTCTCACTTTAGATCGTCTCCGCCAGGTTAGTCAACATAGCTGGTAGCAGTGGTGCTGACCCAGCCTTATTCTCTTTACCTCTCTGCAATTCACAGTGTTGTTACATCTAAAATTTTGTGGTTTTTTTGTTTTGTTTTGTTTTGTTTTTACATCTAAACTTTTGAAGCCTCTCTCTCTCTCTCTCTCTCTGTGTGTGTGTGTGTGTCTTTCATGAATAAATAAATCTTAAAAAGGGGGGGAGGGGCAGCCCAGGTGGCTCAGCGGTTTAGCGCCACCTTCAGCCCAGGGTGTGATCCTGGAGACCCGGGATCGAGTCCCACGTCAGGCTCCCTGCATGGAACCTGCTTCTCCCTCTGCCTGTGTCTCTGCCTCTCTCTCTGTCTCTTTCTCTCTCTCTCTGTGTCTGTGTCTTTCATGAATAAATAAATAAAATCTTTTTAAAAAAACTTTTGAAGCATCTCTTTAAGTGGAGCATATTAATTTAGGTTAAACTTGTCAATTAAGTCTGTGAACATACAAAAGCTCCACTTGGAAAGTTACTTTCACCAAGATGCTAAATGATATCTAGTTGCCTTGAGGTAATGGGGGGAAATATTTAACGCTTGATGGCTAAAGAATTATTTTAAAAATCCTTTAACGATGGACAATAATGTTGCTAAAGAAATATGTAGGAATGTGGCAGATTGGGCCCTTTTTCGCTCACCACAGCCCTGGAGTGGGTCTCTAGAAGGGGTAATAGAGATGCCAGCAGTACACTACTTGGTGGAACTCTCTACCTCATTTTATGTAGCAATATTGAGACTTTTGGTTTTAACCAAAGAGCCTTATGAAAAATAAAAGTGACCTAATTTTCATATCTGTCTCCTGGGACTAACTTCTGGCCAGCTTCAAGGGAGCCATCAGTAGATAAAGAATCATCTAGGTAACCCATCACCTGAATAATTAACTTTGAATGTTCCACAGTGATTGGAATAAGGTCATTCCACGGTGTTAAGTAACAGCCATGATTTAAAGAACTAGGAATATATATGTAGTGATGGTAGCTGAAAGACTGCTGTACGTGGTATTGCTTTGGAGGTGCATATCTGATCTGTATTCTTCCTCTGTACTGACAGGAGGTTACAGTGAAAGAGCAGTTGACAGGAAAGGGGAAGCTGAGTAGGAGGAGTATAAGCTCTCCAAATGTGAACAGAGTAAGTACATGGACTCCCCATTCTGCTCTGCGTGGGCTCTCCTTCCCTGTTCCTCTTTCCTTGGATGACTCTTTTCTATCCTATAACTCTCCTCTCAGATATCATTTCCTTCTCTGAACTGATTTAGGCGCCCGTAGCGTCTGTGCAGACCTCTGTCATTGTCCTCACCAATATGATAGGGAAAGTGTCTGTTTAATCACATCTTTAATGTTTCTCACTAATTTTTGTATGAGCAGTGCCTGGCACAATGACTGGGTGTTCCGTGTTTGTTGAACTAAATAAAGCAAAACTAGCCGAGTGCCTTGGGCAAACGATTTGAATTTTCTGGGCCTAACTTAATTACTTTTAAATTGAGGAGAAATCTGGACTAGTTTACAAACTCAATTGCTTAAAGGCAATCCAGGATAGTATAAATGAGTAAAAATAAGTTAGGTATGTTTCATAACAGTGTCTTAAGTTTGTTATTCTTTTTTAAAACATAGGTATAATATATGTGCATATTAAGCATGCAAATAATTCTTCACAAAGAAATATGATTGTGGCCCTGTGATTTATCTCTCCTTTCCTTACTTTTGACAAAGATGTGGATATGAGAAATATTAGCTTGGTCTAACTTTACACCAAGAAAAACCACAATACAAGCATTGTTATAAAGAGCAGCTGAACCTTAGTCTTAATGCTTGAGAGACTGTAGTGAGTGGTAGGGAGAGTATCAAACGGGAAGGTACATGTGGCCCCGGAGTGAGTGAATGATGTCACTAATCATCTCAGATGAAAGATTGGGAACTTCCGCAGACATTAAGAAATATCACTTTCTTTCAACTTAAATCTTCTCATTTCCTCAGAAAATGATACATTAAAATACAGAGGTATTTGCAGAGATTTGGTATTTAGAATTCTGTGGTTTAAAATAAACGGTCTGTGTCTATACGTCTGCTACAAATACCAGAGAAGGAAGTTGTAAGATCAGGGCATGGTAAAATAATCAGTAACCTGTATCCTTTAAATAGAAGGGGATACACAGATGAAGTATCCCTTACCCAGGCCTAGGTGATTGTTGCCTCAGTGTAAACTGGGTATCTGATCTTATACAAACCTCCCACCTTAAAGTTCAGTTCAGTTAAAAAAAAAAAAAAAATTGTGAGTGGTGCCTGGGTAGCTTAGTTGGTTAAGCTGCCAACTCTTGACTTCAGCTCAGGTCATGATCTTGGGGTCCTGGCATTGAGCCCCACGTCAGGGCTCTGTGTTCAGCAAGGAGTCTGCTTGAGGATTCTCTTTCCTCTCCCTCTGCCCCTCCCCCCCAGATCGTGTGTGCCCAGTCTTCCTCTCTCTCAAAATAAATAAATAAATCTTTCGGAAAAATTGTGATAATGTGTCAAAGTATAAGCTAGCCCAATTTACAAATTTGGTCTCGACAGTGTCTCTGGTCCCATCCGACTTTAACATTCTGTTGATGTGGTTTTCAAATTCCTGTATTTCCAGGACTGTAGATTTCTGCACTTTCACACTTAAAGGACTAATCCCCTCTTTATTTCTTCTTCAGTTGTCTGGGAGCCGACAAGATCTTATTCCATCCTACAGTCTAGGCAGCAACAAGGTAAGTTTTTATAACTATTTTTCCATTGGCCTTAGACTAATTTCCCATTCACCTTTCCTCTTTTCACTCAAATATCACACGCTTGTTTTGCATGCCAAAATTTCTCCTACTCTTCTATGCCATGTGAAATTTATTGGAAAGTGTTTATAGTTCATTTTTTTTATCTGCCAGTTAAATTAAGGCTTATGAGACCTCATTACTCTACTTTTTAAGGGTTAAAAACCAATTTTGTTGCTGAAGTTCATATTTCTATGTAAAATATTCTTCCTGTTTCGTCAAGAAAAAACTTTAAATCAGAGTTTTAATAGTAAAATAATCATGTAATGTTGCAAATGTGTGAGGAATAAGATTTTGTCTTTAAGTTAATCTTATTTGCCAGAAGAAATTAAAATACAAGAACAAAACTTGTTTTAGCTGGGATTTATTTTTAATGTTAGTGTTCCCCAATTTAATAGTTTTAAGCATTGAGAATTCTTTATCTGTTACTTAAAGGGATCACATTCGAAATTATCATAACTGTATGTCCTATATCATAGTTTTATGCCTGATGTTTTTTGAGGGACCTAGTTAGATGTTGGTACTGTTAACTGTAGGCAACACACTCTGTATTGAAATCTTAACCCTTGAGGAGTTTAAAAGTGAACAATGTCTTATAAAATGGCCTGATAGGGATTTGTTTCAAAATAATCTTGGGGGAAGATAGGGGTATAAATAAAAGAAGATTGGTTATTTAATGATAATGGTTATAGCTGCATGGAATTTGTTATGCTTCCTTTTTTTTTTTTAAGATTTTACTTTTTTATATATTTGAGAGAGAGTGCAGAAACAAGGGGAGAGTACAGAGGGAGAGAGAGAAGCAAGCTCCCTGATGAGTGGGGAGCCCGACACAGGGATCAGTCCCAAGACCCTGGAATGGTGACCTGAGCAGAAGGCAGATGCTTAACTGACTGAGCCACCCAGGCACCCTATACTACCCTTTCTACTATTATTATTTATTCTGCACTCTGTTTTTCTTTGTTTGAAATTTTCCTTATAAAAACTTAAGAAAAAGAACAATTGATGAATAATTAGACTTATTCTTAAGGTCTAGATTACTAGGGGTTTGCCTGAAATAATGGGATATATATATCTCATCAATATGTGTGTTACAGGTAAACTCCTAGTAACCAGGCAGCCCCGGTGGCGCAGCAGTTTAGCGCCGCCTGCAGCCTGGGGTGTGATCCTGGAAACCCAGGATCGAGTCCCACATCGGGCTTCCTGCATGGAGCCTGCTTCTCCCTCTGCCTGTGTCTCTGCCCCTCTCTTCGCTCTTTCTGAATGAATAAATAAATAAATCTTAAAAAAAAAAAAAAAAAAAAAACTCCTAGTAACCTAGATCTTTAAAATGAGCTACATGTATGTATATCCATGTTTATGGACATATAAATTCCTCTCCAACTCATTAATTTACTGATTACCTATCATGTCTCTGAAAGTGTTATAAGCACTACTACTTTATACTGATCCAGTGATAGGTTTGATTAGTTATTGATAAGCACAGCACAGGTTATGATTACGAGAACAAAGTTGAGTTTTGGGGAAATTGATTGTGTCATTATTTTTAAATGTACGTAAATGAAAATTTCTAAGGAAAATATAAGAAAAAATGAATTTTTGTTTTTTTAAATTACATCTAATCCAAATTCTCAATTATATTATAAATTCCTTGAAAGAAGTGGCCAGAATTTTCTATATACCCCCAGTTTCCTTATGTTTAAATAGAGCAAATAATAGTATCACTTAAAAGAAAGTTATTGTGCTTCATCTACACCAAATAAATAGAATAAATAAACATAGATGCTATACTAGAAGTATGATAGAGTAAGAGACTGAAGGAGGGAGTGGACACTTTTATAGGCATTATTCACAGATCAGGAGAAGCTGCAGAGACGTGATAATCCCCCCTAAACTGAAAGATGATGAGGTCCATCTGAGGCAGGGAAGGAGTGAATGCAACAGTGTGAACAAAAGCATGGAGGGATGAACAGGCTTGCTGTGTTTATGACACTGCATGCGGTGTGACTAAAGGAGGGGGAAATAGTGACTACTATTGTGGGGTAGAACCCAGAGAAAAGAGACCTGATTGTAGAAGTGTACCAAGGAGTAATGGAGGAGACGAGGAGCCCCTGAAGGGAGTAATGGCTATAACATGGTTAAAGTTGAATTAGCAAATGTTTTTTAACAGTCCACCTAACCCCCACTCAGGTTCCTGGTTGGTCCATAAAGTCACTTTAAAGTATACAATATAAGTATATACAGTTACTAATACAAAAATATGAAAAAAAACTTAATTTGCGGATGGAGAGATCAGGTCAGGGTGAGATTCAGCAGTGGGAGGGAGAGGGAGAGTGATTCAGGTTAAATTAAGGAGATAGAATCTCTATAACTCCATGGACAGGAAGGTTGGGGGAGGGGAGAGATGAGGGTGACGTGTGGAGTTCTGGATGACTGAATAGAGAGATGAACTGTAGGAGGGGCAGTTTTGGGGTAGAAAATGAAATAGTTCAATTTTTGACATAAGGTATCTGCCAATTGAAGGGTCTAGAAACCTAGACTGAGGAGCTGAGGGCATAATTGAAACTGAGTGAGGCATCAGATCTAAAATGGGAGCTAGAGGGCATGATAATACTCATGGGTACTTGCCAGAGGAGAAGCTGGATGGGGCATGGAGAGGGAGTCCCCAAAGAAGAAAGAAGACCCAGCAGAGAATGGCTTGGAGACTTGGCCAGAAGGGACTTTTTAAGTTGTTCAGGTTTTTTTCCCCAAAGATTTTATTTATTTACTTATTTTAGAGAGAGAGGGTATGTGCACACATGAGAAGGGGGAGGGGCATAGGGAGAGGGAGAAAGAAAGAATCTCAAGCTGACTTCCCTGCTCAGTGGGGAGCCTAACATGTGGCTCAGTCTCACAACCCTGAACTGAAATCAAGAGTCGGATGCTCAACCAATTGGGCCACCTAGGTGCCCTGGCTTTTTAAGTTTTAAGAAAGACTCCTTCCAGTTTCCTCAGAGACTATAAGATGAGAACCGAAAAGCTGTTTCAGATGTGACAGTAAAGAGTTTCTTAGAGACTGTTCCTAGGGCAATTTCTGTGGATGTTTGGGGACATGTCATATTAAATGTGTAAATGTAACATTACACATTTTTGTTACTCTACCAGAAGCTTCCCTTTTTTTATCTTCTCGATTTCTTGGGATATCCTAGGGAAGATGAGGAAAAATCTGATTTTTTACCCTCTCAGGTTCTACTGATATCGTGGTGCCATCACAGCAACAAGGATATGGATCCCTCCACTGTATTTCAGGGTATATTTTGAGATGTCATATATTTCAAACAAATAACTTTTCCCCTCATTGCAGCAGTTCCCAGTTTTCCTCAAAATATGACCTTGCTTGCCACTCCCCAATCATACCACTCCCCACTCTCTGGAAGTATGTCAGGGAAAACAGAAGGTGCCAGTTTGCCGCTACTAACTTTGCTCCCAATTCAGTTGTGAACTATTATTTTTATCTCCTTTTGAACTCCTGGTATCCATGGGCCTTGAAGGTTACTAGGTGTAGCTTTCGTCAACATCTCATCGGTATGAACATGCCTTGACTTCTTGCTAGGTTGAATGAATATCCACATATCATAATTAGAGACCTTTAGGTATTCAGTAGGAGAAAGGTAGAGGAAAACTCTTCTAAGACAGATTTTTATGGGATGGGCCTGTTTAATGAGTAAGGAAATTCAGACAATAGAAGATTATAACTATGATGCTAGAAAACAAAGTGAAAGGAATATGAAGGAAAGAGGATTTGATTCCAGGCTTACTTCAGAAGGGAGTATAGAGTAGCTCTCCCATTTTCAGAGGAGGGCTTCCCTCAGTAATTTTATCATCTAAAGCAGATCATCTTAAAAGATTTTCAGGAAAAATAAATATTTTTAAAATTATACTTTCTTACTAGGGAGAAAAAAAAAAAACATTCCCTTGCTAATAGCAGCAAGGAACAGAGGTCCTCCCTGTGGCCTTTAAATGAAACAATGGAAAACAGTTTCATATGCAGCATTGCCTTGTATTCAAGATGTTTTTAATACTATTCATAATATAATTCCTCAAGATTAGGTAGTGCTTAAACTAATTGACCTACAAATTATTAAAATCCTGTTAAACCCCTTTACATAGCAGCAATGCTTATGTACCTGTGAAATGACATATGTAAAAGAGTATTGAAACATTGTTTATAATGGCAGACGATAGGAAACTAAATGTCCATTGGTTTGGTCTGTATTTAACCTATTTAATTAATGCAAACCAAACCAATGGGCACATGCCATACACACACACCCCCACACACATACATGGAAATAAATAAATGGGATACTATGCAGCTATAAAAATGATTAGGAACCCGTCCAGATAACATGGAAAAATTACTGGGATATACTTAATAATTAAAAATGAAGTGCAGAGTGGTGTCCAGCTCTTGGTTTCTGCTCAGGTCATGATCTCATTGGTAGTGGGATTAAGCCCAGAGCTGGGCTCCCTGCTCTGCTGGGGAGTCCCTTTGAAGATTCTCTCCCTCTGCCCCTCCCATGGCCCTCACTAAAAAATAAATCTTAAAAAAAAAAAAAAAAAAAAGGTGAAGTGCAGAGGGGCTCCTACGTGGCTCAGTCAGTTAAATGTCCAACTCTTTTTTTTTTTTTTTTTAAATGTCCAACTCTTGATCTCAGCTCAGGTCTTGATCCCAGGGTTTTGAGTTCAAGTCCCATGTTGGGCTCCACATTGGGCATGGAGCCAATTAAAAAAAAATAAATAAAAATGAAGTGCAGAATAGTATACTGCCATTTATATTACAAAAGGAGGGAGACAGGAGAGAAGTGTGTGTGATTATTTATAGATTTGCTTACATATACATAAGAATCCCTAGAAGGATATATAAGAAGCTAATACCATTACTTATCTGCCTGGGCAGAGGGTGGAAATATGTGGGGAACTGAACAGGTAGGGGTAGAGGTAGGAGATTTTTCACTATGCCTTTTTATATTATTTGGTTTTTGGATTGTGTGAACAAATTACCTATTTTTTTAAAAATCAGATTTAAAAACATATACATGTGTGAAAATCTCAATAGAAGCAGAAAAAAACATTTCTCAAAGTATAACAGTTTTTCAAAAAATAATATTAGGATTGAAAATTTTTATTCCCCCCCCAAAAAAAAAGAATTAAAAAAAAAGAAAATTTTTATTACCTGCTCTCTTAAGTAGCTAGAAGGTTTTGTTCTCTTGTGTATAATGGTTTGAGAAGGTCTCGAATTGCTTTATCTATGATAATTTGTACACAAAATCCTAAAAGAAATTATTTTGAAAAATCTCAAAGGCTCTTTTTTTTTTCTCTTTGGGGTACTGCCTGAACTCTTCAAGTTTTCAGAGATCCAAGGAGAGAAAATTAATCCATTAGGTTTTCCTAATGAGTAGGATATAAGTACCATCCTACTACCTAAAACTTGCATCATACTTGTTTTTACCTTGAGAATAAGAATGAATTTCTAAATGTGGTTTTTATAAGATGACTAAGTTTGGCACTGTACTAATTTTTTGGCTCTTACTCCTTTGTAAAAATAACTTTGGTAGTCAGTATATAGGATTCTTTTCACATGCTTCTTGTTCTAAGACTGCAAAAGTATCTGTCAAAAGAGCCCAGGAACTAAGGCATGTTAGTGAATTTTGAAGGCTCTGGGATGTGAGGAGTTGGAGTTAATTCACATTAAGCAAATAATACAAGTACATATTTGAGAACTTGTCCTTTTCTTAAGTATGGGGCAGCCAAAGAAGAGTAAAATGGCAAACGTGCTTTGGGCATTCTTTTTGACTTACAGAACTTTCTCAGAAGCCCCATCTTGGTTTCTTTGCATGAAAGTATTTAATGCATAAGAGAGTTGAGTCAGAAATGTAATTTTAACCTAGTGTTGATGATGCTTATGGTGCTAGAAAATGTGTTTTGAAAGAATTGATTATTAGTTACACCTACCTTGCAAACTTATATGGGCCTATTTCTAGGTTCTGTATCTATTAATGTATGTGTCTGTTCCTTTGATCTTGATTATGAAAGCAGGATTATAGGCCACAGAATTTGATGTGCTGTCTTCCCCTGTGTAAGACAAGAACATTTCAGGTTAGTTGAAACAATATTCAGAAGCCAGGAGAGGCCACAGAAGAGGTTCACATCTCCCTTTCCCCTCCTGATTTTCAGTTGATATCATGGCAAAGATGAGGCATTTAAGACACAGTGACATTAAAAGTCATGGAAAGGAAGCGGCGATGGAGAATTTCATAGAATTAGGGCTCTTGAGGAGGTGAGAGGAAGTGGTGAACTACTAAAAACAGTCTCCTTGTTTGGCCCATGACACTTGGAATTTGCCCAGCCATATTTTACACATCCTTATTATTGATGCTCACTACATATTAGAATTGTAATCACTTTACTGAGCTCCACCAAGATTGAATTGATGGACCAGTTAATCTTAAAAAGATAAATTGAATTTGATGAATGACTCCCAACTTTTAAATATACCTTAAGGCCTAAAAGAAATCATTATTTTTCTTTCCCCCTCAAGTTTTTACTTAAATTACAGTTAGTTAACATACAATGTAATATTAGTTTCAGGTGTACCATATCGTGATTCATCACTTACATACAACACCCAGTGCTCATCACAACAAATGCCCTCCTTATTCCCCATCACCCTTTTGGCCTATCGCCTGCCCACCTCCCCTCCAGCGATCCTCAGTTTGTTCTTTATAGTTAAGAGTCTGCTTTATAGTTAGCTTCTCTTCTTTTCCCCTCTGTGTTCATCTGTTTTGTTTCTTAAATTCCACATATGAGTGAAATCATATAGTACTTGTCTTTATATGATTTCTTTCACTTAGCATAATGCTCTCTAGCTCTATCTGTGTCGTTGCAAATGGCAAGATTTCATCTTTTTGATAGCTGAGTAATATACCATTTTATATATATAAAAACAGTATATACACTGTAATATATACTATTATACAGTATATATATTAATATACAGTAATATTCCACATATATGCACATACATACATACTGTATCTTCTTTATCCATTCATCAATCGATGGACATTTGGGGTCTTTCCATAATTTGGCTATTGTTGATTATGCTACTTTATTTTTTTAAAGATTTTATTTATTTATTAGAAACACACAGAGAGAGAGAAACAGGCAGAGGGAGAAGCAGGCTCCATGCAGGGAGCCCGATGTGGGACTCGATCCCAGGTCTCCAGGATCACGCCCTGGGCCAAAGGCAGCGCTAAACCGCTAAACCACTGGGACTGCCCTGATTATGCTACTTTAAACATTGGGGTGCATGTATCCCTTTGAATTAGTATTTTTAGAAAGTCATTCTCGATAGGCTTTTCAATTAAAAATATATCCCTAATAAACTATTGGCCCTACACCAAAATAAAAAGGCACAGCTTTTGCACAGCAAAGCAGACCATCAAAAAATCCCAAAAAGGCAGCCTACCAAATGGGAGAAGATATATATGTATGTGTGTGTGTATATATATATATATATATATATATATTTAAAAATTAAATAAATATATATATAATTTTATTTATTTTAGTGAGAACATGAGCAGGGGGTGGGGCAGAGGGAAAGGGAGAAAGAGAATTTTTTTTTTAAGATTTTATTTATTTATTTATTCATTCATTGACACAGAGAGAGAGGCAGAGACACAGGCAGAGGAAGAGGGAGAAGCAGGCTCCATGCAGGGAGCCCGATGTGGGACTCGATCCCAGGTCTCTAGGATCACACCCCAGGCTGCAGGCAGCGCCAAACCGCTGCGCCACCGGGGCTGCCCTGAGAAAGAGAATCTTAAGCATACGCTACACTGAGCATGGAGCCTGATGTAGAACTCAAACTCATGACCCTGAGGTTATGATCTGAGCTGAAACCAAGAGTTGGATGCTTAAATGAGCCACGCAGGTGCCCCCAAATGGGAGAAGATATTTGCAAATCAAATACCCATTAAGGGGTTAATACCCAAAATATGTAAAGAATTTATACAACTCAACACTAAAACCCCCAAATAATTTGATTAAAAATGAGCAGAGAATCTGAATAGACATTTTCCCAAAGAATATAGATAGATGGCCAATAGACTCATGAAAAGATATTCAGCATCACTCATCATTGGGGAAATGCAAATTAAAACACTTTATGCCTGTCAGAATGGCTAAAATAAAAAAGACAAGAAATAACAAGTGTTGATGAAGATGTGAAGAAAAAGGAACCCTCATGCACTGTTGTGGGAATGGAAATTTGTGCAGCCACTATGGAAAACAATATGGAAGTTCCTCAGAAACTTAAAAATAGAATTACGATATGATCCAGTAATTCTGTTACTGGATATTTACCCAAAGAGAATAAAAATATTAATTCAAAAAGATATATATACCCCTATGTTTATTGCATTATTTACAATAGCTGAAGTATGGAAGCAACCCAACTGGCTGTTAATAGATGAAAGGTTAAAGAAGAGGTAGGGTGTGTGTATAACACACACACACACACACAAAGACATATACATACACAAGCACATACATAATATACAATGAAATATTACTCAGCTATAAAAAATAATGAAATCTTACCATTGTGACAACATGGATGGACTGAGAGGTTATGGTGCTAAGTGAACGAAGTCAGAGAAAGACAGATACCATAGGATTTTACTCATATGTGGAATTTAAGAAACAAACAAAAAAAGACACCCCCCCCACTACAAAACCCAGACTCTTAATACAGAGAACACATTGGTGGTTGCCAAAAGGGAGGTAGGTTGGGGGAATGGGTGAAATAGATAAAGAGGATTGAGAGTGCACTTATCTTGATGAGCACTGAGAAATGAAAAAAAAAAATGTGTATAATTGCAGTGATGTTGCTATTTACTGTTACTGGATATTTATTTCATCATTATTATAAAGCAGTTTTTAGATAGATATAATGAAAACTTAGCAAGCTTTTTATGACCAGTCTACCAAGATGGACATAGCTGCAGAATTAATTTCAGCAGATTGTTTGTTTTTCCATTTAAAAATTGGCTGTTCCTTTTGCAATACAAGGAACACTGTCAACTTAAAAATGTTACTTCTAAAGCCATTTTAGATGGAATTATACTTTTTAGTAAGTTAGTAAGATACTGTGCTTATCATCTTCTCATTGGAGTTTTTGATGCAGTTAAAAGTATCCAAAAGCCTAAATGAATATTCAGTTAACAAAACTGATTTTTGTGTGTTTTGGCTGCATCACATTCCTGAAAACTGCAATTATTCAGTGTAATAATTCAGTGTATTCAGCGCAAGTAAAGGCTGGAACCAAATATGAGTCACTTTAGTTGTATTAGAAACCACCTTTGGACCTGGGATTTAACTGGCACCTCTCTTTCTTTACCTCTTTGACACTTTCTTGATCAAAAGCAGACCTTTTTTTAAAAATTTTTTTTAATTAAAAAATTAAATTTTTTTTTTTTTTTTTTAATTTGGAAAACCCAAAGAATTTGTGTCTGGGAAGAATAGTAACAGGAGAACTATAGGTATCTGGGGAAGACCAAAGCATCTTTTCAAGTCAGCTGAGAGCCTCTCATGCTTCTCCCTGTTCTATTTTGTCTTTATATATGATGCCAGCTACAAATAATTGCTATCTCGAATAGGGCTTTATTTTTTGGAATTCAGCCTGTTAGCACAAATAATCCCTAATAAGTATGAAGCTAGTTTAAGGCTTTAAAACAAAGCCAGACTTTTCCCTCTTGTATTTCCTCATCTTGGCTGCTTCTGAAGTTTGGTAGACATGCAGAATGTTAGAAAGAAATCACAGATTTATCTTTTCAGATTCCAGGCATTATATGTATATATACCATATTCT
Organism: Canis aureus; assembly: GCF_053574225.1. Lineage (NCBI taxonomy): Eukaryota > Metazoa > Chordata > Mammalia > Carnivora > Canidae > Canis > Canis aureus. The sequence goes on from NC_135634.1 coordinate 29,485,764, forward strand.
TCTCACTTTGAGAACTGAGCTCATAAGAGCAGAAAGATCCAGTGTTTGGCCAAGTCCTTTTTATTCACTGCCCTGAGTTCATCTCCCTTTGAAGTTTAACTGGAATGCATCCTTCCCCTGCCACCTCCAACTTTCAGTAAAGGGAAAATAACTCTGGAACAGCCAGGGATGTAAAATTTATTGGAAAGACACTAATTGCCTTGTCTCCGAGGGGCAGTGTGTGTGCAGTTAGACACTGAACCACAGGTTTCATTTCTGGTGAGAGAATGGACGTGTACTATAGGAGAAAAAGCATAAGTGAATGATTTCAGTAAAATATTTCCCCAGAGATCTGTGGGTGTCAGAAGGAAGAGGGAGGAGCATCGTACCCAGTTTATCATCCAAATTTGTTGTTCCCTCTGAAGCAGTCTGTTCTTTTCAAGATCAATTTGAGACACTCTGTGTCCCGGTCTTTGGTTGGCGAGACCTGGGAACAGTTAGCATGTGAAATTCCTCAAGGTTAAGATGACGGTTAAGGTAGGATGGATGAAGTGAAATGTGTTTCTATTTTTCATCATCCGACAGGGCTAGCAGTCTGGCTAAGGAGGGATGTGTATACTGCGTGCATCCTTTCAAATGTTCTCACTTGAGATATTTGTATATTTGAGACAGTAAAAGTTATGGCTTCCATTCTGATTTGTTAGTCACATTATGTTTAGGAGTGCCAACTGGGAAATATTACCCAAAAAGCTAGTGGAGCCCCGAGTGCGCCTTGGGGAAGAGATGACACCTACATTATTTGTCACTGGACCATTATACACCAAATGGCTGAGGTGCTGACTTCAAATCAGCTACTTAGCTTGCCTAAGGAACAGAGTGCCACAGCTGCCAAACAAGAAAGAAAAATCTAAAAAAGAAAAATGGATTTATTCTCAAATAAGTAAGTTGTCTTCAAAACAACCTTGTATGAGCTTAACGCTGTAAGCAAAGCATGAAGCTCTTCTTCCTCTGAGAAGCTCCAAAGAGTATTGACCTTAGTGTTTAGCTTACCTGATTGTGACGTCCCAGAGAACACAAGGCTAGGGCTTCCCAGACGATTACGTTTAAATGCAAAAGACATTAACGAAACACTAACGTATGTAAATCAGTGTGTGATTCATAGTAACACAAATGCTCCTACAGTGAAGTATTTCAGAGTTCATGCTTCCCAAATCATCTCTTCATGTCTGTTTTGTTTCCTGGCTTCCTAATGCTAAGACATCATAGTTTTTTTTTTTTTAATATATCAAGTGCCGAGAGAGTTCCTAGGGAAAAGTGGCATTCTCGGAGGTAAACAGGATCCAGATCACTTAAGGTTTATTGATTTTATGATCAGTACTTAGGTTGCTGCTAAAAGCGGATAGGTTTCCAATACATATCTGAAACTGTAGAGGCCTTTCCACTTCCATCCATCATTAGGAGCACTGAATCGCTTTGCAGGCGATTACTAAGGAAAACTAAAATGTTGTTAGGGTCACTCATCTGTGGAATACCAGCTTAAACTAATATAAAATACTGTTATTTAATTCTGATGAAAAGGAAGTCAGAGTGATTATCAAAGGATCAAAGAGGGAAGCTTTTAGAAGATTTGCATCTCATCTCCATTACCTCGGTTTTGTTTGTAACATTTGGTTGGGGTTTATTTCTTTACCTGATGGGACTGATGTTAAAAGTGCTTTGATGATATCACCATTTTTGTGGCTCACCACCCGTTCTAGATTGGTCGATGAATCCATCACCCAGCTGGCATTGTTCTTGTATTATGCAGTGAAATCTCTTTAATGGGACTTTATAAAATAAGTTGAGGGTACTGTAAAACTTGTTAATCCAGAGACTTCCATTATTGGGAAGTGTGAATACTTGATTTGTGTTTAACTGGAACTTCCCTTTAATATAATCTGTTGAAAATAAGAGCCTTGGTAATATACTGTTCTAGAATTTTTACTATCATGAGCAGTACTTGAATGGGATAGAAAGATAGACCCTGGAGAAGGGAGAAGAGGCCCACAGTGTTAGTAAGGATTGTTCCTCAATTTCAGTTGAGAATCTGAAATGAGACAGTATCTTGAGGTAGACGAGCAGCAACAGCCTATGAGACAGAACGTAAGGGAGGATTTTAAAAGGAATGTCTTCATATATCCATATTTTGTGGGAAGCAACATGATGTATAGAAAGAATGTTAGGACAGAACTGAGGAGACTGGAAATTGAACTGGAGGGACTATCCCAGTGTTATGTATTCTTAGTATTTGGGAAATTAATACTCTGATGATGAAAAGTATAAGAAGATAGGTACTTAAACAGTCAAACCTGTCATATCTTGTGAAGGGAATAAAGCTTTCATAATGGATGACAGGTTTTTCTTAAATATCTTTAGGTTTTTCTGTTAACTGCTCTATTTGAATAAAAAACACTGCTTTTGTCCTATTTAACAGGGTCGATGGGAAAGTCAACAGGATGTATCACAAACTGTAGTTTCCAGAGGAATAGCTCCTGCTGCCCCATCCCTCCCTGACAGTCCCCCAAATAATCATTCCCCAGACCCAGGTAAGTTATATTTTCACTTGTCAACCACCATCATGAAGTTTGGGCATCTTCCAGAAATAGTTTAAATCAGGATTTCCTACCACATAACCACTGACCTCCTAGTTATGGTCATCTGACTCTTTCCCTTTTTTGTCTTAACATGTTGAGTTACATTGATTTTTGAAAGTTGAATTTATATTGTATCCTTCTGATAAATATCACTTTATCACAATGTCTTATCCTTAACATGTGCTTGATTCTATTTGCTAGTATTTCGTAAAGGATTTTGGTGTGTGTGTGTGTGTGTGTTCTATGATAAATATCTACTCGTCTTTTCTCATAATAATGCCTTTGATTGGTTTTGGTGTCATGGTTATGTTGGCATCATGAAATGACTTGGGAAATATTTCCTTATTATCTTTGTTCCTGAAAGAGTTTATATACTTTGTATTACTTCTTCCTTAAATGTTTGACAGGATTCACCACTGACACTTTCTGGTTCTGAAATTTTCTCCTTGGGAAGCTTTTAAATTATGGCTTCAATTTCTTTAAGATAGGGTTATTTAACTCATTGTATTTTCTTATGAGTCAGTTTTTATAAGTTATGTTTTTCAGGAAATTTTGTTTCATCTAAATTTTTATGTTTATTTCAATAAATGTTATAATGCTCCCTATTGCCCTTTTAATGTTTATAGGCTCTGTTGTGATGTTCCTTTTTAAAAATTTTTTGTTAATTTTTGTTTTCTTTCTGGTTTTCATGAATACTTTTGAGATAGGTTTTCATTCTCTCAGTCTTCTCCCAGAGCCAAATCTGGTCTTTCTTTCTTTATTGTTTGTTTTGTTTCATTGATTTCTATTTCTGTCTGCATTTCACAAATTTTAGAATGTGGTTCTTTCGTTTTTATTCAGAATATTTTCTAATTTCCCTCTGATTTATTCTTTGACCCATGGGTTATTGGGTAGCATGTCAATTTATTTTCATATGTCTAAAGGGGGAGGAACTTCTTTTTATTAATTGATTGCTTATTTAATTTCATCACAATCTGAAAGACTCTTCAATATTTCAGTCTTTTGGAATGTTTTTGAGACTATGTTCTATCTTGGTAAATATTCTATGCATGCTTGAAAAGAAACTATTCTGTTTGGGGCATAGTGTTCTGTATATATCAATTAGGTCAAGGTGGTTGATAACCTTGTTCAAATCTGTTCTTCAGATATTCTGTTCTACTGATTTTTTTTCTATTTGTTCCATCAATCAGTGAGACAGAAGGCGTTAAATCTCCAAATATGATCATGAAAATTACCTATTTTTCCCTTTATTATATCTGTTTTTGTATCATTCTTTTAGGAACTCTGTTGGGTATATACATATTTAGGATTGTTATTTTTTTCCTGATAAAGTGATATTCATTTCATTAGGTGATTTCATTATGAACTGCCTGTTTGTAGCTCTGAAATCCTGTTTGAAATCTGTCTCTCCTGATCAGCTGTCTTTTTTTTTTATAAATATTTTTTTTTATTTTTTATTATTATTTTTTAATTTATGATAGTCACACAAAGAGAGAGAGAGAGGGGCAGAGACATAGGCAGAGGGAGAAGCAGGCTCCATGCACTGGGAGCCCAAGGTGGGACTCAATCCCGGGTCTCCAGGATTGCGCCCTGGGCCAAAGGCAGGCGCCAAACTGCTGCGCCACCCAGGGATCCCCACTGATCAGCTGTCTTTTGCTTATTGTTTGAATAGTGTATATTTTTCTCAGCCTTTTAAATTTTGGCCTATATTTTTTCTTTAAATTAATGTGATTGTCTTGTAGACAGCATATAGTTAGGTCTAACTTTTCTTTTTTATCTAGTCTATCAATTTCTGTCTTTCAACTGGCATGTTCTTTTACATGTAATATCATTATTGTTATGTCTGCCTCATCAGTGTTGGTTTCTCTTTGGCCTTTCTATTTTTTCCCCCACTGTAACTTCTTTTTTGCTTTCTTTTGGGTTAATTGAAAAATATTTTTTAGTATTTAATTTTATTTACATTTCTGGCTCTTGGATATTTCTGTATTTGTTTATTCAAGTCTTTGCTCAAGGACTGTAGTATGAGTTCTTAACTTATCATAGTCTACTTAGAATTAATAATATATCACCTCCCACTGCACAAATAAAAGAATCTTGTAAGAGTATAATTCTATTTGCCTGTTCCTAGACCCCCCTTATTTTATATTATTGTTGTTATATCTTTTACAGACATTATGTACCCATTTTACAATGTTACTCTTTTTGCTTTAATTTTTTCTAAAGATTTTTTTTATTTATTTATTTATTTATTTATTTATTTATTTATTTATTTATTTATTCATGAAAGACACACAGAGAGAGAAGCAGAGACATAGGCAGAGAGAGAAGCAGGCTCCATTCAGGGAGCCCGATATGAGACTCAATCCCGGAACTCCAGGATCACGCCCTGAGCTGAAGGCAGACACTCAACCGCTGAGCCACCTAGGTGTCCCCTCTTTTTGCTTTAAAACAGCCACAGTCTTTTAAGGAAATTAAGAGACTATAGATAATCTTTTATGTTTTTCTTCATATTTATTATTTCTGGCACTATCCAGTCCTTCCTGAAGTCTTATATTTATGGATATCATTTCTCTTTAGCCCAAAGAATATCCTGTAGTATTTCTTATTGTGCAGTTATCTTGGAGAAGAATGCTCTCCCCTTTTGAGATTATGATTTCACTTTTTTTGGAAGGATTTTTCCACTAGTAGCACTTCAAAGATGTTATGTTATCTTTTAGATTCCTTTTCTGCTGAGACTCAGTCATCATTTGTGTCTCTTTTCCCTACATGTAATATGTCTCTGTTTACTCTGCTATGTTGTTTGCTTTCATAGTTTTCTCTAGTTCGTTTTTTTCTTCTAATTTTGTTTGTTTGTTTATTTTTATATTTTTTAATTTATTTATTTTTAAAGATTTTGTTTATTTATTCATGAGAGACAGAGAGCGAGAGAGAGGCAGAGACATAGGCAGAGGGAGAAGCAGGCTCCCTCCAGGGAGCTTGAGGTGGGACTTGATCCCAGGACCCCGGGATTGCAACTTGAGCCAAAGGTGGATGCTCAACCAGTGAGCCACCCAAGTGCTCCTCTATCTTTGTTTTCAGCAGTTGGATTATGATATACTTAGGTATGGTTTTCTTTGTACTTATCTTGCTTGCGTTTCATTGATGTTCTTGGATCTGTAAGTTGAAGTTTTCAACAAATTTAGGAAAATGTTCAGCTATTACTTCATTAAATTATTCCCCCTAACCATTTCTTCTTTCTCCACTTTCTCCATTTGAGAATCAAATTACACATATGTTAGATTGCTTAATATTACCCTACTGGTCACAGAAGCTCTATTTTTTAAAGAAATGTATTTTTCATCTTTTAATCTTACTCTTATTTCTTCTGGTTACGTAATTTACCTGCCATTTCCAACCTTCTTTTAAGCACATCCAGAAAATATTTTATTTCATTGATTATCCTTTTTAGTTCTAGAATTTCCACTTTTTTTTTTTTTAAGTTTCAATTTCTCTGCTGATATTCTTTACCTGTACGTTTGTTAAGATCAGATTCTTCTTTACTTCCTTGGACCTGTGTACAAAAGCTGCTTTAAGGTTTTCCAGTATCTGGGCCATTTCATGGTCTGTTTTTCTTGACTGCTTTTTTCTTGACTATGGGTCCAATTTAATGAGTTTTGACCATTGTATTTACCTGTGTAACTTATACCCCAATTAAGATATACAAGATTTATATGACTCTAGTTACTCTCCACAATCAACCAATATTCTGATTTTTATGCTTTCAGGTTAGTTTTGCCTGTTTTACAATTTCATATAAATGGAGTCTTAACATTATATACTCTTTTTATGTTTAGCTTCTTTTATTCATCATTTCTGTTCATGTCTCCATACTGTTGCATCCTTTAGTAATTTATTTTTTATTGTTGAGAATAACTTCACTTTCACAGTTGAATTTATCATAATTTTTAATTAGTTCTTCTGTTTGTGGACATTTGGTTTGTTTCCCAGTTTTTGGCTAATGTGAATAAAGTTTGTTCTTGTACAAGTCATTTTTGTGAACATTTCTCTTGAGTTAATACTTAGGAATAAAATTACTAGGTCATAGAGTACCATCTTGTTTTAAAGTTCTGTAATTTTTTTTTTTTTTTTTTTTGAGAGCATGCATGTGTGTGTGCCAATGGACAGGAGGAGGGGCAAAGGGCAAGAGAGAATCTTAAGCAGACTCCATGCCTAGCATGGAGCCCCATGTAGGGCTCCATCTCACGACCCTGAGATCATGAACTAAGCCAAGATCATGGTCAGAAGCTTAACCAACTATCTACTCAGATGCCTCAAATTTGTTGTAAAAAAAAATTGTGGGGTGCCTGGATGGCTCAGTTAAGTGACTCTTGGTTTTGGCCTGGCGCATGATCTTATGGTCATGGGATTGAGCCATGTAGGGCTCTGTGCTTAGCATGAAGTCTGCTTCAGATTCTCTCTCCTTCTCACTCTTCTTTCATTCAAATAAATAAATAAATAAATAAATAAATAAATAAATAAATAAATAAATAAAATATTTTTAAAAATTGTAATAGGGGTGCCTGGTAGAGCTCATTCAGTTAAGCATCCGACTCTTAATCTCAGCTCAGGTCTTGATCTTAGGGTTGTGAGTTCAGGTCCCATGTTGGGCTCCACACTGGCATGGAGCCTACCTAAAAAATAATAATAATTTTTAAAGATTAAATTTAAAAATTTTTAGTTAATGCTTACTTGATTTACATATTTATGAGTTTGCTTTGCTCACATCATTGCTTCTTGCATCTTACTTTGTTCTAAGTTTAGTTTCTTTTTTGTGAATTATACCCATTATCAGTGCATTTAGCAGTTGTCTATTAGTGACAGACCCTTTCTTTCATATGTTGAAGTTTTTATTTTGCTCTCACTTTGAAGAATCCTTTTACTATGGTATTTATGGTATATATATCAAACATAACAAGAGTAGAAGAGTAATACAATGTGCCCTTATGTACCCCTCTCCAGCTTCAGAATGATCTGTTCATCACCAATCTGATTTATCTCTATTCCTGCTACTTCTCTACATTCTCTAATGATTAATTTGAAGCAAACCTCAGATATCATTTCATCTGTAAATATTTGTACATGTATCTCTAAAGCAATACCCCCAATAACATTTCACTCTTAAGAAAACTTGAAAAAAAAGTCCTAGATATCATCAAATATCTAGTCAGTGTTTATATTTCTCTAGTTGGATCAAAAATATTTTTAGTTATTTTGAATGAAAAATCTAAGTGTAAGGTTCATATATTGTGATGGGTTGATATGTATCTTGAGTTAAAGTTTAATATTTATGTTCTTCTCTTTTTCCCCCATGCATTATATATATTGAAGAGACCAAGTCTTTGTACAGTAGTCCCTCTGTATTCTTACTTTCGCTGGTTCCTTCCCAATGAGGTTTTTAAAACATGGTTTTCTGTCTACCTTATTTCCTGTGAATTGGTAGTTAGCTCTATGGTCTTGAACAGATTCAGGCCAGTTTGAGGGAGGGCTGGGAAGTAGAATAAATGAAAGAGTAGTTTTGTGTATTTATCTCAGGAGACACATCATATCTGATTGTCTCTCTTTGTGATATATGCAGCATTTGATTGATTATTGGCTAGATCTTTATTTAATTAGGGGTCATCCTCAGTGTAGAATGTTAATTTATTCTATAGAGAACTCTAGATTGTCCCTATTTTTTTCTTTTAGCATTTAGATGATTATGTTCTTCTGGCTCTTTATTCATCTCAAACTTATTTTCTCTGTTTTGTTTTTCTCTTTCCTATTTTTGCCTTGTAAATTATTTGACTTTTTGACTCAGTTTTAACATATCTCTTGGCATTTATCTCTTTGCCTTAGGTTTTTAGTGATGGCTCTCATGATTATAAAATACTTTCATCCTTTCACTGTCTACTTAGAGTTAATATTATACTACCTTATATAAAATGTACGAACCTTGGAACTGTATGGGTCCATATACCAAGTGTATTACCAATAAGCTTGGAGTCATTTCAGGGGTCAGTGTGGGATAGAGGCATGTATGTGGATGCTTGTGTGCTTCTGTTCAGTGCTTCTGTTCACATACAAATTCCTCAGGTTGACTTGCTTGTTCTTTTAAAAGTGTTATGTGGATATAGTGTTTTATCATTTATGAGTTAGATTACATTCTCCTAAAAATTTAGTTTTATTCACTAAGGGGAAACAAATCTTATATCATAGGCATTGTCTGCATGACTGCTCCTAGCCTTTGGTAATTTAGAGTAGGTAAGAACATGGTTGGTTCAGAACTTTGATCTCTTTCTTGTGAAAACAGCCCAGACATCACCCTCTTTTCAAAAGGTCCATTTCAGGGCTCCTGGGTGGCACAGTCGGGTAAGCATCTGCCTTTGGCTCAGGTCATGATCCCAAGGTCTTGGGATGGAGACCCACATTAGGCTCCCTGCTTAGTGAGGAGCCTGCTTCTCCCTCTCCCTTTGCTCCTCCCCCTGCTTCTGTGCTCTCTCTCTCTGTCAAATAAATAAATCTTTTAAAAAAAAGAAAAATATAAAAACAAAACAAAACAACAAAAGGTCCATTTCATCATCTTTATTCAGTAAGTAGATATGAGAAGCTAAAGTTGGAGAAAACACAGTCCCTGACTTCAAAGAGGTTAAAGTCTAGATAAAGAACAATACATGTGTGTCATTAGCTATATGATTTAAAAATGAAAAAAACCCGTCTTATTCTAGGGCAGAAGTTAGCACATGAACCAATTAGTGACAAGGACTGGGATTGGATTACCCTTCAGATACTAATAGAAACATTGGATATTGGATGTTTTAGAAATACCCTCATTGCTGTTATTTAATTGGAAAAAGGAAACAACATTGTGGTTGAGGATAGCTATAATAATATGATGTTTTTCTAATATTTTTTAAGGATACTTTTTAAGAATTGATGTTATTAGGTTCACTACAAATGAAACTTGGCAAATTTGTAGGAAAGAAAATGTCTACATTGTTGTTTACCCTTAACTTCTTTCCCTTTCTGTATTATTGACAGGACTTAGTAGCCTAGCGGCCTCCTACCTGAATCCAGTAAAATCCTTTGTGCCACAGATGCCAAAGCTCTTGAAGTCTCTCTTTCCTGTCCGCGATGAGAAAAGGGGCAAACAGCCTTCTCCCCTTGCACATCAGGTAAAAGCATCAGGAAAGGAACTGTGAACATTTTCTACTTCCCGGTGGAACGATGCTCTCTAGTGCACAGATGCTAGAGGGAGATGGATGGCATGGATGGAACTGGGCTTTTAGGCCTAGTAAAAGCTTGTGATCATTTCTCCTCTACTCTTCTCCGAGGTAACAGAGCTGTTGAAACTTATTGACAATCTCAATCCTTTTTGCTTTTAAAAAATGCCGAGCACACTGCTAATGTGATTTATGGTAATATTACTTAGAGCAACAATAGTAAAATTTATGAAGTGCACTTAGGGTTGTTTGTGTATTGCCAAACAGAAAATGTAATTCTATTTTTAATTCTTGATTTCATTTCTTATTTCAAACAATTTTATATCATCACTGTCCTTCCGTCTCCACCTCTTTTCCCTCTGCCGTGGTTTACCTGTTCCTTCATTTAAAATATTAAATGTGATCACTTGTCTTATTTCTCCTTTTTCTTGAAACTCTCTACCCAACCTTCAAATAAGTTTTAGAGAAAATCTTAGAGTTTTCCACATAATCAGGAAACTGCTCTTATGCAAGGGTGAATGGGAAGCCTGTTGGAAATGTAATTTCCAGCCTTATATAGGTGTGAATTCAGCAGAAAATGATAAATGAGGATTTATTTATACTCCTTCAAAAACACATACAGTGCAAGTTCAGTTTTTGAAGTAGGTCTTTTGACATTAGCTTATCCACATTCACTTAAAACATTCAAGTTGCAGAAATGCAGGTGAATCCTTGTCCTAGAACTTAACTATTTAAAAGAATTTTCTGAGTTTATGAAGGCATATTCAAGGATAGTGGTATTAGTTTTGTAAGGCTGCTGTACAGATATATAATTTTTTATATCTAGCATTGTATAAATATGTACTTAAGCAGATGTGTACACATAGTGTATGAAAAAAATAAACGTCATGATTTTGGATGTTTGAACTAACTTTAAGCACATAGGGATGCTTGACAGTTACCAAAGAATCTATGACCACGAGAGCTAAAAGAAATAACTAGTCTAATACTCAGTTGGGGTTTAGGTAAAAATGATTTTTCCAAGGATTTGCTGTTGTATATGTTATTTTGTCCTAAACTTCTACATCATTGTTTTATAATGTATGATGCATGGACTCTCTGTGTCAGAATTTCTATGGTAGCTTTTTAAGAAAGGTAACTTTTAAAACAACAATAACAGCCTTACCTTATAACCCAGACTCCATGTAGGGGTGCCTTTGTAATCTGTATTTATAAGCACCCAAGGTGATTTTTACCAAGATGTAAAGTTTAATAAGTACTCTTTCAGTCACTCTTTGGTGAAGACAGAGTTGTAGAAGTTAAAGGAAGTTGGTATGGCATTAGAAGTTACTGAATCAGACTACCATAGTTATAGTTAGTTTGTAAAAGCTGCATTGAATTTTTGATATGGCAAGTCAGATCACTTGCTACAGTAAATTATTTTTACTGTTTGCGAGTAATTGATTGGTTCTTCTGGATATGAGAGGTACAGTCATGTGTTAGAAACGTAATGATGGGGATCCCTGGGTGGCGCAGCGGTTTGGCCCCTGCCTTTGGCCCAGGGCGCGATCCTGGAGACCCGGGATCGAATCCCACGTCGGGCTCCCGGTGCATGGAGCCTGCTTCTCCCTCTGCCTGTGTCTCTGCCTCTCTCTCTCTCTCTCTCTCTCTCTCTCTGTGACTATCATAAATAAAAAAAAAAAAAAAAAAAAAAGAAGAAACGTAGTGATGGCAAATAGCTGCATTTTGTAATGTCCAGTTTAAGAAAGGTGATCATGAGATATTTTGAAGATCTCTTGCACAATATTTGTCCATTCAGTTTACTTTGTTTGAGCATATGTGAGCAAAAATATTAAAAAGTTACCCCAAATATTTCATATTTCATAAATAAATGAAAATATAGATACAAAACTGGTCCTAATGGAGACACCAATGGTGGAGCTAAATGGTCCAGTTGGTTGTGAAACCCCCACTCCACTCCACTGATGGGCCTTTCCTGAAGGGTACCAGGGAGCTGCATCTTGCCTGCACCGTTCCAGTGTCCTCTGACATGGCATCATACTTGAAACACTCATCTCTAGGCTTCAGCGTGGTGACATTTGCCTGGTTTCTCTCCTGCTGACCGCTCAGTCTTTCTCAATTGCCTTTTTGGGGACCATTTATTCCATCAGGCTGGTAACATTCAGGGGCCCAGAGCTCCATCCTGGACCTTCTCTCCATGGGTCATCTCATTCAGTTCCATGGCTTTAACTATTTATGTATTGACAATGTTCATATTTCTATCTCCAGCCCTGACTTTGCCCCTGAGCTCTGGCCTCATGGAGCTAACTGCCCATTAAGCTTTCCCACTTCTAAATCAATTAGGCATTCACATTTTACCAGTCCAGAACATTACTCTTGGTTTCAGCTCACAAGTCTGTTTACTCTCAACACACAGAAGACTTAAAAATACATGCCCATCTCAGTATATAGCACAGATGTCCACCTAGTTGCTCATCCCTCACAAAGAGTCCATCAGTAAGATTTCGTAGGTACTGATTCCAATCCAGCAACTCCTGGTCATCTCCATTTCTCATCAGTCATTCATGCCACCGTAGTCTCTTGTCCAGATGATTGCAGCAGCCTACATACAGGTCTGTCTGACACTCTTTGCCTCATGAAGTCTTTTATTCACAAAGTAGCCTAAGTGGCCTTCCAAAGTCTTACTTTAGTTCATGGCTTGAAATCTTCCACTGCTTCTCACTAAAAGTGAATAAAATCGGGACACCTGGATGGCTCAGTGGTTGAGCATCTGCCTTCAGCTCAGGGCGTGATCCCCGTGTGGGGATCGAGTCCCACCACTCCCTGTGAGGAGCCTGCTTCTCTCTCTGCCTGTGTCTCTGCCTCTCTCTTTGTGTCTCTCATGAATAAATGAATAAAATCTTAAAAAAAAAAAAAAAAGAAAGTGAATAAAATCTAAATTCCTTGCTGTGCCTTCCATTGTCTTATATGATCTGATCCCCTGACCTTTCATCTTTATGCCCTTTATTTCTTCTTTGTTCACCATACTAAGCCATTTTGGCCTTTTCTTTCTTTGTTTTTCTTTCCTTCCTTCCTGCCTTCCTTTCTTATTCATTTGAGAGAGAGCACATGAGCAGGGGACAGGGAGGAGGGCCAGAGGGACAGGGAGAAGCCAACTCCCCATTAAGCAGGGAGGCTGAGGTGAGCCTTGATCCTAGGATGCTAAGATTATGACCTGAGCTGAAAGCAGTTGCCTAATTGCACCACCCAGGCACCCCTCTTTCTTATCTCATGAACACATGAAGTTCATTTTGGTCTGAAGAATTTTTTGCATTTGCCTTTCCTTCTACTTGGAATACTCTTTGCCAGAGTCATTGCATGATTGCTAGATCTCTAGTAGAGTGATCTACTATTTAGAATAGTCAGGATAGGCCAATTTTTTTTTATTTTTTTAAATTTTTATTTATTTATTTATAATAGTCACACACAGAGAGAGAGAGAGAGAGGCAGAGACACAGGCAGAGGGAGAAGCAGGCTCCATGCACCAGGAGCCCGACGTGGGATTCGATCCCGGGTCTCCAGGATCGCGCCCTGGGCCAAAGGCAGGCGCTAAACCGCTGCGCCACCCAGGGTTCCCAGGATAGGCCAGTTTAAGGAAGTACATTTGCATTTAGAGTGGCCTCCACCAATTAAATTAAAACAACAGCTTCCATCACATCAGTACACTACTACCATATTTAATCTTTTCATTGGATGTTATTATGTTATATGTTTATTGCTTAACTCCTCTCTAGAATGTAATCCTTGAGGGCAGGGGCATAGTTGATATGAAATGTGTATTGGTTGACCATTGACATATATTCAGATTATAATATTAGATAGTTTATTTGTATCAGTGTCATCCAGCGGTATAAAGAATGTTTACAGGTGAGAGAATCACATCTGAGGGGGCACTTGCGATATCAAGACATAATTATGAACTTTCTTTCCTGGATTGATAGAAGTTCCTTTATAAAGAACTATTCCTAAAGGAGAGGACAACTTCAGCTTATCATTAGGATTTAGTTGATCAAAGATGCTTGTGTTCATCTAACTTATATTAACTATTTCTGGTAAAGCTCTAAGAGCAGTAAATTATAATTTTAAATGACATTGTTAAATAGAAGTTTCCCTTACTAGAGCCACTTTAAATATACTTTAAAGTCGTTGCCATCTGAATGGTGTTTCATCCTTGGAAATGGAGCATTGTAGTGCCAATGGGATTTCAAAATAACAGCAATAAGAACAATGCTGTATTAGTTAGATTTTTTAGTGCCCCCTCCAATTTCTTTTTTTTAAATAGTAGTCTTTACTATAATGCCATCCCATTTAGTTGGAAATCAGATTTGATACCTAAGCCTGAGAGTCTTACTTTTTTTTGATGATCTACCCTGCCCCTTCTTGTGGAACCTCCAACTCCTCCAGGAAAAAGATCAGCTTATTTCCAACCGGTCTTTGCCTCAGAGTTTCCTCTGCTATTACCCAGGAGTTAGGAGGAGGGAAGAGGAGGTTTTCTCTAGACTTAACAGCTATAGATTAGCCCACTGTATCTCAGATAATAAATGCTTCATCATTCTTCAGTTGACTTGTCTGGGTCTTACTTCAAGTGGGAAGCTCAGAAGTATATTCAAGCCCACACTTGAAAATGGTGCAATTATGATCTTTCTTTTCTAAATGACATACTTCTACCAAAGTAGCATATAAATTGTACTTTCTTTTACAGGCCAGTATTAGCTTGTGCTTCTGGACAGTTAGCATTCCCTTTTTTGTTTGCTTGTTTATTTGTTTACACTCTTGGCAAGGCAGTTCTCCTTTTTTATTATGTTGTTTAATCAGTGTGTAAAAATACTTAAAAAAAATAAAAAAAATACTTAAATAAGAAACTTTAGATCCATTTTTAAAATTTTTTCATCTTAATTTTGTTCTAATGTTCTTAGAATGTCAAGATATTTCTTGAGTAATTATTTAAAAAAATACATGTGTTCTAGCTATCATCTGCAAACTTTTTAAGGGCATAGTCTGTCTGCACTTGGGTCATAAACAGAATATTGAACAATGAGAGAGGAGGACCTTGTCATAGGCAACTCAGGATCACTCCTCAAGTCACAGGATGTTTTAGTTCTGTATTTTCATTAACTGCCACCTCCAATCCACAGTTCTTCCTCTTTCTACCAAAGAGACCATGGGAGACTTTGTTAGATACATTATGGAAATAAAGGAACACCATGTCTTGGCCTTTCTCTGTATCACCAGTCTTGTAAGCCTAAAGCACATTCAGGCTGACCAACATTCCTAGACTATATGTTCACTACCTGGCTTTGTCATAGCTCTGTGTGAGGTATCTAATGGTATGACTTACCAGTAGTGTAAAGAAATACACAAATATTGTGAAGTTTGCTTTCTATTTTAATTCCATGTTTTGTTTGCTGCTAGTGCTTTGTTAATGCACTCATTTCAGTGGCCTATATGAATAGTCATTAAATAATCAATACCAGACTAAAAAAACTATGTGTTATAGAATAACATTAAAGACAGAACCCAGGAAAAATAGAAATCAGGGCATATGCCTAAAAGGAATCTGGATCAATTTTACAGTATGGGAAAGAATAAATATGAGATTAATATTGCATAAGACTCAGAGATAATAAATGGATAGTAACCTTGCAGAAGATATGTAATGTTTAACAGCACAAAAAACAAAAACAACCCCCCCCACATGGTTTGAGAATCAACAGAAACAATACATGGTAACCAAATAGACCATGTATGGTAGCACATTCTTTTATTTCTACCCCACCCTCAACTTTCTCTTTTTATCATTTGGAAAGCTATTTCTCTCTCCATTTCCCATCGAACTATGATGAAAGATATTAAAACTTCTTCCTTTTCTGTATTTCTGTCCCAGTTTAGTTTGGAGGCTTAAAGTCCTCTGAAATAGTCACAATATTGAAGAAACCCCCATGGACTCACCTGAATGCTACCCTTGGCATTATTAGACCACACTTAGATTACTGCACTTGGTTCGGGATATGTTACTACGGGAAATCCATTGACCAATTGGAATTATTTCAGGGGATAACGTCAGAAATGATTTATGAGGAAGGATTAAAGGAGTTATTTATAGCTTGACCAAACAATGACTAAGAGAGCTGACTGTATAAGCATTCAAGGGACGGCAGCGCCAAGGCGGGGAGAACTGTGTAAGGATGGCTCGCTACAGCAGGGGGTGGAAGGCGTAGAATGACAGAGATGAAATTAACAAAGAGAATGGTAGCAGCTGTGAATAAGTAGGGTGATTTAGAGATAGCAGGGTGCTCTCTTAAAAAAAAAGGAACGCTGTGGAATTTCTGTCACTTCTGTTTTTTAAAAAATAAGATTTTGAGGAAATAAAAATAGTTGAGGTAAGAACTGAGGAATGGGATAGGACCTCTTTCTCTACCAGTCATTGCTATGTTTCCACTGTTAGGTAGAAGAGAAGCAGCAGTTGTGTAATGAAGGGGGGATGATTCTCAAAAAAGTACTTTTAATCAGTGTGTCCTTGACATTTTCAAACAAGAGTGTTTGATACCCTCCCCTCATGGAAAGATACAAACATATATCCATGGTGAAACTCTAACGAAAAGATTAATGTTTATTAACTTGTTCTTTGGAGTCAGCAGCTTTTCAGAACAAGATGCTATTATTTTTTGGCATTCTATTTCAATATTTGAAAAGATCTGTGGATCTTTCTGCATAGGGTAGAAATTAGTTTATTCTGAAGATTTAAAAACAAAGATTCATATATTTTATAAAACGTCTTGGTTTGAACATCTTCATAAAGACTTATGTTTCTCATTTTTATGGGAATTTGTTTTTGTTTGTAATCGATTTCTAAATTCCAGAAATGCAAAGACTCTGCACTGAAAGAGGTGGCAGCTGACAAAATTGCAGTCTTTGACCTTCTGATGCAAGTTTAGTAACTAATCTGGAAAATAATGAACTGCAATTAATGAAATCTCTACTCATATTCAAGTGTGTTTCTCAGACAGCACATAAAATAATTGAAAGAACTTCCTGCTCTCTAATTAGTTAGATTGAATTAATTTGGCATAATAGCTTTTTTCATGTATCTAGAAGTTTGTGTTCAGATGAAGCTATTTATGTACTTCAAACCGTAGGACTCCAAATGGTATCTTTGGTTCATCTAGAGAATTAAAGAGTTAATAATATTCAGTTTAACTTCCACCATCAAAAGCACGGTCACATTTCTAGCCTATGTTTGTGTTACGGCCTATCCCTTTTCAGTGTCCTGCACTTCACTGGGGACTGTCTTGTCAACCACAGGGATATTTTTCTCCATTTTCAACACTGCTTCCACTGTAGAGGATGGACAAAGACTTGAGGGGCGAGAGCAGCACTCTGCACTTCTCTGATGCTGATTGAGAAGATGCCTATGTAGTTAGTGATATTGTCTTTCATGTTTGTGATCCTTCTATATATAAAATGGGAAAAAATAAACCAACTACTAGTTCTTCCCTTGTGCACAAAAATGGTGTTTTAGGGCTACTCATACTTGGACTCCTTTGATAAAACAAACCATATAAATGGTTATCCTTATGTCATCATCACCAATGGTTCGTCATCGTAACTAATTAAAATAAGAAAGAAGAATTTATGCCTTGTTTTCTAGTCTTCAGTGTTCCTTAATTGTTCAGTTATTTTTAAAATAATGTATATGGGGGTGCCTGGGTGGTTCAGTGGGTTAAGCCCCTGCCTTTGGCTCAGGTCATGGTCTCAGGGTCCTGGGATCAAGCCCAGCATTGGGTTTCTTGCTCAGAGGGGAATCTGCTTCTCCCTCTCCCTCTGCTCCTCCACCTTGCACATGTGCACTCACTCTGCTTCAAATAAATAAATCTTTAAATAAATACATCTTTAAAAAATTTAAAAGGAGCTCCTGGATTGCTCAGTGGTTGAGCGTCTGCCTTTGGCTCAGGTCGTGATCCAAGGGCCCTGGGATGGAGTCCTGCGTTGGGCTCCCTGTGGGGAGCCTGCTTCTCCCTCTGCCTGTGTCTCTGCCTCTCTCTTTGTGTCTCTCATGAATAAATAAATAAAATCTTTTAAAAATATATTTAAAAAATAATAATGTATATGAGCATTTCCCCCCTGTAATTTTGTAAGTAAACCACACATAATAAGTATATTTGGATGTGTTATGCTACATTTACTTGTTCTTGAGTTAACAGGCAAGTTTGCACAGGCTTTCTTGAGTACAAAATATTTTTTTTAATTTTTTAATTCAAGGCAAATGATTTCCATTCAGTTGCTTTAGGGATGAATTCTTAGGCACTTTTACTACTGATAGTTTCCCCAAATCATAACATTTTGCTCTCTTCACGCCAGAAATGTATGGATACTGTTTTGACAGGTAGTGAGTTGACAGGGTTGTCTTCACAATCAGATATAGGAGTTTAAATAGTGAAAATAAGAGTTTCTGAGGCAGTACAGAAGTTGGTTGAAGAGAGCTTAGTCTCTCTCTCTCTTTTTTTTAAACATTTTATTTATTTATTCATGAGAAACACAGGGAGAGAGAGAGGCAGAGACACAGACAGAGGAAAAAGCAGGTTCCATGCAGGGAGCCCAACGTGGAACTCAATCCCGGGACTCCAGGATCATGCCCCGGGCCAAAGGCAGGCGCTAAATCGCTGAGCCACCCAGGGATCCCCTGACCTTAGTCTCTTTATTCAGAAATTGTTGTTGTGCACTTTTGTATGAGTCTCTAGATTAGAGATTGGCTCACTTTTTTTTTTTTTGTGAAGGGCCATATAGTATTATTTGAGGCTTTGCAGTCCTGTCAAAACTAGCCATAGATAGTACTTGTAATAAGTGAGTCTGAATGTATTTTAAGAAAATTTTAGGGCAGCCCGGGTGGCGCAGCGGTTTAGCGCCGCCTGAGGCTCAGGGCGTGATCCTGGAGACCCGGGATCGAGTCCCACATCGGGCTCCCTGCATGGAGCCTGCTTCTCCCTCTGCCTGTGTCTCTGCCTCTCTCTCTCTAGCTGTGTCTCTATGAATAAATAAATAAAATCTTAAAAAAAAAAAAAGAAAATTTTATTTATAACCCCCAAATTTGAATTTCATATAGTGTTTTCATGTCACAAGTATTCTTTTATTTCAGTAATTTGAAAATGTAAAAACTATTCTTCACTTACTAGATATGCCATACAGGTAATAGTCTAGATTTAGACCCTATTTATTTATTTTTTTTTCTTAAGAGAGAATGTGTGAAAGGGGGATGGTGTGGGGGAGAGGGGGAGAGAGAGAGAGAAGATTACAAGTAGGCTGCATGATCAGCATGGAGCCCCACGGACATGGGGCTCCATCTCATGAACCTGACATCATGACCTGAGCCAAAACCAAGAGTCGGACACTTAACTGACCCTCAGGCGCACCAAAGATTTTTAAGATTCACAAATATTCTGTCTTCTAAGTAGACATCCTTCATAGATACTTGAAAAACTAATAACCACTATTTTGAATAAAGTGAAATTACATTCTTTTTTAAAAAAAATGTTTGTTTTTTGAAATTTTATTTGCTTGAGGAATGCCTGCGTGGCTTAGTGGTTGAGTGTCTACCTTTGGCTCAGGTCATAGTCCTGGGGTTCTGGACTTGAGTTCCCACAGGAAGCTTGCTTCTCCCTCTGCCTATGTCTCTGCCTCTCTCTGTGTGTCTCTCATGAATAAACAAACAAACAAACAAAAAGCTTTAAAAAAAGATTTACTTGAGAAAGAGTAAGCAAGAAGAGTGAGAGCATGCGTGCACTGGAGGGGAGGCAGAGGGACAGGGAGAAGCAGACTCCCTGCTGAGCAGGGAGCCCATAGGACTCAATTCCAGGACCTGAGCCAAAGGCAGAGGCTTAACTGACTGAGCCTCCCAGGTGCCCCATAAGTTGTTCTTTTCACATCAGTATTTAAGTGACTATTAACAATTCTCATATGGAAGTTTAAAAAGTAAACTGGATTCCATAAAAATAAGAATCCTTTCTGACAACTCCAGAAATATTCATATTTTCTATATCTAGTACCTCAAATAAGTTGAACTAACACATATATAAATAATATGGTGAAATAAAAAGTCTGTTTTGACGGTCTTATTCACTTTTACCCACTGATAAAATAGTTTACTTGTTGATCAAAGAAATAGGCCTCTTAGTTGTTTTTTATAATTAAATTTAAATGGGAATATCAGATATTAGGCCCTGAGTGCCTATTTCTGAGGAGCATAGGAACTCTATGTGAGGTTTTGTTCATACTGTATTCCCCCCAGCTGTTAGCACAGTCTTTGGAATATAGCAGCACCTGATACATGTTTGTGAATGAGTAAATTTACAATATCTAAGGTTCTTTATTTGAAAGAAAATATTTCAGTATTATATCAGTATTATATCCTGACTGGTTTGGGGGCTGATAACACAAATAAAATCTTTTGATTTATATTTTATATCAGATATAATTGTTGATTGTTTAAAACTGGGCTTATATAGTAAGCAAAGCTAGAAGTATCTTGGAAAACACCACAACATTCCAGTGATTAGGAAAACCATAGTATTTTACAAATGTGCTGAATGTTTACTGTGTGCCGAGGATTTTACATGCATTAGCCCAACAGTGGTGCTGAATTAGATCAGTGCTGTCCAGTAGAAATTTGTGAACCACACATGACATTTTAAATTTTCTGGTAAGCGCCTTTAAAAAAGTAAAAAGAAATAGCTCAAATTAATTTTAGTAATATAATTTACTTAGTTATAATCATAATATTGTCATTTCAATCTGTAATCAATATAAAAAATTACTGAGATATTTTCCCTTTTTTCCCTGTAAAGTTCTTGAAATTAAGTGTGTAGTTTTGCATTTCTAGCACATCTTAATTTGCATACTAAATTTTTGTTGCAAAAACTTCACTTTCTCAGTCAAATAGGCTGCATTTCAAGTGGTCAGTAGGCACATAGAGCTGGTGGCCACCATGGCACAGAGTTAGAGGGTGATATTAGATACTCAGATATTGAGGAAACTGAGACTCAGGTAGATTAAGCACCTTGTCTCAGGTTACAGAGCCTAGTGAGTGGCATACTGAGATTTATATTCAAGAAGCAAAGTTGCATCCACAGTTGTGATATTAAGAGATTTCACTGGATCTGATTAGAAATATGCAAGTGATTATATTGTAGAATGAATGAGTCTAAAGTATTTGAGGAAGGGACTGGTCAAGACATGGAAATACAGAATAGGGCCTATTTGTTGTTTTTTTTTAAGATTTTACTTATTTGACAGAGAGAGAAAGAGAACAAGCAGGGAGAACAGCAGACGGAAAGAGAGAAGTAGGCTCTCTGCCAAGCAGGGAGCCCGATGTGGGGCTCCATCCCAGGATCCTGAGATCATGGCCTGAGCCAAAGGCAGATGTTTAACCGACTGAGCCACCCAGGCATCCCTGTATTTTCTTTTCTTGCCCATTCCTTTCTTAAAAAAATTATCTGTAGGGGTGCCTGGGTGGCTCAATTGGTTTAGCGTCTGACTTCTGCTTGGGTCATGATCTTGGGGACCTGGGACTCAGCCCATGTTGGGCTCTGCACTCAGTGGGAAGTCTCCTTCCCGTTTCCCTCTCCCTCTGCCCCTCCCCGTGCTCATCCCCTCTCTCTGTCTGTCTCTCAAATAAATAAATAAATCAATAAAATCTTTTAAAAAAACTATCTGTGGGCAATGGGGAATCATTGACTGCTTTATAGCAGGAGAGTGATGTGATCAAATTTGCATTTCAGGAAGCTCTTCTGACTGCAATTTGGAGGGCAGATTTGAAGAGGATAAAACCTGAATCTCTTCAAGTCTATTTAGAA
This sequence comes from Canis aureus, assembly GCF_053574225.1. Lineage (NCBI taxonomy): Eukaryota > Metazoa > Chordata > Mammalia > Carnivora > Canidae > Canis > Canis aureus. The sequence goes on from NC_135634.1 coordinate 29,507,499, forward strand.
AACCTCATGAGGCATTGTAATATTGGGCAGAAAAATTAAGTCACCTTCCCATGCCTGGCACATTGATACTTTGATGTCACTGATTGAAAGGGGCATGTGGCAGGTAGGGTAAAAGTGTGTCTGGCAGGGACCAGCTGGCAGCCACCTGTCATCCTCTCTGGGAGGCATTGCTTAGAGAATGCATGTGGGCTGGATTACCACCTTCCAGATGTGCAACCCCAGAGGTGACCAGGTTTGCATGAACAAATGACTGATGGGTCAGGTAAAATGCTGAGTTACTTATTTAAAATAAGAAATATAATTTCCAGATGGACAAAAGTGCTGGTGTCATCATAAAAACATGCTCTTCACCAGATCACCTGTAAAGCCAGAGTGTGAATCCTGAGGCTGCTTGGTGAGTGGGGAGCTGCTCGTGTGAGCCAGATCCCGCAGGCAACTGAAGTGTCAGTCTCTGGACCAGTGCCGGGTGTTTCCTCCAGCTTTCCTCCTGTGACTTTGCAGTGCCCCTTCTTCCAGTCTACCCACCCTGCCTCTGATTAACATAACCTTTAAAAAGTATGTTTATATTGATTAGGTTATTGCTGAATCTTGATCTTTAGGTAATTGTACGTGTCTGTTTTTATCCATTGTTTGTAACTTTTATCAGAACATATTCAAAGATTAGGAAGTATTTTGGTTATATGGACTCCCCTTTCTTGGTTTTGTTTATTATGTTTTTCTCACATTAGCACCATGAAAATCCCAGGTTGTCTACTGGTTATTTGTAGGAAAGGTAAATTGTACATCTTATATTCTTATGCTTGGATTTAAATGATAGGTTAGAATTGTACAAAAAGGGGGTGCCTGGATGGTTCAGTCAGTAGACTGTGTGATTCTTGCTTTTGGGGTTGTAAGTTTGAGCTCCAGGTTCAGTGTAGAAATTACATAAAGAAACAAAATCTTTAAAAAAAGACATAGAAGATTATACTTGCTTAGAACCCATTGGAAGATGACATTTAAGAATTTATCCAATTCAGGGTAAGGGGTGATTATGAGGAGAGGTTCATTTTCAAACAAGAAAAAAACGCATCAGAAAATTCAGTAGTCTTGGAACGAAGTGATTATTTTTTGCTTTAAAATATTTCTCCCCTCTACCTACCCAAATGCCCAAATTTCAGAATGTCTTATCTTTCCCAAATTCTCTGTAACTGTACAATTTGGTCTTCTTCATGTCACTTAAGTAATTGATTTGTTCACTTAATGTATGTATTTATTCATTCAACAAACATGAAGTTATTCATTTATGTACAGGAATACAGAGATGAATGAACCCTAAACTCTACCCTTGGGAGAGCTAAATTGGGTGATGTTCTGGATGCTGTAATACACGTATGTCTGGGGCTGGCACGGTGAAGGCAATTTCAGGAAGTGGATCACACTCGAGCTAAGACAGATATGAATAGGGGCTCACCAGGTAGAACATGATTCCCTAGGGAAAAGGAAGAGCTCGAGGAATGCTCTGGCAAAGCAGTGTAATCAGTTCAGAGTGGGGTTAGCATAACAAGCCAAGGAGAGGGTCCAGCCTCACAGAGAGGTGAGGGTCTATGTATTGCCAAGGTGTTAAAACCTTATGTTTTAGGCAGGAGGATCTCCCAATGACTCATATGCCTAGTTGAAATTCTGAGCTGATCTGCCCTGTTTTCTTCATTCATGTGACATATGAAAACCAGAATTTAAAAATGATGGGCTGTGGGGCACCTGGGTGGTCTGTGGTTGACTGCCTGCCTTTGGCTCAGGTCATGATCCTGGGATCCTGGGATCGAGTCCTGTATCAGGCTCCCTGCATGGAGCCTGCTTCTCCCTCTGCCTGTGTCTCTGCCTCTCTCTCTGTGTCTCTCATGAATAAGTAAATAAAATCTTTAAAAAAAAAATGATGGGCTGTGATACAAGAATGACCCTCATCTTCTCCCTGAAATACTTCTAAGCAGTTCTCTTCTTGTAACCTACTCATCTGCCTAGCTCTAGTGATGCTTGGCAGACAGCATGATTGCAGGTTCAGCTGATGCTTGAGAAGTTGGTCCTTTTCCATCTGTCACTGACTCACTGGGCAGCCTGGATGCCTGTAACCATTAGGTGACTGTCTCTGAGCCTTGCTTTCTGTAGTGTGAGATGTGGATAATTATACTTATATTCGCTTGCCTCGTGGGACTTCTCCTTAATATTTATAGCTGCAAAATACTTCGCAGTCATTTTTATTAATAGTTGCCAGATGTGTCGTAAGGATTAATGAACTTATGATCTGAAATGTTTTGAGCTACTGAAATAGGAGGCAACTGCCTGCACAGGGGATATGTAAAAGAGCATTAAAATGCAAACAATACACATTTGGAAATTTGAGCTCTTAGGTGTGAAGGACAAATGGCACACTTAAGATTTCAGTACACTTTGTAGGTATTTTTGGTCTCCTTAATGAAATTCCTGAATTCATCACAGGCCATTGGTAAACACAGAATGCAGGGTCCCCACACCCTGGCGCATAGGCACATGCACAGGTGTACACACACACATGCATCCGGGTTCTCCTGATACCACTGTGACCCTCCTTCTGGTCACTCATCCTTCCTGGGCATCATCTTTGTTTCCCTAGCCTCCCCAGCCAGTTGTTTCCAAGTGTTCAGTCATCTTCTCATATCTAGGTTTTCATTTCCTTTTCCTTTTATCATCTAAGTTCAGGCTCTAATTAGCTCTCCACCAAACCACTGAAGCAACTTCTTAATTAATCTTTCCCTGTTTCGTTCATATCTCCCCCATTTTTAGGGGTGAATCTCCTCTAAGCACAACCCTTATCACCGCTCATTCATTTACCTTTGATAGCTCATTACTGAGGGTGAAAACCATAAAAGCTCACAAGGTCTCCTGCACGTGGCCCTAACCTGCTTCCCTCTGCCCTGTGCAGGTCGCTCTGGATCATTCTCTCTTCCCCAAGACCTCCTGGAAGATTGAGTAGCCTTTCTTGGGGCAGAGGTGGCGGTAGACGGAACGCATCAGGCCCACAAAACACCCTGCCTCCGCCGTGTCATTACTCATGTTCGAAGTGGCCTTCTGCCCCTGGAAAAGCCATTCAGTCTTCAGGGTCTGTCTCAAAGTGAAATCGCCCCCATGAGGGTATTCTAGGCCTGCTTCATTTATCATCCCTTCCTCCTCTGAAACTTCTCTGCGTTTGAAGCTGTCACTCTAATATCTATCAGTTTCCTCAGTGTTTCAGTTATTTTCATATGTGTCCTTGCCAGTCTGCTGAGAGCTAGGCCTGTGACTTTGTGATCTTTGTGTTCTTCACAGCACTTGTTGGAATGCCCTGTACCCTGTGGGAGCTGAGTCTTTGTTGAACTGAATTTGTACATTGATTCAGAGTCCCAGTTATCTTCTTCATGTAGGACAGTCTTTTTTTTTTTTCTTTTAGAGATTTTATTTATTGATTAATGAGAGACACACAGAGAGAGCAGAGACATAGAGGGAGAAGCAGGCTTCCTGTGGGGAGCCTGATATGGCACTCAGTCCCAGCACTCCGGGATCACGACCTGAGCCAAAGGCAGAGGCTCAACCACTGAGCCACCCAGGTGCCCCCACGTAGGACAGTCTTATGGACAAATTTGAAATACATAGAATACTAGTGAAGCCCTCTGTGCTTGTCACCTAGCTTCAGTAAAAATCAATATGTAGCCAATCTTATATGCCTGTACCTCCTCCTTTTCAGCATGAACCTTTCAGAGTTCTCCATTGGAGAAGTATCTATCTGATGCTTATCTGGCCAGTGCTGGTTTGGTAGCCACCACCACTTTGCTCCTCACAGAGGGAGCCCCATGAAGTTACCAGCAGGTGAACCAGAGAAGTAGGTGTGCTCAAAGTACTTGACAGTACACTCAGGATCCATTCAGACACCATCCCATCTTATTTTTGGCACTATTTTTAGCCACTTCATACATGTGTCATCATCCTGTGTCCTGCTTCTCCCTTCCTCTGAATGGTAGGCTTGGGGGGGCCTGTTGATGAGGCAGATGGTGAAGTTGTGTTGGTGAAGAAGTGCTTAGTGAAGAAGTGATCATTGGGGGTGACTGATGGTGTTGGGAAATGTAAGGACAGATGTGATGTCTCAGCATGGTGGCCTGGAGCCATGACATGGGGCCCTGGGTACCCGGAGGCCTGTGTGTCCGTGGATGATACGGTGTCACAGGCAGGCTTGTCCCTTCACTCATGTCAGATTTTTTTTTTAACCATTTAGTGGAGTTTTCTAATTCCCCTGAGTCCTAGAGAAAAGTGTAAGTTATGTTTCTATGCTCTGTTCGGAGGGTAGGAGCCATATCATCTTAGAAGAGGCTTCATCCTGGATGGTTATGTTCCACCTTTGGTGGGATTTTACATATTTATGCTTTAAGGAGGAATGTTTTATTGCAGTCTTGTCTGCCTTAATGAAGTCTAACTGAAGAGTGTAAAGTATTTTGGAGTTTGAGCTTACGAAATGTTTTTTTCTGCCTTTACGAGGAAATATGCTGTGAACACCTTTGCATTTGTGGGGGACTTCAGATACGATGAGAGAAAGTAAATATAAAAAGAAACATGGTGGCCCCTGTATTCAAGGACTTTGTAAGGTGGAGTGGAGGATACTTGCTTGAAACTCCACTGTCGCTGCCTACCAGGTTGCCAGTAGAGTGGAGAAGCAGAGCTTCCTGTAGGTGCTGTGAGAGAGGGGAGGAGCGATGCATCATGGGAGTTGAAAGGAGGGATTTTCCTGGTCTAGGGATCCAGGGAGAGGCTGGAAGGTCATGTGCTTCAGGCCCTCGTCATGTGCAGTGGCCTTGCCCCCACCTCAGTTCTCTTCCATTGGCCCCTCACATTGTGTTTTTTAACCCTACCTCTTACCTTACCTCTCCCTTGTCCTCAGCCCCTAGTAACTCCCCAGTGTTTGCAGGCTATAGCATACGTTGCTTTAGTCTATCCCTAGGTCTTTCCATCTCTTTAGTCATATCTCCTACCATTTCCTACTTGATTGCCTGTCCTCTGTGCCTTTTTTCACATCCCAGCGCTGTTCCCAATTCAGCAGAATTAATTTCTTCTAGCTCTTTTCTCCCAAAGGCAGTCACAAGGCATCATTGGTGGTAGTGGTGCCCTTTGCTAAAACTCAGTTATTTGGTGGTGTGAACTCAGATTAACCTCCTAAGTGAACCATCTTGTTCCAGGTGGGCTCTTGTCCCTTCAGGTAAGAGTCTGGGCTACTCAGTAGGACACCGGACTCTGGCCTTCCAGCCTTAGTGCCTGCAGACCGTCCAGAGCATCTTCATGGCATAGAAGCCTCAGGCACCCGGATACATCATGGGAACTGGGAGGACCTGGAGTACTGAGGGCCAGGAGAAGGGAAATGCAAGGATATGAAATCTGCTTCTTTAGGCAATTTAGGTTAGGTAAGAGATGAGTCGTTAGGTGGTTAGCTACTCTTTTACCTTTGGATCCAACAAGAGAAAAGACGCTCCTACTGCACGGAAACAAACTGCGACACCTAAGTTTGCCAGGACGGAGCTCTCTGGGAGCTGAGCATTCTGAGGCGAGATCCAGACTCTGGCGCTGGAACGGGGAGATCTGGTTGATGGAATAAAGGCAGAAGTAGTGGATTCCTGGTTTCTTTGAGAGAATCCTGTCTCCCTCTGCCATTGTAAACCCAGCAGCTCTAAAAGAATGTCGGATTTCTTCTCCTTCGAAGATACCAGCTGTTTCTTCTGACATGTCCTTATCCTGGTGCTATTTATTTTTTTACTTTATGTTGTTGTTGTTGTTCCTTGAACCACATGTCCGTAAGTACTGAAGCCCTTTCTTGTACTGCTGCTTACACACCCAGTAATTCAGGCCCTTATCCCCTCGCATCTGCTCTGTTGCTGGAATCTCATCAGTGATCTTCCTACCTTGGCCTTTAAATATTTCTCCAGTTTGCCCTCTACCAGCAGATCCATCTTCTTAAGCTCCTGCTTTCTTCATTCAGGCATCTCTGGTGGTCCTCGTTGTTACCTGATTAGAATACCAAAGCCTCCATCAATATATCCTGCTCTGTATTATGCCCCAAAAGTAGGCTGTAGCCAGACTGGCAGATATGAGGCAGATATGTTGCTTGGTGAAGAAGCGGTCATCGGGGGTGACTGATAGTGTTGGGAAATGTAAGGGGAGATGTGAAGTCTCAGCGTGGTGGGACTCCTCACTTCCTGTGACTACACTCGCTGGTCTGCTTGGGCACCAGCTCTCCCTGGCCATCAGGGCTTGGTTTCTGTTCTACTTCCTGCCTGAAGCCTTTCCCGATCTTCCCTGTTCCAGTCATTTCTCTCTAGCATCCTGTAACACTTATATGTGCAGAACAGCCCTTGATGAACATGTGCTGTGAGTGGAGAGAGCCTGTGCATGTGTGAGAATGTCATGCCATGAGTGTTATTGTTTGCAGCACGTGCCCTGTGTTGCTCACTGGGGGTAAGCTGCTTGCTGTGCCCCTGTGTCGTGTGGCACCCCTAGCCCTTGGCATGCCTACTTGGCAGCGACATGTGAGAATTCCTGAAAGTTGTAAAAGTTCACTTCAAGTGGGTCCTCCTGACAGGTTCTCCAGTCTGTCTATTCAGTGAAAACCTTCTCTGGTTATTTCGGTTCTCCTTCTCTTGATCCCTCACGCCCGTCTATTCACTTGTTTTCTCAGCCCGTGCCCCGAATCATGGTGCAGTCTGCCTTCTCGGATGCCGGGACGACCAGAGTGGTGGAGGTGAGTCTGGCGGGTGGGGGGTGACGCCTTTGCTGGCGGCCGCCCCACATGTGGTGGGTGGCCCCGATGCCGTAACTATTGAGTCCACACCCGTGGGTTTTTCATTTTAGCGTTCCCGTTTTGATAATTAGCTATAATATAGGTCACTGTCTTCTCCCTCTATATTTTCCTTGTTCCACTTTTCTATTTTCAACTTGTTAATCATATGATTGCTAAACTTTTAGGTGCTTGACTGCTAATGTAGTCTGCTGCTTTAATAGCCCACTGCTAGGCAAAGGCGATTTCTATAAACAGAACAATCTCCTTATTCCAAGTGTTTGCTTAATTCTCAGTTTTACATTTCATTCTGATTCATGATATCAGCGTGAAAAGACTAATGCTAAGCTGGGGAGAAAATAGTCTCTTATGATCTCCCACAGATGAACAGCACTTCTCATCTTATGAATAGCAAATCTATTTTCTCCCACTGTGCGTTCATTCTCTTAGGAAATGCTGTATCTTCATCGGAAAATTTTATTTATTAAAACAACGGCAAAAAAGTGCAAATAATTTGGAAGGGAATTCAGACCTCCACAGATTCAGCCCTTTCTAAAAGGCCCTTTTCAATCTAGGACATATTAGGTGTTCCTGTGGCCTCCCTTCTTCCCCCATGAGTGGTGTTTATTAGTGTGCTGAGGCAAGACTGGGGCCCCAAGGTCAATGGGACAGAGGGAGACCAAGTCTCTTGTTGGCGAGGGCACCAGACCTGCCAGGGCCTCTGCAGCTCAGGGCAACTCTGCTGTTTGTCTTGGTTTTCGCAAGGCTAGGCTTTCATGGCAGTCTCCAGAAGTGTCAGTGGTAAGGGAATAACCCAAAGATGGGGAATAAGTTTCCACTCACATATCAACTCCAGTCAAGTGGGAGCGGTTTCCTGCCGTGCTTTCACGGAAGGAGTCTGAGGCTGCACTTGGGCTCAGCAGGAAAGAATGGTGCAATCAGGGCTGCCTTCTGCCACCTTTGGTCTCTGTTGTCACTGTGGATCTGACCTCTGATCTCTGGTTGTCACTTACTGGAAGCTTTGGATAAATCCTTTAACCTGTCTGGGCCATGTTGTAAAATGCATACGGTAATGCTTCCTGGCCTACATTAAAGGATTCATGTGGAAGCAAATGGGATAATGACCAGGGACATCTAAGGCACTGTTGCTAGACTGTCAGATCCTCAGGACAGGACGTAGCTGGCCCTTAGCAGACAGCTGTCTATGTGGTACTGATGGGGTATTACCCACCAGGGGAAGAGGGAACACTCACGCTTCCAGAACCAAAGTTCCTGTTCTGAATCTAGGCTCTTGTGATTTTGTTTGTATAGTCTTCCCTGCCTGGTCAGTGATATTAAAAATAAAATAGAAAAGAATAAATAAAACATGTACAAGTTGCAAAAGAAAAATGATTGAAGGATTGCCTAATCTTTTAGAGTATTTATGCTGGTGACAGTTATTGATCTATTGGATTTAGTAAATTTTGCAGCCTAGAGATCCATCACAAAAATGGGCTGTTAATCTCAAGAGGTGCCGTTAATTTTGTACCCTCAAAGTGTGCCTTGTGGGGAAAGGAGAGCCTCTGGAGACAGGAATATAAATGACAATTCACGTGAAAATGCATGATTTATCAAACTGCTGAGTTAAGCCAAGTAACTGTAAGAGACTTATAGATCTCAGCTGTTTCCCAGTTCAAATAAATCCTGTATTTCAAATGGAAAATGGCCATTCCTGTAATATAAATAATCTTTCCGTAAATATTGGAAAACATATTTCTTTTTCTGAACAGCACCCTTCTCCAGTACACCAACCCTGTTCCCGGTTCTTGCCTTCCTCTCCCTTGCCCCTGTCATTGTGAATTGGGAATAGAAAGATAATCTGCTCCGTTCTTCAAATGGCTTCAGTTATCAACGAAGAACACCTTAGCAGTACCCCAGAAACAGTAGTGGACAAGCAGTGGCTCCCATCATTCCCCATGAGATGGGCTGTGCATGTGTTTCTGCTAGAGTGACTCAGATGAATGGTACAGAGGCCAGCCTCTGCGGCTCCACCATACTCAGCCCCTCTTTACTGTGGGGCAGGCTGCTGCTTGGCCTGTGTCTCCCTGGAGGAGGAGGGAGGGTCCCCACCCCATGCCATGGGACTGGCCTGCAGGCAGTCTGTCTCCTCTTTTTCCACCTGACTCCCAGCCAGGAGCCGTGAGTCAGGCTGTGCTGGTAAAGCTGTGCTAAGTCACTTGTACATCTTCCAAGGAGATCCTCATTCCAGCTTCACAGGAGAAAGTGCTCTTTTGGCCTTTAGTGATTCTCTCAGTTTTCCGGGCAGCCCATGGTGGGCAGGGTTCTGTTTCCACTCCTTGCTTGGCTGGGAGTGCTTGGTGGGTAAGGAGGGACTTGAAGATTTAGTGTACACCTACTGTGCACTGCGCCCTGTGGTCAGGGCCTTTTCATGCCTTGTCAGGCCCCATTGACCCTACGTGGCCATTGAGTGTACATTCTTCCCACCTCCAAGTCCTTGTCCCATACCAGCTGAGTGTTCTATGATCAACTCAATTTGGACACTTGTCTACCCAGAGACAGGGTCAGATCCCATGGATGAAGGCCTCAGGCCCACAAGACTGCCCCCACTTTGGATACTAGTCACAATTCCAGGTTGTCATCTATGCTTCTGACCAACCAGCCCTGGATAAGAGGTTCCAGTGACTCCACTTGGGTTTGATTAACTTGGTAGGATGCTTCACAGAGTTCAAGAGAGACATTTTACTTACTGGATGTAAAACTGGATCACCAGTTTATTACAAGGGATACAGCTTGGGAGCAGCCAGATGAAAGAGAGGCATGGGGCAGGGTAGGGGGAAAGTGTGGACTTTTAGTGCCTCCCTGGGTGCCACGCTCTACCCACACTTCCTCCAGTTCAACAGAAGTCTGTCCTTATGGGTTTCTATGGAGGCCTTATTACATAGGCATGATTGATTCAATCATTGGCAATTAGTGATTAAATCACCGCCAGCCCTCCCCCCCCCCCCCCCCCAATGGAGGCTGTGGGGCTGAAGCTCTAATCACTAGATTGGTTCCCCTGGCAACCAGCCTCCATCCTTAGGTGCAGTGCCAGAGTCACCTCATTAACAGGAACTCAGGTGGTGTTGGAAGGGGCTTGTTAGGAATATCAAGACACCTTTATTGCTCTTACCACTTAGGAAACTCCAAGGGTTTCAGGAGCTCTGTGCCGGAAACAGGATGAAGGCCAAATGTGGATTTCTTAGTTTAAGTCAGGCCATCACAGGCAGCGGTTAGACTGTTCAGTGTATATAAAGGGTGAAGAGGTGGAAGGGGCAGGCCCACGGCGGTGGGCAGTGCTTGCTCTCGGCACCGAGCGTGTGCAGGGTGCAGAGCGCGGGGCCCCTGCCACGCGGGCCTGAAGAGGGGGTCACATGGACCGAGGCGGCCGGACGGGGCAGGCCCTGCTCCGCCCTGTTGCACCGCCGTCTCTTTTCACCCTCCAAGCCGGAATGTTTCAGCTGACAGAAATCTGTGGCACTTGTTTTGGAAACGAGCCGCAAACTCGGAATCCTAACCAGTTCTTCTCGCGCCCTTTCTTGCGCCAGGCTCCCCGGGAGAGCGAGCGCGCGGGGACAGGCGCGGCGCCCGTGAAGCTCTGGGACCCACCGAGCCCGCAGGGCCCCCCGCGGGCCCCCCCGCAGGCCCCCGAGGCGCAGGACGGGCCGCCCAGCCCCCTGAGCGAGGCCTCCAGCGGGTACTTTTCCCACAGCGTCTCCTCCGCCACCCTGTCGGACGCCTGCAACCCCGGCCTGGATGGCGCGCAGACCCCGGGCTCGCCGCCCCCTGCCCTGCGCCGGGCCACCCCGGACTCCGAGCCGCCGGGCCCCCCGCCGGCCGCCGGCCGCCCCGAGGGTCACAGCCTTGTGCCGCCGCCAGTCCCCGCGAAGCAGGGTGTTCGGGGCGACGGCAGCGGCGCGGGCGCGGGCGCGGGCGCGGGCGAGGCCTCGGAGCCGGTGGCCCCGGGGAAGCCGGAGGAAGAGGCGGGCGCCTCCCCGGCTCCTCTCCCCGCCGCGGCCCCCCCGGGGCAGTCGCACGGCGCGGGCGAGGCGTCCCCAGCCGCCCCCGAGCGCCTCGGGGGGCCCCAGCACCCCGCGGAGCCCGCCGCCGGCCTGGAGCCCGAGGCCTGCAAACCGCAGGGGCCCCCCGACCTCCTGTGGGCGCCCGCTGCCCCCGCGTCCCCGTTCCGCATCCAGAAGGTGCGGACCTCGGAGCTCAAGTCGTTCACGCGCATGCTGGGCGGAGACCCCGGCTGCCCCCCAGCCCCAGCCCCAGCCGCGGAGGAGGACCTGCCGGCCGCAGGGGCGCCGGGCGACGGCGGGCCGGGGGCTGGAGCGCTGGGCAGGCTGGAGGTGTCCTCGGATTCCGAGGAAGCCAGCGAGGTCCCGGAGTGGCTCAGAGAGGGGGAGTACGTCACCGTGGGCACCAACAAGATGGGCATCGTGAGATACATCGGGCCCACCGACTTTCAGGAGGGGACGTGGATCGGAGTGGAGCTGGACCTACCTTCAGGTGAGCGGTGCTTGTCAGGGCCGGCCCAGCACTGCCGGGCTGCTGTGTGCCCTGGGCCATGTCGTTTGACCTCCCCGAGCCTCCAGGTCACTGCTTTTCAAAATCAGGAATAAGAGTTTCCAATGTGTTCTCTTCGTTTAATCTCCTGACATTTTTCAGAAACCTAAGTCATTAATTGAAAGCTACTATCAATATAGTAATGAATATAAGGCTCTTCCCCCCCCCCCCCCCTTTTAAGTCTCAGAGGCATCTGCTTTTGAACTGTAACAATCTTAACAGTAGCTCTGTGTGCTGTGTGTGCTCAGGTTGCAAACACTGATGCCTGTGGGGATACTCCGATGCCTGGGCTGGAGAACAGAAGGTGGGGTGATCTAAGGTGCCCAGGCTCACCAGTCTCTTAAGCCTCATTACAGAACCACACATCTTACAATCCCCATTTTCTGGAAAGCCAGAGCCACAACTTAAGGAAATACTTGGTCCTTCAGATGTATGTATGTTTGTTTGTTTGTATGTATGTATGTATGTATTTATCCAAGAGAGACAGGAAGCATGAACGGGGGAGGGGCATAGGGATAAGGAGAAGCAGACTCCCTCCTGAGTGGGGAGCCCCACAGGGAGCTGGATCCCAGGACCCTGAGCTCATGACTTGAGCCAAAATGAGACAATCAACTGAACCACCCAGGCACCCACAGGTGTTTTTTTTTTTTTTTTTTTTTTTAAAAAAACAGCTTTATTACATCAGGCTCCCTGCATGGAGCCTGCTTCTCTCTCTGCCTGTGTCTCTGCCTCTCTCTTTCTATGTCTCTCATGAATAAATAAATAAAATCTTAAAAAAAAACAGCTTTAGTATGATACCTATTCACATACTGTAAAGTCTGCTTGTTAAAAGTGTACAGGCTAATGGTTCTGAGTATAGAGTTGTGCAACCATTACCACAGTCTAATTTTAGAACAGGTTGGTCAACAACACCCCCAAAAGCCGTAAGTCCATTTGCAAGGCACTCCCTTTCCTAAGCTCTGGGTAACCAATAATCTGTTTCTGATCCCTCTAAATTTACATGAAACATCTTAATCTGGACTTTCACGTAAAGGGGATTGTATAGTATGTGGGCTTTTGTTACTTTTTTTTTTTTTTTTTCACTTGGCATGACTTCTCAAGGTTTATCTGGTTACAACCTGGGTCAGCACTTCATTCCTTTTTGTGGCCAAATAATATTCTGTTGTGTGGATGGCCCACCTTTTGTTCATCCATTTGTCAGTGAGTGGATGTGTGGGTTGTTTCTAACTTTTGGCCATTGTGAATAACGCTGTAAGTTGGAAGTGCTGTCAGAAGAAGAGTCATGTCCCCCAGACTAGATATTTTTTTAAAGAAGAGTCTGCTAAGATGTGCAGGGGAATTAGGAGAGAAGTTTCTATCTACAGGTGAACTCAAGAATTAAAGAGGGATTAACCGATTAATAGATAGTTCATGTAGCAAATGCGTTTTGAGCACCTACCATGTTGTGGTTACCATCTTGGATCCCAAGGATACCTTGAGAGACAAAACACAGCCCCTGGTTTCACTGGATTTCCACTGGAGAAAATTGCCAAGTAGACAACCAAATAAATAATTAAATTTTGATAGTAATAAGTGCTGTGAAGAAAATGAAATGGGGTGAGCAGGCAGGATGGTGGGGAGCCCGGAAGCAGGGAGCCAGTGGGCAGGGGTGGGGGGTGTGCCCTGAGAGCCAAGTGATAGCGGTGGTCAGATAGTGAGACAGGTGGTCTGTTAGGTGCATTGAGAGGTGCACTGAGGGGACCCTGGCTGATGGAGAGAGGAGGTTTTGTGGGGGAAGGGCAGGTCAGGGTGTGCAGAGTGCAGAAAATTCATGATTGTTTTTGCTGCAGAGATCATGTTCTCCACCAGCCCATCCCTGTAGCATGTTGACATTTAGGGGTCAGGGGGCCTCTTTCTTCAGGCATCCTCTCCGTCTACTGACTTGAGCACTGGGTTCTCATTCTTCACCTTAATGCATTTTCTGTTGCTCTTACAAAGGAAACTTCTCCACCGCATCTTGATAGATCAAGCATGACATCTACTAGCTACAATTTGGTCATTTGCCAGTTTCCATTTAATAGATTCAGGAAAAATAATCATTCCACCAACGACATCCATCCTAGGTTTACATGTTGACCAGTCAGGTTGAAAAAGGTCCGTACCCCAGGGTGGGGTGGGGTCGGTGCCAGCTCCGTGTTCGTGACTTGCCTGCACCTGGGCATCGGAAATGGCAGGTCTGGCACACGGACCTGGCGCCTGAGGCTGCCTGGGGCCGCATGTCCTTGGGGACCACCAGGCGCTGCCTGGAGATGGTCACCCCAGCCTCCCGTGTTCAGCAGTGCAGGGAGCCATCAGGCACACAGAGGCCTGGAGTGAGGGGCCATGGGAAGCCACCTCTATGTCGTCTTCTCTTTTCCCTTCAGGTAAAAATGACGGCTCCATCGGAGGGAAGCAGTACTTCAAGTGCAACCCTGGCTACGGGCTGCTGGTGAGGCCAGGCCGGGTGCGCAGAGCGGCGGGTGCGGGGCGGCGGCGCAGCGCGGGGCTCCGGCTGCAGGGCGCCCCCGAGCCCCGCAGGAGCAGCACCCTCTCCGGCTCCGCCAACAACCTGGCCTCACTGACGGCGGCTCTGGCCAAGGCAGAGGGCGCCACGGCGCTTAGGAGCCATAAGAACCCTGAGAACCGAAAATCCTGGGCCAGCTAAGCAACCCCCTCCTGGCCTGGGTTGCATCCTCCTGGGCTGTTGGCCTGCTTCCCTTTGCTTCCCAGGCAAAGGCTGACAGAGGGGGGCAGCCAGTGCCAGCCCTGGGGTGGAGCTGGGAACCAAGTGGGCAGGGATACCTCAAACCCCCCTTCCCAGGGGAGCATGGCAAGGAGTCTTTTCTGCATAACATGGGGCTAGTGACCTCTCCCTGCCCCTCCCGTGACTCTGGAAGCTTCATTTCTTCCTCTGTGCAGAGAATGGGGAGGCATCCCAGCAAGGTAGAGGGGTTGAAGATCCCAGGAGCCCAAAGCAGTCCTGGATTGGGGGAGTGAGGCCCTTCTGGCCCCGGGCCTGGGTTTTCCACCCCTGGGGCTGCTGTTCCTTTCTTCTGTTTCGATGACCCCATTAACCTCTTAACCGTACCAGTGCCTTTCTTTCCCACAGAGGCAGGGCATCCTCCCTGTGCCTCCAGAGCCAGCATCCCTGCCAACCCCCCTGGTCCTGGCTTGCTCCTTAGGCTCACTACATCCTTCTGGCCCCCAAGGTCTCCACACCACATAACAAGCTCTCAGAAGTGCCTCTGGCTGGCCTCTTGGGGCTTCTGGCACAAGGTCCTGGGCGCCTCAGCAAGGGGCACTGGGCCTGACCCCTCCCAGGGCCTTGCCCTCTGCCTTCCTACAAGGTTTCTTAGGGGTTTCTTTGTGGGTGCGTTAGTGTCTTTATACCTGGGAAGTGTTTTCTCTTTGCCATTTATTCCCGTAACAGAGTGCTTGGAATATATTTATTTATATTTATTTTTTGCAAATCTGAAATCACTTGCGAGCCACAATCGTCTGCCCGGGCTCTAGTGTCCAGCCTCTGAGGTCACTCGGGAGCTGCCAGCCTCCTGCCTCTGGTGGGGGTTCCCAGAGGGGCCCTTCCTTATGTCCTTATTGACACAGATACACAAGTGGCCTTACCCTAAACTGACCATGACAACTTGGAGAATTAGGTTATTGTGCTTCTGCAATGATGAAGTCAGAAGCATTGTGACCTTATTTGGTGCAATTTTGGTTTCTTGGAAGGGCCTTAGACTGGTTTAACTTCTTGGCAATTTTCTACCCTGATTCCCTGCCTGAACCTGAGGGCTGTGGCTCTGCAGAGCTCCCCACGGTCCCTGCCGAGCCACAGACCTGGCCCAAACGGCATGAAACCTCCAGGATCATTGCCTGCCTCCTGCTGGGGTATCTCTGGCTCTCCGGGAAGGGGTCTGTGGGAGTGGGCAGGGGGCTGGTGTCTCCCCGCCACGGTGGGGGTGGCTCCGTGGGGGGACAGGAGCTGGGCGGGCGGCAGGGCTGGGGGGGCCTGCACGGCAGAGCCAGTGCCCCCGGCCCTGGTCCAGCAGTAGCCGGGTGAGCTGGTGCCAGCATGAAGCCACCTGCCTGCGTGTCCTCACGACCACTGGTGGCCCCGAGCTGTGAGCAGGAGCCGAGAGGACACGGGGGGCGGGGGGCAGGGCCCTGGGCCAGGACTGGTGCCCAGCACTCTTGGGGGCCTGTTTTTAGTTCTCACGTTCGGACTTTTAAAAACGAAAAGTCTCCAGGTCTCTAGGGATTTGAAGCCCCCTCCACCCCCGTGGGGCCGTGTGGGGCCGTGGACGCCCCCAGGTGTGCGGCCGCCCCGCCGCGCCCCCCGGAGGAGCCCGACGTTAATTAGCTTCGGTTCATTACACGTGGCGGCGCCCCGGCCCCGGCGACTCCCCGACCGGCCTCCGAGCGCCCCCCCCGGGACGGGCTGAAGCCAAGGGGCGCTCCGTGCCCTCCGGTTGAGACCCGGTGCCCCCTCGGGCCTGCCCCCCCCCGGGTCGTGGGTGTCCGCTGCCCCGCCGTGCGCTGCCGTCCGCGGCCGCCAGGAGTCCCGGGGCGAGCGGGGGGGGGGGGGGGGGCCTGCAGCCGGCGCTGGGGGCGCGGACTCCGCTCTTCCGCTTGACCCCCCGCCCCCCCCCCGCCCCGACGCGCCCGACACCCCGCGTCCCGGTAGGGCTTGCGCCTGGAGCCTGCGGCCGTGTGGGCCCGAGGGAGCCGCTCGCCCCCCCCCTCCGTCCCGGGCGGGCTCGTGCTGCGGCCTCGGCGGAGCGGCCGGAAGGGCGCGGGGCTGCTGTGGGCCCTGTGCTCGCGGGGGGTCGCCGGCCGCCTCCCGGGGGTCCCTCCGCGCCCGCACTGCAGCCCCGCCCCGGCCCGGCCCCGCCGCCCCGGCCCGCCCCGCCCCGCTGTGCCCCGGTGGGGGGCGCGTCCCTGCAGGCCCGTGCGGGTGCGGGGGTCGCCGGCTGTGCGCTGCCGTCGGGGGCAGCCCGGGGAGCCCCGGTCGGGCGGGCGGTGTGGCCGCGGGGGCCGGGGACCTGCCGTCCTCCCTCCCAGGCCGGGGCGCGGCTGCGGCTGCGGGGGCGGGTGCGGCTGCGGGGGCGGAGCGGAGCGGCGGCGCGAGGCCTCGGCCCGTGGTCCAGCGGGTGCCGCTGCGGCCGCGACAGCTCGAGGACTTGCCCCCGGGGCTGCCCAGGATCCCCGCCCGCCGGCCGCGGGGGCGCAGCCGTGAAGGTGAAGGGCCCTGCGTGTTTGCGGAGACCCCTGCGCCCCCTGGGCCGAGACTGGGACCCTGGGAGAGGGTGACAGGCCCGGGCGCCCCGAGCCCCGCCGCTTCCCTGCCCCTTCTCTGGGCTCCAGGCCCCTGCATGAGGCCCGCAGGAGCTCAAGGTGTTTATTTCGCCGGCCCCGGAGCCGCGCCTGCCTGCGGCCCGCATCTGGGACGGGTCTGTCGTGCCTTCCCCGGGACGCGGCGCCCAACACCCTGGCCCCAGTATCCCCACGCGTCTCTTTCTCAGAAAAGCCCATCGAGCCTTCAGCCCGGCTGCCGACACGAATTTTGTTGGGGGGTAGGGGTCTTGGAAGATCTCCATGTGCCGAGTTCTGTAAATACGAGGGTTCACGCATAAAGAAGTGGTTTTGATCGGGTGACTCTTTGATTTG
This sequence comes from Canis aureus, assembly GCF_053574225.1. Classification (NCBI taxonomy): domain Eukaryota; kingdom Metazoa; phylum Chordata; class Mammalia; order Carnivora; family Canidae; genus Canis; species Canis aureus. Next base: position 29,524,591 of record NC_135634.1, read on the forward strand.
CTGCACATGAAATGGGAGTTTAAAAAAAATCCAAAGACTCTGTAATGAATTGTAAAGACTGAATGATTTGTATTATATAATGAACTAAACCTCTGTAATTTTGTACCATATATGCCTTTCCAGCACATGACCAGCAGCCTCTAAATAAAACGAGATGAAAAAAATAAAAATAAAAAAATAAAACGAGATGATTTCTTGCCTATGTCTGAGGTTGGTCTCTTTGCTTTTCTCTCGCTCACCCAGACACGGGGGTGTTTGGGCTCATTCTAGACTGTCCCGCAGGGTGAGGGGTGGCCCGGGGCCGAGGCTTTTCAAGGTGAGACCAGAAGAGGGGTGGAGGGAAGCCGCAGGCCCCGAGCACCGCCTCCTCCAGCCCTTCTGCTCTGTGAGGTTTGGACTAAAGAACCAGGGAGGCCGCACAGGTTGTGGCCAGTCCTACTCCCCTTGGCTGAGACCTCCTACAGGAGACTTTCTGATGGCCTCAGACCCAGGTGTGAACGGAGACAGCTGGCCCAGAGGGGGTGGCGTGGGGGGCCGGCTGCTGCTCTGGAGCAAGGATGTCCCCGTTCTCAGGCCATGGCTCCACTATCCGCCTTGATCTACAGGATCCACCCCACACCAGACTTCCAGCGCCGCGCAGGGCGCCTGACCCTTCGTGGTTCGCTGACAAGGCATTTTGGGGAGGAGACAGTGGTTGTGGGCACTGGGGGGCTGGGTGACACCCTGCTGGCTGTGGACGCGGCTCCCAGCCGTAGCCCAGCACTAGAGGTGAGCTGGCCTCCCTTCAGGCGGCCAGTGGGGCCCTCCTCGAGGTCCCTGAGCCCAGCCCAGCCCCGGAGCGGCCCGAGACCCGCCCGGTGTGCGGTTTTCACAGGGAAGCCCTGCGACCGTGAACCACTTGGCCCTCAGCTGACGTCAGATGTCCTTGAGGACGGAGGGCCGATTGGAGGCGGCCACCACGCAGGGCACATCTACACAAGACTTGTTTATACTCGTAAGTGCCAAAGAGTTGTTCTCAGGGGTAAGCACTGCCAAATTATGACAAATTTGGCAGCCAGGAGCCGCCCTGCTCTGAGGCAGGAGTCTGTGGAACTGATCTAGCTCCTGGGATAGAGACTGATTTTTCAAGTTGCTACTTGCAACTCGCGATTGCCTTTGTCTGCCTGAGGCTGTGCAGTTCTTACAGTTGCTCGGACCCGAAAATGGGCCTCAGTGGGCATGTTTCACGTAGGTCACTCAGTGAACACTCGTGCCCTCGTCCTGCGCCTGGGCCTCGTGTGGCGGGCAGTGCAGACAAGCAATGCCAACGAGTCCCACAGCCGGGTCTAGAGGGCACAGGAGGGGCCCCAGGGGCTCTAGGGGTTGAGGAAGTTGCGTCTGGGCTGGTGTGTCTGTAGGACTCGGAGGACAGGAGGTGGAGGGGGTTCTGCTGGGCAGGCGGGGAAGAGCTCAGCCGGGCGTGAAGGAAGCAGGAAGCAGTTTGGGCCTACATGGGGGAGCATGAGGTGAGGATGGTTCTTGGTGTCCCCTGCACCCCCATCTCCTGCCCACCTCCACCTTGGTGGCACCTTAGTGTTTGGGGACGACTTAAAATTTAGCATAGCTGCTTCTATGTATGGTAAGGAGAGAGAACCATTCATTCACTCCTCAGGCTTTCTCTGAGGAGGAGTAAAGCGAGTCAGTCCGAATCTGCTGGGGGAGCGGGGGCTTGGGCACTTTGTCCTCGAGTCCTGGATGAGAATGTGACCCCAGCTGTTGGAGGTCTTTAAAGAAACACAAAGAGGCTTCAGCTTTCTTTCATGTTTCACTGCTAAAGGTGAAGGCCCAGTGGTTTCACTGCTCAGCACGAGGAAGTAAAAGGCCCTGGTCCCAGCAGTGCCGAAGCCGCTAGGACTGCAGGGGCTGGGGGGGCGGGGATGGTGGGAAGGAAGGAGGAAGGCGGGGGAGGCCGGGGTTCCCCCTGCGTGAGGGCACCACTGGGCAGGAAAGGAGCGGCCACTTCTGGGGTGGGAGGGACCCACGCGGAGAACCAGTGCAGTCTGGTCAGAGGTGGACGCTGTCCTGCGTCGCGCATTCCCTCTCAACCACATAGAGTGTGATGGTCCCCCGCCCCGGCCCAGGCTCCCTCGGGTCCCCGGGCGGACCAAGGGGACTGATGTCTGAAACAGAACGCCGCCCCCCCACCCCCCCACCCCCCGTTGGTGTCAGGGCACTTCCCAAATGACTATTCTTACCCAAAGAAATCCCGGCCAGGCATTGTTCAGTTATACGTTTTATTCTCTAATAGGTACAATACTAAAATAAACACAAATTAAAAAAAAGTTTTATTAAAACAAAACTGTACAAAAAAGCAGTATACTACATTTTAATTACAGAACAGTCTACTGTCCAAAAGGCACTAATCCAGAATAGGAGATACAATGATACAGGACTCATTTGAACTATTTTAATCAATACAATAGAGCGCTTGTTTCTTTGACCATTTACATCTAGAAACAAGGGCTTTTTGCTACAGTCATTACACATTGTTATAAATATGAGTCCCACAGGTGAAGGTGCAGTATCGCTCTCCCCAGAGAAGGTTCACGCCAAGAGGGACTGCCGGGGGGCTGAGAGCTGGGTGGGCAGCAGGGGTGGGGCCCGCGCCCGGGGCCGCCCTGGGCACACAGAGCTTGTCTTCCGGCCTGGCCTCTCAGACGTTGGTTTCTGGCCACGACTGGCAGCCACTTTACCCCCCTCTTGTGTGTTAGCACCGGGAAAGTGGGTTCTGAGATGCTCCAGGGAACTGGGGCTGGAGGTCTGGGTGATGAAGCGCCAGCAGCTCAGCAGAGGGGAGGCATTTTGGTAACCTGATCCGAAAAAGGCAGCGACTACTCGGAAGAAGGAGGTGCGCCCGGGGACGGCCAGTGAGCTGGGCGCTACAGCCACGCAGGGCCCCTGCTGCTTCCTGGGCGGACTTCTGGCCCCGGAATAAGAGGTCCTGCATCTCCTCCTGATGGACCCGGTGGAGTCTTATGTTCGAGAGATCTGACCATCTTTTATTTTGGAAGTTGCTTTCTAGAAGCGGGATTCTGCTTCCCAGAGGCCGTGCCCTGCCTCACTGCTGCCTCAGGACCGCGAGCGGCCAAGCTCTGTCCACTTCTCCATGTTTGGTGGCCTGGACAACTCTCTAAACCCCAGATTTCATTCTCTAACGGACTCTGGACCTAAGGAAGAGAGATACTGCAGCTTTCCAAACAGTGTCATACACATAGAAGACAAAGACAGGCATCTGATGTTAACAAAAATAAGTAACAAAGAAATAGGATTAAACCAAATCTCTTCTCACAGCATCCTATACTACATCCTCCTTCTGCTTAGCAGAAAATTGTACGTACACAAAAATACAAATACACAATTTTGTAGAACAGTCTGATTTTAATATATTTATATATATTTATATTTATACGAGTGGCAGGTTAGTTCATTATATAGAGCTTTTTGCACTTTTGGCTCATATGCAACAAGGCTTATAAATTCAGCTTTAGCTTTCATTCAGGTTTTATAGCTTTTGAACAATTGTTTTCACATTTAAAGCAGCATCCAATTTGCACTAGGAGTTTGTGGTGATTACAGGAAAGATGGGGTCAGGGGATTACTGACAGGGAAGGCAGGGCCGGGGCCAGGGGCAGATATACATTCCAGTGTGTGTGGCGATGGCAGAAGGATTGCTATGGGACAGAGTTGACCATGATGACCCCTTGAGGTAGACTGAACACCTTACAGCAGACTCAGACACAGGTGCGACTCCCCTCAGGGACACATGGTGTACAAGATGGGGACAAAGACCAGGAGACGCCAAAGGGAAACACAAAGACTAAGTAAGACACACGACGGCCAAGGCAGGGAAGGGCGCTCTGCCCCAAAGCCATCCGGCAGGGACCCCACACAGCCCGTCGCAGATACTCGAGTATTTGGTGGACGCTAAAGACTTTCGGGCAGTCCCAAGGCATCTGGTCCATGGTATCTGATCAGATCATGACTCTCAAACTCATTTTCCATTTTATCAGCTGCTGTGCCAGCCCATCCCCCCAAACCCCCAACCCCTGCAACAAACAGCAAGACAAAGCTGCAGTCCCTGGCACTAGGCGCCACCGGGGCGTTGGGTGCGATTCACGGAGAGGCGAGTGGGCCTCTTCTGCCCACCCCCCCCCCCGCTGCTCCCCCTGCACCCCCACTCCCGGCTCTGCGACCTCCCGCCATGTGCCCGGGGGCAGCAACCAGCACCAGTAGAACCTGTAAACACGCGTCTGCACAGCCTGGCCACCCGTGCTGCCCTGACCCGGGTGGGCGTGACGGGCCTCCCTTCGTGGCCACCACGGCGGTGTTCTCTCCCGTTTGATCGCTTTCATCAACCCGCCTCCCTTCTCTATCCAAATCCAAATAATTCCTCTGGCAAATTTGCCCATACCTGTTAAAATGTGAATGCCCACCATTTGGGTTATTACATTGTCTGAACAAAAACGCTGGATTATTAATGAAAATAAAGTGCCTGGGTATGGATTTGTCCATTTTGCAAAAACTTTCTAATGCACCAACAAATCATCTGAGCGCTGCTTAGTGCCGTGATGTGAACAGAGTGCAGTCACAAAATAATCCGTCGTACACCCACCACATAATGAAGGCCCCAAATTCAGGTCAGACTTAAATTACTTTAAAAAAAAAAAAGCAAACGAATAACCTCACACTTATTTTCAAAGACACACTTTTGATCTTGCCTCACCCCCAGCGATGATGGGCCTTTTTGAGCCCTTGTGAGCAGACACCCTAATCCCTCAAATCTAGGAAGAGACGACGGAGAGAGGCAGCCAGGGTTCCAGTGATTAATGACGGCAAATGAATCATTACGTTTTTAGCTATGATTATCTGACTCTTTGCCCTCTTGGATCTGGATGCACTTTCCAGCTGCGGACAAAGGCAGACGGGACTCTGTTCTGCGGCTGTCTTGCTCTCCCCATCTTCCCCACTCAGTAGCTGTACACCTCACTAAGCAGGCTCCTTAACATTCTCTATGAATCAAGACTGTAACCCTATCAACAGAGAAATCCCTAAAAAAGCACAGGAAAGAGCGACAAAGCCAGCCTGACAGGGCGACGACGACATCGCCCTGCCCAGGAGCTTGCCCTTGCAGTGGTTCCGCCTGCAGGACGCTGGGGAATCTGGAGACGGGTGGCTGTCTGTGCCCACCCCTGGGGGCTAAGTGCAGGGTTGGGAAAGGATGGGGCAGGGGGGTCAGGGGGCTGACTCTCTGGCAGGTTCCAGAGGTAACTTGCTTAGGCACTTAAAAAACAGAACTAGAAATGTATCCTTGGAAGGTACTGCATACCCAACGGTGACTATGGCCGTGGAAGGGAGGGAGGGGAGCCCAGGGGGAATCAGAGAAGGCTGTGGGCTCTTCCAGGGGAGGCAACTATGATGTTCTTGGTATCTTCTGGCAGAGGAGCATCCCTTGCAGCCTGGGTGAATCTGAAGAAAGCAGGGCTAGGCCCAGCAGGGGGTTTTCTCTCCCGTTTCTGGAGACCAGGCCAAATGCACAGGGGAGAGCAGGTGTGTGGGAAGTTGGGACAGCCTGCTCTAGACTCACGCCACAGGCTTGCTTTCTATTATCTGTGTGAGAAAAACTACTAGGAAAAGAAGAGGCCCTTTCGAAAGCAGTGTTCTGGCAAAACCAGGGAGCAGTAAAGAAAAGCCGTGCCAGAGATGCCAATGCTTGAAGGGAGAAGCTTGCTCCCCCCAACCCCTGCCCCCAAGAACTTTGGTTTTGGTTTCGTGGTGCCCGTTTTCAGAGATGCAGGATTAAGGGGCTCACTGACTAACATATTGAAATGTGGTTTTCAAGGCAAATCACTAACAATAATGCTCTTGAAAGGAGCCCACAGCTGAGCTCTCACCTTCCTTCAATCCACTCTGCTAATGTATGCACTGCCTACCCCCACCCATGAATCTGGCATAAAAACAAAAGAGTTCAATGTAATATCACTAGAGTGGCTGCTGTTTACATTAATACAGCACTAATGACGTTTTGTTTCCAGTTTAATAGCTTCAATGAATGATGAAGTGGAAAAATGACCCTCATAAGTTTATACTGGGCTCTTAGTTCCAGTAAAGCAACAGAAGGGGAGCGGTTTCTGGGCTTAGAGGAAGCCAGAAAACAAGACTGAAATTTTGGCTTGATCTGGAAGTGATGGGAAGCTGGAAAAGTTATAAAGGCAACACAGATCTTGTGACTCATCTCTGCCATGTATACTGGTTGGTAAGAGTCACGTGCTCTTTCCAAGGACAGAGTCAATGTCTCCAATTCCAAAATTTCAGTGGCACCCAGATGCCACCAGAGATGCCAAATCTGGATCAATAGCTAAACAGAAGGCACACATACCTTGTTCCCTTCACATTTTTTGGGGGGGGTGGGGGTAATAGATAATCAAAGACCCCATTAGCCAGCTAATGAAACAAGGTACCTATTACAGAGGCCAATTCCAAGGAGTCAAGCTGGTGGATCCGCTCACCAGGTCACGCCAACTGGGGCCTTCCTCCTGGGTGGACTCCACTCTCTTGGGCTCCTAGGATGCTGAGGACACGATAGAATGGATGAGAAGAGTGAGAGGAACAGCCAACCCCTGAGGACCACTTACTTGCAAGAGGAAAAGAGCTAGAGAAGCGAGGAAGAGAAACATGGGATTTCAGTCCCATCCTCAGGTCAGCTTGAAGCCTGTGCCCGACAGTAGTCACTGAGCTGCCAGCTGAACCCTGAGGCAGCTCATCCTTGTGCCAGACTGGGGTTATTAGAAAGTTCTTATGCTGAGCCCGAATCGGCACCTGTCTCCATGCAGGGCAGACAAGAATACAAGTTCCAGAATCTCCACAAGTACTGCCTCAACCCCACTGCCTTTCATGACTGTGATGGACGTGACAGCAGAATGAGTTGGAATGGCTTAGCTAAACACTTCTATACAGAAGCAGGATGTTAAAAGTAATAGGCACTACGAAAATGCTCGAAGTGCTGGAGAGAGAAAAACAGGAAGTGTGTGAGATTTTTAACATTCTCTGCCTCATCTAATTGGAACTACACCCAAGAAGTGCCAGTAAATTCTACTTCTTCTCAAAACACAGATGAGACAGTCATGGTTTCTTCCCCCCAAAAAGGCAGGACCTCACATTTGGCTTCTGGAGACAGGATGCTTGAAATGAGGTTTCACATCACAGCTGTGGAGCCTCCTTGAGGTCCCTGCCTTTCTATCCCTATCACTAGGCAAGGAGAAGGGCCAAGAGGAATGCTCTTGTGTCTAGATCATCATGGTAACACCAGTTCAGTGTCAGATGGAATGAAGGGCACGGAGAGACGACAGCACTGGGACAGTGTGTGGGTGGGAATCAACTAGTGTGGTTGTGTGAGAAAACAAACAGGTTAAATGCAGTGATTTCATTCAGAGCAATGCCAGGCAGACTCTGTGGCCTGTTCTCCAATTAACATCCTACTAAGATGAAAGAAGCAACTGGAGATTTCACTTGACTCCACTAAGGTGGTACTGCTGTATAGGGTCTGTGTATCTTCAAGAAAACAAGACAGTAGTAAGAACACTCAGCACAGTTCCTGGCACACAGTACATGCTCAATAAATGTCAGCTGCTATTATCATGACTTTTGAATGCCTCAAGAGGTCTGAAGGTTTGTCTCTTGTTGCGTTATGATTTAGAATGACATCTTTACTCTTGTGTTCTTGGAAGAGTAACTTCTGGTGTTTTCTTCCAAAAAAATAGGTATTTCATGGGGAGGTACTACCTATGTTTTCATGGATTTTGGTGAGTTGGCTTTCTTTTTGCTTTTTTCTTTTTAGTGGGAGATGCTGGTGGTACTGGCATTTATGGTGGAGGGGGTTTTGAATCACCGAGGTGGCCTCTGGAAACACCTGCGGAGGGAGACATCTTGCCAACTCCAATTTTTTTTTTATTAGCATCATTCCCTAAGCTGCACATCTAATACTTTGATCCTTAAAATGGTAGATTGTGTTAGAAGGTTTTAACTGTAGTGATAATTCTATTTTCTTTGAATGTAAGCAGATAATCAGAATGTTCTGCTGGCTGTTTTAATGCATGTCTCACAAATCACAGAATTATACTCATCTAGTCAGTTCTCAGAATTGCAAATCTTAACACAGATTCTCAATTGTAATGGAGATAGTTATCTTTCAGCAGCTGGGAAAATAAGGGATGGGATACTCTGCTCTTTGGGGTCATAAATCCACAATCATTCCAAATGTCATCAAATTGCAGGATCCCACAGAAAAGTCTCAATGACAGCACATGTATCTTGAAAGTGGGTGTTTGGGGGTAGGGCTGAAAGTTGCTTTTAGATCATATAGGAAGAGAAGCACTGGGTAAGACCTTTTGATGACATTTTTCCTCATTTAGTCCAACTATAACACATTTGGAGGTATTTTGGAGGGGAACAAGAATGAAGGACCCCAAGATAGAACTTTTCCCCAAATTCTGTGTGTTTGTGGACAGGTGGAGAGAACAGTCAGAGAGAAGCAGCCTACCTCAGAATTTTCATCAAACTAAAGTTTAGCATTTGGTTAGGATCCTTTCTGATACATACTGAGGAGGAAAGGGCTGTATGAGGATAAGCAGCAAAACATGAACAAAAGTAAGAGCCACATTTTCTCAGTGGTTACTAACTAATCCTGAAGTGTCCAGCCCTGAACAAAGAAAGGGCTCACAGGCCAGGCTCACGAGCAAAGGTAGGAGGAGTCACACAGGAATGAAGCAGCTGGAGGGGCCATGTGGCATTATGTGGGTGCTGGTATTTGCACAGACTTACTCTTGATATAACTGAATGAAGGCCTCTACAAGTGATGGAAAAAGCAAAGCATGTTCTAGAGAAAGGCTAGATCAAGACACAGTAGCTCCCATCTGATGGGAGGCCCTGATGGGGAGAAGAACAGACATTCTGGGCAGGAGACTGTGTAAGGCAAGGCGTCAAGACCACCTGATGCTCAGTTGGTGGGACACTGGTAGATGAAAAGAAAGGAAGAAAAGTGTTAGGGAGAAAAGACTTGGAATAGCTAGGGAGATAATCCCACCGACTCAGAACAGAGGAACTCTGGATAATAAAAGGCTGCATACAAGAAAGTTTGTAGTTGCCCATGTAAGAGTGGTGTGGGGGACTCACATGCACCTCGTTACTTCAGGACACTGCAAATATCAGCACTCTAATTATGCCACATGGTTGAAAGCCCTTATGTGTTTGTGTTTGTGTCGTGTCCGCCACACATCATACGATCCAATGAAGAAAATGTGTAAAATCCCATTTGACACTTGCTGATGGTGACAACAATGGAGATATCAAGTAACCAGGGAAAGAATTATTAAAACCCCGGGGAGCTTGTTAAGTAGTCAACATCCTCAAGTTAGGCCGCATAATACACTGGCTGTCTAAGGAGTGGGACAGAGTCGCGGAGGCCTTGTCAGGCAGGGGCTGACTCGGTTTGGGATTCTGACTGTAGTTTCTGCCAAAGGTGCAGCAGGTTGAATTGGATGTGAGACAGAGGTTTCAAATAATGTAGAAGTCAAATGGGGACCAATAGCAAAGGCTTCCATTTTGAGGTTGAAATAACTCCAAATCGTTCTCTTTCACTAAGGAGAGGACATGAACACCATGTCATTATTTTAGTTTACTGAGTTGCTGTTCCAAATGTTCTTGGGAGCATTAAGTGCTAAAAGGGAACAGGGAATGGGAGATCTGCCATTTTCAATCACATAAAGGACAGAAATCCTTTTAATTATGACCATGCCAATCTACATCTTGCTAAAACAGCTAATTACATGTCAGGAGGACACTCAGTCATTCAGAACAATTGTCATTATATTTTTATATATTCATTCTGTGCCACCCCCCTCAATTACCATGGTTACAATTTGAAAGGATTCAGCCAAACCTTCATTTGATCACAGCACACCAATGTGAATTTGAGAGTTAATTATGGCTGTAGAGAGCCACTTTCATTAAAAGAGAGAGAAAATGCAAATGGAATTAAGGGAGCGGCACCCCGAGATGTCTGAACTGGGAGCTAGTTGTGTGCACACCCTCCTCAGGTCAGTGTCCGGCAGCCTTGGGACCACACATGCTCAACAGCTGCCCCATGCCACTGCACCATGGGGCTCAGACACCCATGGATAGGAGGGCACAGTACTGTTGTCCAAATCAATCCCCAAACTTGCCAAGTAAAAAGGACGTCAGGAGAGCACGGCAAAGCCTCCTATAGATGCATCCTTGTTTGCTGTTAGGGCCCTGTGCTAGCTAATGAGCTAATGGGTGTGGAATGTGGGTGGTTAGTGGTCAGTAGGGTAAAATGCTACTTAGACTTCACTTGAATGGAACTGACTAGATTTAGTTCTGCTCACTGCTTGGCCTCAGGTGTCATGTAAAGCATGCTAAAAAAGAAGTCAAAAAAAAAAAATAAAAAAATAAAAATAAAAAAAAATTAAAAAAGTCCAGTGATCTGCATATTTGTTAGCCATGGCATCTACTACATCCTCAAAGTCCTTGGGTGATGATAAGAACAGGGTGTAAGATCTTCTGGTGTGGCCAGAGTTTCCCTCTCCTCTCTACTATATTAACTCCCCTCTTAATTACAAAGGAAAACTAATGTCATAGGAAACTGGATTCCTCAGATCATTAGCCTTCTCTTTGCTGGTGCTTCTCATCTCCACCAAGAAAGAATAATGAAGCTGATGTAGAAACCTCGCAGTTTATGAACTTCCAGCTTTTGAATGTCCACAGGTAGGAACAAAGTTGCCCTTCAGAGTGAGTGAGTCAACCATCAATGGCAAAAGAAGTAGCTTAATCACTTTTAGTTTGTAAGTAAAGAGAATTAAGAGCAGCCTTTCTGAACATAACCTGTTTGTGAGAGGAGTTTCTGTAATCAGAAAAGGGAGTTGTAGGCTCAATGTATTTAAAAAGCCTTTCTCACAACCTCAGTATGGTAGTTCTCCTGAGAGTGGTAAAGAAATCTTCCCTCTTAAGTGGTAGTCATCATTTGAAAAGAAGAGCATATAATGAAGCAGAGAGCAATGCCAGAAAAGAAAGGGCCTCTGCTTTGACAACAAGCTACGGTCAGGGAAATCCTTATAGGATAACCTGGCCACTTATAGTTGCCTCCCTGGGAAAACCTAGTGTTCTCATTATGGTGCAATACCTTCAAACTGGAGAACTTAGGTGTCACTAAGTAATGTAAATTAGACAGTCCAGAAATTAAGAAACAGGAAGAGAGTTTTCAGGGCATGCAGCTCAGCCAAATTCAGTACGGCTGAAAACTGATCCCCGAATCCTGAGTAAACATCCTTGCTATTTAGAGGGCACGCAAAAAGGAATGTTTTAAATGTGTAATTCACACCCCTGCCCCAGCGCAGCCCCCACCCCACCCCTATGCCCCATAGAGATGCCACCAGCAGAGCTGGTCAGCGCACCCAACTTTCGCTTGGGAAATCTTGATAAACAAATTCGGCTCAGTAAAGCTATAAATGGATTTGGCTGGTCTCACTGCAGCCCCAACGAATACAGTAGTAAAACATTACTAATAATCACAACAACAAAATGACAAAATCTATCACCACTCTGACCTAAGATTTAAATCACGGACAGAGATTAACACAGAAAACCAACGCACAATGTGAAGGGTCAGGACTATTCAGTGTAGAGTGCTACTGAGCACAAGATCATCAATAACAAGAAAAATTATTGCCTAAGAATCTGTTGAGACTCATTGGGGAAAAAAATACTCTGGTTGTTCTCTAAACGAGAAAAGACAAAAAGCAATTTTAAAAGACAGAGCCACAAGTTAAATGGGAAGACTGCTTCTACCCAAACCCTTAAGACCAAGAGAGTAAGGACTTGAAGTTCACATTTTTAGGACAGGGGTGGGAGGATCGTGTATGAAAAGGGATTATATCCACTGTTATGGGCAGAGATAATGCAGCTGGTCAGTGGAATATGTAGCTGGTCAAAAAGATGGCCTGCAAGACATCTCTTGTGTGAAGAGATGGACCACACCCACCTACTCTGCCTACTGTGGAAAGTAAAAATCCCAGCAAAAATGTCAGCTCCTGATGAGGCCTTAGTATTGGAGACCAGAGGCAAATGGAAGAGGAGCTGTTCACAGACAGAGAGGATGCAACTGGAGATGCCAAATGAAATAAGCCTATTTACACTTCATGCCTGATGGCTGGAATCCAGGAGGGAAGTGTGAAGACAAAGGCCAAACAGGGAGAACTGAAAGAAGTATATGGAGGAGCTCTTCATGAGTTGTCCCCTTTGAGGTAAAAATATATGTGGACAGCTGGCTCCAACAGTGGTACTGTTGGTCACTGGACTGCCTGCCATCCTAAATCTGCCAGGAACTCAGGTATTGGATTTGTACACTTCAGTGGTGACGAGCCGCTGCTTCCTCACTCACATTTTTTTTTAAGTGGTCACCTCTAATGACTGAGCTAGAGTGAAAAGTACCTTAAAGGGATCTTCCTGTTCCAGGAATTTTCTTCCTGTTAAGGAATAACAGGAGGATGTGGTGGCAGGGGTGGGGGGTGTCTGTCCCACCCGAGGCCAATGTATGGGAACTAGACAGATTCCATAGGTAGGTGGAAGGTGACCACACTGACCAACCACTTAAAGGATTCAGACTGTGAAGAAAATTGCCCTAAGGGGTACTCAACAATTACAAGCTTTGCTGAAATAAACCTGAAATAAACCAAAATGTCTATTTGGTACTGACTGGCACCAGAAGGTCTCAGCTAAGAGTGTACCCTACTGCCCTCCTTGGCCTTCAATCTATGTTAGAGTTATCAAAAGCAAGGTAGAAATCTCACTTGGATGGTCCATCTTTCGAAGGTCCCTTTGTAAGGCTGTGTTGTAAGAAGAGTAGGAAGTTTACCCACGTGACTACAGTAATTCAATGAAAGTGACCTTGAAAAATAACAGACAAGTTACAAGAACTGCTGACCAGGTTCCCCATCCCCCCTTTCAGTCTTCCTTACTATGGAAGAGCAGTCCTGAAAGTCCTCTGGGGCCTGAGGGAGGTACATTATGGGGCCAGAGAAGAGGGACACAACAACCAAAAAGCACACAACAGGATTTTTTCAGAGCCCTGGCTCTTTTCCCTTCAGTAAGAGAGCAGTTTAGGGTTCCTATTTAAATACCACCAAACCTGAAAAAGCTTAAGAAAACAAATTCACTATCCAAAGACATCACAACTTAGACAGTGGCAACTGTATACACCATTATAAGAACTAAGGTAACCTGGACAAGACAGCTGAATTCAACCTGGTGGCAAAAAAAACCCCAAAACCAAAAAACCCCAAAAAACAAATCAACAATGGTAGATTTAAATCTAGGCCCCAAAGAACTATATCTTTGCTCTTGGTGAAAAAGCAAAAGTTATATGTAAGGCAGTGGGTCTTAAGAGCAGGCCAGCAGTCTTCTTCAATTAAAAGAAGATTTCTGGATGAAAGATTCCTTCTTCCTGTTCCTACTGAACCCAATATGAAGCTATCTTGCATCAGTAGACATGTTCTTTCACTTTTTTTCCAGGTTGCCAGATAGGGCCCTGTACTGCTTTCATGGATACCGACTCTCCTTTATTCTCTGAAGCTTTTCCCCATCCCTAAGGCCTTAAAACAATGAAACCTTTTAGCTCTTCTCTGGCAATCACTGTATTTCTTTAGAAACTGCAGCTGTCCTAACAGTTTGAGTCTGTTTCTTTAAAAAGACCAGCAAGAACAAATGATACTGACAATCCCATCATAAAGAAGCTATCAATTATAATAATCTCCTTACAATAAATCATGGATGTGGCTTGTCAGACAGTATAGTTTTCTCACTTCTTTTCTTTGAGTCAACTGAGAATAAGCAGACAAAATTCCACCGAAATGGAAAGATACAACATGTTATATTTCTTCTACGTAATATAAAAGGAAAGAAAGATAACATAATCTCCTAATTGAAATAAAAAGTCCAACACACTAAGAAAGAAAATGAGCAGGGGGATCATTCCTGAGAATAACAAATGCTACTCTTGAATTGGTTGGTTCAAGTAATACAGTAAAACAGAAAAGACTACCCCATTTTTCTTCAGTTCTTGGAAGCTGGAAGAAGCACATACACTTTCTGCCTGAAATCCACAGACAAAAGCAGGCCCAGTCCCTGCCTACAGCTCTTTAAAGTCACAGCCCCATATAAGGTGGCATCTTCGTGCCCTCTTGAAGGCTTCCGCGCACTGGCCTAAGGAGGATGAACAGATACAGAGAAGCCCTTGTCAGCACGTGCCTTACATGGAGTCAGACCAGCTAAAAACTGGTGGGTATTTAATTTAATATCTCACTAATGAGGAAGGGCAAAACAAAGGTCAGTCAGTTTCTCTCCCTCAATGGTTTTAGGCTGAATACATTTGGTGGGGGAGGAGGGGTGAAGAGGTAAGGAAATGGCACCTTCTTTCCATCTTAGAAATCGTTCTCAGGTAATGGATGACAGGACAGAAGCCCTGTTGAATAGCCAGCCCCGCAAGGCTTCACCATGCGTAGGAAGGAGAGATGGAACGAAGCAGAAAGTATACAGCAGTCATGCCTCCTTCAGACGCACCCTACGCCGCTACATCGAAGGCGGTTTCCTCTTCCCCACAGTGACAGTGTGTCATTTAATCGGGATGCCAAGAGATCATTTTCATACAAGGCCAGCAGATGTAATTTTCTTTGATGCATGAATAGTTCATCATTTTGCTACTAGATGACAAGGTGATCACAGGGTGACTTTATAACGCAAGTTCACTGTTTGGTATTTTGAGTTCTCAAAATGAAAAAAAGATTTATCAAATATAAATATCTTTAAAAAGTAACAAAAGTGCTACATATGTGATCAAGGAAAAAAATTCCATTAGTTACTGCCGCTTAAAGTAGATTAAACTTTACAAATATTACCACATCCATTATCAATATGGCTTCCAATTATTAAATAAATTGCCTGTAGCAATATAGCTTTTCACACCTCTACAAGGACAGAGTAAAGAGAACACCAAAGCAGTCACATCACGTTGTATCTTGAAGACCCTCCACGTAAGTGGCAATTGTCCCCTGTTTTTTCTGCTCCTATTTAGGAAAGTATTTGCATTTGTGATAGTCAGTCAGCATAATCCCACTATAAAGTCCTCTATCAACCTCTCATATTGAGGGGGCTTCAGTAAATGGATACAAAGACTGGAAGTTCATTCAGTCATTTGTGACCTTAGCTCCATCCTTGACTTTTTTTGGTAGCAGGGAAAGGGGACATAAACAGGAGGCAGAGCAGCTTCCATGATGGCCTCCAGCACTTTTCCAGGCAGGCACACACCTGTGCCATGTAATGTACAGTGGTTCTGAGAACTGGACTTAACATCCATTAGACATTCAGCTCATGTTTTTTTCCAATGCTCTCAAGCTGGGTTTTTTTTTTTTTTTTTAATGACTTTTGTTTTTTGTCTTTTTTTTTGTTTGAATCATGGTCCCAAAGGCAGAAGGCAGTATTTTATCTACTAAGTCACACAGCTTGTGAGAGGAAAGGATGTCTGTGTCAGGCATGTTAACATCAACCAAAATTTGAGATCAAGTTTTTCCATGGACATTCTTAGCACAGCACCCAAAGAAGTATAATCTAGCCACAGTGTGACTATTATGAGGCACGGCTTATTGCAGCTGGAAATCAATTATTCCCACCCTGAGTGGGAATTCTAGTGTTCCTTTTACTCTGTGGACACTCCCCAAATGGTGTCTGTCAATCCTGGGCCACACTACCTCAGCTTGCATCCTATCAGTCTTGGGGAAGGAAAAAGGTACAGACTAGTGTTACAGGAATCTAAAGGTACCCAAGGTTTTACACGTAGCCTAATATTGGAGAACTGAGGGCTATCTAAATACCTGGAAGCACTTTCTTGGAATGCTAAGACAGAGCAGCAAGATTTTCTAGCCTCGGGGGCTGGGAGAGGGAAGTTTGGTTGGTTGGTTGGTTATTATTTACTGGGAATTAATACTGAGAGAGTATATGCAAAGGCTGAGGGCACCATGCCATCTTCACAGAACAAGACCCTAACGGCTAACTGACATACAAGAAACTGCAAGTTATACTGTAAGAACACATGTTAAGGACCGAGGAAAGTCTGCTAAGGTGCTACGTCTAAACTAAGTTAACTTCTCCTGTTCAACCCTCCCTGCTCAGTCGTCATCCAGGGCCTCTGTCTTGATTTCGTTGGCTCCTTGTCGGGCCAATGCCAAGATAGTGTGGTTGACTGCTGCCATTTCCACAGCTAATGAGATGGGGTCTTGGTGGTCACTATGGCTAGTGCTGTCATCCTAGATGTGCAGAAATAAGAAACAAATGTTATTAGTGGATTGGTAAAATTCTCCAACTCACAGAGAGGCATGCTGAAGGCAAGGGGGGCAGAACATTCGTGGGAGGAAACAGTGGGGGAGGGGCTCATGACATAATAGAGGTGAAATGTATTTAAGTAGCCACTGAATGGAAATAGGTCCAGATTTCCAACTGACATTTTTATGATTCAACAAATAAGAAGTACCAAAATGTTTTTTCTGAGAATTTTATTCCTTCTATCCAAAGGGCTGCTGGTGATGATAATCAAACCTGATCATTCTAGGTTTGCAATGAACATAGCACTAGTCATTGAAGGCCGAATTAGTGAGCTATTAAATTCTGGATTGGTACTCTTACAAAGAGATTACCAGACCTCATGGCATCTCTTTACTGAGCTGAAAAAATTAGACTAAACTACAAACACCAATATCTAATGGGTAAAAATGCATTTTTATAAAAGAACAAACCCAAAAAACTCTCAATTACAACAGGACAAAAGTATAAGAGCCAGAAATGGCTCTGGGAGAAAATGTGTGGTGCTCTCCTGCTGTAAGGCTGCTGTGCCAGGGAAGTGGCAGGTGTCGTATTTTAGCGAGAGTGTGAAGTGCTCCTTCCGTGCACAGCTCAATGTGTTAAACAATAAAGCTGTGAAGGAAACTGGCATTGCAGGATGTTTGTCAGGCACTGAAGATGGTGTTACAAATGAGGGGTAAGTTTCTCACCTGTCACATCTTCAGGGGAACTCTGCATTAAAAAGCTTTGGAAAGGGTAAGTCCCTTTAGAAAAAAAATCATGGGATGTGCTACCCTTAGGGCATCTGGAAAACACAGTGGAAATGATCCACCTACACTGGTAGACTGAAAAATAACAGGAATGTTTCTGATGAGAAGGACAGAGTATTTTCTTGAGTAAAATGTGGAGCTATGATTTGGAATCCTACCAAGAGAAAAGGTAATTCCCAGGGGAATTATGGACATCATTGTTGCATTCCCATTTTCACAGACAGGTCTTCGGGGTTTAAAAAGGGCTCAGCATGGGGTTGTGTGCACTCTTGTGGCATTTGCAATCAAGTTGGTAAGCAGAGATTGTAAAATGGCTGGCAGAAGGAAGAACACAGTGGACTACATTTAAGAGCTGGCTGAGGGTTGAGGAAGAGGTATATATACACTGTAGGAAAGAACAAGGTTTCCTGCTGGCGTCCAGTAGAGATCATACATTCTTTTCACATTCCAAACAGAAATGAATTTTAAGTCCTATGACAATATTAATGAAATTTGTCAAGAGATATGCGGGGTGGGGAGGTGGGTGGAATTCCCATGTTCTTAGTTACTGAATTATTCCATCCAGTGGCTACAATTAAATATATTTTTCCCCTCAAGCAATGAAGACTAAGTCAGGGTGAGTTGAGAAGACATGCATTTATGAAAGGATGTGTGTGTCAATGTGCCAGAGGCTCTGGAAGAACCACTCATCTGGGCATGAGGGTTCTCCCTGCAATGGGGCCGTGGTGGGTGGGACCTTCCACTGTGTGCTGCATTGGTACATGTTTAGGCATGGATTACAGCTACCCAGTAGCCCCTAGTATTTCTCAAACATTGAGTGTGTGTGTGGTGGATGGTGTAACTTGCTTGTTTGGATCAGATCCTCCTCTCTTCTTCTACCTTCTCTGCTTCTCTGCCTCCCTCTGAACTTCTTCCCTCCTCCTCCTCCCCATTGCGTACTTGCCAAGTATCCTGTTGTATGACAATAAATCCATGTGGGTGAATAACAGTTTCTCACAAATTTAACAGGACAACTGAATCTTACCACATTCCTTTCAAATTACATGAAAATCTAACTACACACATGAGCAGAGTAGAGGGACATTGGATTGTCTCCTTTCCCCCACCCCGTACAAAACACACCCACAGAATTGACTTGTCATACTGTCCCACCCGCTCTGTAACCAAGAACCTCTGCTCTTGGCTGCTCACCTGCTCTGAGTAGTCATTTCCGTCAACATCATCACTGTTGGAATGGCCTCCTGGACTCTGTACATCTATCCCATGACTCTCCAGGATTGCTGCTTCTTCGAAAAAAGCAAATAGATCCCTAAATTATCTGTTACATTATTGTAATAGCCTAAACACTGAATTAACCTTTGTGCTGAGGAAATTAGGATGTAATTAAACAAGAACCCAGATTCTTTTATGTTTTGTTTCTTTTAACTTGCAAACATAGAATTCAACTGCACACAGGCCAGGGGAGGAACCCCTAATTCTATGTGAGCCACATGTGAGTGGTTGACTGTTAGGCGCTTCATAAATACTTACCAACTAATTCAACAGCCCTTCTGTCTCGGGGTTCTATAAAGTATTTGAGAATTATATTCATGGAGAGGGAGTAAGTTTAGAAATGAAAGACAATTTTAGAAGCTCAAAACCAACCCCCCACCCCAATCTTATCAATTCACATTTCTTAAATGCTTTTTAAAAGTCTGTGTTTTTGCTGTGTTCCTTATTAAGACTTTTTCATTCCAATTCTATTAAGCATATGTTTCTTAATATCTAAGTCACAGTCCAATAACAACAAGGCAGCTCAGGGTCTCATTCCCTTGCTCAAGACCTTAGCAAGTATCTTTAATATGCAGTACAGGAGTCACGTTGTCAGGGGCCATGTCTAATTCTAGGTTCTAGAACACTGAGAACAATGTCATTATTAGTATAATACAAATAGTGCAAATAATACTCTTAAAAACACAAAGAAAAAAGTAAGGCTTGTTAGGCTTAAAAGTTAGGATCATTAAGAGCTGCAGTTCTAAACTGAAGGTGCAGTGCTCTCAACACAAGGTCTATGACTGCTTCAAAAGTGAAAGCAGCCTCTCTGATACATTACCAATATTGGCTCTCCTCTTGATCTCCTTCCGTCTGTTAGCAAACCAATTATATACTTTGAGGGAGGTAACTCGTTCCAGATCAGACAGTTTTTTGCCTGTGAATATATGCAATAAAATTCAGATAGTCTTCATCTGAGACCAGTTTTAAGGAATAATACTTTTCTTTTTGAAAAGTTCTTTCGATTGCATTTATTGCCAGAATAACAGATATAGGGGGAGGTGGGTTGTTTTTTATTTATTAGTACTCTGTATATACTGAAATTATTATTGAATGAATAAAAACTAAATACAAAAATAGCAAATAATAACATAAAATATTTCAGAAAGCCACATAATACTAAAGAATTCCAATACTAAATACAAAATTATCGAATTCCACAAAGTCAGGCTGCCAGGGTTCAAAGGTCATTGGATAGTCCATGGAAGCTTCATTTCATTAGCACCATTGTAGATGAGTATGTTAATCTTCATCAAGTTTCCAGGTAGCTCAAGTTTATTTACATCCTTAAGGCCTTATATAAACATTATTATCCATGTTTTCTTGAAGACTAAAGGTACTCTGACCATCCATTATTGTAACTATGCTAGACGCATAGCCCAATTCAGATTGCATTTTAGATTTATTATCTTCTTTTCTGTCAAATGTGACTTCTTATGGATTACCACCATGCTGACCAACAAGAACCCATCTGTACCTTTCTCTCCTCCATTTTCCTTTTGTTTTAAGGTTTTAATCCACAGTGGGTAGAAAAGCCAGAAACCAGGCAAGACATTGATGATATAGGGTGAAGTGTTTTCCAGGGAGGTTTTGAGTTCCTGCACAGCTTCAGGGGTGGGACTTTGGCTAGTGTGAAGTAAGGGTATAGGTGTCATTGGAGGTAATGTCTGCAGGGCTTAGATTGCTAGAAGTCTGGCTTCTGGGTAAGGAAGAATAAATTACAGTTTAATTATGATAAAACATTGATACTTTTGTATATAACCTTTAAGCCAATCAAATTAACTGGCCAAATGACGATCAACTGTTCATCTTGACTGAGAATGGTTTCTGGCAACAAAAACTGTGAAATGTGGAATAATATTTTAACACATGGAAGAAAAGTCATGTGTGTTTAAGTGGCTCGGCTAACTTGCATAGGAACAACAGGACTTCAGGATGGAACTATCCTAAATTTTTCCTAGCTATATGCAGAAGTCATCCTAATGTGGGAAGGAAAAAGATGCCAACTCCAATAAGAATTCTTTCTTCAAACAGAAATACAGAATTATAAAACACTTGTTAAAAAAAATCTAAATCTTTTCATTTACAAGCCTTCCTTAAATATTCTAAACTTAAAAATTATTTTGGAATTGACATAGTTACGCTGTATTTTTGGAGAAAGAAACCTATGTAGTCTTTAAAAATATAAATTCAAGGTCTAGTATCTCAAAGCAGGGCCAGTCCCTGGAAACTTTTCATGTGAACATTTGATCTGGAGTACCATAATTACATCTCTAAGAAGTACTGCTTGAACAGGACAGGGCAGTGACTAGACAAGAAGGTGATGAGGATGGAGCTAAAGGTACCCAAACAGAACGACTAAAAGAAGATTTTTCATCCCAAATGATGATCTGAAGCTGAGAGCTCCACCACTGAGGAAAATGGCAGCTTGCTCCTCACCTGGCTTCTGTATAACCGCATTGCAAGCATTGGCAATTTCTTCTCTCTTTGCTTCATCTGGGTATTGATTCTCGTTGAAGTAACTGCAGAGGCAACCAATTAAGACACAAAGTTTAAACTTTAAAAAATGTGCTCTCTTTAAAACACTAACCCACTGAAAAATATGTTCTTCTTTAGGATGTAACATGAGTGTCTAGGCCAGGCCATCCAATGGAATTCTCTGTAAGGATGGAAATGGTCTGGCCTTTACTTTCCAGAAGGGGAGCCACTACTCATGTGGCTGCTGAGCAGTTGAAATGAGGCTGATGTGACTGAGGAAATGAATTTTTTGATTTAATTTTAGCAAATTTAAATTTAAATTGCTAAATGTGACTAGTGGCTACTATATTAGTGCAGGCCTAGTTACTGCTTTGCTTCACTGGAAGATGTCCTTGATATAAAAGTTGCTTGTGATACACATATAGGTGGTTGAGATCACAGAGTTCTGTTATGAGGCACTGGTCACAATAGGACTTTTTTTTTTTGGTGTGTCATATTTTGTAGTGGCAAAAGTTTTAAATGACCAAATTGTGCATCAATGAGAGAATGGCAGAACAAATCATGGGACATCTATATTTATACACAGCTATTTAAAAATGACTAGGAAAAAAAATAAGTTAGAGCTCTATCCATTGACCTGGAGGGATGTTTACAACATTCCTAAGTGAGAAAAACAATTTGCAGAATAATGTGCATGGAAAATACCATTATGAAATTTGAAAAATTCCTATCTGTGTGTTCACAAATCTCATGGATAAAAGCTGGAAGAGTACTCATCAGGCTGTAAAAATCAATTACTTCATTGTGGGGGAAGGGGATTAGTGGGAGGAGATATAAATATTTTTGCCTTTTTCCATATGTTAAAAAAGCACACATTCTATACAATAGTATTTACAAGAAATCAGAGTTACTGAACTCCTCCTTAGCATTATCAGACCTACGAGACTCTATGTGGGAACAGAGTGTTTATTAGGGCTACTTTTTCTGTCAACTATAATTTGAAGAAAAAGATCTTCATGCTTTGAACCTATATGCTTATGGATCAGGAAATGATCCCTTGTCAGATTCTAGACCTCTCATTTCTTCAGGGGCTTCCCTTCTCTTAGAATGCAGCTTTTCTTTTCTCTTACCCTCTGGGTCTGTGATGGTGTAAATGCCATTCTACCAGGAATAAAAAATAAAAAACTGGAGGCTGCAAACCTTTCTTGTGAATCCCCCAAATCTGGATTTCTGACACTACCACCCCTGCCCCCACTGTCCTGCCCCACCATCTCCATGGAGCCCATCCTTTGCTGCAGTCCCAACACAGCAGATGCTATCACTGGAAAGCCTTTCCTTTGCTAAAACATTAGGTCCTAAAACTAGATCATAACCAGGCCGGTCACCCACCATCCTCCACAGTGGTCTCCTGCTTGATTCCATAATATAAGCATCTCTTCCTACATGATTTTCTGTTATCATTTTTAGGGGTCTAGTGTTCATATGGAGTGTTCAATTGACTGTCCCCATAACTGCTCCAGTTCCACATTCCTACTGACCTTTACTCCACTTGTGCTATTTACTTGGGCAAAGACACTTTTAATTAGTTTCATGAGCCTACAGCACCGGCATCAACTGGGGGCTTGTTAGAAAGGTAGAATCCCAGACCCCACCTCAGACCGAATCAGAATCTAAATTTTACAAGATTTCTAGGGGATTCAAATGCACATTGTTTGAGAAGCACTGTATTAGCTAATTTATTTAAAATTCAACAAAAACAATAAAAGCAGATATTAAGTACCTAACACTGCATGCTTGCACTGTGGGTAAAGAGAATTAGATAGTTTCTGACTTCAAGGAGTTTACAATCTATTGAAGAGAGAGACATATAAATCTATATGCTTGTGGTAAAATTCCCTAAGATGTCTGAAGAGAGTACTGCTGGAGCACAGATAAAAGTGCACTTGCTGTTGTTCGCAGGGACCCAGAATGATGTGGCAGAGAAGTGCCATCTTGAGTTGGGTCTTGAAAATGGGCAGGAGTTTGCAAGGCAAAGAAAAGGAAGAGCATTTCATGCAAGGGGAACAGCATGTGCAAAAGCCAAAGGTAGATAAAAGCCTGAGGATTCTGGCCACAGAAAATTCAGTGTGGTTAGAATATGGGTTCACAGGAAGAAATGAGGTGATATTAGCCTGGAAACATAGGATGGGGCCAGCTTGTGATAAGTCTTGTCTGTTCTTGTCAGTAATAAAGATGTCATCTTGAAACTGGATTTTCAAGCCACATGGAGATAGATACACACCTATCTGTGTTTTAGAAAGATCACATCTTCAAGACTCAACCTTCTAAATTCTACCTCCATGATCTTAATTCTGAAATTCTCCCAATCAACTTTCTACTTACCTACTCCTCCTCTTCAAAATAATATTTTCTTCGACTTCTTTATAATCTTGAATCCCTTTAAAATGCTCCCCTTAACTTAAAAAAAAATCTGTTTATCTATTCTTCTGGACTCACCTTTCATTCTTAGCCTGAACTTCATGGTGAGCCAAATCAACAATATCCCTTCAGAGAAACTTATTTAGCTTCTCTGTCCTTCCACCATACCTGTCCAGCCAATCTCCTACCCTGCAGAAAGCACCTTCCACATGTTCTCTTCCATCCTTCTCTCAGGGTACCAAGTCTTCCTGGACAAAGTCATAAAATAGGGCCAATTGGTTTCTTTATAAATCTGTGCTTTTCAACCTTAATTGGGCTCCTCATTTTGGATGGGAACTCTTTCTGTCCTTTCTAATTGCTTTTAATACTCCATCTTTCACACCCACTTACCTGAAACCTTTTCACTCTTACGTCCTGAGCCCTCATACCCATCAGTCATTCTTTTTACAGATTACCTTGCCTCCTCTTTTACCAAGACAGAGGTTATTTAATATAAGTTTGCTTGATGTTTTTAGCTTCTCAACGTCTCAACTTCTCTGAGTCATTGCTCATTCATTTCTTCATCTCCTGGTTGAGGAAGATGTACTCTCTTCAAGATCTACTTCTCTACTTGTAACTGATCTCATCTTCCCTTCTTTAACAGCTCTTCTCCTGTTTTTCTTGCATGCCCCATCTTTTCCCTGTACCTATGCAATTACACTGTTTCACTGATTTTATGATGTACATTTCTTTAGTATTATAATCTCTAAAATCAGGATATATATTAAAATTAGTGGTGTCTGAAAATTAAGTGTTTTGTGTGTGTTTTTTGTTGTTGTTGTTGTTGTTTTTTTTTTTGTCCCTCACTGGTACATAAAATAAAGGTATGTCTTCAATCAAGGCCTTTTCAGATGTGATGGAATATGGCTGTTGTTAAGACCTACAGGTCCTATTTCAGCAGCAGCTCTAGGGCCATTATACCTCATTATAGCAACACTTCTTCCAAATTAACAGCAAAGTCAGTGACACTCCATCCACCCCCTCCAATGTCTACTTAATATTCCTAGTGTATATCTCTCTAGTCATGGGCACTATTCTGTTAAAAAATTTTAAAGGTTTATTATAGAGATGTTCAGAGTTCTCCCCTAAACTATCTTTGCTTCTTTATCTGTTGCTACTACCATATATGGATGATATAGTCTAGGAAAAAAGAATAACCTTATAAACTCCTGGAAATCTCTGTGCCTTTCTCCTGCTAGTATATCTGCTTTTTGCCTCCCTACAACACAAATCTTGTCTTTCAGGATATGGAATGAGTATCAGCTCTTGGCCAGTCAAAGGTAAATATTACCCCATGAATCCCATAGCACTCCATCTGTTCCTCTCTCACATTTTTTTCATCTTGTATTACAGTTATCACTATATATATCTCTCTCCTACTATACTGAAAGCCACCTGAGGTACAGGTCTGATTCATCCTTATATGTACTCCCCATTGATGGCAGTGCTGACAAGTCAATAATGATAAAGTCTCTACCAACCCAGTGTAGGGATCTCCAAAAGAAATAAATACCATTGTAAATGAACTGTTGAAAATCAGAGATATAGAGTTATTGTAAGGTCTCAAAAGATACATACTAACATACTAAAGAAATGATTATCTCTTGAGGGCAAGAATACTGCAGCTGGATGGAAGACAGGGAAGTATTTGTGGTAATTAAGACTGGTTTTCACATTGTTTTACATACTTCTCTGTCGAGTTTTTGAAATGAACATATGCTACTTTCCTAATTTTTTTAAAAAAGATTTTATTTATTTATTCATGAGAGACACACAGAGATAGGCAGAGACACAGGCAGAGGGAGAAGCAGGCTCCTTTAGGGGAGCCCGATGTGGGACTCAATCCTGGGACCCTGGGACCATGCCCTGAGCCGAAGGCGTAACACTCAACCACTGAGCCTCCCAGGCATTACCCATTTTCATAAGTTTTTAATTTTTAATAATAATTTGGGGGACGTCTGGGTGGCTCAGTGGTTGAGCGTCTGCCTTCAGCTCAGGGTGTGATCCCGGTATCCAGGATCGAGTCCCGCATCAGGCTCCCTGTGAGAAGGGTTTC
Organism: Canis aureus; assembly: GCF_053574225.1. Lineage (NCBI taxonomy): Eukaryota > Metazoa > Chordata > Mammalia > Carnivora > Canidae > Canis > Canis aureus. The sequence continues at coordinate 29,550,100 of NC_135634.1, forward strand.
TCCCTCTGCCTATGTCTCTGTCTGTCTCTCTCTCTGTGTCTGTCTCTCATGAGTAAATAAATAAAATCTTTTTTTAAAACATGGAACTTTAGGAAAACATTGAAACAATTAAACACTAAATTAATGATTAATACCCCATAAATAATTTATGTTTGGGAGGTGTATTTGGATCATCTAAAAAAATACTAGGATTGTGACTGCCATTCTAATGATTATTAGCAGAAAGCCACAGTACTTTTGGAAGCTAAGTTAGAATTTGCAATTATTCATGGTATATATGACTTTATGCGTTAAAATGTCTTAAAAAATCATTTTTACTATGTATTTTTGGGATCTAATGATAACAAATAAAGATGATCAGAGTAAAAATGAAATCAATAACTTCTTCCAAATCAAAGAATATAAGAATTCACTATAGGTTTATATCTCTAGCCCTGACAATTAGTCCTTTCTTCTCTGTTAAGGGCCTGCTATTTTTATAATTAAGAAATGTAGGCCTATTCAAAATGTAAATTTTCAGTAAAATGTACTATTACAGCTGGAGGTGTATATGCCAGGCTATTGAGTACTGCTTTCATATCTTTTAGTTTTTCTGTAGTGATTCAATGTTTGCAAAATATGAATTCAAGAGAGACAGTATAATTTAAAATGATAAAATATATTTTATCAAATGGTAAATATATAAGATGTAGTAATTAAAAACATTCACTGCAAAGCTCTTAAAGCCTTTTTATTTTCTTTATTTCTTCTTTTTCTTTTTCTTTTTCTTTTTTTTTTTTTTTGCAGTGGGAACAGACACACAATACTGACATAAAGTGGAAGGGTTTTTAGGAAAGACATAGGTAGGTGAGGAAATAAAATATTCAACAAAAATGTATTACATGAGTGTGAGTAAGGCACTGTACTTGAGGAGTGGATATAAGCTCAAATATAAGCCCTGACCTTAAGAAAAATGTGGTTCAGCTGAGGAAGAATACATAAACAGTTGAAGGAGTCAAAACAACAGTCAAAACAGTGACATAACTAGAATATGTAAGCTAGAATACACCTAGGCTGTTAGTTAAGGATATAATGATAAGTTAACTAAATTCAGAATAGAAAGATATTTCTATGGATGAGGTTGATCTGGGAAAGCTCACTGAATTGGGCAGGCTTCTGAGGGATGCAGACACTCCTGAACTGGAGGAAAGGGCAAAGTCAACAGTAAAGACAAAGATACAAAGGCATAAAAAACTAAAATGTGCTTGAAAAACAAGGCAGCTAGTAATGCAATCTGATTAGGCTATAGGGATTATATATAGGGTGATCTTGGTCTGCCTGAGAAAGTGCTGTTATAGGATTATTAACAAATTCACTTCCCCAAAGTCTCCCACTTTAGACAATACACTATACGGTGACCCAGTAACCATATCACATCATTGACTTATCTGAATTTAGTGTCGAAATCCCTTGAGTCTTTTTCATATGTGCTCTGTGAAAGAGGGCATGTTAATTGCTCAGAAAAAGGAGGCATCAAAGAAGATGGTTAACTATAGTTTCTATCTAAAAAGAATTCTTTCTATCTCAAAGAATCTGCTTGGCATATAATAGACATTCAATAAGCAACTGTTTGACCAACAGATGGTTGAATAAATAAACAGTGATTGCAGTTAAGTAAGGCATTTAGTAAAACCATTAATATCTTTCAGGAGAAAGCCAGTTGAGATCTCACCATACTGTACACTATTTTCTCTAGGTATTTTCTCTAGGTATACTCGGAGGTTGTAGACTAAGATGCAGCTGAATACAATTACATTAGTATAGTGTTTATTTCTGAACTATACATAACCAATAGACTATCAATGAAGTTGGGAAATAAGTCTCATGACTTTGATCTTGGAAATAATAATTTAGTCTCTGAAAAAATGTTGATTAAGTCCTAATTTATACCAGCCAATTGGCTAAATGGTGGCAAAGCTTTCCAGTGTAGTAACTGAAGGCTGTATGTATGTAATGAAACGTATTATAAATATCACAGAATGGACTGTATCAGAGGTCTGAATATAATATGTGGGAACACAGAGGAACCAACATTTGTGCAGGATCTTGAAGAAAGAGCTGGGAGGGTGGATAAAGTGAATTAATACAAGGCAGAGGAAGTAACATATACAAAGAAAGAGAGTTATGAAAGCTTAGAATGTTTTTGAGAATGAGAAGTTCAGTGTGAGTGGAATACATTGTACATAAGATGGGGTACTTGGGGATCAAATTGAAAAGAAAAAAAAAACCCTGGGCCCATATTTTAAAGGGTATGACAGAGTTTGCCGTTAACTTTTTAGGCAATTGGGAATGAAGGTTTTTAAGCTGGGGTATTATATGCTCAGAATTATTTTTGTAGGGAAAGATCTCTGGTGATACTAGAGGCAGGAGCCAGTTAGGCAGAGTAGCAATAGCTGAGGAGGGGGTCTGCAGTAGGCTGAGGCACAGAAATAGAGAGGAAAGGAGATTCAAGAGACATTATAGAATGGTAACAATTCAAGATGGCCTCACCTCCTGGGCTTAGGCACCTCTCTATCCTCATACCAAAAACAAAACAAAACAAAACAAAACAAGATAGCTTTAGGAGTAATACACACTATTTATCATTTACCTTCACGTATTTTAATCTTTAGATTATATCTAAGAAATAGATATTTCTACTGTTACCAGATAGACAAATTGTAGGAGAATTTCACTTTAAGATTTTAAGAGATCTGTTTCTATACTGGAACTCTGGAGTTCAAAACATACTTGTCCCATATAAGAATATTTTATAGCCCTAGTCATTTTCCAAGACAAAAAATGGGAAAGAAATATAAACAGAAATCTACAGGTAGTAATAAAAAAGTAATAAAATAAATCCTAAGGGCACTACACTTTTATAGACAAAGGACATTGTCAGCTGAGTAATCAGTGAATATCTTCACAGACAGAAATCAAATGATCGTTTTGCCAGACAATGACAGCAAAGAATTAAAATGAAAAGTGGCAAAATAATTTACATGAGATGAGAAACCATAAGCTAGTAACAAATGGAAATGTCCTTGAAGCACTTTCATTTCAATAACACTGAAGTCTATAAAAATTGCAGCCAGAAAATTCCTCCTTTTGTGTCTTGGTGAGCATATAGAAAAGATGGGGGCTAACTCTTTAAGCAAGGGATAATGGCATGTAAATGAACTTTCTTTTCTTTGTGCCTTTATGTGCATATCTCCTGAAGAAATATTTAAACCTCACCATTTTAGTAATTCAAAATAAGGTTTCAGGACTGTCAGACATTGCCCACTATCTACAATCTAGTGTGCATTTTCTCATCACTAAGTAAAATTACTGGGCAGTAGGCAGGAAAGAGAACATGAAACTGGAGCACTTTGGAATCTGTGGTCTCCTACTTGAGATCTATGTTTTAAATCATCCTTGGCAACAAAAAATTCTAAATTTTCTTATTTTTGTTTTTAAAGAACAGAGTGAAGGCCGAGACAAAAGAAATGGGAAAATCTCCAAGTACAGCAACTATCTTTTGTTAATCCACAAAGGCCTAAGGACTAAGGAATCCCCTTCATTCATATTCACGTACAAACCAGGATAGTGATATTCCGTATTTTATGCAAAGATGTCAAAGTCTCTCCAACATTAATCAGACCCTTGAGAAATAATCAGAGACCAGAGAGAAACAAGAGGAAAAGAGCTTGAAATCACCTATGCATATGATTCTTCACTATTTAAATGGAGACTTTAGGACAAATGAAGGACCCTGAAAGATTATTGACTGATCAACATCCTCATCTGAGAAATGGAGATAGTGATAAGATGACAAGCTCCCCCAAAACTGCAGAACTGGCTAGGATGAGAGCCAAGCTTTTGGACTTCTGAGCTGATGCTCTTTCTACTACTGCTTGCTAAGGAAATTGCTGGGTTTAAGGAGTTGAATAGTGTCACCCAAAAATTCATGTTAGCCCAGAACCTCAGAAAGTAATCTTATTTGCAAATAGGGTCTTTGCAGATGTAACTATAGTAAGGATCAAGATGAGATCATACTAGGCCCTAAAACCAATGTGAGAGTCCTTATAAGAGAATGAGAAGAGCATAGATGCAGAGAAGAGGAGTGTAGAAGAAATGGAAGATGTTAGGATGATGCATCTGCAAGTCAACACCAAGGACTGCCAGCAGTTGCCAGGAGGTAGGAGAAAGGTAAGGAAGTGTTTCCCTCCCAGAGTCTCCAAGAGAAACCAACTCTGCTGGCACCTTGATTTCAGATTCTGGCCTCTAGAACTGTGAGAGAATACACTTCTGTTGTTTTAAGTCACCCAGAAATTTATGTCAGCCCTAGGAGACTAATACCCTGGGGGAAATAGAGTCAGCAGAAGAATGGGATGGTCTCAAGGGCTAATATGACTCAGCTTATGATAGTTTGATGGACTGTATTTCACTGTAGAAATACACCTGGAAAGTAGACTGCAAAACCAGCTGTTTTTGTAAGTAAGTTGTCTGTCAGCTGAACAAAGGTTTTTTCTTCTCTAGAAACTCTGGTAGAATACTGAAGAATTCTAACTTCAATTCTTTTTCCTCTGTAATCCAAGTTAGACAGCTACCCTACTTCTGATGCTTAATGTTGATCTTCAGTGGAACAATTTTCATAATAAGCTCCCATTTCAAAGCTTTATTGAAAGTTTTTACATAGGCCACTTCTGATAACAATAGGGCTAAGAAACTGCTGTATTCACTTGTATTTTCAACAATTAGTGCAGTGTTGATTTTTAAAAATCTCGGAACACTAAGTACAGATAACTACTTCTGTAATACAACCAAGATTATTGATAATTTAAAAATCTGCTACAAGATGTGAAAGAAAACAAATATTTCAGTAAATGTTAATGGTAGAATCTTGGAGATTGAAAGAACTGAAAATTCAACTCCACTGTATGCTTGAAAATTTTCACAATAATATATTAGGAAAACAGTAAGTGATAACATTAATAATAAAATGATAAAATGCTAGCAGCAACCCCGTTAAATCAGAAACCAGGCAACAGAGCCCATAGCCTCAACACAATTTTTTCTTTGGCTACAATTTAATATTTTTCTGAAAGTCCTAGTCAGTATAATAAGACACGAAACAAAATTAAGAAACAAATTGGGAAGAAGGGCCACAAAATTCTCATTGGCATATTATACTACATCAAGAAAGCTAAGGGAAAAATTGAAAATGCCTCAGAAATAATTAGATGGTTGGGTGCTAAATAGAGAAAATACCAAAACTTTCCCATATATCAGTAATAATCAGTTTGATATGCTCTAACAGAAAAAAAGGCATCTATTTCAGAGAGCAAGAAAAATGAGAAAAATAAAAATAGCTAATGAGAAAAACACAGGAAACCACATAAAAAACTAAAATATTTTACTCACTTTGCTGAGAGTTATAAAAAAGATATAAGAAATAGAGAGGCATAACACATTGCTAGATAAGAATGAATAATATGACAATGTCATTTCTTCTAAAATGAATTTTTAAGTTTAATGCACCTTAATCAAATTAAAACACACATTTTTCTTTTCTCCTGTTTCTCAGTGGGGATGGTATGAATCAACAATATGATTTTAATGTTCACCTTGAAAAACAGATCTAAATGGCTAAGAACATTTTGAAAATAAACAGTAATGATGGGCCCTATCTTGTCAAATACTGTGAAATTATAAAAGTTATAATAAAACTGTGGTTCAAGAATCACTAGAACCAACAATTATAATAACTTTATATGTAAGAAAGAAAGAAACCTTAAGGGCACCTGGGTGGCTCAATCGGTTAAGTGGCTGCCTTCTGCTCAGGTCATAATCCCGGGGTTTGGGGATTGAGCTCTGCATTAGGCTCCCTGCTTTCTCCCTTTCCCTCTGATCCTATTCCTCCACCCTTGCTTGTGTTCTTTCTCAAATGAATAAATAAAATGAATGAAAGAAAGAAAGAAAGAAAGAAAGAAAGAAAGAAAGAAAGAAAGAAAGAAAGAAAGAATCTTAGAGGAAGGGAAAATTGGCTATTTGAAAAATAAGGCTAAATTAGATCCTCAAAATATACAGACCCAATACATTAGGGTTAAATGTAAAAGTGAAATAATTAAAAACAACAACAACAAAAAACTAGAAGAAAACATCCAAATAAGGAAGCATACATGATGGAGGTAGTTGCACAAGAATAAAGAAATGGATTTATCTGTATTTAAATAAAAAATAAAATAAATGTAAATACATAGCAAAAAGCATTAACACTCTCACTCTATGAAGAGTTAATATACAAGTCAATAACAAAACATGGATACACAACAGAAAAATGGCACAAGAAAAAAATTAACTACAAATATGAATGATTACTAAACATGTAAAAATGTTTAACCTTGGTAGTCATCAGAGAAGTTTAAATGTAGACAAAATAAAACATTGCTTTTCACCTATTAAATAGGCAAAACAAAGTGATTTTCTCTCTCCAAAAAGATGATTACAATATGCACAGAAGGCAGGATCTGGTGACAGGAGCAGTATATGCTCAAGGCCACTGTTAGTGATGTGGATAAATTCAGCTTTTTGGAGGGAGGTGGTGATATGGTATCATTAATTCTTAAGACAAAATGTGGTCATGTCAGTTCTATTTAACAGAAAAAACTGGGAAGATTTAAATGTCTAGCAAAGTAATAATAGTTAAATAAATTATCTGAAGAAGAAAAGAGCCATTAAAAAAAATCACATTTTCAAAGAGTACTTAATGACAGGGGAAATGTTGGAAAAAAAGGTTATAAAACCATATGCACCTTCTTGTAATTATGTTAAAAAATATATATCTAGATACAGATAGGTACACTAAAAGTAAGTGTATCCATATATTTTCAGTGTTATTCATGAACGGAAATATTTTCTTTTCAATAAACTGTTTTCTAAACAGTTTACAATGTGTAACTATCAATTTTCTAATAAAAAATGTTACCCCAAATAGACTTATGTGATATTACAAAAAAACTGTCATTAATTTTATAACTGCTTTTCAAAATACTCTTCTCTCTTTCACCATTCTTGTATCTATCTACAAACTGTCAACATAGCCAGTTATGAAGTCAGGACCTGAATTAGATAAAGATACAGTTGCCAACCTAAATGTCCAGCTGCAGGGAATGGGTAATAAATTTTATATATTCTTAAAATAGATTTAGTCATTAAAAATCATGTTTTCAAAGAGCATATGAATGATATTAAATATAAAACTACATATCTGGCATAACCTTCTTTGAAAAGATAGATACATAACAGAAAAGTGACTGAAAAATACAGCAACAAAATATTAATGATTATCTCTAAATGGTGGTTAGGTTTTCATCTTTATATTTCCTTCCATTTCTCCGTATTTTATATAAGCATGTGCTAATTTTGTAATTTAAAAAACCATTATTTGAAAATAAAGGTTGATGTCTCAAAGCATGAACAAAATTAAATTGCATAAAATTATTTTAAAATAATTTTCTTGGTTTATCTTAATGCCTTTCGGCAACAAACAAACTTACACTTTGAATGTTTGCTTTGCAAACACACTATAGTACAACAAACAAAAGATGTTCTATACTAATATATTTTTTATAAATAAGAGTTCATTTTGAATTCTACAGACTTAAAATAAACAAGAGTTCTCTCCAAATCAGCCTTTTGGAAGGCTCCCATGACTATAAGGAAAAGCTAAAATATAAATGAGTTCTATTACAGAAGAAGTTCTAAGTTTTCATGGCTTTGCAGCTTGTTAAAATTTCAGAATAGAAAAGCCTGTGAAAAGAGAATACTTTAAAGTGGAAAAATCAGTGTTAACCTATGAACAAATTAAAGAATTCAGATATGATAAGTTAAATTTTGGAATCTTAATTCATAAATGCAAGAGACTCCCATAACATAACTCCCTACATATGGATTTAGATATATGACAGAGTAGATCCCGACAAAGAATCAAAGTACTTTAAGCTGAAAGTGAGTATTACCAAGTCACTCTATTTTGCAGATAAGGGTATGAACTTTACGAATAAGGAGCCAGAGAGGAGACTTGACTTATTCAAGATCACACGACCTAGACCTCAGGTCTCCTGACTCAGTTCATTGGCTTGAAGTCCTCAAAGAATGGTCATCATTCCGTTAAGACTTGGTATTGTTTCAGACTCCCTTTAAGATGCAAATTTCTGTAGCAATGAATCATCTAGACCAAACTCTTGTAAATTTTACAAGCGCTCCAGAAGCAAAGATGTGACAGCACCAGTAAGAAACCCAGGATAGCCGCAGGACCACAGCTATATATCTCACTTAGGGGCTTTTTCCTCCTGGGAAAGGAAATTTAACTGCTCTGGAAACAACCACAAGACTGAACTACCTTTTTTCTTGGGCAGAGGAGAATTAAATAAACTGTGGGACTTGCCCCTCAAAATACAACATCAATACACATTTAAATTCTATGTATATGGTGTAGTTAATCTAACATAGAAGAGTTAGTAGTACCTCCTCAGATACTAGCACACACGCAAAAGCTTTCCAAGTTCTTATCTCAAGATGGTAAGATTCCTTTCTTCACTTGCTTAAAAAAGAAAAATCCATATATAAGAGAATTATGGATACCATGTATGAAATGTGCCCAGACATATAATTTTCATCTCCCAAATGTTTTAGTTACCTGCAGCATGCTAACTGTAACTTGCTATTTAATGATAAACAGGTTACAATCATAATACTGAATTTAGGAGCTGAGTTTTTTTTAGCATGCTCTATCCTATCACTAGCCTTAGAAACAACAGGCTTATTACTTGTCCAGGAACATGCAGCCCTACGCAAAGTTCTCCCATGGTGGAGATTTAGTGTGAGTTTTATTACTACATGACAACTGTAGAGCTGGTTTTCCTTCTAGTATGGATTACCTTTTAGTCATAAGTCTTTCTATGAAGACCATAAAAATAATGGAGACAATTTTCTGGAGTTGGCAGGCAAAACCAGTAAAACTGACAAATTCTACCTACCTTAAAAACAACTGAGAAACAGTATTTCTCTTGAAACCTGTCTCTTCACCGCATGCCACGGAATTCATTAAATGTTTGTTCAACCCTCTATTTTAATATTTATTTTAATAACATGCTCATGAGGGCAGTGTTTGGCTTTGCTCATTCATGGATTTCCTACTTTCCTAATAAAACTACCAGATATGAGTAATAATTACAGGAAGTTCATATCAGGGGAAACTGTGGTACCTTGGAGAGTGACCTACTTCTTTCTACCAGATCACACACTCAGAGGCACTGAAGGCAGGGAAGTCAAGGCATTGAAGCTGGTGTGCCCCTTGCTGCATCTGCTTTCCTTCTGACTGGGTAGCAGCCATGGCCTCCTCTCCCTGTTTGATCAGCCTCTGCTTGTAAGAAGTATGTTATAAAAGAGAATTGTAAGGTGATCTGATGAAATTTCTTACACCTGGTGTACAAGCTGTCCTAAGGCAGGGAGCCTATTTTTAAATATAAAGTACTGATTATAAACTGATCTACTCACCAGTCTGACACTACCGACCAACTATTTATTTTTTTAAAGTTTATTTATTTTTAAGTAATCTATCCACTCAATGTAGGGCTCAAACTCATGATCCCAAGATCAAGAGTTGCACACTCTTCGACTAAGCCATCCAGGCACCTCCCAATATTTACTATAAAGTGGAGATCAACAGAACAGGATTGATAAAATCCTGCACATTTTCCCCCTATGATTGATACTATTCTTCTGCAAAAATAATTACTTCCTGCTAAAAGGAAAGTCTGTGTCTAAATGGAGAACTTGTCCTCCCAGGTCTCAACAAATAGCAAACCAGCCAAAGACAAAATTCTTTATAGAGAATCAGAGGTTGGGGATTATCCTCCTACCTCCCTGAAGAGGGAAAAATACAATACCTTGTACTTAGAGGTACTTACTAGTTCCTCTAAAACTTAACCTTTTACTTTCTTTTTTTTTTTCTTTTTTAAAAGGTTTTATTTATTTATTAATGAGAGACACAGAGAGAGAGAGAGAGGGGCAGAGAAACAGGCAGAGGGAGAAGCAGGCCCCATGCAGGGAGCCTGACGTGGGACTCGATCCCAGGTCTGCAGGATCACGCCCGGGGCTGAAGGTGGCGCTAAGCCGCTGAGCCACCTGGGCTGCCCAACCTTTTACTTTCTGTGTCATAGGTTTGCTGCTGTTTTTACTGAGAGTCAAATCAAACTACTCAGGATAAATGACTCTAATTGCCTTTTAAAAAGCCAAATTAATTCTGTTAACACCTGACAAAGAACATGCTACTTACATCGATGTTGTCAGAGCTGAAAGGTTACAATACCAACTGTATACAAGTTAAATTCCTTCACGGTAATACTACAGAGCAAATCTGGGGTATAGTTATATTCTAACGAAGAGGTTTTGGTGACAAATTATAGTTTCTATTCCTATAATGATGATAATTATAGGACAGTCTCAAAATGGTTAGAACTATCTGTTAGTCTAACCTTTGGTGCATGACATATCAAAGTAGGAACCAATAAAATATAGTATCTGGATGATGTACTATTATGATTGGGATTTTTATGGTACACAGGTTTTAAAAGTATAAAGACCATTCTTAAATACTTTCTATTACTGTAATTACACATCCTTAACCAAAAGGCAACTAAAACAGAAACAATATTTATATCTACTAAGTTCATATTCTACCAAAACATCAAACACCTATGTAAACCTTGGTAAATGCTGTGAATGTTCAGTCTATCAATAATAATTTCCTAATGCACTATTACATGGGTCAGAACCACATCTGTCTTAATTATTGTATCTGCCAGTGTCTATTACAATGAGTGGTACTAAATAGAACCTCAATAACTATTTGTTGAGTTTAAAAAAGAAAATGCTCACTAGTTTTCTGTGAAGATTTTTCAGTTAGTCTATAAATTGGTCTCTGTCAATATTAATGTTTATAATATGATGCTTATAATTCTCCTTCTGGGATGAATCATATCTTCATTGGCGATTCAGTACACAAAACACCAGTATTTCCCAAACTATACTTCATTTCTTTGTAAACTGTGGCCATAGAGCAGAATAAGGAACATGGGATGGGGTCTTTGTCCTGTTTAACTGGTCAAGGGACTAGAGAAATGAGGGGTCTGTTGTTTGTACAAAATGAAACTACTGGCAAATCTATAGGAGGATGAGGAGAGTTTTTAATCTGCCTCAAAAACATTGTGATAATTTCTTTCAGCTATTTCTGTTTGACCAAAAAGGAACCAGGAAGCATAATTTGCCAATTTTAAAATGCATTTAAGGACAGTTCATCTTTTTACTGGCTATGAGAAATGGATTGGGATAACTTTACCTGTCAATAAGTGGGAAAGTTTTGTTGTTTTTTTCCTCAAATAGTCTAATGGATTGAAATGAGGTCATGTCCAGGCTCCTGCTGTCTTATATAAATGTTAAGAACTTCCTTCTATTTGCAGAGATACAGGAGGTGTAGTTCATTATGTTCTACCCGAGTCATTCCATAAGAAGTATGAAAGAGGTTGAACTCTTTTTAAAATTCAACTTCCAGCATCCATTAATTCCAAAATTTATAGTGTTTTCTTGCAGCATTTTCCATCCTACAACAGCAATGACATCAGAAGTGAGGGAACGAAAACCAGCTTGCCAGGGGTTGCAGCGATGGCAAGACAACCTAAGGGAGGGCAGAGTACATATATTTTAGGTCCTCATACATTACAGACCAGAACAAACATTCGATTTTATAGGACTCAACTCTATTCCCACAAAGTGGTTTGTGTGTGTGTGTGTGGGGGGGGGAGTGGCACAATGATCAGGCTAAGGAAAAATGACATCGAGGCACTGGAAAGTCATTTTTCTGCTGTTTTTGAGTCATTTCGATTGGATCACTTTAAATCATCAAATTATTATTATTATTATTATTATTTTTTTTTTATGATAGTCACAGAGAGAGAGAGAGAGAGAGAGAGAGAGGCAGAGACACAGGCAGAGGGAGAAGCAGGCTCCATGCGCCGGAAGCCCGATGTGGGATTCGATCCCAGGTCTCCATGATCGCGCCCTGGGCCAAAGGCAGGCGCTAAACCGCTGCGCCACCCAGGGATCCCTCAAATTATTATTCATCATTGAACTGAACTGAATTGAAGGACTTACAACTTTAACAAAATTAGGAAATATTGTATCATTCTATCCTCTACTTTGAGCCTAATATGTCTCACTGGGGACACAGGAGCATAACATTTTCTAATTATGTTAAAGTTGTACAGTTTTCTTACATATTCAATCAAGTTCAAGCAACACTTACTGATGTTAGATTTCAGGCATAGCACTGTGCTAGCCTAGGAGCCAACTAAATATAACAAAACCTGAGCCTGCAGGAACACAAAAACTTCATTACTGAAGTACCGGGTAAAATTTACTTAATGGACAGTGAAATAATTCATTCTGGTGAAGATATGGCCCAAATTTTCTTCTATAACAGAAGTCAGTAGAAAAATTGGATTTTATAATTTTATGATAATCCACTTTTATAATGCAAGTCAGCAGGGGGAAAACAGGTCAAAAGATTTCTTTAAAAAAATTGAATGGGGGCAGCCCCGGTGGCACAGCGGTTTAGCGCTGCCTGCAGCCCAGGGCGTGATCCTGGAGACCCTGGATCAAGTCCCACATCAGGCTCTCTGTATGATGCCTGCTTCTCCCTCTGCCTGTGTCTCTGCCTCTCTCTCTCTGTCTCTATGAATAAATAAATAAAATATTTAAAAAATAAAAATAAAAAAATTAAAAATTGAATGGCTGGAATTTCAACATATTTCCTTGAACACAGAGAAAAGGGCATATGATTTAGGCCCTATGTTTAAAAAAGGAAGGCTGAGAAGATACTTCAAAATAGTTTCAATTTTTTAATTCCTAGAATGTTTCACAAACATTAGATCCAAAATTTGCTGCGATCCCCAAAATAATTTGGGTCCCTGTCAGAAAAAATCTACTAGTGATGCTTTATATGTGGGAGGAAAATGTGACCAACAACCTAGAAAATGGATTAAGAAATCACAACCACCCCTCCCCCCCAATCAACAATCATTAGAACCAGCATACTTTGGCATGGATGTTAATATGACTGTTTTGAGAGAGACAAATGTTGCAACTGTGGCAATTCAAAGGTTTCCCGCAATCTTGATGCAACCCACTTCCAGCCTCGTTTTCTGCCTGCCTGACCATACACTCCAGTTACTCAATTTTTCACGTCTCTGTATCTTCGCCAAGAATGCTTTTCTTCTTCTTCCCAACCCATCCAAATCATACTCCTTTTACAGGACCCTGCTTGAGTGTCACTTCAATGTTGCTACTCTCCTCTGTCCTACTGCACTTGGTACCTATCTCTTCTGTGTGGTTTTTTTTTTGCCTGATTCCCCCAATAAAATGAGGCCTACTGGGGTAACACCCTATCTTTAAAGATGTTTAAATATATTTTAGCACTCACTCGTTATAGTGCTTGGCACATAGATGATGAATGGCTTTCTTTAGAGTAAAAAAATGCTAAATAGACTTTTATTGGCTGAAGCTTATAAATACGAAAAATAACTTCAGAAAATTCCATTTGAAGACATTCAAAATTCTTTTTGAAAGTTCTTATTTGTTTGTTATTTCCGTACTGAGTCTTTTGTAGTAGGAGGCATATATTAAACTCCTACATGTGTCTCCTGTACCATGCTTTGTACTTTAAATGCACTGTCATTTAATATTAAATGACAGCACTCCTATAAGATAGGTATGATTATTATAGTCATTTTATAACAAAGAATTCCCTGAGGATATATAGCTAGTGAGTAAGACAGCCAGAACTGGAACTCCAATCTTACTAATTCAAATATCTGTATTTTTAACCCTGTATTTATCAGAAACAAACAAAAAGATAAAAAGTGTTATAAAAATTTACAAACTAACATTTAGGGGAAATCATTTATTGAGAAGTTTTATTATCTCTTCCAATTTTTATCTTTGTACATTTGATTTTTTTACATTATTATAATAGTGCAATTTTTCTTTTATTGCTTAACAATATTTTACTTACATTTTTATTTGAATTTACATAGGCTACATTCTATCATGACATTCCACGTAATAGACTGATCATCACGGACTCAGCCACTTCCTAAAAAGCTATCATCATTACACATGAAGAAGTTTAAAGAAAAAATTTTCTGAATTTCCTATCCAAACAAAATTACTATGTTGGTCAGACACATGAATTCTTTGGTCCTAGATGTGAAGATGATATTCTCTTCAGTTAGTCCACTTAATTCAGCAGCAACATGACAAAGAAGAAAATGAGATATAAGTTTCTTCGCAATTGTAAAGTACTTGAAGGAAGTACTTTAGAGATAAAATGAAAAATGAGAGAAGCAAATTTCTTCTAAGCAGTGAGAACATTTTCGTTTTCTCATTTTATCAGGAAGAAGGAAGTAATTCTCACTACCTAAACTCATAAGAGGTAGAAGAGTTATCTCTTTGCACTTTCAGACTGCAGTACCCTTAAAGGTATTTCTTTCTTTCTTTCTTTTTTTTTTTTTTAAGATTTTATTTATTAATGAGAGACACACAGAGAGAGGCAGAGACATAGGCAGAGTGAAAAGCAGGCTCCCTGTGGGGGAGCCTGATGCGAGATTCAATCCCAGAACCCCAGGATTATGCCCTGAGCCAAAGGCAGATAGATGCTCAACCACTGAGCCACCCAAGGTGTCCCTCCTTAAGGTATTTCATTACTTTAATATATGAACATAGAAATTGAGAGATTAGGGCAGCCCCGGTGGCTCAGTGGTTTAGCGCCACCTTCAGTCCAGGGTGTGATCCTGGAGACCTGGGATTGAGTCCCACGTCAGGCTCCTGCATGGAGCCTGCTCCTCTCTCTGCCTGTGTCTCTGCCTCTCTCTCTCTCTCTCATGAATAAATAAAATCTTTAAATAAAAGAAAAATCAAGAGATCAAAATACAAGTTGATTGCCAAGCAATGTATAGAGATAGGTTTTCTAAAAATATATTTATTCATTTATTTGAGAGAGAGAGCTTGCATGTGCATGAGCCAGGGGAGGGGCAGAGGGAGAGGAAGAGAGAGAGAGACAAAGAATTTCAAGCAGGCTCCCACTGAGCATGAAGCCCCACCTAGGGCTCAATCTTACAACCCTGAGATCATCACCTGAGCTGAAATCAGGAGTCTGACGCTCAACCTACTCAGCCATCCTCCAGGCACCCCAAGGTACTGTACTGAGATAGATCATGTGGATATACATAAAATGCAGATAACTGGTCTTCTGACAGAACTTAGTTATCATGGAAATGATTTTGTTCTTTGAAGTTAGTCTATTCGTGTTGTTATGCTAAGCAGCAATTATTTTCCAAAGACTTAATTCTAGGATGGGCAGTATTTTCCTATCAAAAGTGACTGGGTCTAAGAAAGAACAAAGGCTCCACATAAAATAAGGAATTAAAATCATAGAGCAATACAATTTGAGAACTTGAAAGGTCCTTGAAAATTATATAACATTCACCAACTTTTTGAAAAATATAATAACCAATGTTTTTAAAGATTTTATTTTGTTTATTTTAGAAAGAGAGCTAGTGTGGGGGGAGTAGCAGAGAGAGAAAAATAAGCAGACTCCATGCTGAGCACAGAGTCTGAGGTGGGGCTCCATCCCCCAACCCTGAGATCATGACCTAAGCCAAATTCAAAAGTCGGATGTTTAACTGACTGAGCCACCTAGGCGCCCTGACCAATTTGCTTTTTAAATGAAATAGGAGCATAATACTTTATTCAATAAGTGTAGGAAATATTAAAGCATATATGTCAGTTCACATTATGATCAACTAAGAAGCAGCTAAGAACAGAAGTATGATGGTAGAAGGTGTGCTTAAAGAATGGAAAGTGTAAGGGAGGGGAAAAAGGAAGACTTACAGGCCATGAGAGAAATAAGAGATGAATAAAGCAGCACAGACAAAAAGAAATTCAGTGAAATGCAGTAAGGGGGCTTTTACTTATCTTTGCATCCCAATTCTTGACATGGAGTTAACATACAGTAGACACTCAATAAATGTTTATCAATTAAAGAGGATAGAAAGGGCTGAGAGGCGCCTGGCTGGTTCCACTGGAAGAGCATGCGGCTCTTGATCTCAGGATTGTGAATTTGAGCCCCAAGTTTGGTGCAGAGATTACTTAAGTAAATAAACAAACAAACAAAGGGGTTGAGAAGTTCAACGAATATACTTTTTAGAAATCATATTCTATGGTTCACATGACTATAGATTCAAAATAAGCAACTTAATCTCATTTCTTCTGTGGATTTAATTAAATTAATTAACCTCTTAATTAATTAACTATAGGTTCTTGGTCTAAAAGTAAACTATTTGAACTGGATGATTTTTAGGGTTTCTTCCTTATTCTTTGCAGAAATAGTGACCAAACATAGGTAAATAAAATCAAAGGAAAAGTTTTTAGCTTAAGTGCTGCTTAAAACTAAATCAGTGCTCAGTAGATGCAATTTATATATTTGTGTACAACGAAGGCAAATTAGTCCCTTTATTGTTCATATAAGCTGTCATTCAAAGAAACATCTAGTTAGGTTTCAATCTCTTAAAAGAGGAGTATTAAGAAAGCATTATTAGCGTTTCTGCCCCAATTTTTTTTCTGGCTGGGTATATCTTACTGAAATGAGTAGTGTCTCTTACTCCATGGACTTCTGTATAGTATGAATGATACAAAATAATATTGGAACACTACACAAAATAACACAGGATACTGCTAAGGAATAAAAAGGTGATTATTTTTCCATTTTACAAAGTAATAGGATTCTGTTCAAGAGATAGAGGTTTTTGGGGCAGCCTGGGTGGCTCAGCGGTTTAGCACTGCCTTCAGCCTAGTGCCTGATCCCAGAGACCCGGGATCGAGTCCCAAGTCAGGCTCCCTGCATGGAGCCTGGTTCTCCCTCTGCCTCTCCCTCCTGTCTCTCCCTCTCTCTCTGTCTCTCATGAATAAATAAATAAAATCTTAAAAAAAAAAAAAAGAGGTGTTTTTTTTTTTTAAAGAGGGGAAAATGTTACTAGGAAAATAAGCAGTATTTCATTTTTTTATGGTAAACAAGAAAGTCTAAGCTATACTATACTAATAACTATACTATCTAATGCAAAACAAGAAAAGAACATTAAAAGAAAATATGGCTTCATGAAATGTGAGCTGAACTAAAGACTTCTCGTGTAAAAATTTTTTAAATCACACAGCGGTAATTAAAAGTAATAAAAAAATGATGGGAAGTGGCACCATGAAATGAGGATGGGTTACTATCATTTGGAGATTACTATAAAAGAACACAGAAGAAACAGACTTTCCAGAGCCACTTCAAGTATGAACCTATGTGACTCTTTTGTCTTTAATTACACACAAAGTGTATACTATGTATCATCATATCATCATAATTCAGCAGATTTCAAAGTCAGAAGACTAGGAAAAGGAATGTTCCCTGCAGGTCAGGGTTTTGATGACTGGCAAAACACTAGCAAGCTTGCACTGCAGTTGTCTGAGCCACACCCAGTCTGCAGTTAAATATAGAATTTAGTTTCTGGAACTATTGGTCTTCTTAACCTTCACAGTCCAAGTATTCACTGAAAAAATTAAAAGTAAAAAGGAGAAAGGAAAGAGACTGAAACCAAAATCCAAGTACTAATAAACTGTCCTGGGAAGAGTTCCAAAATGCAGTAAATACAAGCGAATTAAATTACAGAAGCCTCAAGCAACATTCTAGAAACACACTGTACAAACTGATTTGTCTCTTCTATGCTGATTCTACTAAGATGTATAACACACTTATATAAAGTGTATTTGTGTACTAGACCCATGTCTCTAATTCAGATTATATATTCAGACTGTATAACATGTCAGGTTAATAGCAGTGACACCAAATTTAGAGCTATGATTTAATTTTGGTTTGTTATACTATTGTGGTTGTGATGCTATTTTTGTTCATGAAGAGGTACTTTTATCCTAAGAAGCTGTTTTTAGATGTCTAAATTTTGGGTGAAGAGATATTCCCAAGCTAAAATTTTTAATACTGATTCTTTGCCTGTTGGGGAAAATATTTGGGTTTGTTTTTATAAGTTGTTTTGGAGACTGACAAATATTACACACAAAAAAATGTTTTCCTTATAATTTCAGAGGGTTCTGAGCTTTAGTAATGATTTTGTTTTATATTGCTCACTGAAGATGAACATGGAAAGAATTAAGAGGAACAAAAAACATAGTACAAGTATACTGTTTTCATAAAAAAATAAAACATACATAGTTTTAATTATAAACACACACAGAGGTATTCATTTTGCCTCCATTTTCCTGGACATGCCCAGACACAGATTCATCATTTAGCTACTTTGATGAGAATTAACAGCAGTAAGTACCCTATATACACAAATCTAGCTTCTAAACTACTGCTCTCAACCACTATACACTATTACTTCTACCTGTCACAGCTAGGTAGTCTTGCATGTATTCCTGTATCTATTAAAGTCTTTTCCAAGTTGTTGTTTCTCTTTCTATCTTGCTTAATTGGGCTTTAAAACCTATATTTGAAGTGTGTTTTTTTTTTTTTTTAAGTGTTCTTTTTATCTTTCTCCCATGAGGCCAGAATGGGTACATAGTCAGGTCTCACACTTTTGTGTCCTGGTCATATCCTTCCACTCCACAGCCACACTTATTTCCACAGGATATTCCAAGAATACCCTGCTCAAATAGCTGAAGGGGTAAATGAAAGGAAAAAAGGAGAGTACATTAGAAGCCTTGCTCCTAGGCCATAAGCCTCCAACACTTCTGACCATAAACTCTAAAGACATTGCAAGTCAACTAGGTTCATCATCCCTCTACTCCTGACACCTGAAAGTGTCCCTTTCTCTATCACCAGCACTCTGCCTTATACCTAGTAAGCACTTTGATGAATGAACAAAAGGATGGTTAAGTTTGCTGGGAAAAAAAAAATCCACATTTGAATGTCTGACATTACATTATTTGCACATGCAGCTATTTCTGACATACAGTACACATGATATTTTCTGCCCTTGTGAATATGTAAGCTACTGGAGGTAAGCCTACCTCACTGCTAGCACAGAGCAGATGCTATATAAACAAATAACTGAATGAATAAATATTAGTCAATTATCTAATTCTATTTTATCCATTTAAATCGTCAGGTCCTCTTTAAACAATTATAACAACATCTTTTTAATTATGGAAAATTTCAAACCTATACATGTTTATGGACTTCACTGAGCACTTCACTCTCTTCATTTAAACAAGAAGCACATCAACATGAGAATGAGGATGGGAGCTCACAGAGAGAACAAAGTGTGAAATAATTGTTTAGGAGACCGGCAAAGACTGATCCAGGTGGGTATAGTATGATTGTCTGGCAGAATTAAAGGCCCACTTGAGGTTCATGGTCATGAATTTAAAATGAGATGGGTCCACAGGGTTCAAAATTTTTCTCTAGCCATATTTAGCTGCAAAAATGCAGAAACAGTATAAGCAAAAATGCAAGAGGTGGATTCGACCAGGGTTTATTCATACTTGTGGCTTTAACTGTACCTATATAATGATACCTCTTAAATTTCCATTTCCAAAGACAGTGAGATCTCCTAACACCTTGAAAAGAGTTCACAGTCAAAGCTCTAAGTGGAACGAACTTTAATGGAAAACGAACACTGGCTCACCACTGGCTATGAGGATGGCATTCTACTGTGTGCTCTACATATGTGATCTCATGCAATGCTTTTCATAATAACATCTCCATTTTACAGAAAACTGAAATTCCCAAGGATTAACATTAAGATGAAGCTGAGGGGATGCCTGAGTGACTCAGTGATTGAGCATCTGCCTTTGGCTCGGGACTTGATCCCTGGGCCCTGGGATTGAGTCCTGCATCAGGCTCCCTGCAGGGAGCCTAGCTCTCTTTCTGTGTCTCTCATGAATAAATAAAATCTTAAAAAAAAAAAAAATGAAGCTGGGACTAAACAGTAAGTCTGTATGACTCTGAAGCCCATCTGCTTTTTACTAGATCATAATACTTAACTCTTCTTTTTATAAATATTGTTTGTAATTGGGGTTAAGAGATGTTGAATGATCTGCCCAAAGTCAAACTATTTTCTAATGGTATAAGATACTGTGTCCCAGAGGAATGCTCTATGAATATCACCAGTGTTAAGTTCTCTTTTACATTTCCTGCTTTGTCATCACTATATTCTATTTGTATCTAGGTTAGGTTGTTCTTTTCTTCATATTTTTTCTGATACCTATTACCTTCTACCCACTTTATTTCTCTTTGCTTTGATATTATAGTTGGGGCCCTAATCATTTATACATAGATTACTCGGACAGCCTCCTACTTGGCCTCCACTTATCCCTCTCCCAATCCATTTACACGTTCAAGTCCATGTGTACATGGTCACTTCCTTTCTCTGAGGTTCTTATATATAAACTATAAATAGTAAAATATATAAAGTACAAAATTTTGAAGATAAATAAGGTCAAATGGCATACAGAAGAACTGTCAATAAGATCAATAATTATATACAAACTGTAAAATCCTACTCAAATGTAAGTCATTACTGCCTTAAGAGATATGAGGGCAGATACTATACCTTATATTTATTTTAAATTTATTTTCCCTTGGTTCTAGGCATCTGGTACATGTGTTCAAATACTTACTTGATTAGCTGTTTCTTGCCTATCTTCCATACTCCCACTAATATTACCTAATAGAAAAATCTGATCAGGTATAATTTCCTTAATGAAAAAGCCTGAAAACCAAAACTGTGGTATAATTAAGTACGGTACTTATTTAATTATAGCATGCACAGTATGGCCAAGTCCTGTATAATCAAGTAGAGATGCTCTTAATGAAAAACTCTATTGGTCATTATCACAAAGTTCTGACACAAAGAACTCTGTGCTAATCTATAATATTCTTTTTCTGGTTCTCTGATTGGCAAACTCCTATTCATCAACCATCAAAATGCAGCCAGAATGTCATCATTTTGTTAAAATCTGATTCTTTCCCGTTTGCATATCATGAACCCATAAACTCAAGTATCCATTATTATAACGGCTTTTATTCCTCAGTTCTATAATTGCTTATACAATAGTGCTTCCCCCCACACACACCAAGTTTGTGAGGGATTACATTTCAGGGTAACTAAAGAGTTGATGAGGGAAAGTTCTTTATAGAGGAATTCCAGCTGATTAATGCAGAAGAAATGAAAAAACTGGAATGTAACTGTTACAAAACAAAAAAGTAACTGGGAAAAAATCATCAATGGATGACAAAACAGTGATTCTCAATCCTGGCTGTACTTCAAAATCACTTGGGAACTTTTCAAATATAACTCTACCTATGTCCCAGCTGGTCAAGGGTAATGTCTCACTGATATTTTTAAAAGCTCCCAGGTGATCCTAATATGCAGTTAAGAATCATTGGCCTTAAACTATTCACTAAATGGGGAACTTTCTAATAAGTGGATTAAGATGATAGCACTGAATTCCAAGATTATCTTATAGTTACTAAAAAAGGGTCAACCAGATATAATGTGCCTCCTTATATGCTGTACTAGGAAGAGCAAAGTAACAGTTATGTAACCAAAAGAGCTAAACCAGAATCTAATGAGACTACAGATCTAACTACCAGTCTACAGAAAATACGAGGTCATGCTAAGAGACACATATGAGGATATAATTGGCCAAATCTAAATGTGAGATATTCCATATGACAAATGCCTTAGTGTCTCCAACAAATAAATAGCATGAACAAAGTGTGTATATCTGTGTAAGGAACTGTTACAAATTAAGAGACTCAAGACATACATCCACCAAATGCAGCTTGTAAAAATACATTTGATAAACAGGTGAAAGAATGAATGAATAAATGCTAATTAAAGAAAAAACCCAATTTAATAATAAATCATTAAATCTTAAACTTTGAAAAGCAGGGCTAGATGTGGGAAAGGATGCAAAAGCAAAATAAGTTTGATATGGGAATGAGGGAAATATTTATCTGTGTCATTGCATATAGAAAATTTTCTAAAATATTTCAGCAGATTTAATGTTTTATTTTTAATTTATTTTTTTTTAGATTTATTTATTCATGAGAGACACACACAGAGAGAGGCAGAGACATAGAGAGAGAAGCAGGCTCCCTGCAGGGACCCTGATGTGGACTGGATCCCAGGACCCTGGGATCATGATCTGAGTCAAAGGCAGATGCTCAACCACTAAGCCACCCAGCCCCTGTTTTTTTTTTTAATATTTTATTTATTTATTCATGAGAGACATAGAGAGAGAGAGGCAGAGACACAGGCAGAGGGAGAAGCAGGCTCCATGCAGGGAGCCTCATGTGGAACTCAATACCGGGACTCCAGGATTACGCCCTGGGCCAAAGGCAGGCGCTTAACCGCTGAGCCACCCAGGCATCCCAGTACCCCTAGTTTTTCATTTATATTTGTATTTGCCTTATGATTTTGAGTAAGAGACAAAAACAAATAATTATGGGGCAAATATACCATTATTTTTTTCTACTGGGGATGAGATACAGTTGTTCTCTATCAGAGCCATCTAATAAATTTTCTGCAATGATAGATACCTTCCGTTTTAAATTTTCTAGATAGAAATAGTGTCTAAAACTATAGTCAGTAGCCATACATGACTACTGGACACTTAAAATGTGGCTAATGTGATTGAGGAAATGAATTTTAAATTTTATTTCATTTAAAATAATTTAAATTTAAATAGCCACCCATCACCACTGTATTAGTGCAGTTCTAGATGATTACAGCTCTCCTCTTTACATGCAACATTTGCTCTTTCCTTTTACCTAACCAACTCTCACTACATCCCCTATTATAATATCTCACAGCACCATGAACCTTTCCTTTCATACATTTATTATTGTTGCAATTTTACTTTGATTTGTGTGATTATCTGATTAATGTCTGTCTTTCCAACCTGACTGTAAACCCCAAGACTGCAGGAATTACTTATGTTCACGATTGTATTGTAGAGTGACATTCATTTACTTGTTAAGAAAATGTTATTATTAGATAACATTGTGTAGTTGAGTTTTTGTGATAATGAAGTCTCCATTTCTCATAATTTCACACAACTTGACCCAAAATTTAGATTCTTCACACATATACTATACACACACACACACACACACACACACAAAAGCAGAGATATCTGTGCCACGAACCCTCAAGTAAACATTACCAAGTTACAGAAACCACCAACCCGCAGATACCACTCTTGGTTTTTATCCACACACTCTTGCTTCTGCCTTTTCATTTTGTGTTACTTTGAAGTAAATCCCAGGTATCATACCATTTCATCATATTATATATTTCAGTACATATTTTCAAAAGACAAGAACTCTATTTTTTATAAATGTAGCATCACTTACATATAAGCAACCATTATCATAACTGAATCAAGAATCATTTGGCTAATACATTTTTAAAAACTTGAAGAAATTCAGTTATTATATTCTTAGGGTCATGGATTTTGTTGACCTGAATTCCCCATAGTATTTTTTTTTAAGATTTTATTTATTTATTTGACAGAGAGAGAGACAGCACAAGCAGAGGGAGCAGCAGGCAGAGGGAGAGGGAAAAGCAGGCTCCCCACGGAGCACGGAGCCCAAGGCAGGGCTTGATCCCAGGACCCTGCTCAACCGACTGAGTCACACATGCCCCTTCTCCCCCCGCAACAGTATTGTTTAACAGAACTTTGTTCCATATTTCCTACAAACCTGGAACTGGACCTAGAGGCCTGATTTGATTCAGCTCTGATTTTGTTAGAAAAATACTCTGTGGGAGGTGGTATTTATATCCTCCAAGAGGTATATAATGCCTGGTTATCTGTTTTTGTTAGCAGCTATTCATAATCATTGTCAGATCTATTATTTCATTAGGAGTTTACAAAGTGATGATAC
This sequence comes from Canis aureus, assembly GCF_053574225.1. NCBI lineage: Eukaryota > Metazoa > Chordata > Mammalia > Carnivora > Canidae > Canis > Canis aureus. Next base: position 29,574,173 of record NC_135634.1, read on the forward strand.
TCTAATTATATTATTCCTTTTTCATTTATTAGTTGGGATCCTTCATTAAAAAAGGCTTTTTGGTTAATCATAGATAAGGTTCATAGGCAAAACAAGTTAAATGCTCAGTTCTTTCATTTTACCACTTTTAATTATTTAGTTGGTACTCTAACATTCTCTAGTTGTGACCAATAATTTTTTTTAGTATCATTATTACATATGGATTTTTAATAAGTTTGCTGGGCTTCAATCTATTACCACTGGTATTATTACTGATACTTAAGTTATCCCTATTTTTGGACAGGGGGAGCCTCTTCAAATTAGTTCCTGAGTTCTTTTGGTATCAAAAAGATACCATCTGTATCTTTTGTACACCTATCTGTAATGGCCTTCTTGCTTTAACAAGATCCCTAGTCTAACCATGTATATTTTTGTCCCAAGTCTAGAATCAGGCATTTTTCCAAGGAGTGTTAATGGTACTTATGACCACAATCTGGGCTCCAGGCCTGCTAATTTCTACTAGGTTGATCATTGTCTATGGGTTTTTTGAGTACGTAAAGGTGGAAAGTACACCTCTCCTTTTTTCAAGGGAAACTATAACAAATTCACGTTATTATTTATAATTCATATTCAAGATTTTAGGACCCATAAAAATGATAGCTGGCTTCTTAGCAGAAATTGACAAGCTTATCCTAAAATTCATATGGAAATACAAGGGATCTAGAATAGCTGAAACAATCTTTAAAAAGAAGATAGTGGAAAATTGGTATTTCCAGATTTCAAAATTTACAATAAAACTGTAATTGTAACAGTGTGGTAAAAATATCAATGGAACAGAACAGAATTGAAGAGTCTCCCTCAAATTTATAGTCAAATGATTTTTGACAAGGGTACCAAGACTAACCAATGGGAAAAGAATAGTTCTTTCAACAGTGCTGGGAAAACTGGATAGCAGCAAGCAAAAGAATGATTTTGGGTCCCTCCCTCACATCATATGCAAAAATTAACTTTAATGGATCAAAGACCTAAATAAGAGTTGTAAGTATAAAATGCCTGGAAAAAACACAGAAATAAATCTTATGCCTTTGATTTAGGCACAGCTTTCTTTTCTTTTTTTTTTTTTTTACTTTTATTTATTTATGATAATCACAGAGAGAGAGAGAGAGAGGCAGAGACATAGGCAGAGGGAGAAGCAGGCTCCATGCACCGGGAGCCTGACGTGGGATTCGATCCCAGGTCTCCAGGATCGCGCCCTGAGCCAAAGGCAGGCGCTAAACCGCTGCGCCACCCAGGGATCCCATAGGCACAGCTTTCTTAGGTAAAAAGTAAAGGTACTAATAACAGACAATAAAATAAATTGGACTTCATGAAAATTAAAAGCTTGCATATGCCAAAGGTCATCATCAAGAATGTGAGAGAGCACCCACAGAGTGGAAGAAAATATTTGGAAACCATGTGTCTGATAAAGGACTTGCACCTAGAATACATAAAGAAAACTTACAATTCAGTATAAAGACAAATAACCCAACTTAAAAAATGGGCAAATGATCTGAAAAGACATTTCTCCAAAGATGAAATACAAATAGCCAATAAGCATATAAAAAAAATATTCAAAATCACTGGTTAGGGAAATGAAAATCAAAACCACAATGAGAATCTACTTCATACACAAGGAGGATTATAACTAGTAAGACAACGATAACAAGTGCTGGTGAGGAACTGGAACCATCATACAGTGCTGAGTGGAATGTAAAATGGTACATCTGCTTTGGAAACAGTCTAGCAGTTTCTCAGAAGGTTAAACACCATACATTTGACCATATGACCCAGCAATTCCACTAGTACACAAATTTCACCATATGACCCAGCAATTCCACTAGTACACAAATTTCATTGGTGGCAGTACTATCAATAATAGCTAAAAAGTGGAAACAATCCCAAATGTCCAACAACTGATGAACGAATAAATTAAATATGGCATATCTACAGAATAGAATATTACTTGGCAAAAAAAGAAATGTAATACTGAAATAACCTTCAACATGGATGGACGTTGAAAACATTATACTAAGTGAAAAAAGTGAGTCTACAAACAGCCACGTTTGTTATGATTCCATTCATAAGAAACGTCCAGACTCAGCAAATCTATATACAGGGAAAGCAGATTAATGGTTATGTAGGGTTGGGGGAGAATGGGAAAAAAGAGTGACTGCTACTGGGTAAAAGAGTTTTGGGGGGTAAAGAGAATATTCTGAAACTGATTGTGGTGATGGTTGCAAAACTGTAAATACACTAAAAAGCACTGAATTGTACACTTTAATTAGGTGAATATCTCAATAAGGCTGTTATTAAAAGTATAAATTAAAGATAAATTTCTATATGCACACACATACACAAGATAATAATGTTTTACTTATTTTGATTTTATATGGTTTACACTGAAAAACTTGATTCCTAGTAACACTATGATTGTCTCACCTATATCTGTATTTATACAAATAAAAATAGTACCTGAATAATAATATTACCAACATTAGTAAAAACAAGGTAAGATTTTTTTGTAGTTTTTATTCCTAAACTGTATCCCACCAAGAAGCATAGTCAAAATACTGTGTTATAAAGTTATTTGGTACAGTTCAGGAATGTTTAGTTCACAGATTTGTTTCATTTTAGCTATTTTTAGGGGTCATCTTCCCCTCCATTTCAATCTAATTTTGTTTTATAATTACATAAAATATTTACATGGTTACAATGTGAAAACATGGTATATTTAGAGAAGTCCAGTTCTGTTCTTGTCCCCTCCACAATCTGTTTTTCTTCCTCCCCTTCTCCTATTGGTAATCCATTTTATTTTATGGTATATTCCTTCATTTTAAAACAAATTAAAAGCAAATACATAAATACATAAGTGATAGCCTGCATTTGACACTGTTTTTTTTAACATTATATTGTGCAGATCACTGTATACAGAAAAGTATTCATTTCGATGGTTACCAAAATGCAAAAAAGCCTTACAAAATATTTAAGTTATGGTACAGAAGGACACGTATGATTTTCATTCTGTAGAAAGGACAATTCATTTCTTTTGCTGCTGCATAGTACTGTACTATTTGAGCCTGGGAACCAACATATGGGTAAACTGTAATTTATTCACCCAGCCCACTACTGGACACATAGGTTGTAATCAATATTTTGATATTATTGTAAACAGGGCTCCTATATTTATACTTTTGTCAGCTTGTCTCTGGGATAATTTTCTAAAAGTGGGAATGCTGAGTCAAAGGGCAAATCCATGGGTAATTATCCCCAATACTCTCAAATTCCTATCCATGGAAATTACTACGTTTTGCATTCCCACAAGTAATGTATGAGAGTGCCCTTTTCCAATCAATGGAAATCAATCAATAAAAAAAATGTTATGGAACTTTTGGAGTTTTGCCAATGTGATAGGAGAAGAAGTGTCTCAGTGTAATTTTAATATGAATTTCTCTTACTGTGAGTTAAACTGAACATTCTTTTATATATAAGAGGCATTTGCATTTGTTTTTCTGCTGGTATCTTTAGTTTCCTACAGATTTGGTGGTCTCTCTCTTTTAAAAGTTGTTTTACACATTAAGGTTAATCATACCAGCAAATGTTTTTTTCCTAAGTCCTACTTAGGAAAAATTTCACCATTTCCAGGGTATTTGTATTTTCTTCTATTATTGATATGGATTCACTTTTTTTAATTCATTTGAAATTTGTCTTGGTGTATGACATGAAGAATGAATAATTTTTGACTTATACCAGTAAGTCAGCTTAGTACTTTGCTTGGCTTTACAGCCTGTAAATAGGCATATTTATGTGCCTATTCAGTATAGTGAAAGACATCACACATTACTCTGAGGCCAGGGAATTTTACATTCCATGTTCTGAAGATATAAAGTTCCACTTTCACAGAATGAAATCATACTGTGATCTATTGCTATTAAATACTTTGAAAGGCTTTTTGCATTTTTGCAGCTACTGGAACGAACCATATACATTCTTGCTGGTTGTGCCAAGTAAGATAAAATTAAACCCAATAACCAATTCCTGGATTAAAGACACTTATTAATTAAAATTAAGGTCAAAAGGTGAAAATTAAGATTAAATGGGAGTCTTATACAGGGTAAGTGCTCATATCTTTTTTTTTCTTCTTCTTCTTTTTTAAAGTAGGCTCCATGCCCAACGTGTAGCCCAATGTGGGGCTGGGCTTGAACTCACAATCCTGAGATCAAGACCGGAGTCGAGATTAAGAGTTGGACACTTAACCAACTGAGCCACCCAGGCAACCCTCAGTATCTTTTTAGCTGAAATTTGACCAATGTGATTTTGTGGGTAGTTTTTGTTGATTTGGGAAAAAATAAAAAGAAATGCAAAGATTGCAAGGTTTAATTTTGAAAATACGTTAGGAATATCACAATCATTATTAATATTATCAATTTTAACATTAATCTTTCTTCACACTGACATTATGTTAAAAATGTGTATTGCTATCTTCATGAAAAAATTAAATGGCTGGATAAGTAGCAAAATTAGAACTTATACCAAGTAGAAACTAATACCAAAGTTTATTCTGTTACCCAGAGGAAAATATATAATGCTGCAAATCTTTACATTTGATAGTATTTAAATTCATGTCTATTATGTCAGAAGTTCTGAAGAAGGTTTTTAAAAGAATCAAAATTTCTAGATACGAAAAATAAAGCAGATTGTAAATGTCAGGACTCTGGGATGAAAAAAGTCTCCCTCTTCTACTTAGCTGCTCAAGCATATAAGGATTCATTACTCAATGAATGGCCTCTACTGGAATTTACAGTAAAGAGAGCAATGAAAGTAACATATGATAACATCAATGAATAATCTACAGTCTCATTTTGGCTACTTTAAGCAAACTTTTTAATTTCAGCCCAATCACAAGAACAAAACCATGGCCTTAATTTTGACATTTTCAATCTCCCTTTATTTCAGGTAGTGATGTTTATGAGCTGGGAGATTAGGAAAGAGGCAGGAAGAGAGATGGCAAAAGTCCTAGAGACATACATGGTTCTCTACTGGCTATTGAAAAACTTCATTTTATAGATGAAAAAGTTACTGCTCAGAGTTTGTGACCTAGACAAAGTTGCACAGCTGGTTAAATGGCAAAGCCAAACCAAGGTTTCAGGTCTTTGACTGAGTTATTAAATGCTTTATCCAGTTAAACTCAGTTTTAAAAATTCAATTCCATTTTTCCCATTATCTAAATTATTAAGAAATCTCAATATGAAAATTCAATTGTTTTTATCTTTGCCTGATATCTTTTTTTCTATATTTAATCTTAGGAAGTAAATACTTTTCTAGTGGAAAATTATTACCTTATTGAATATAAAACTCTCCATCTAAAAAAAATTCTATAAACATTCCTTGTAGGTAGGAGACTAAAAGAATAATTTTACTACAGGATCCACCTTAAATATACTGAACATTTAAAATCATATTTAATTAACTTATATCATTCCAGATAGGATAACTGAAGCTAAGGTCAAATTCTAGTCTAAAACATACTGAGGATTTACTATGGATCAGGTACTAGTGCTACAGTTAGAAGATAAATTACCAAATCAAAATAAAAACATGTATTGTAACCTTTGGGACTAAGCTCCTGATTGAAAGAAGTGAAATTTCAGTGGTCTCCTATACAAATATTCAATATTTCTGATGAAAATAAAACTTTGAAGAGTGTTTCCAAAATACAATATAAAGATCTAAATTAAATAAAATCTTCCAAAGTTTCTGAAATTACTGAGAACACTATTAAGTTATATTTATAGATGTTAACTCCAGTTTTATGAATTCTCAATGACAAGATCATCTTATTTCAGTAATACAGCATTTAAAATACTCCAAAATATACTTAGAGATAGAACCTAGATTCCAAATTACTTGTCTGAAATGAAGACTATCCCAATCTATCTAAAGTTTCTCTCTTTGCTAAGGTTGGGAGATTGCTAATGGGAAAGGACACATGTACCTTTCCATGACAGCCAGGCACTCCTTTCTCCAGGTAAATCGACTCCCTCGTCGTAGTCGGAAGGTGCCAGATGTGGCAGAGACTGGGGGAGGTGTTTGTCTCCATTCTGGGTCCTCTATCGGAATGGGGGCTGGTCTCATACTTAGTGTAGCCCCTGAAATAAACAAGACATTTTTAGCAAATATCTTGCAAGTTATTAAAATCAATGACAAATATAATCATGAAATTAACAATAAATTTTTGTCCTTCCATTGGAACTTGCAAGCCAAATACATTTGATATTTACATTAAAAAAAATCCCCTGGGGGTCTCACAGTGCCCGTCCCACGCCAATGCAAACTGTTCCCTTGAAACCACTGCCTAGCCTCTGTGCTACAGGCTATGGGCACTGAAGCAGATTGCTCTATGGGGGGAAAATGTGACCCAAACAAAAATTCAAGGGACAGAAACTCTTCCTTAAAAAGTTTATAATTATTTTAAAATGTCATTTTTTGGATCACTTGTCTTTTATCTTTGTTTATATAATTTTTTGAAATAAAGCCCAAAATCTATCTCTTTAAGGGAAAAGGGAAGTATGGTCTTTGGACCAGTGACTAATTAATTAGAGTATCTTCTGAAAAATCTTTCTTGAAATTCCCGATAGTTTTAATCTTTCGAACAATATACACTATATGATCAGAACTTTTTGTTACCACTCAAAGGACTCTTGTTACTGAGAAAATAGAGCCCTTAAAGAATGTATGCAGATAGAAGATGAATTTAAAATAGCCCTAATTGTGGTAAACTCTTAAAAAAGGTCAAATATATAACATCAAAGACAGTAAGGTAGTATTCAATATGATTTGTCTACTAGTTAACTAAAATTAGATCCCCATAGGTCTACTACCTGTTATAGCTATACTGGTTTCTGTTACCTCTTCAATGTAATAAAACTAATGGGGAAAAATGTAATTAGGACATTTTATTAATTTAGACTAGTCTTTTCTTTTCTTTTCTTTCTTTTTTTTTTTTTTAAGATTTTATTTATTCATGAGAGACACAGAGAGAGAAAGAGAGAGGCAGAGACACTACCAGAGGGAGAAGCAGGCTCTATGCAGGGAGCCTGATATGGGACTCAATCCCAGGTCTCCAGGATCAGGCCCTGGGCTGAAGGTGGCGCTAAATCGCTGAGCCACCCAGGCTGCCCTAGACTACTCTTTTCTTAAATAATGAACTACTTACTAATGATGCATGTATTCTTAAATTCACCATCTCCCACCATCTTTCTTTTGGTTTGCTCTAGGTTAGAAGCTAGAAAAACAAAACAAAACCCTAAAGACAAACAAAAAAAACCCAACATTGTTTCTGACCTCTGTAGACTTATTTCAATGAATTTAAATATAACTTGATATGTGTTCATAGAGTTCAGTCCTGGGATCTCCCACTGTTTCCCTTCATTCTCTATACCGTTAAATTCGTCTTCCCAAAGTATAATTATGATCATAGCATTCCACTGATCAAAAAGCCTTCAAAAAGTTCCTACTGCCTATGGAATAAAATACAAACTCTTAATATAGCCCTAGAAAGATAGGTTAGAAATTGTTAGAAGTATGTGGAATAATGCACATAATAAATATGTATTGATTTTTTCATAAGAGGAATCATACACTATTTATTATTACACATTGTAATTAATATGTTGGGTGGTTTTTCTATTTTACTACATTCAGATCTCTCTTTGTAGACCCCCCCACCCTTAATGTAAGCTACATATTTATATGCATTGTTATACAGAGGCCCAGTATTTTAACCAATCCTGATTTTCCTCTCCAAACCTGTTGTCTTACAGCCCTTTCCAGCTGAGTAAATGGCATCCCTATTTTTCAAATTGCTTGGCTCAAAATTTGCAGATACATCTTTGACCTCTCTACTTCTCCTATGTATCATATATCCAGAATATAGCAAACCTTGTTAATTTTATCTTCAAAGTATATACAGATTCAGATCAATTTATATTACGTCAACAGGCTTTAGAATAAGCCAGCATCATCTCTCCAAAGCATAACTTTCTGGGATAGGTTCCAAAGATAGCCCTTCACAATAAGTCACACCTCCTGGTAATCATACCCTTGAATTCTAAGCTGGTCCTGTGACATGTTTTGACAACAGAAAATGGAAAGAGTTCAAGGCTAGGTCATAAAATGCTTGCAGCTTCTAACTACATCTCCTGGAATACAGGTTCTGGGGGGAAACCAGTTACCATATAAGAAGTATGACTAACTTGAGACTGTGATATTGTAAGGAAGCCCAAGCTAGCCGCATGGGGTGAAAGATGCCCAGCTACCCCCAGGTGCCACAGATGAGGAAAAAAAGCCACTCTGGGTATTCCAGTCACAGCAGACACCATGTAGAGAACTGTATAACCCAGCTGACAGAAAGGCCCTAGTACCAATAGAGTCATGTGGTAGTCAGCCCTCAAGGTGGTTTCAAGGAACTCTGCCTACTGGTATTCACCCTGTTGTGTAGTCCCTTCTCATACTACACCAGGTTAGTCTGTGTGACAAAAAACATATGGTAGAAGTGAATATATATTATATCTGACATTAGATTATAGAATACACCATAGTATCTTATCTTAGTAGCTCTGCCTCTTAGATCACTTGCTCAGGGGAAAAATAGCTGCCAAGTTTTAAGGACACTCAGGGAGCCTAGGTAGAGAGGAATTGAAATCCCTGGGCAACAGGCAGAAAGGAAACTGAGGCCTGCCAAATCACTCATGGTAGTGGTCTTAGAGGCAGACTGTCCAGCTGCTGACAGCTCAACTAGAACCTCATTAGAACTCTGAGCAGAACCATCTTAGCTAAGCCACTACTGGATTCCTGACCCACAGAAATTGTGAGATAACAAATGTTTGTTGTTTTTAGCTAAGTTGTAGGGCAATCTGTTGCACAATAATATAAAACAAATATAAGACATTATAACCATCTCTAATTGTTTATTTCCCATATTCCCCAATATACTATTATGATTATTACTAATTATTCACATTTATAAATTTGGCAGGAAAAAATTTCCTTTAATATAGAGATTTCACAATTAGTAAGAAAGAGCATCTTATTTACTGAACTTTATATATGTTTTCTTATGAATTTATATCTTTTGTCTTTTTCTTTTGAGGTATCCATTTAATGGTGTGTTGAAACAATATCAATTGCTAGTTCTAGAGATTGCAACTTTTTCCCCAGTTTGTCATTTGTCTTCATGGTGTGCTTTCTTTTTTCCTTTTTTTTTTTTAAGATTTTGTTTATTTATTCATGAGACACAGAGAGAGAGAAAGAGAGAGGCAGAGACACAGGCAGAGGGAGAAGCAGGCTCCATGCAGGGAGCCCAACATGGGACTCGATCCCGGGTCTCCAGGATCACACCACCCAGCGGTGCTAAACCACTGAGCCACCTGGGCTGCTCTATGGTGTGCTTTCTGATCTTAAATCTTACATAGTCACATTTGTCAACCTCTTCTTTTGTGGTTTGTTTTGTATCATTCAGAATATTTTTATAGTTTTCTTATTGTTTAAACCTTTAATAGATTTATTAGATACAAAAATGATTTCCTGTGGTGTGTGATGCAAAATAAGTATTTAACTTGTTCCTCAAAAGGACAAGTGTGTCACCACACAATGCTTTAGAGATTCATGGCTTAAATGTATGACAGACTGTAGCCTGCTACCATAGTTCAAAGAAAGTTTTACTGGAACACAGCCATACTCATTCATTTACATGTTGAATTTACATTACCCTACATTTGGATCAAAGTTAACAAAGTTTAGGCATAAGGAGAAAATATGGGATTGGAGAGTTTCAAAGTCTTTGTTTTGGTACTTTTCTGAATGCAAGCAGGAATTACAACATAACATGGGCTCTGGAATCTACCTAAGTTACATTATATAAATTCTGTTCCAACAGACATGATAAAAGGTTCAAGGCAGAGCCAAGCAGCTATCTCTCTTTACCAAGAGAAAGGTAAAACAGACTGGGTAAGGCAATAGGTCCTCTCATCCAAGGCCTAACTTCTGGTAGAACAATAGAATTTCAGGGCTTCAGTGGGTAAAAGATAGAAAATAGGTCAGTAAATTGTAATTAGAAGGCCACATTAGAACTATAGCATGTTTTCTTAGTTGAGTATAAATAAAATAAAGAATACAAAGAATCTTAATCATGAGATTCAAGAAAATCAGCTAACTGATAATAATGGTTCTTTCTTGGTACTGGTGTTTATTGGTCACGTAACTTCTTTATAATGTTCTATAATATCCAATTTTTCTATATAAAGAAATTTAGGTGAAATAAATTACTTTAAAAAGAAATCAAGGCAACTTATGCACAGACGGGTAGAAACTCAGTAATTTCAAACTTATAAACATACTGAATTTGAAACATAATATTATTGTATTACTTCTGAAGTTTTTCTCTTGCTCCTTTTTCTTTTTCAATGTAGCAGTATTTAAAAATAGCACAAGCAGCATTCTGGAAACACTCCAATAAACACAGATTTGTTCTAGAAACCTTAGTTAATCTTGCTTTAGTCAAAGCGGATGGAGAGCAATGAATAACCCAAGAATGGGTCCAAAATTATAGACTCTGACAGAAAAATACAAAGATACTAGAATGCAGGCTTTAAATCTCTCTGAAGTAAAATATGGGAGTCCTGGATTGGCTAAAAAACCCACTTTTTTTTTTTTTTTTACAGGAAATTTGTTATCTATTTTCTTTACAGAAACATTTTTTTCCCTTCTTGTATCTGGGCTCTCATTAAGATTTTGCACATTTATCTAGCAACTCTAAACCCAAGAGGAAAAAAGTCTCCCTAATTTGCTGATAGATTTTTAAATTTTGATAAATGTTCCCTTTGTATATATGATAATTTTCTTATCAGATTTACTTCTGAGTGAGCCTTTGCCAGTCAATTAATAAAATATGACTATAAGCATGTCATTACTATCCTGTTCATAGAAGCTACCTTCTCCAAAAGTAATTTCTCATTGTCCCCTATGTCACACACGATTTTCCTGAGGCACTGACACTCTGCAATAGTGAAGGGAGGAGGCATTACTTCTGATCTCCAAATTTACTTCATGTGCTTGCTGCATGAGCCTCCTGGCAAACTTTATTTGTTTAATTTAGAAATAGGCAAAATCTGTGCCATGAGCCAAGAGGAACTCAGCAAACTCTGTCTGTTATAGCAATGTTTAAATTAGACAAGGAAAAAGACTGCTGAGCCTAATTTGATTAAATAAAGGGTTTTTGATGTCAACCATACTGAATTTAGTACCCACTTCTTTTAAAAAATAGGCATTTTCTTGTAAATGTTTTCATAAGAAACAAGATAAAATGCATTTGATCAGTTTCCATCAGTCTATTTTATTCATACCCCTTGGCAGGCTTTGGGATATGCTGGGAAATTCTAATGATGGTCTGTTTATTAGAGGACTACAGTATATCTGTAACTATTGGGTTATCAGTAAAAATAACCTAAATATCCTCTCTATTATTATTTTTCTTGCTGAGTTCACTTAGAAAGAGACTAGGGGAAAAAAAACCAACCCATATATCCAAATGGATCCAGAGTAAAAAGGCTGAAAAGGAGAACTCCAATCAAGGTATACAAAGAGAAATGCACGGAGTCTAAAAATAGAGGCACAGAATGTACAAACATTTTTAATTTATTTTCTAAATGCTTACATTTACAGAAAAGAAAAAAAAAGTCACTTTTTCATTTTGTGATTTTTCTTAATTTTGCATTTTTCCCCAGAATATATGCAATGGGACAGCACCATTTACATTTATTTGGATGAGCAAGTAAAATTTGTGAAATAAAAGAACTTCCTATCAATAAGCAGGTCTGGACTATGTGAACCTAGGTTCTTCAGTTTTTGAAGCTGTTAACAAGGCAGATTAATTTCTTTTTTGCCTTTCTCCTTCTCTCCCTTCCTTCTTGCCTTTCTTCCTCTCTCTCACCTTTTCATGAAATTTTATATGTACCTTTTGAATATATAGTACAAGTACAAAATTTATAAAGACAAAAAATGTTATATAGTTAACAGTCTCCCTGCCATCCTGTATTTCCAGTCTCTCAGAGCTCTATAGAGCCTTCTTTAGTTCTAAATACAGCTGGCTAGAAGTGTTCTATGTTTATATAAGCATGTATGTATGTGTATGTATTCCCTCTATATATAGACAGTATACTGTATCTATTGTTTTGCACCTTACTTTATTTACTTATGAATTTGATATTACCACATATAAATTCAATTCATATAAAGCCCTCCTTTAAAAAAAATAGCTATTTACCCTTCATACTATTCCATTGTACAGATATACCATTTATTTAACCAGTTCATGACTGAGAGATATTTAGGTAGATTCCAATCACCTCTGCAATGACCTGCAAAGAAGATTCTTATATACTATAAACACTTAATGACCAGATAGTGGATAAGCTCATTTTAGGTGCTAACATAATTTTAGTTCATCTTATCCAAACAGAATAGTCATTTCAGTGTCCATGGAGAAGAAACAATACGATTCTTTAGTTATAATTAAAGGTTATTTTAAAATCAACAAAGGTGCATTAACCTAGAAAGAATTCCATCATATTAGGTCTTACAATAAAGGTAAAAATGCAAAGAATAACTTCTAAATATTAAATTTTAATTGGTAACATCCGACTACTGTTGATGCTATGAAAACTATCAAATGACAATCACAAACTTATCCTCTTCTCTTCAGTTAACTTTAAATTCTGTCCTACAAAACCTGTATGGATTTGGTTTTCAAATAAAAACCAGAAAGTTTTAATGAGGAGAAATCAGTAATACAACTTCATTAAAAAGCAAATGCACATAATTAGGGGAACTTATTCTTTCTTTTTAAAATTTATTTTAAAGAAACTGTACACCCAATATGGGGCTCAAATCCAGATTAAGAGTTACATGCTCTGCCAAGGCATGAGCTAGCCCAGGCACCCCTAGGAAACTTATTCTTAAAAGGAGGTACTGGGATGCCTGGGTGGCTCAGGAGTTGAGCGTCTGGCCCTGGCTCAGGGCATGATCCGCGGTCTCAGGATCAAGTCCCACGTCGGGCTCCCTGCCTGGAGCCTGCTTCTCCCTCTGCCTACGTCTCTGCCTTTCTCTGTGTCTTTCATGAATAAATAAATAAAATCTTTTAAAAAAAGAGGTATTATCTCCTTAAAGAAAGCTATTCCTTATCAACAGCTGGATGAATGCTGTTAGTCCTTTCCTATTTTCCTGTTTCAATGGCCTAGTTTCACCTTCATTCCAATTTCCTGATGATGGTTTAGCCTAACTCTGGTTCAAGACAGACTGAAGTAAAAAAATAAGATCAAAATCAAAAAGATAATCTTTTAATAAAACAGCTTCAGAAAAACATTATACTACCCCAGTGCTAAAAATGGGATTCCAATAGAGGTATTCTGCAGTTGGCAGTGCTATCAGGTCAGTTGTGGGGGCCTGATAGCTGCACCTTAGTCCTCTTCCTCTTTCTGGTGAGAATTCATTTTCCTGGTATCCTGGTCCCTGCCTGGGATTGGAGCCCAGCCTTGAAATCTCAGTATGGGATGGGAATTTAGCTTCACCAACTGTGATTAGATTATATCAAGGCAGTATTCTAAGTGCCAAATCCAAGAGACAAAAATCCCTTCTCTTATGGAAGCTGATTGCCTGACACAGTTTACTAATGTTTGTCCTCCAAAGTCTTCATGTTCTGTCCTATACATTTTTGAACATGTTGACAATCCCTTTGGTGTTCCTCCCCTGGCAGTCAACTGCTGAAATGTGACCACATTTATGAAACCCCTAGGTAACAGTTCCTTATTTACCTAATCAAACCTTTGCTATCAGCCTAAGCTGCTCTATTAAGCAGACCAACTGCCAAGTTTTTGTCACTCACCATCTGATTTGCTTTGCTGTGTGCAAGTCATGGGAGGATTGAGGTCTTTGGGAAGACTGCTTAGAGCTGCACTTGAAGTGTTGCTTCAAGTATGATTTATCTTAAGACTATCCAGTTTGGTAGCCACATGTGGTCATTGTAATGCACCTGAAATGTGGCTGACTGGAAATGGTATATACTTCAAGTGTAAAATACACACTGGATTTCAAAAATCAGTACAAAAAGGAAGAGGAAGGAAGGGAAGGAGGGAGGGAAGGAAGGGAGGGAACTGGAGGGAGGAAAAGAAAGAGAAAGGGAGGGAAACAAAGGAACTGGAGGGAGGGAGGAAGGAAAGGAAGAAGGGAAGAAAGAAAGGAGGAAAAGAAGAAAGAAAGATGGGTGCCTGAATGGCTAAGTCGGTTAAGCATCTGACTCTTGATTTTGATTTCAGCTCAGGTCTTGATCTCTTGGTTGAGTTCAAGCCTTGCAGTGCGGGTTCCACACTAGGTGTGGAATTTACTTAAAAAAAAAAAGAGAGAGAAAAAGAAGCCTCAGTACTTTTTAAAAGTATTGATTAAATGTTGAAGTGTTAATACATATTTTCTAAATAAAATATATTATTAAAATTAATTTTAGCTATCTCTTACTTTTTAAAGTAGCTACTAGATAATTTTAAATTACATGTTATTTGTATTATATTTCCACTGAATTGTGCTGCTTTAGAACATTTAGCCAATAGCAGCAACAAAAGAGTCATTATTTCGAGAGATTTGCTTACATATCCAGCTATCATTAGAAGAGTACCTAAAAATGAAAGTTCTTTGCAGAAAAAATTGCTAGCTAATAAATGCTGAAGGATTTAAATAAGATCATCATCATTTTGCAATCCCCACTGGAATAACTCATTTAGGTAAGCATCATCATTGGATGCTAAGACCACTGACAAAAGGTTGATGTCAAAGAGGCTATCCATCCAGTGGCAAAATGACGCCCTATGGATTATTTACAAACTACAGAGACAAGACCTGGTGGTCATTATTTTAACAAATGCCCAAACTTAGCATATGAACAGTGCTACAACCTAACATTACACGCATCTTGATATATGAGGTAAATGTTACCGACAAAGCATTTTGCTCCAATGTTTTATTGTGAAAATTTTCAAACATACAGCCAACAATGAAAGAATTTTATGATGAAAATCTATACTCAAATCATATATTTTACTTACTTTATCACATTATCCATCTCCTTATCCATTTTATTTTGATGCATTTCAGAGTACACTGTAGACATTACTACAAGCCCTCTCTAAATAATCTATGAAGTATTCTTGCCAAAAATGTTTAACCTGAATCTAATCAAGCCTCTAAACCTAACTTCTAGTTAACAGCAAATACAGGGGCTATAGAGGAGTAAATTAATTGACACTAAGAAGAAACAGAAAAATCTAGAATATGGGACATTCTGTAAGACTAGATGGTTTAACAGGTTTGTTATGGAAAAAAAAAAGTTTGAGTGACTAGATTTAAGAGTCTAAAAAGACATAACAACAAATTCCAATTTGTCAATCTAAATCAGATACTATTTAATAAGAAAAAGACATACTTGTAACAATTAGAGAGATATGAATATAAACTAGATGTTAGATGGTATTATGGAATTATTATTAGTTTTCTTAGATATGGTAACGGACTGTGGTTATGCAGGACTATGGTAACGGACTACAATTATGAATGCTGAAGAGAAAGAGATGCGTATACATGCATATACGTACATATTTAAATTTATTTATTTTCTAGGGATAAGGCAAATATAGCAGAATGTTAATAACTATTGTATCTAAGAAGAAAGTAAACAGTGTTCACTCTGCTGGTCTTTGAACTTTTCCATACAACTGAAACATTTCAAAATAGAAAGTGGGGGGCAGGGTAATTAAAAAATTCATTGTAGAGAGGCTGATATATGTCTGTTCTGTTTTGTCCTGTCTGGGCCTTTCAGACCAGGAATGTGATCTTTTTTTTAAAAAAAAAAAATCTTACCACGCACGTTTCTCTAATATTATTTCTACCTCAGAGTCAATGCTATTAATAGCTAAGTCTTCAATATGCAATATTCCAACTGATGATTTAATCTATAGTAAGCAAAGGCTTTAATGCTATATAGTATTACAAAAGGCTAAACTTGAGATCATGCTCATTGCCACCAGTCTGCATAATGTATAGATTAAGACAGGCTGCCATACAACTTCAGACTTTATGTACCATTTGTTAAAAGTATCCTACAATAGGTCTTGCCTATTCCTGGCAACTTCAGACATAAAGATTTTATTTTTGTTTTTTATAAAAATTGTATTTATTCATGAGAGACACACAGAGAGAGAGGCAGAGACGTAGGCAGAAGGAGAAGCAGGTTCTCTACAGGGAGCTTGATGCGGCACTCGATCCCAGGACCCCTGGATCATGACCTGAGGCAACGGCAGGCACTCAACAAAGGAGCCACCCAGGTGCCTCCAGACATAAAGGTTTCAGTGATCTTCCTTCGCATTTCATTCTACTTTTCAACCTATTGCTGCTTCCAAAGTCATGAGAGCAGCTTCACTCTAAAGTCCGAAAACATGCTTATCACCCAGGTAATTAGGAACAGAAAATCATTAGCAGAGATCACTGGACACAGTATAGCAATAACTAAATAAAAGTATGAATTTTACATTACTAACTAAAATAACATTTACCCCGCCCCCAAAAAAGATATGGAATCTTTATGTGTGTACCTTTAGTCGAAAAACAGAAAGAAGCCACTGACAATCATGATCTGTCTTTGAAACTATCGTCAGAAATAGCATACAACCTGGAAACAAAGAGGTGCCTTGGAGGAAGGAGGGAACATGACTAGATAGTATTAGACACTAAGTTAAAAAATGGTACTATGAGGGTTTAGGTTTTACAGTTAATGTTCTTTGGATGAGACGGAGTACATTCAGGGTGATATGGCTGTAGACAGGAGTGCTCTCTGGGAAAAAGGAACAACAGTAAAGTATGAAATCACCTTAGTGAAGACCAGTCAGCACATAGATTTAATAAAGTAATTAACTACATTTGTCTTGTTTCAGATGCAATAAAATGAAGAAATGATATTTACCAGGGTTTGTCTTCTCAAGTTGATACCATCGGTAAAATGCTCTTTTCTTCTGTTCACTCAGGTCTGACCCCTGCTGCAACAGCCAGTGAGAGATCCGGCTCTGGCTGATACCTGTGGCAGAGAGAGAAACAGCTGTGAGGGCACTGTTGGTTCTAGGTTACTGCGTGCTTTATTCTCTGAGTCACTCTATATAACAAAGCACCATGAGCAAACTCTCTAATATTGAACTTTTTTGTAAATGACTGCACTGGCTAGAATATATTCAGAAATGATCTACAAAGCAAAGCATTTTATTAAACAAGACTTGAAAGTGGTCTCTAAAATTAATCTATAAGCTAAGTTCATGTGAGATAAAGAGATTCTTACTAGTTGTATGTTGGAAGCTGATTCGATTTGTATTCCTACTACTACCACCACCTGAAGCCCAATCCTGGTTGAGAATATTAGAATATTAGAACTTTTACCAGATACAAGAAGAAGGAAAAAAAAAAAATCAAGCCAGCAAGTTTAGCTATTCATTATCAATACTGAGAAAAAAGATTTAGGGACTGAGAAAGGAGAGGTCATTGAAAATAGCCTCTTCAATAAGGCTTCTAGCTTATTTGTTAATTCATGTAGGCATTTTCAGACTCCTTACTATTACTACAGGTAACAAAGAACTGGAAGAATTTTAGAGTTATGCTACAATACGACCTATTAAGAAATCTCAAGAGGTAAAGACATTCTTCTAAGACACAGACTTATTAAAAAAAAAAAAAACTGAACAGAATATAAAGCAGTAGTTTTCAGCTACCTCTAAGAAGTTCTTGACAGCAATTAATTAGAAATGTGAAAAACCTCCACATGTGAAAGTAAAAAACCATGACTAAAACTTACTAGTATGAGAATCACATGCTTCTTCTGGTCATTATAGCTATACAAAAAAATGAATAATTCAACATACAACTGGCAAAAGCAAAGAGTAATAGGGAAAATAAAACTGTCTTACATACCCGAGGTACTTTGCAAAAGACTATTCAGCTATCATAGAGGGTTAACAGTATCTAAATTCTCCCAAGGAATTACTTATGGTAACTGGATGGTACTGAATGCCACCTGTGCCAACACTCATTTAAAGCTATATAATGCACAACAGGAAGAATGGTTATCATGAAATAACACACCTCCTAACATGAGAAGAAAGAAGAGGGCTGGTGATCACACTGAATTCATTAAAAGCAAGCCCCCAGAGTTTCATACCTTAAAAACCTATGTTACAAGAAAATTTGAGGAAATTGAGGAGAGGAGAATTGTTAAAAGAAAGGTTGGAGTTTTTCAAGCAAGTTTCTCTGACTGGAAATAACTTTCACTTTCAAAGGATGAAAGTCAGTTTTCCAAAACCTAGGTGATAACATTCTCAAGTAATTCACACAGTAGTTTTCCAGTGGACTACAATTCAATGAGATGCAAGTGTTAGCAGCTAGCACTGTATGCTTGTTCTAAGAGAATGCAAATTATTCCATATAATTAAATTAGCCATTTAGCAATGCTTTCACCGAGAGTCTAGTTTCAAACTTTATACTACTTTTTACTTTACTTTTTTTTTTTTTTAAGATTTTATTTATTTATTCATGAGAGACACAGAGAGAGATGCAGAGACATAGAGGGAGAAGCAGGCTCCTCACAGGGAGCCTGATGCAGGACTTGATTCCAGGACTCTGGGATCATGTCCTGAATCGAAGGCAGACGCTCAACCACTGAGACACCCAGGCATCCCTTTTGACCTTACTTTTAAACAAGGGTGAAAAAAAACAATCATTTACCACCATAAAATAAAACATGGTTTTCATGTCATAAAATGAAACTATTTTATATGGATTCTTCATATTGGTACCATACTACTCAAAAATAGGAAATATGAGAAAAATCTCTTAAGAAAAAAAAAGAATATACAGAGATTCAGAAACTTTTAGTATTGAATCTTCTGCACACAAGTCACAGAGCCCACTGGATATTGGAGCTGTCCAGGTCTGGCTGTGCTGTAGTAGAGGAAGAGGGCGAAAGCTCATCAAAAAGAGTTAAATTATGGTCCATTCCCATAATAAAATACTGGGCAGACTTTTAAAATGTTCTAAGACAGCCATTAAAACCAAACTAACACAAAAACAAATCAAATAAACAAAAAGCAATCAATACCAAGTGTTGGCAAGGACATAGAGTCTATGAAACTGTCACATTGCTGACAAAAGTTAGATGTCAGGGCCACTTTGAGAAACACCTGGGCAGTATCTACTAAAGGTGAAAATATGCATACTGTATGACCTAGCAATTTCTTTCCTTGATACAGCACAGAAATTTGTACATACTCAACAGAAACATGGGCACAAGGCATATACATCTTGTACACATACAGGCTTATGTGAGCATTACTCATAATAATCCCCAATCAGAAACAACTCAAACATCTATCAACAGAATACATAAAAATCATGATTTATGCATTCTACTAAAGACTACCATACCAAATAGAAAAAGGATAAACCACTGACTGCTACATGAAACCATGTAAAAAATTTTCACAAAAATAAAGGCCAAATAAAAGGTCAGACATACACATAAAAAAGCCACCCACAACCATATTACTCAATTTATATACAGTTAAAAAAATAAATAAAACTTATCTATATTAATGGGAAAGGGGTTAATTATAATTAACTGGGAGGTGTTATGAAAAAGGGTTATGTAGTGATTGGCATTGTTAACTGGTCTTTTATTTTTAAAAAAGTATTTATTTGTTTATTTGAGAGAGAGAGAGCATACACACAAGAACAGGGGGAAGAGCTGAGGGAGAGGCAGACTCCCGCTGAGCAGGGAGCCTGACAGCGGATGAGGGGCTCCATCCCAGGACCCCCAGGATCATGACCTGAACTGAAGGCAAATGCCCAACCTAATGAGCTACTCAGGTGCCCCAGCATCATTAGTGATTCTGATCTTGATGGTAATTATACATGTCTTTACTTTGTAAAAGTAATTAAACTTGGACACTTTATATATATTTCAATCAAAAAAAAGTTTCCCCAAAAAGTTTTCAAAATTCTATGCAGTGTTTAAAAAATTCAGTTGGTATGTATCAATATGTAGATGACCATGATACAAATGAAAAAGTATACAGTTTTATAAATATATTTTTACATAGCCAAAGATACAAAATAGGAATTTGGAGTGGCTGATTCTTTCTACATTGCATACCTTTATATTATTTTCTTAATCTTCCTACAAAGAAGTATTAATTTATTTTATTTTTAGCCCTTCCCTATAAACACTACATGCTTTATTGGTTGTTTTAAAAACACTGTAATGAAGTTAAACAACAGATATGTGCCAAAAGAAGTTACTTTCAGCCTTCTCTTGCCAATCTCCTGAGGTAAGCAATGTTAACTATTAACATAGGTTGTTCCACAACTTTCTCCATACGTAACCAACCTGATAAAACAAATGGAAAAAAATGTAATAAAGAATATCTTCCTATCTAGTCTTTTGTGTGAGGAGGAAATAAAGAATGTCTTCCCTGTAAATTTAGTATTAATTTTCATATAGTATATACAGAAAATAAAGTAATAAAGTAGTTTTTTCCAGAAGAGTCACTATAAAAACTAAATATGTACAACAACACACTTTGGAGTGATTTTTCTAAATTAGCAGCTTGCTGATAAGGTTCCTTTAACACTCATTCTTCTGTAGCTAGTTCAAGCCTTTGGAACTTTAGTTGATCTAGGTGTCAAAAGGACTTGCTTTTCTTTTCTGTCTGCTTTGGTACTTCTCCTTGGGAGAAAAATTCCCTCACTACCCCGCCCCCCCCCCCCCCCCCCCCCGATGAAAAGAGAAAAAAGTCATTCTCCACATTTTAGCTCTTCAAAACCTCTTCTCCACCTTTCACAGGGAAGAAGAAAAATTCACATATAATTTTCATAACTCTCTTACACTGAGATACTAAAACTAACTCCCCATTAATTTCTTTCCAATAAGAAAGTGATTGGTCACACTGCATTCAAAAGACGAAAAATATCATTCTCATTTACATTCTTTTCTGAGCTTTAGTTTCATCATGCTCCTTCCAGTTCCTCAAATGCCATGCTCCCTTCCACTAGAGGGCTCTCTACTACAACCCATTCTGGCACAAATCCCTAATACTAAAATTTTAAATGTTTTCCACTTCCTGTGCAATGTGTCACTACTGACCAATCAATCACATCATCTTCACCCTTGAAATGTTAGATACAACCATCCAGTGTAACTTTTCAGTCAGCTTCAGGGGCTGCTTTGCTAGCTCCTTACATGTTAGTGTCCCCAGGGTTCCATCTCTAAGAATCTTCTCTCATTCTATACACTCTTCCTTTGGTCATCACAACTATCAAGTCATGATTTTAAAATTCTAAATGCCAATGACTTCCAGAGCACCAGACTGTTCTTTCAAACCTTCTGCGAGATGGCTTCTTGAGATTTTTCCCAGTCTCCAATATCATTAATTTAATTAATATCATCTTCCTTTAAATCTGCTCTTCTTCCCGTGTCCCCCATCTCAATTCTACCTTCCACTCTACTCTTTCCTCCAATCCTCACATGATTACCATATCCAATCCCTTCTTAAAATTCTCTTTATGTTCTCTCCAATCCTCATTCCTGATGTTTGGAATCTCAGCCTCTTTTGTCTACACAACTGAAATAAATCTGATAAAAAGAACAAGCCATCTAAGATAAACAAAGACAAAATCTTCATGATCAGATCCTTTTTAATTACAGGATCATTTCACAATTGAAAAAGTAAAATGTGATTCTTCAGCAGTTTTCTACTTGAGAACTGCAGTCATCTCTACAATTTACCTTTTACAGTGCAACTAGTTATATCGCAAAATTTTAAGTTAAAACACATTCTCCATAGAAATAATTCATAAACATGCAGAAAAAAAATCCATCCTTCGTCCCAACTTTTCCCTTATTTCCTATCCTAGAGTTTGATTTGGTGTGAATCCTTCCTGATTGTTTCCTGCACACTTAAGACACGAACATAAACATACATATACATCTAAGTTTTTTTAAACACATATTTGGAGTTATTCTATACATAACAATGTTTCTCACATAATTGGAATTTTTTATGCAGTACATAATGAATCTTCATCATTCTAATGATGATATAGTATTCTACACCAAAATCCATTTACATATTTACCTATTATTAAACATTCCAGTTGTTGCTAATGGTTTACTATTATAAATGATGATGCAATAAGCACTCCATGTATATCTCTGTATATATGAATGGTTATTTTAGGACTGATTCACAAGAATGGAATTTTTTATTCAAAGCATACGGGCACTGAAGTTTGTGACAAATACCAGATTGCCCCCAAAAAAGGTTGTACCAAATATTATATTCTAACCAATAGTGATGAGACTGTCTCTATACATTCTCATGATTACTGAATACTAAAAAACTTATTTTGAAAGTCTGACTTTTTGTAATGCATGCTCATTATTAAAAAAGAATTATAAGCAATTCAGAGGAAAGAAAAAATTAAGAGGAAAGCTAATAAAAACACACATATATCCAAATTCTTACTACTTAGAAATAACCACACTCATGACAAGATCATTCCAAGCATATGTAGACCCTGGGTAGGCAGAAATAATTGCTAAAGGTGGACATATGCATACTGTATGACATACTATATACAGAATTTTAAAATATAAAATCCAATTTGATTTGGATGGAGAAAAAAATTTTTTAATAAAGTAGAGTGGAAATAAAAGATGTACTCAGGTTTAGTAAATGCTTTTTAAAGGCAAGTAAGGTACCTAAAGGAATACATTAAAGCAAGGAAAAGTATTTTACAAAAACATCAGGAGGTTGGAAGCATTACTTTCTAACTTCTGGGCAATATGTAATGGCTCCTGGCTTAAAAAGCTGAGGAAATTAGCAAGTAGTGGTGGCCAGGCTCTAAGATGACCCTTAATGACCCTCTTTGTCATCTCCTTCAACCCTGCTTGATGGCTGGTTTGTGCACCACAGAATATGGCAGAAACGACAGTCTGTGACTTCTGATATTAGGTTATGAACAACACACAGCTTCTGTCCTGCTCTGATGGTTGGTTCTAAGGGAAGCTAGGTGTCATGCTGTGAGCCCACTCAACCTGACCTGTGGAGAAGCTCATATGGCAAGTAACCGAGGCATTCTACTGAGAACCATACAAGTGAGGCATCTTGGACATGAGTCCTCTAGTTTTAGTTAAGTCTCCTAGTGACTACAACCTCCTAAGACACCCCAAACCAGAATGACCCGTCTAAGCTGCTTTTGGATTCCTGACTCACAGAAACTGAGATTTAGGTTCCAAGTTGTTAAGACCTAATGTTATTTCTTATTCAGCAATAGATAACAAATACATACACAGATACTATATTTTCCCCGTATTTCTCCCTGGCCTATACACTAGCTCCTGATATTTGGAAGATATTTTTGCATAGTCAATGTTTATGTTCTGTTCTGGATTCATAATTCCCATAGTTGTTTATTCATAGTTCTAGATTCAAACGAATTCAAGATTTACCATACAGTACATTTTTTTCGTTTTTAACTGAAATATATCTTACCTAAAGGACACTGCTCTTAAATATATATATATTTCAATGGCTTTTGACATATGTGTGCACATGTGACCATTATTTTCATGCTTCCTAAAATAAAATAACTGTCCCTTTCCAGTTAAGTCCTAAATTCTATGTTTTCAATTTAATTTTTGGTTGGTAAGATTTCTCCATTAAGAAGTTTTTATCACTACAGGTTTATTGGTGTTGTACTCCCAGTCCTTGTATGCTTATGTTTGTCTTCTATGTTTATTTTTTGAGAACAACACTACAAGGGAAATAACTTGGAGGGGAAGAGTCTTTCCTTCAAACTCTGTTAAACTATAGTGATGTCAGTGGGAATGGCCAAGTAAGGACCTCTGAAAAGCAAGTCCTCTATAAAAGCAACAACAGCAAAAGAGGCTCTACTATAAAAATACTGACAAAATTGTCAATCAACTTTTCCAGAACTCTGGAACTTAACCAAAGGTTTGCAACAATCCAAGGAGTCCTTATTCAAGATAAAAAGCTAAATTTTAGTAAGGCCAGTTGTATGACTTTTTAACCAGACCTACACTTATTCCCATCATCACAGTAGACTTGAAAACCAATATTCTGGGATCCCTGGGTGGCGCAGCGGTTTGGCGCCTGCCTTTGGCCCAGGGCGCAATCCTGGAGACCCAGGATCGAGTCCCACATCAGGCTCCCAGTGCATGGAGCCTGCTTCTCCCTCTGCCTGTGTCTCTGCCTCTCTCTCTCTCTGTGTGACTATCATAAAATAAATTAAAATAAAAAATAAAAAAAAGAAAACCAATATTCTTGCAATCACAGTGAAAACCAGGAGTGGCCAAGTAGTCACTGGAGGTTTTCCCCAAAACACCATTCAAAGAGAACTATCATTATTTGACCTATTTGGCAATGCCCTGGAAACTCCCTTTTGTAAGGCTTGCCCTTATTTGACCTGATTCAGACCTCATTCATGTAAATAACCTTTTCTCAAGAAGGAAAGAATGAAAGGAGGTGGTTTGTTGAAAACAATCAGTGACAATCATTTAACACTGCATTAATATTAATTGAGGTAACAATGACATTTGAGGCAAACAAGGAACTGACCAAAATATTTAAAAAGCTGAGGAATGAGAGGTCTATGAGTAACTTTGACAAGCTCTAACATATTTTTAGGAAATCTAAAAGACCAGGCATGTGTATAGTGCTGTGTACATGACTAGGTCTACATGCATGATCACAGTAATGTGCATGCACAGGAAAGAGCTGTGAAAGCCCTAAGGTCTCACCTCTGGCTAAGTGAAGCATGATGTAAAGAGAAAGTGAAAGCAGAGGCAGAATTATGAAGTACCTACCTGAGTATTAAAGGCATGCCTCAAAGCACATTCAAAGCCCCTTCAAAAGCTGGCAAATTTATTGGCTCCTGGCATTTAAGGAAATCTCTGTCCAATAATTAGCTGATAACTAAGATAACAAGAAACTTCAATAGCCACACACCATAAAGAATACTGACTATAGGATTAGTTCAGGAAAGTCATTAAAAAAGAAAGAGCAACAATATCAAACAGCAACCACAACAAAGGGTGTGGCGAGGAATCTGATTTCCAGATTTCTGCATTATATTATTTAAAAAGTGCCCAGGTTTGAAAAACAAAACAAAATTTATAAACCATGCAAGGAAATAAGAAAGAATAACACAAACATAATAAAAGAAGCCGTCAATAAGCGTCTTTGAAGAAATCCAGATGTTGGACTTACTAGACAAAAATTTAAATCAGCTATTTTAAAAATATTCAAAGAAGTAAAGAAAACATGTCTAAAGAACTAAAGGAAAGTCTGAGAAAAATGTCTCATCAAACAGATTATCAATAAAGAGATATGAATTACAATAAAGAATCAAATAGAAATTCTGGAGTTGAAAAGTACAAAGAGTGAAATGAAAAATTCACTAAAAAGTTTCAACATCATAAGTGGACTAGCAGAAGAAATATCAGTAAATCTAAAGACAGGTGGACTGAGATGACCTATTATGAGAAACAGAAAAGTGAAGAAAGATTATAAAAAAATAATGGCCAAATAATTCCCAAACTGGTAAGAAAACATTAACCTAGAGGAAGCTCAGTAGTATTTAAGAAGGGTAAACTCAGAGATCCATACCTAGAAACATAAATTGTTGAAAATCAAAGACTAAGAGAAAAATTGAAAGCAGCAAGAGAAAAGTGACTCATTATGTATAAGGAATACTCAATAAAATTAATAGCTGATTTCTCGTTAGAAACTGTCAGAACTCAGAAAGCAATAAAATAATATATTCAAAGTCCTAGGGGAGAAAGAAAGAATGTCAAACAAAAACTCTATATCCAGCAAAACTATTCTTCCAAAATGAAACAGACATTGAGGCATTGCCAGATGAACAAAACTGGATAGAATCTGATGTCTGCAGACTTGTCCTACAAAAGAAAAACTAAGAATTCCTTCAGCTGATATGAAAGGACACTAAATAGTAATTCAAATACACATGAAGGATAAAGAGTGCCAGTAAAAGCAATGACATAATAAACATAAAAAACAATATAAATGTATTTTTTTGTTTATAACTCCTTTTACCCTATTTGATTTAAAACTGGATAATGTAATAATTATAAACCTAAGTTGATGGGCAAACAATGTATAACATGTAATTTGTACGACAATAATGGCACAAAGCAGGGGGAGAGAGAATGAAGCCATAAAGGAGTCAAGTTTTTTTATATTATTGAGTTACTATTAGTTTACACTAGCTTGTTATAAATTATATAATTATAAGTTAATGGTAATCCTCAGGGCAACCATTAAGATAATAACTTAAAAACACATAGTAAAAGAAATGGCAAGAGATTTAAACTGGTACACTAGAAAATATTTAACAAAAGAATGAAGTAATTAGCAATAAGGGAACAAAACAGACACAACACAAAAAGACAGATATAAATCCTACCTCATCATAATTATACTAAATTTAAATGGATTAAACACTCCAGTAAGAAAACAGGGACTGGCAGAATGGATAAAAAAACATGATCCAACTGTACGTGGTCTGTAAGAGATATATTTTAGATTCAAAGACACAAATAGGCTGAAAGTAGAAGTATGACAAAAGCTATACCATGTAAACATAGCCAATGAAAGTTTGGCTAAAATAGACTTAAAAACAAAATTTGTAAGGAGACAAGAGGGTTAGGTTAATTCATGAGGAAGATAAAACTAAATATATAAATATAAAAAAGAGCCCCAAAATATATGAGGCAAAAATTGACAAAATTGAAAGGAGAAATAGACAATTTTTTAAAAGATTCTATTTATTTATTCATGGGAGACACAGAGACATAGGCAAAGGGAGGAGAAGCAGGCTTCCATGCAGGAGCCCAATGTGGGACTTAATCTTGGATTTCCAGAGGCAAGGTAGATGCTCAACTGCTGAGCCACCCATGCGTTCCAAGAAATAGACATTAAACAACAACAGCTGGAGACTTCAATATTCCACTTTGAATAATAGATAAAACAACCAGACAGAAGGTGAAAAAGGAAACAGAAGATGTGAACATCATAAACCAACTAGACCTAACAGCTAAAAGACATTCTACTCAACAAGAGTAGAATACACATTCTTCTCAAGTGTACATGGAACATTTTACAGGATAGATGTTAGTCCACAAAACAAGTCTCAATAATTTTTAAGTCATATGAAGTATGCTCTACAAACACAGCAGAATGAATTATAAATCAGTAACAGGAAAAAACTGGAAAATTCACAAATATGTGGAAATTAACAGAGTCCTAACCAATGAGTCAGGGAAGAAATTATGAGGGATATTATAAAATACTTTGAGATTATTAAAATACATATACATACAACATTCCAAAACATATGAGATGAAGCTAAAGAAGTACTCAGAGAGAAATTTGTTGTAAATGTCTCTACTGAAAAAAGAAAAAATACCTCAAATTAATACTCGAGGCTTGCACCTTAAAAAAACTGGAAAAAGAGCAAACTAAATCCAATATAAGAAGATGAAGGAAATAAAATCACATAAAGGAAAAATAAATGAAGCAGAAAATAGAAATATAATAGAAAAAATCAACAAGATAATAAATTGATTCTTTGAAATAGGCCAACAAAATTTAGAAACTTTTAGATAGGTTGACAAGCAAAATGAGAGAAGACTCAAATGAGTGAAGACTCAGAACTAAAATCAGGAATGAAAGAGAGGGCATTCCTACTGACCTTACAGAAATAAAAACAGAATTCTACGAACAACTATATGCCAAATTATATATAACCTACATGAAAGGGACAGATTCTTAGAATAACCTACTGAATTTGATTAAAAAAAACAATATCTGAACAGATCTACAGCAAGTAAAGATACTGAATTAGTCAAAATCTCCCCACAAAGTCATATGACTACACTGGTAAATTCTACCAAGTATTTCAAAAAGAATTCACACACACACACACACACACACACACACACACGCATGCTAATCCTTCACAAACTCAAAGAAGGAGGAAACACTTCTCAATTCATTCTGTAAGGATAAAACCAGACTAAGATACTGCAAGAAAACTATAGATCAATATCCCTTATGAGTACAAATGTAAATATTATCAACAAAATAACTAGCAAACTGGTTCCAACAACATATAAAAAAGATTATACACCATGACCAAATGGGATTTACCTCAGGAAAGCTAGGTTTACTGAATACATAAAAATCAAGCAGTATAAAACACCATATTAGTAAATGACAAAATCCATGGGATAATTTTAAGACACAGGAAAAGAATTTGACAAAACCCAACATCCTTTTGTGATATAGAACACTGAACAAACTAGGAATAGAAGTAAACTTTCTTACCTTGATAGAGGACATCTATGAAAAATCCACAGTTGACATCATACTTAGTGGTTAAAGACTGAAAGCTCTGCCACTAAGATCAGGAACAACACAGGGATGTTTGCTCTTACTATTTATATTCAATATAGCACTGGAGGTTCCAGCCAGAAGAACGATAAGACAAGATAAAGAAATTAAAAAGCATTCAGATTGGGGAAGGAGAAGTAAAACAACCTGTTGGCAGATGACATGATCTTGGATATTAAAAAATCTGAAGGAAACTATGTGAATGCACACAAACACAAAACTATTAGAACTAATAAATGTGTTCACCAAGATTACAGAATACAAAATAAACATACAAAATTAAATTTTATTTCTATCCACTAGCAATGAATAAAAAATTCAAAAAGTAATTCCACTTACAATTGCATCAAAAAGAATGAAATATTTAAGAATAAATCTAACAAAAACAATGCAAAACCTGTAAAACAAAAACTACAAAAAACTGTTGAAAAAATTTAAGAATATCTAAATAAATGGAAAGACATTTCATATTCATGGATTGAAGGACTTAATATCATTAAAATGATAATACTCCCCAAACTGATCTACAGATTCAATGTAGTTCATATTCAAATTGCAGCTAGCTTTTTTTTTTTTTTTGCAGAAATTAATATAGTGATCTTAAATTTCCTATGGAAATGTAAGGGACCCAGGATAGCCAAAACAATCTTAGGAAAAAGAAGGACAAAGTTGGAGGATTCATACTTCCCAGTTTCAAAACTTACTATCAAATTATATAATCAACACCATGTGATACTGTCATTAAGACAGACATACAGATCAGTAGAACAGAACTAAGAGTCGAGAAATAAACCCATACATTCATTTATGGCCAACTAATATTTGACAAAGTTGACAAGAAAATTTAATAGGAGAAGAACAGTCTTTTCAACAAACAGTACTGGAACAACTAGATATTCAAGCGCAGAAAAAACGGATGTTGGATTCCCACCTTACATCATACACAAAAATTAACTCAAAATTGATCAGAGACCTAAATGTAAGAAATTATAACGCTCTCAAAAGAAAACATAGACATAACTCTATGTAACTTTGAGCTGGGCACTGGTTTCTTAGCCAAAAGCAACAATAAAAAAATGGATATTATCAAAATTAAAATCTTGTGTGCATCAAAAGGCACTAATAAGAATGTGAAACCTGTATCTGACAAGGCACTTTTACCTAGAATACATAAAGAAGTCTTACACAATTCAACATTAAAAAATAAAAACTCAATTAAAAAATGAAAGATTTGACTAGACATTCCTCGAAAAAAATATACAAATGGCCAAAAAGCACATGCAAAGATGGTCAACATCATTGGTCATTAAAGAAATTCAAATTAAAACTACAAGATACCACTTGACGACCACTAGGATGGTTATAATTAAACAGATGAATAATCACAAGCATTGGTGATAATTTGAAGGAACAGGATCCCTCATATATTTGTGGGTTTGTCAAATGGAAAACAGTTTGGCAGTTCTTCAAAATGTTAAACACAGAATTATCACAGAACTCACAATTTCAGTCCTAGGTATATTCTAAGAGAATTTGTCCACGCAAAAACTTGTACATGAATGTTCACAGCAGCATTATGCATAATAGTCAAAAAAGGGGAAATTCTCCAAACATCCATCAACTGATTAACAGATAAAGTACAGTATATCTAGATATTGGAAAATCATTCATTATTTAAAAGAAATGAAGTACTGACATCATAACAGGTAATCTTTTCACAACCTTGGAAACATTATGCTAAGTAAATGAAAGGTAGACACAAAAGTTCATAGAGTGTATGAGCCTATTTTATGAAATGACTAGAAATTTGTCTCTAGATAAATCTATAGAGACAGAAAGTCAGTCAGGGCCTGCCAGGACCTGAGGGAATAAAAAACTGGGGAATGACTTACGGGTATGTAGTTTCTCCATGTTAAATTTTATTTATACAGGAATATTCCCATTATTCTTGTTGCTTAATCCCTTTCAAACTTTTTCTAAGATTTATTTATTTGAGAGACAGAGAGTGCAAGTGGGGTGAGAAGCAGAGGGAGAGGAAAAGAGAATCTCAAGCAGACTCTGTGCTGAGTTTGACCTAGGGCTGGATCTCAGGACCCTAGCCAAAACCAAGAGTCAGACACTCAACCGACTGAGACACCCAGGCACCCCTAGAGGTGTTATTCTTAAACCAAAAATAGTGTATGAACTATTCATAACTAAGATACTTTCAGACAAACTTATTTCTTTCTCCAGAATGGAGGAAGCATGTCTCAGTGCCCACCATTTTCTCATTTGACTCAGAATTCTTATTTAATTTAGTCTGTGTTTTAAGGTTCTAGTTACT
Organism: Canis aureus; assembly: GCF_053574225.1. NCBI lineage: Eukaryota > Metazoa > Chordata > Mammalia > Carnivora > Canidae > Canis > Canis aureus. Next base: position 29,605,142 of record NC_135634.1, read on the forward strand.
GCTTCATCAAAACAGTTTTTCTTATATTTCTCTTATTTCTGCTTGGCTATGATAACCAGAAGTAAAGAAAAATTTTATTTTGCTATTTTAAACCAGCAGTATCCCTCAATCTTCTAAGGTCTGCTGATCTAACGGGCAAACCAAACAAAAATGCTGTTAATTTGCAGTTGATTATTCTTATTTAATTTTCCAAGAGGCTGCAAATCTTTTTGTATATTTACTGGTCATTTATATTAAATCTTCTGTATATTATATACTGATAGCCTTTGTAAATTGTTCTATTGATTATTTATTGTTTTCATAATAACATGTAATTATTCTTTTGATATATCATTGACACTAATCCTTTGCTATTTTTTTTTTAAATTTTTTTTAAATTTTTATTTATTTATGATAGTCACAGAGAGAGAGAGAGAGAGGCAGAGACATAGGCAGAGGGAGAAGCAGGCTCCATGCACCGGGAGCCTGATGTGGGATTCGATCCCGGGTCTCCAGGATCGCGCCCTGGGCCAAAGGCAGGCGCCAAACCGCTGCGCCACCCAGGGATCCCTAATCCTTTGCTATTATTGCAAATATCTTTCTGTGTGAATTTTGTTAGTGTCTTTTACTGGACATATCTTAAAAATTTTACACAGTTAATTCCACCTAATTTTATCTTTTGGATTTTATGTATTACATAGGAAAAGCTTCCTACTGCAAAATAACAAAAATATTCACTATTTTCTTGTTAACAGTAATATAACAGTAACTTTTATCCAACATTAAAAAGTAAAGGGGGGGGGCCTGGATCGCTCAGTCAGTTGCACATCAATGCTTGATTTTGGCTCAGTTCATGATCTCAGATCAAGCCCTGTGTCCAGCCCCACTAAGTGGGGAATCTGCTTGAGATTCTCTCTCCCTCTCCCTCTGCATACCCTCCACTTGCACTCTTTCTCTCTCTAAAATAAATCTTTTTTTAAAGTATATATAACTAGCTCTTTATTTTTTTTATTTTTTTTTAAGATTTTATTTATTTATTCATAGAGACACAGAGAGAGAGGGGGACAGAGGCACAGGCAGAAACAGGCTCCATGCAGGGAGCCCGATATGGGACTCGATCCACGGTCCCCAGGATCACACCCCAGGCTGCAGGCGGCGCTAAACCGCTGTGCCACAGGGGCTGCCCAGCTCTTTATTCCATATGGAAATTAATGTTTGTTTCTGGTGTGATGTTGACACCTATTTTGATTTTTTCGTTTGCAAATAAACAACCAATGGAAAACACCATTTCCTTAGAGATTTTAAACACTTCCTTTATTTAAAGCTAAATTTCCCGATATACAAGGATGTATTAATGAATTCTGTTCTGTACAATATGATCTTATTTACTTACTCTAACCATTTAATATCTAGTAGGGCAAATTTGTTCTCTTTCCTCTGTTCTTAGTTTTTAGTTTATGCTTATGTACTTTCTCTTAGAGCTGAATTTTACTTTATTTTTAAAAATATTTTATTATTTATTTGAGGGAGAGAGAGAGAGAAAGAGAGCAGGGAGAGAGGCATAGGGAGAGGGAGAGCGAGAACCTCCAGCAGATTCCCTGCTGACCACAGAGCCTGATGTGGGGCTCAAACTCACAACCCTGGGATCATGACCTGAGCTGAAACCAAGAGTTGGGCACTTAACTGAGTCACCCAGGCAACTCTCTTAGAACTGAATTTCAAAGTTCTATTAAAAACAACAAAATTTGGGCAGCCCAGTTGGCTCAGCGGTTTAGTGCCGCCTTCAGCCCAGGGCCTGATCCTGGAGACCTGGGATCGAGTCCCACATCGAGCTCCCTGCACGGAGCGTGCTTCTCCTTCTGCCTGTGTCTCTGCCTCTCTCTCTCTCCCTCTATCTCTCATGAATAAATAAATAAAATCTTAAAAAAAAAAATTTCCATGGTGACTCTGATTGGAATCAAAGAGCACACAAAACAAATTGGTAATACTTGAGTTGAATCTAGCCAGTGCACATTATTACTGATAAGCCTATGACATGGTATATGTTTTAAAAATTGGTACTTAAAAATAAAATCAGTCACCTCTCTTCTATACTTTACAACACATTCCCTTCCCCATTCTACTTGAAACATACAGATTTGCCTTATTCTTTTATAAACAGTACTCCATAATATGATATATTAAAACTTACCTAACTAGTCTTCTACTGATAGAGACTTAGGTTATTTATAATCTTTTGCTAAAATATAATATGCTGTAATAAATATTCCTGCACATTTATCATTCTAGACATAAGCAACTATTTCATTGGATAAATTCCTATAAGATAAATTACACGGTCAAAGGGAGTGTACATAAACATTTTTTTAAGTATGTTGCACATACAAAAGAATATGTGTATTTAAAAGAATATGGGGGTGCCTGGGTAGCTCAGATGGTTAAGCATCTGCCTTCAACTCAGGTCATGATCTCCAGGTCCTGAGATCAAACCCCACATTGGACTCCCTGCTCAGCAGGGAGTCTGCTTCTCCCTCTCCCTATGCCTCTCACCTTGCTTATGCTCTTTCTCCCTCTCTCTCAAATGAATAAATAAAAAATATTTAAAAGAATATGATTATTATTATCAAGCTGAATCTTATCAAAATCTTTATCTAAATTTTATTTAATTTATTGAACAAGTATGTAGTTAGTGCCTGTGTGTGGGATACAAGCAAAAGCAAATAGTTTAAAGTAGTTACTGATTTGCTAAATGTTAGCAGTTGATTGAAAATTATAGTATTGTAGAAGATGGGATACTATGCATTTTTTGACAGTCATAAAATGTGTAAAATCATATTTTACATCTTAAATATATACAATTTATCAAAAAATTTTAAACTAAAAACAAAACAGAAAAAGACAGCCCCTAAAAAATTGGCAACAGATTTAAACAGGCAATTCACAGAAAGTATAAATGGTCAATGAATATGAAGTGATGTTTAACCTAAATAATCAGAAAAATGCATTTATAACTACAGTGATGAAATATGCTAAGAGAGTAAATCTTAACAAGTCTTCAGCACAAGCAAAAATTATTTTGTAGCTATGTAGTGACAGATGTTAACTAGACTTACTGTGGTGATCATTTCACAATATATACAGATTTTGAATCTTGAATCATTATGTTGTACACATGAAACTAATGTGTTTTTTTTAAGATTTTATTTATTTGAGAGAGAGGAAAAAAGAAAACATGAGCAGGGGGAGGGGCAGAGGGAGAAGCAGGCTCCCCACTGAGCAGGGAGCCAGACATGGGGTCCAATCCCAGGACCCTGGGATCAAATGACTTCAGCTGAGGCATACATGTGACCACTCAGGAGCCCTGAAACTAATTTTGTTGATCAATAAAAAGTAAAAAAAAAAAAAAAAACTGCAGTGAAATACTATTTCACTCTTATTATGTTAGCAAACATGACAATATCTAACAATGTACTAGTTACTGGCAAAGATAGACAGCAATGGTTAAAGTTCCAACTGATTGGGAGATCAAGCCAAGCAGGATGTTCATCAGTATTTACACCACACTCTATCAGATCTATGACAACAATGATCATAAGGTGATCGTTATTTTATGTACTAGTAAAAGAATAACATCACTAAAAAAACAAACAAAAAAACCCAAATCCAGTGATTATACTCTTTGTGTACTGATACGGAATAATTTCCAAGTTAGAAAAGCTCAGTATAGAATAGTGTAAACAGCATACAACCTATTTGGCCAAAAAGGAGAAAGGACTCTGGATATAACTTATTTGCTTTTTAATTTTTTTTTAGATTTATTTGAGAGAGTGTGAGCATGAGTGGGAAGGGCAGAAGGAGAAAGAAAGAATCTCAAGGAGACTCCACATTGAGCGTGGAGCTGAATGTGGGGCTTGACCCCATGATTCTGAGATAACTACCTGAACCAAAACCAAGAGGAGGATGCTCAACCAACTGTGCCACCCAGGCACCCCTATACTTATTTGCTTTTTTTTTAAATTTAAAGATTGTATTTATTTGAGAGAGAGAAACAGATAGCAACAGAGATAGTAAGAGAGAGCATGAGCAGAGAGGAGGGAAAAGCAGGGAGCCTGATGTGGGGCTCAATTCCAGGACCCTGGGATCATGACCTGAGCCACAGGCACATACTAATTGACAGCCACCCAGGTGCCCTACTTATTTGCTTTTAAATGCATGAAGTATCTCTCCAGAAACTGGTAACATTTCTGTCTTCTGGGAAGGGAATTATGGCTGAGGGATAGAGATAGAAGACAGATTTAGCACTATATATCCTTATGTACATCTGAAGTTTAAACCACATAAATATATATATATATATATATATATATATATATATATATACACATGCATATAGTAATATAAAAGTAAATTTATATTTTTTAATTTAATTTTTCACTTTTAGTTTATTAGGCTTTTATTTCAGTAATAAAAATACACAGAAAAATTTAAAAATCCACTTTAGGGACCTCTGTTAAAAAGATACTTTTGAATGATTTTTCATTTCTCCTTCTTTTATTTTTTTTTCCTTCTACCTTTTAAAATAGATTTAATGAAATATCTTTAACACATAACACAATTCACCCATTTAAAATGTACAATTCAATGATTTTTAGTATATCTAAAGTGTTGTTGTACAACCACCACCCCAGATGATTTCCCCTCCTTTTGAATAATAAAATGAGGATACTAGACAGAACCCTGGCAAGGTCAGCAAGTAGAAAAATTATGCAGAAAATCTTGTTACAAGGGGAACTGGATTTTTCCCCTCCTAATTTCTAACTCTCCTCAGGTACTAGCTGTAATTATATAAATAGTATTTTTAAGGCAATTTTATATATGTCAAACTGTGGAATAGTAATGATGAAGAGTTTTTCCCATACTAGTATCAAAATGAGATTTACACAGTATTTTTTTTTCAGATGGAAAAGGAAGTATTTTAATAGTTTTTTTTTCCCAATGATTGTGGATATTCTCTGATACTACACGAAAACTTGACAAGTAATACATTCTTAAAGGTTAGCTGTGATGTTAAATCTGCCATCAATTCACTAACAAGCTTTTTCACACTCTTACATTAAAATCCACTAATCTACTATGAATTTTTTATTATGTTAGTTTTAGGTATACAATATAATGACTTGATTATTTCTTGTGAAATGATTATCATAATAAATTTGGTTAAAATCCATCATGACACATAGTTAAAATTTTGATGTGTGTAGGATAAGAACTTTTAAGATTTACTCTTTTAGCACCTTTCCAATATACAATAGAGCACTGTTAACTATAGTGCCCATGCTGTAAATTATATCCCCAGGATATTTATAAGTGGAAGTTTGTACTTTTTGACCGCTTTCACCCACTTTGCTCACCCCCTCCTTCCCACCTTTGGTAAACATCAATCTGTTCTCTTTATCTGTAAATTTGGGGTTAAGATTCTACATATAAATGACATCTCATGATCTTTCTCTGACTTATTTCATTTAGCATAATACCCTCAAGGTCCATCCATTTGTTGTCACAAATGGCAGGATTTCCTCAATTTTTTTGGCTGAATAATGTTCCAGTGTGTAGGTTATTTTCATCCCTTAACTTATAAATATGCTACAATGAACAATGGAGTGCATATATTTTTTAAAAAGTTCATTATTAAGTAGCCAAAGGCTGGAAACATTATGTACTATCTAACAATATCTATCTAACAAACTTATTTAGTCTCAGGAAGCTTGGCTTCAGAAAAGTCAGGAGAGGGATTAAGGAATATAACAAAGACAGTAACTTAAAAAAAAAAAAAACTTCTATGGCATTTACCATGTGCCAGAAACTATATGGACCAACTCATTTAATCTCAAAAATCCTGTTAGGTATGTATTATTATCATTCTCATTTTCCAAAAGAGGAAAATGATGATTATTAAGATGCTCAGTAACCTACACAAAGATATATAACTAGTAAGTGACAGAAATCATATTCTGAATCTTCAAAATCATGTTCTAGACCAATGCACTTTACTGCATTTATATGCTGAAATGCTATGTAATAAACCTGGCTTTGAAGCAAGACAAACAGTAATTATTTGTGTGACAATGGGCAAATAATTGACTCTCCTTTAACCTCAGTTTTCTTGCCTGTAACTGAAGAAGTTAACACCTGCCTCTCAAATACATAAAACAGTTAGCACAGCATCTAGCACTTGGTAAGTGTTAAAATAAATTACAGCTAAAAATAAAAACCCTCCAAAAAGGGAGGTTTAGCTAACAAGGTGCACAGCAGTAAAATGCAGAGCCACTGGTCATCCATAACACTTAAGGGCTCTATATGCTCTCCTGGTAGTTACCTAGCACACAATGATAAAGCTGAGCTAAAGACAAATAAAAGCATGGGCAACAATTGTTCAAGAGGTATTGTTCTTACTAAATATTATTATGCGTGATAATTATCTTAACACATAGCACTCAAACATTTCAAAGCCATTCTTTACGGTACTAGAAAAATCAAGACAAACTGGTAATTATATCTTCCCAAAAAATATTTAGCAATGAAAGGGCTTGGGTGCAATGGTCAATCTTTATATTTTACAACAAAGGAGAAAAAAAGCACTTTTATGAAAACAGCATATTTTAGTCTTTAAAATGTCTCAAAACATTAAAGATCACATTAAGATGTTTCTAAAAATTCTTTCCTATGTTTCTCATTAAGAACAATGACAGGACACCTGAGTGGCTCCCGGTTGAAGGTCTGCCTTTGGCTCAGGCGTGATCCTGGGTCTGGGGATTGAGTCCCACATCAGCCTTCCCATGGGGAGCCTGCTTCTCCCTCTGCCTGTGTCTCTGCCTCTCTCTCTCTCAATCTCTCTCTCTATGTGACTATCATAAATAAAAAAATAAATAAATAAAAAAAAAAAAAAAAAAAATCAATGTGTTCAAAACCAAGAAATTGTCCACAGATCTGCTGGGGAATAGATTTAGAGATAGGTCACTCAATATTTTTAAAGCTACTACAAGAAGTAAAATCTCATAGCTTAAGTGAGTGAAAACTATGTTCTACTCAAGCATAGGGGAAGGGTTATTGTTCTATCTAAAGCAAATTCACGGGATCCCTGGGTTGGCTTGGCAGTTTGGCACCTGCCTTCGGCTCGGGGCATGGTCCTAGGGTCCCAGGATCAGGTCCCACGACCAGCTCCTTGCATGGAAACTACTTCTCCCTCGCCCATGTCTCTGCCTCTCTCTCTCTCACTGTGTCTCTCCTGAATGAATAAATAAAATCTTTTTTAAAAAAAAAAAAAAGCAAATTCAATTTGGTTTGTGGTTTGTCATCTTGCTATTTTAGGCAACTGGGTAGGGGAAAAGTATTTCTGCCAAGGATAAAATCATGTAGAAAAAGTGCTGGCAACCTTTGAGGTATTAAGGACCTGATAATCTCCACTAGTCTATATTCTATCTGAAGCCTCCAGTACAAGGTACAAGCACTAAAAGGTAAGATCCTTTAGTTAAGTAACAGCTTAACTATTAAGTCACTATTTAATCACTTAAAAAAAAAGGCAGTTTCAAAGATATTTAAGGAAGAAATAACACCAATTCTGTATCAATTCTAAAAACGCAAGGAAAAGAAACACTTCCCAACTCATCTTATGAGCCCACATTATCATAGTAACAAAACTAGACAAGGACATTATAGGAAATGGAAAAAGCAAAACAAACCCTGAACAATAACTCTAATGAACATAGGTACTAAATTCTACAATACTAGAATATCAGCAAATTGAATTGAAACATATACAAAGGACAAAACATCATGAGTCAATGGAACTCTTTCCTGAATGCAAGGTTGGTTTAACAGTTGAAAATCAATCAATGTAATTTATCATATTAACAAGACTAAAAAAAAGAAAAATCAGGTGGTAATCTCAATAGATGCAGAAAAAACATTTGATAAAGTACAACATCCATTCATGATAAAAATTCTCAGAAACCAGAAAGAGAAGAAACTTCTCTTTAATAGTTGAAAATCAACCAATGTAATTTACCATATTAACAAGACTAAAAAAGAAAAATCAGGTGGTAAACTCAATAGATGCAGAAAAAACATTTGATAATGTACAGCATCCCTTCATGATAAAAATTCTCAGAAACCAGAAAGAAACTTCCCTTGAAGGGCATCTTTTTTTTAAATTTTTTTTTTTTAAGATTTTATTTATTTACTCATGAGAGACACAGAGAGAGAGAGAGGCAGAGACACAGGCAGAGGGAGAAACAGGCTCCCCACAAGGAGCCTGATGTGGGACTCGATCCCAGGTCTCCAGGATCACGGCCTGGACTGAAGGCGGCGCTAAACCGCTAGCTACCTGGGCTGCCCCCTTGAAGGGCATCTTGATAAAGGATAGCTATGAAAAACCTACAGCTAAGATCACACTTAATGGTGAAAAAGTGAATGCCTACTCCCTAGGTTTGGAGAAAAGGTAAAGATGTCTGTCCTCATTACTATATTCAACACTGGTGGTCCTTATCAGCAGATTAAGGCAAGAAAAAGAAAGAAATTGAAAGGAAGAAGTAGAATTATCTCTATTCATAGATAACATGACTCCCCACATAGAAAATGCTAAGAAGGGACACCTGGGTGGCTCAGTGGTTGAGTACCTCCCTTCAGCTCAGGGCATGATCCTAGGGTCCTGGGATCAAGTCCTGCATTGGGCTCCCAGCAGAAAGCCTCCTTCTCCCTCTCCTCTGCCTATGTCTCTGCCTCTCTCTGTGTCTCTCATAAGTAAGTAAATAAGTAAATAAAATCTTTAAGGAAAAAAAAAAAGAAAATCCTAAGAATTTTCTTAAAAGCTACTAGAATTAATGGATTTAGCAAAATAGAATATCAATATACCCAAAACAATTATTCTATGATACAAGAAACTAAATATTGACACTAAAGATAGTACCAATATGACAATATTAAAAATATAAAATATTCAGAGATAATTTAAGAAAATATGTGCAAGACTTATTGTGCAAGACTTATGTGCAAGACTTGTCTCTGTGCAAGACACAGAAAACTAACATGGTTGAGAGAGAAATACAGAAGACCGTAACAAATGGAGGTATACCATGTTCTTGGATGAAAATACTCAGTATCATTAAGATGTCAATTCCTAATACTAGACTAACCCATATATTCAAAACAATCCCAATCCCAACCTCACTACAAATATTTTTTTCATAGAAACTGACAAGGCAATTTAAAAATGTATATGGAAATACATGCAAAAGACCTAGAATAATAGTGATGTTGAGAAAGAAACTTCAAGACTACAAAAATTTGCAGTTTTGTATTATATGGATAGAGACCAACAGAACATAATAGAATAGACAGTCCAGAAAAAGACCCACACATATATATTCAGTTAATTTTTGACAAAGGTGCCAATGTAATTGAATAGGGCAAGACTGGTCTCTTGACCACTGCTGACTGTTTTCAACAAATGGTGCTCCAACAATTGGATATCCATAGGAAAAAAAAAAAAGTAGGTAGATCTTAACCTTTATCTTTTGCGTACACAAAAAATTACCTTGAAATGGTTCACTGACCTAAATGTACAAGCCCATACTAAGGCTTCCAGAAGAAAACATAAGAAATTCTTTGAGACTTAATTTAGGCATATTTTCTTAGGACACAAAAAGCATGAACCATAAAAGAAAAAAAAAAAGAAACATAACTTTATCAAAATTAGAAACATTTGCTCTTTGAAAGAAAATGAATGCAAACTTCAGACTAGGATAACTATTAAATCCATACAGTCAAGGACTTGTACCCAGAATATACATAGAACTCTTGTAATCAATAGTAAGGGAAACAACCTGATTAAAAAACAATGGATAAAAGATTTGACAGACATTTCACCTAAGAAGATACATGAATAGCAAATGAGCATCTGAAAAGATCCTCCACATAATTAATCATTAGAAAAATGCAAAATAAAACTAGAGTGAGATGCTATTACCTATGCACTAGAAATACAAATACCAAATACCGAGTGCTGAAGAGAATACAAAGTAACTGGAAATCTCACATACTGCTAGTGGAAGTACAAAATAGTATATAGCCATTTTGGAAAACAGTTTGACAGTTTCTTAGAGTTAAATACATACTTACCAATAATTGCACAATCCCACTCCTACATATGAGAAAACATATGTCCATGTAACATTTGTAGACAAATGGTCACAGCAGCTTAATTCATAATAGCCAAAATCTGAAAACTGCTCAAATGGCCATCAGCTGATTAATGGATAAATGAATTTTGTTATATCCATTCAATTAACTAGTATTCAGCATTTAAAACTTATGACCTACAGATACATGTAACAACACTAATGAATCTCAAAAGTATCATAAGTGAAAGAAGTGAGGGACTCCTGGGTCCTCAGTGGTTAAGCACCCATCTTCAGCTCAGGGAGTGATCCCGGGGTCCTGGGATCCAGTCCTAAATCGGGCTCCCCAAAGAGAGCCTAGCCTGCTTCTCCCTCTGTCTGTGTCTCTGCCTCACTCTGTCTCTCATGAATAAATACATAAAATCTTTAAAAACAAACCAAAAAAACAAAAAGAAATGAGACATACAAAAAAGGTATGTATTGTATGATTCCAGTTACATAACTTTCTAGAAAATGCAAAAATATACTGACAACGCAGATCTGTGGTCAGTAGGGACTTGCAGTGAGGTGAGGCAGGAAGGAAAACTTGATGAAATACTGAAAATGTTCTACCTTTTGACTTTGGTTATACCACTGTATAAATCTGGCACAATTAAGAGAACTCTACTCTTAGACAAATTTTATCTTAAATAAAAGTAAATAAAATTCAGAAAAAAATCACATTTCCCCTGGTTTATTTTATAGGATCAAATGATATAGTCAAATTTAGCTGAAGTTGACACATGGTGAGATTAAAAGTTTTCTTAAATAGGTCATAAGAATCTGAATGATTGTTTCACAATTTTACACACCTCTCAGATATCACCATCCTCAAATTTGGTTACTTTGGTTAGTTCAAGCTCCAGTTCCTTATTTGACTAAAGCTAGTAAGTACACACTACTAAATCTAGTATGTCTTTGTGACAGAACAAATTATTTGTAGAAACTGAGGTCAAATCCTTCGATTAAGATCTAACACTGAGTAAACTTCAAGAGTTAACAGGTAATTCCTTAATGAGACCATATCTATAGTTTACAAAAAGTGGTATTTATCCCTTCTTAGCTTTCTTCTGCAGGAAGTTACTTATTAATATTGCCTGATGACTCACATGGACTATAGCTGAACTTTAGAGTTTGCTATTTTATCAGACACAGAAACCTTCTGACTTATTTACTAGGGTATTCTTTCTGTCATTCATCCCTGTGGCTTTTTTTTTTAATATAAGGAAAATTAACTTATATTAAGTTAGAAATAGTTCCTAAAACTGCTGAAGGACTATTATACCTCAAGTAAAGACTTTTCTTGGGGCACCTGGGGCTCAGTGGTTGAGCGTCTGCCTTCAGTTGAGGGCACGATCCGGGGTCCTGGGATCGAGTCCCCTGTCGGGCTCCCTGCATGGAGTCTGCTTCTCCCTCTGCCTTGTGTCTCTACCTCTCTCTGTGTGTCTAATGGATGAATGAGTAAAATCTTAAAAAAAAAAAAAACAAAAAAAAAAAAGACTTTTCTTCATAATCTTAAGAAACAAGAATTAGGGAGAAGCAAAAATGAAAATTACTAATGGGAAAAAACCACATTTGCGTGTAACCTTTGTAAAGTCACTTTTATCAAAGCTTATGGTGGAATAAAAATTTTTTAAATATAGTTTCAACTTTAAATACAGGTGGAGGAAAAGTCTTGTTCTTATTTCCAAACCAATCTTCATAACTTTGACACTAAAAATCCTATACACTGTATTTGTGATGATGAAAACCCTGGAAGGACAATGAGTTTCAAAAATTATAGCAAACTGATTTTCTAACAACGGAAGTATCCTCTGAAATTATTTTCACTCCAATTTTTCACTTAGCTATCACCAAAGTGAGAAAAGGTACGGGTATTCAGACATAGAGGCTGGATATTTTTCTCTGGGAAAAGAAAAAAAATAACCTTATGTGCTGTGTTTACAAGAAAATAGTTTGCTGGCAAACTGCAGGAGATAGAAGAAAATAAGATAAAAAAGCAAGAATTTTTGAACTATAGGAAACACCTATTCTTATTCTCTAGAGGCAGCAAAACAAGAGAAAATCCTAAACGCACTCTGCAAAAATATTTGTATTATTGATAACTGAAGTCCATTCAAAGATCTGAAAAGAAGTTTTCTCCTAACAAACAAAAACTCCAAATTTTTTCAACCTGGAGACAGAAGTTAAATCTCAAACATAGAAATTTACCTTTTGTAGACAGATTAATTGCTTTCAAATTGGAGATCTGCCTAAAACTAGCAAAATTCATTATGTAAGAATTGATAAAATCTTGTTAAGTGAGCCTAATAACTAATTATATTTGGTTGTATGACAACATGACAATTCTACAGTCTGTGATATATGTGCTACCAAAATTATCGTAACTTTATTCGTAACTGCCAATATTTGGGAGGCAACCAAGATGTCCTTCAGCAGTGAATGAGAGAATAGACTATGTTATGTCCATATAACAGAATATTATTTGGCAACAAAAAGAAATGAGCTATCAAGTCATGAAAAGACATTTAAGAATCTTAAAACCATATTACTAAAAAAAAAAAAAAAAAAGAATCTTAAAACCATATTACTAAGAGGAAGATGCCAATGTAAAAAACTATATATTCTAGGATAACATTCTTGAAAAGGCAAAACTATGGAGACAGTAAAAAGGCAGTGGTTGCCAAGGGTTAGCAGGGGGAAGGAAAATATGAATAGGCGGAACACAGAGGATTTTTAGAAAGTGAAACTGTAGCGTCATATTATGATACTATAATGGTGGATGCTTGTTATTATACATTTTTTAAAACCCCACAGAATGTACAAAATTATTTACACGTAATGTAAACCATGCACTTTTTGGTGACAATAATGATGTCAATGTAGGTTTACACATGATAACAAATGTAGCACTCTGGTGCCAGATGCTGCTGGTAGGGAGGCTGTGCATGTGTAGAAGGTAGGGAGTAAACAGGAACTCTATACTTTCCACTCACTTTTGCTGTGAACTTAAAACTGCCTAAAAAAAATGAAGCCTATTTTTAAAAAAGGTATACTGACACTTTAGTTGGTTTTTAAAATCTGGCCTGAAGTTCTCTGCTTAGGAAGAGGATCAATACATACCTTATTTTGTAGGGAAATTATTATAATTAAATTGAATATGCAGCGTTTTCAAACTTCATTTTAAAGATAAATTTAAAAAAGGGAAGTGATCTAAGTACAGTTGTAACATTTCTAAAACTGGTTCAGAACTTCTCTTTACACTTACTCTTACATTTTGGGAACGAAACAGTAAGATGCACATTGGTTAAATGAACTTTGTTTAAAAAAAGAATAGAATTTGGGGCGCCTGGGTGGCTCAGTTGGTTGAGCCTCCCACTCTCGATTTTGGCTCAGGTCCTGATCTCATGGGTCATGAGATTCAGTACTGCCCTGGGTTCCGCATTCTATGGGAATCTGCTTGGATATTCTCTCCCTGTTCATGTGCTCTCTCTTTCAAACAAATAAATGCATCTTTTTTTTTTTTTTTTTAAGATTTTCATTTATTTATTCATGAGAGAGAGAGAGAGAGAGAGAGAGAGAGGAACAGACATAGGCAGAGGGAGAAGCAGGCTCCATGCAGGGAGCCTGACGTGGGACTCGATCCCCGGTCTCCAGGATCATACCGTGGGCTGAAGGTGGTGCTAAATTGCTGAGCCACCTGGGCTGCCCTCAAACAAATAAATGCATCTTTAAAAAAACAAACAAACAAACAAAATGAATAGAATTTGGTAACTCAAGAAGATTCTTGGAAATATTTGGTCAAAGCCCCTCATCTTATAAATAAGGAAAATGAAGCTCAGAAAAGCTACATGATTCTCTCCAGGACCCCAAGGCTACAGACAGAAGGACTAGAACTTTGGTATTCTAAAGTTTCATGGCTGCTTTTTCATTATACTACTATCATTCAAGAAAACAAAATTGTGTTAGATTTCTTAAAGTTCAGAGATATAAAATTTTTTCTTCTTCCATTTTAAGAGGATATAAATCCAATTAGTGTGTTTCTTTGGCTGATAAACACTCACTCAAGCTCTGCCCACTTACTCATTTATTTTGCCTGCTTGATTTTTCCCAGAGGTCATTTAAAAAGAAAATCATGTTTTAGTAATTCTAAAAGCCAAAGAAAATGTTTTACTTTTTTTTTTTTTTTTTTTTTTACATTTCTTTGAAAGTGAATATAAAACCCATGTGTGGGTCTTTCTTTTTTTTTTTTAAGATTTTATTTATTCATTCATGACAGAGATGCAGAGATACAGGCGGAGGGAGAAGCAGGCTCCATGCAAAGAGCCGGATGTGGGACTTGATCCCGGAACTCTGGGATCATGCCCTGAGCCAAAGGCAGATGCTCAACTGCTGAGCCACCCAGATGTCCCATGTGTGGGTTATTTCTAAAGCAAGGGCTATACTCCCCATCCCACCACTGTCAGTCAGAATTTAGAATCCTGCCCGACCTCTAACAGAGGTAAAAATCCACCCTTGGTGGGAGCAGCTGTGACTCTGTGAAAGAAGCTACAAATAACATGCTGGGAAATTCAGCAGGCACTGTTATTATATCCTGTTTATTCTGTCATTTTTCCTATCAGTAGGATATTATTTATACAGACCACACCCATGAACTTCTTGTTTATCTTATTATAGAAATCCTCCAAATCTATAAAAAGAAGCCTCTGTATTTGTTTCTGGAACAAGCACATGTGTTATAATTTTGCACCTCACTACACTTTTTTTTTTATTTAGCATTTCCTTTTGTTATGCCTGTTCTCATTTTTATCTCAAGGTTGATTTATTTCATTAATTCACATATTAGAGCTGAAGTTAGCTTTTAAAAGACTCCATAATAGGACAGAGATTCTGGAGTGCCACATCTTAAACTTTATTTTGGGATAGATTTCATCAGGTAGGAGGTATTCTTCTAAGATACACTTGGCTAATTTGTTTAAAGGCAAAAAAGTGCCTATATATGGAGATCAGATAACCATAGTGAGTGAGTCCTAGATGAGTAGAAGCCTTCCTTAAATAGGCTAACTATCCCAGGTATGCCAATTATGAGGGCCAGGCTTTATACCAGTTCTCACCAACTCACTATTATATAGTTGGATCTCTTTTCTAAAATGAAAAGCCCTGTCCCTGAGTCTAGCCTGATGGCTGGACAAGCTGGGTGAAAATGTAACACAATAATCCACGGGAAATACATGAATTCATTAAATTGATCAATGGGACAATGAAGCAACATGGTTATAAATCATCCTCACGTCCCTGCCTTATGTAAATAATTGAATTAAAGCAGATAAAAGAAAAATGTTATTTCTTAAGGGCAGAAACTCATGCAGCATTTGTTAAGCAAATAAATAACTATTTCCAGAGAGGGAATGTCACTGGACAAAGTCATATTGGGCAAATCTCCATATGTATAGCTTGTGTTAGCTTCACTAAAACTCCCTTTACTCTAGAAGACAGCACTAGGCAGCTAGGTAAACATGAAATCTTCAGAGAGCATGTACAATGCTAGACTATTGCACAAGATGGGATGTACAAGAAAGACTGCTGTTTTTATTTTTTTTTTATTTTTTTTTTAATTTATTTTTTATTGGTGTTCAATTTACTAACATACAGAATAACACCCAGTGCCCGTCACCCATTCACTCCCACCCCCCGCCCTCCTCCCCTTCTACCACCCCTAGTTTGTTTCCCAGAGTTAAGGACTGCTGTTTTTAAAGAACATTACTCCAAAATGCATAATTGAAATGAGGCTTAGTACCTAAGGGTGGTGAACTTAGGTAATCAATTTCAAGGGGGGGAAAAAAAGAGGTCTACAAGAGCTAAAGTGATCAAACAAGTCAAAATGAGGATAACAACAAGTAATCTTGATAAACAGGACCTTATAAGGCTGAGGTAAGAAGGGGAAAGGCATCCTAGGCACAAATGATCTGTAAGCATCCAAGTGGGGAGAATTCTGAAAACACAAGTACCTAATTTAGCTAGAGAATCCTGAATAGAAGATAAAGATGACAATAAAAAGGAGGCTGGAATCAGACTATAAAGAGTTTCATTTTTCAGACAATGAAGAACCATCAAAGATATCTGATGAAGGGAAAATGCACCCAAGCTTTTCGAGTAGGAATGAAGAGGAGGAAGGATAAGTTGGACCGAGGGTGATATGGGGAAGAAGTTTTTAACAGTACCAAATCCTATGATTATAGCAGTAAAAGAAAGGTCCGTGTCATAAACAGATAATAAATATGTAAAAATATTTTCAAAAACAGGAGATAGCATCATGATGACTTTTATGGAGTACGACAATGTTAAAACTATACCAATCCATTGAAAATGTCAGGAAAGCTTACCAATCTCCTAGAATAGCACTTCTCCAACCCAAATTACCTGGGGATCTGATTAAAATTCAAATTCTGGCTCAGTACATGTAGGGTAGTACTCTGTATTTTTACATTTCTAACAAGCTCCAAATAATGCTGTTTCATGGACTACACTTTGAGTAGCAAGATGCTAAAGCATCTTTCAATTTCCCTTTCCAAAAACACAATGCTACTATGTTTAATCCATTATACTATAGGTAGTCCTTTTAGATATTCCTAAGAAATTCTATTTAAAGGTATTTTATTATAATTTGCATCAATTTCAGATAGGTTTCAAAAGCTACTATTTTAAAAGTCCAAGATGATCCAAGATTCAGGGTACTCAAGATCCTCAGAAATATTTCGACCTGAAAGAAAACATGAACTCTATAATGCTGTTTTATAACACTATAATTTTATTCTTTTTTGTTGGCTGGCAGACTAGAAGATACTATGGCTTCTGATCTTGGAGGCGAAGTAAAAGCCTAAAAGACAACACTCAATCTTTTCATTGTGCACATCACTGGGTTTTGGTAAAGCCCACTTAACTTGCCCTTAGCATATTCCTTAATCCTGGAAGATAAAGGTACAAGTTTATTTTAAATAATATACTGAAAATTACAAAAATTAAATTCATACATCATCCCTCTAAGATTTCTATATGGAAAGATATGCCTTTATTTAAAATCTTTTACCATGAACAAAGGCATCATTTATAAAAATATATTACTAGTATTACATATTATACACAAATTAAGACTGGCTGACCTTAGATTTTTGGGATGAAATTTAAGACTTCTGAAATCTCAAGTTTCATTTTTAACAATACTGATGGTTAGTAACAACCTTTTAGGTAAATTAGCTTCAATATATATTGATGTCTAGAGAACAGAAATGATACCTTAAAATGGGAAGGTATTATGTGATCAGATCCAACTATTTCATCATAAAGGTAAGAAACTGAGGCATAGAGGCTAAAAAGCCCAAAGTCACATAGCTGTTACTGGCAAGTTTTAAAAGGGTGGAAGGAGGAAAAAATTAATTTTCATTATCTACTAATGTACAACATAAAACAATGTATCAACTACAAAACGTAGTTACAAGAGTTTCTCATGACTAAGGCATAGTTGATTTTAAAGGTCTTTATAAACCACTAATATCCAAGAAAGGAAGACTACATACCAACAAAGAAGACAGGCTACCCCTAAATTTAAGAATTCCATAAAAAACGCAATCTGAATAGAGAATGACACATATACACCACATACTTGAGATGGGGCTGCAGTGGGGTGGGTAATGGGATGGGATATAAAGAACAAAGAGAAGACAATGATAACTCTTATCTTCTCCGTAATGGTTTGAGGAAAGCTTTCACATACAGAAAGGTGGTTAAAAAAACTTCCTTTAGTCTCATGAATCATTTTTTTTAATTGGTAAAATCAGGAATTAGGAGGACTGTAAACCTTTTAAAAATATGAACTATAGATAGCAGTTGGATGTGCATGTGTCATGAGCTCTGTCACAATTATAAGAAAACCAGAGAACCCTTTTTTTAGCCATAAAATGGGGGATTTTGTGCTTATCAAAAATGCTCTAAAACTTACTAGCACAAGTAAAAAAAAAATACTGGAGAAGTTCCATGATATCAGAGACAATGGGTTTTAAATCACAGGCATACATTATTATGCCTAAATTGACAGGTCTGTACTGCAATGCAGAAATGCAAGCAATATTCCAACATCTGCACCAAAAGGCAGAGACTAGACATGATTCCAGAATAAAGGGCTCTTCAGCTCTTACCTGTTACCTGTGCAACAACTGCTTGGGAAATCCTCCGATTGGCAAGAAAGGCTTTGATTTCCTCTTTTATCACACTGCTGTCCCTCCTAACAAAAACAGAAGACAAGACCAACAATGTATGTTGAAGGTAGAAATCCTCATCTTTGCTAAGAAAGGTGAAGTAGAGAGGTGAGGAGAACATAGAAAGAAAAGACACAAAAATAAAGGTAAACAGACCAAGCTTGTGTGAAAATATGAAATTAAAACAAACCAAGAAACACCAAATATTCAAGTCCTAAAACATCACACCATCAGACAGACGCTTTAGTGAATGCCACAGTAGATATAAGTCTCATACCAGAGGATGGTTAATCACATGCTGTGTATAATTCACATTAGGAACAAGGCTGCCATATGGTATATACTAAGTTTCATTACTGAGGAATGAATATACCTTACACAGACAGAAATCCTAGAAAAATAAAAAGCAACAACAACAACAAAGATCAGTTGTGAGCAGATTGTGGTCTTACATGTTAACTACATAACTGCATAAATAATGTTTAGTCATTTTAAAACTTTTGTTAAAGGAACAGAAATCATCATTCTTACAACTGCTAAAGTATTAGCCATTTTAACAAATTTAATTTGCCTTTTTTCTATATAAACCAAAAAAAAAAATTTAAGTTGGATGAGGTGAATATAGAACTTTAATATAAAAAAGGCACTTATTTATTTCCTATTATATATAATATATAGAATATATTATATTGTATCCTTGAGATTACATATTATAGACTCATTTTTTTCCTCCACTAAGACAACAAATTCTCAAAAGACTAGACATTCACTAGAATAACAATGAAAGTCAAGACTTCTATTTCTCCACCAGAACAAATACTTAAGTAAAACTTATACTTGAACCCTTAAAACAAACCAATTTCTCTTTGAATGCTTTATGTTCAAAAGGATTAGATAAGTAAAGCACTGATTTTTCATCAAGTTCGAAAGTAACACAGGAGAGTGGTAATTTATAATCTCATATAGAGTCAGCAAATATGGCTAAATTCAGTCTCCCATCTGTTTTTATACAATCTATTAACTAAGAATGGTTTTCAAAGATGAACACTTGTAATCATTACTTGATGACAGTAAGCACTAACATTGAACATGAATTAAGCAAAGTATCATATCCTCCCCACAAAAATTCCATTCTTCTCATTGGTTGGCCTATATTTTAAAAACTATATTCAACTATTATTATTCTATATTAAATTTTATCAATAAAAATGCATGATCTTTTTGTTTTCTCTTAGATGTAAGTATGTGTATTATATCCTCAATTTGGCCACAAAGTGTAAAATGCTTACCATCCAGTCTTCCCCAGGAAAAGTTTGCTGACCCTTGATCTGAGACAATGGGGTCATTAAATCTTTACAAATCATTTTGTAAATGAACCACAAACTTCTTATGGGAGCTCAAGTCTCCCTAAAGATTATTTGGAGCAACGAAAGATAAGATCCCATCCAAAAAGAATTAGCTGTGATTTAACTTAAGAGCAGGTATTTTAGCCCCTTGGTGAGGAGAGAATCTACCATTCTGTTGGCGGATTCCATGTTCCCTTTCAGGAATTCTGGAAAAGTGCAGAGAAGCAATAGTAGGGACAACATTCAATCTGAAGTTCTACAGTATATTCCTGATCTACTGGTTGGAAATTCTACCTAATCAAAAAGATTTCTAAAGAAAGAAAATAGTCATATCTGCCTAATTCAATATTTAAAATTTCTCATACTCATCTAGATTCTGAACTAGGTATGGCTAGATTCTTTCCAAAACTTTCACTTGTTTATATTTGAAGTATTTCTTTAAAAAATATGCATTCTTATTTTATTTAAAAACTGTATATTTGAAAGAAAGAGGCACAAATCATACACTTTAAAGTCAAATAAAACAAACTGCACAGTAAAATACAGGTAGCATAAGCCAAAAGGCTCTCAAAAATTCACCAAAAACCAGTTGAGCAAGAGATAACTTCAGTAGTATGAATTTCATTTGCCTTATGTAACTAAAATAACCAAATCATTTGGTTTCTGATACAACCTCAAGATTAATCTGGAAAATTTTAAATAAAGCCCTGCATTGCAATATATGGAATATCCTTCTAGGAAAGTGAAAAATTGAGTTTAAGAGAATATTTATTAAGGTTAAATAAAAAAATGTGCTTTTGTGGGAAAAATGATTAAATAGTATTTTCTTGGCTACTGATTTAAATTGGAATTTAAATCAATTTATTTTAAGTCAAATTCACCTAGAGTAGACACTAAATCATAAAGAGGAGATAACACTCAATTATTCCAATAGGAAATATCCAGTTTGTGAATTACTCACAGCCTTGCAGTATGGTATTTATCAAGGACTGCAGCAAGACAGAAGGAACTTGAAAAAGTCTGCAAAACAGCAGCAATTCACTTACCCTCTCACAGACTATATTTTTAGATACTTGGCAAGTTTGTAAGTACCCACAATGAGTTAAAAAAATAATAATAACAAAACCTCTTTAGTCAATAGAGAGAAGCGTTTTCAAATAGAAGAAAAACGTAAGACTTAAAAAGTAAGGTAACTCTAGGGCAAGTCATTAATACAGCTAGACCCTGGTTTCATCATATAGTAAAATGAAAACATTAATATCCCAATCACAAGGGTCTTAAAATTTTTCTCCACACACTGAAATTAATTTTAAATGAAATGTAGTATTAAATGTGTGTATATGTGTATATATGTGTATAATATATAAAATTAAAAATTCCTCAATGTAAAAACTTTTGAAACTGTAAAACCATTCAATAAACAATGACTATTATTTTATAAACCCCAGAAAGATTCCCAGGTAAAGAAGAAATGAGCGATCTGACTATGACTGATGTAAATATCTGCATGAGGTACTTCAAGGCACCATGGAAAGATTTCAGTGATGTCAATTTAGACACAGTGAGTGATGTGTCACTTAGTATTTTCACTAGTTACAGGTATCCTATGCTTTCTGAAAGTTCACATTATTCCACTCTGCTTTTATAAAAGACCCGCATTAGTGTACTAACAGCATTTTTTGTAGAAGTAAAAAATACCCTTCACATTTTCTTCAGTTAGTGAAAACAGGGACTAATGGGGTCTTTCCTAAAGTGAAGTGGTGTAACTCAAGCTTTCAATAGTGGGAGGAACCTATATTTTCAAAATAGTAACAGTATTCAACCTTCACTATGTCCAATTCTCTTGTATATTTCAGAGACCTCCATTCTGCAGGGCTAACTTGTTCTTTAAACTTTCAAATATTCCCCCTCATTCTGTCTTCCTTAACAACTTGCCTCTCCTACTGTCCACATAGTAACTCTGAAATGACTGGTTTCTTAAGTGTGAAAACTCCTTTGTTTCCTTCCAAATCTAATTTTCTTATACCCTCCCACTGCTTTCTTTCTCCCTTCATTTGAAATTTTTCACCCTCTTTAATCCCTTTTCTTCTTTTTTTTTTTTTTTTTTTTTTTGAGAACTAATTTTTTTCAAGTTTTTATTTTAATCACCCAGGACTCCTCACAATTCACTTCTTATAAAAATCTCGTATCCTCATGATCTGTACTCCTTAAGTTTTATGAAATTGAAGTGAAACACAAGTTGATCTTTCTTGGATTCCATAGCTTAATTCCAAGATAAGCTACCATTCTATTTGCATTAAACCACTTAAAATCCATGTCATCTCTTCCTACCACCTTTTCCAAATCACAGCCATCCAGAATTCATCTACTGAGGTGCTTTCCACACGAGGATAAAACTCTCCTTTCCACCCTCCACTGCCATTATTTTTATAACTTGCTAAACTTTCCATTGTTACCTATAGACCTTTCTTAATATCCAAATGAATTAATCAGTAATGCCTCTTTGTAGAATCACTCTTAAGACACAATTTAACTGTCATCTATTCAGAGAAGTTCTCCCTGATCCTCATAGCTAAAAAAGATCTTTCTTCCAACAGCTAACGTTATCATTTCAATTATATTACTCACATGCTACTATGTTTCATGCTGTTCTGTATTATAGTTGTTCCTGATCTGGTCTTATTGCTCCTACTAGCCTGTGAAGTCTTTTAGCACAAAGACTGTGTCTTATTCATCATGGAGTTTGCATATAATAGAGTTTAATTTGTTCAATGAATGAACAAATTTATAGTTGAAGATAAAAGGTTGTAAAATGGCAAACCTGATCTAGATAATTTATAAAATAGCTCTAAGTTCTTCATCTCAAATATGTTTAAGCTTCCCAAGTCAGATTGGAAAAAATTATTTATGCTAGCTCAAAATGGCAATCCTTCCATTTCTGGAACAAAGACGATTAAAGACTACATGTTTAAAAGTTGTGTGCTTTAAGATCTTCCATATTCTCTCAATTGGTATGTATGCTAAACATTCTTTAGGACTCCTTAAAGAGCCATCTATCTCAAAGTCTTCCAGAGATTGAGCAATACCTACAAAGACAAGACTATTTCACAGGTGGGAAAATATAGTTACATACAAATTCTTTAACTTTTGAATAAAAACCTGTTTCCCTTCATTTCTACTCAGGGAGATAAAGGAGATAATATAAAAAATTTTAAGATAACTTTAAAAGGAAAGCTACTCTATCTGTATACACAACATAGTAACTGAATTTAGAAAATCAATATCCTAAATCACCTATTGTTGGGCATATAGTTAATCACTTGGAATAAAGTCTTGGATCTTATACAAAATATAAACACAGTCATAAAATTTAGTAATGGGTAGTTAAGAATAACACCTTAATATATGGCATTGTTTATGAATTCCTGATAAGCCTCATTTCAATTATTATTTTATAATGTATACATGAAGGAACAAATCTACACTATAATATTAACAGATGTATATATATATACCAATATATAAATATGTATGTCAATAGATGCATTTTAAAATATTAATATGTGGAATGGGTCTTCTAGCTCTTGGCTGTAAAGTCCTTCCTAAAATGTTATACATTCAATTCAATAATTTGTTGAGAACTATCTGTTTTGTTTTGTTTTTTTCACTTCAATCAATTAAAAAATGGGAAAAGTAGCAGTTTCTTTCTGATTCTTTCCTAACAGGTTGATCAGGTATACATACACTTAATTTCTACAAAAAATGTCTTTTGTGCACCTTGAAATTTTTAGGTGTTAAGTCTATCAACTCAGTGGGTTACGTGATTTGAAAAATATTTAACATATGATTGAGTGCTATGGGGGTTGGGAAATGTGAGCATGCAAGATGTGAATTATATATGATTATCTATAAAAGGAGACAGGAAGGCATTCAGTTACCCATTCTCCCCCACTTATAGCCCATCAAATCTAATCTACTACAATATCACCATACTGTTGAGTGATTAGCGAGGGCAGTAGAGCACCATGTGGCACAGTATACTCAGAAAGATCCACTAAAAAATTTCTCTAGCATTCTACCAAATAAAAATTCATCTGGTTAGTAATTGATTTGAAGTGGCAAATATCATGTGGGAGGTGGAGGGAAGGAGGAACAGCCCATTAAGGCATTCACAACTTTGATTTGTGTTATATCAACCACCGTTCTTGAAATCTTACTCGAATCTGCAGACATGAAAAACTTATTTACAGAGGCAACAGATATCAGAGACATGGCAATAAAGACACGGGTTAGAATTCAAGCTCTGCCACTTAATATTTAAATTTTCTTGGGCCAGTTATTTAAATTTTATGAATCTCAATTTCTCTCCTCCACCTCATACACAGCATGGTTACAGTGATTAAAAGTGAGAACAGTCATGCAGTAAACTTATTCCTCTGACCTAAGGTTGTTATGTGCAAACTTGAGAAAAATAAGAGGTGGGCACAAAGGAGGAGTGCAGGTGTGGGAGAGGACACAATGGCAGAGGACCACAGAGAGCCAGAAGGTTAAGTGAGACCCTTAGATGATTAAAGAACCAAAGTAGCAGTTCAAAGAAAGAAGTTGAGAACAGGGTAAAGATAAAGTATACTAACTATGCAATAAGTGGCATTTAGTAAACCAAATGCTGGTAACAATGCAAAAACCTGTATATTTTTAATGATAAAACTTGAATGTGTATTAATTGTGGGATTTAACTACAAATCCTAGTGATTGCTAAAGAGGTTTACTGTTGATTTTGAGAACATAGTTGAATTATATTATGCCAATGTAAGAGCTAATAGTTAAGTGCTTAGATCCTTGCAGTCAAGTTTTAGACCCTGGCCAATCTCAGAGCCTTTAGTTAATAACGAAGTTTCCCCAAATTTTGTGGTAGTTTAATACACACTTGGGAATAACTGTTATGTTAAAAGCTTATTAAAACTGATTAATGACAGCAACAACAAAAAAACATGCTAGCATATAAATTTTATTGTTGATATAATATCCTCTCTACTCAGGATAATTAAAAGCTAACCCTGTTATATTTTAATGAGTTAAGTAACCGTCTATTTGCAGCAACAGTTCTCCCTCTCAATCATGACAATGATACACATGTTAAATTCAAAAGGAACATCTAAACTGTGGCCAGCTGCTTTAACAAGTACAAATGAGTTCAAAATCAAATTGATCTCTTAAAGTTTTAAAAGTTTAAATAACAGAGTTCTATGGCTGCTCTATGAAACTATTCATTATAAGAATTATATTAGAATCTAGATAGTCTGTTCAGTTCACAATTTCATACAAGGCAGTGCTACCCTAAAAATAAATTTGGGACAGTTTGTTTAAAAGATTTTACCACTGTGGTATTATAGAGCCGATCTTCTATATTCAATATTTAGTCACCATTATACTATTTTCAAGCCCTAAAATCGTTAGGAAGAACTATAACTCATTATAGGCTTTAACTTTATTCTGACAAATTCATGCTACAGCTTCTCTACTGTAACTAATCTATCTGCAGGATTTCCTCCCACTACAGTACTGATAATCTATTGAAAACAATGCTTTTATCATGTCTATTCCTATAGACCTGTAAAAAATCCTTAATTTCAACCAAATTAAACATAAAACTACTTGTGTGGAACTCAAATTTTTCCAAATCTGTATTGTATCCTAATATTCTTATCACCATAGTCTAGCTCATGCAGCCTTTATAAACATGCCTTGCCTTCTCTACCTTTTACTATTCCCTTAACTTTAAATAAAGTTCCTATATTTCCAAACAAAAGCTATCCTTTTAAATTTAGCTCAAATTCATCAATTCACTTAACATATTAAACCCTTACCATGTGCCAAGGACAGTCCTAGATCCAGGAAACACAACATTCGAAAACACATGGTTACTGGTCTCAGAGTGTTCCAGGTCCAATGTGAAGTCTCTCCTAATTTTATCTGTTGAAAGTGGACTTCTTTTCTCAGTATTTAAAACAACAAAGGCTTAAACTTACCTTGTAATAGATAATATATATGGCATCTATTAACTTAGAACCTTAGCTTCTTAGGGGTAGGAAGCATGTCTATTTTTCTGCCTAAGAACACAAGTTTTTATATAATAGGTGCTCAAAATTATTTTGATGTGGTATGTTAGAGTGAAAAACTAATTGCACAAGTTCTGTATCATGATAAAACATCTTTTCTCTCAGAAAACTCTAAGGATTAGAATGTGTTAACAATTCAGAAAATTCAGATGTTAGCAGTTAGAACTATAAAGAGAAGGCTAATTTCTGCTTTGATAAACAGAATGGAAAAGGCTTATTATCAGGCAGCAAAGAGAAGGGGCTAAGGTAAAGAAGACAAAATTTGAATTAAAATCATAAAATTTGAAAATATCTTCTTTCATCTCCAAGGGGAGCAGGGGGAAATCATAGTTCTTACAAGTGGGTAGCTGAAATACAGTATATTAAAAACCAATCTAAGAACACAGACATTTGGGGGACTCTGAGTAAGCAAAGGAACTAACCTCATTAATTCCTCCACTTTATCATCTACATCTAGGTCCTCTTCTGAGGCTTCAAAACTGTATGACCTCTGACCCATGCTGTTTGCATGGTAGCGAGTGGGTGACATCTTTCCATTGGACGTGGATAATCGCTCGCTATTCTCCCTTCCATTTTGATTGGTAGTGCAAGGCTGTGGGGAGGTATCATAACTATTGCTAGGCGATGGGGACATTCCAGAATGTTGGGTCTGTGTGGAAGCTGTAGCTGTAGAAGAAGATGCTGGAACATTGTTGGTACTATTCCCATAAGAACTTCCTCCATAGCTGGACCTTCTTCCAAACTTGTCACTATGCTCTTGATCAAGACGGTCCAAAGTTTCCAAGGCATGGAGAATTTCATGTTTAGTCATTCCAGTACGCCGAAGGCGCTGAAGCAGATCTATCTGCTCTATGGTAAATCTGGGTTCATCTGTATAGTGAGACATGGTTTCCAGCAAACTAAAAAATAAAAAAATAAAAAATAAATCTTTTATTTATAACATGTACCAAAGAACATATCATTATAGAGAATACTCAGGAGAAAATGCAAAATATTCCTAATAAATTTCTTACTGAAAACAACACATTATCATAATAATTATAATAAGTTATTATCACTCCATGCTAAAATATTTTTGTCACGGCAAATAGATTGGCACAGTTACCGAGTTTATTGGCAGATGGACATTAGGTTTAATGTCTAAAACCCAATTTCATATGGTGTACAATTTACATTTTCCTCAATCTGGTAAATATTTGAACCAAAATTTCAGTTATGGCAATAATACCAAAATAGCAGATTAGATACATACACTTTTTTTTTTAATTTTTATTTATTTATGATAGTCACACACAGAGAGAGAAAGAGAGAGAGGCAGAGACGTAGGCAGAGGGAGAAGCAGGCTCCATGCACCGGGAGCCTGACGTGGGATTCGATCCCAGGTCTCCATCGCGCCCTGGGCCAAAGGCAGGCGCCAAACCGCTGCGCCACCCAGGGATCCCGATACATACACTTTTAATCCTAGCCTATTCGTGATTACTCACAAGGGTTTTTCTATCTCAAATTCATTACATTAGAGTACTATTAACGATATGCTGTTGAAAAAACAGTTTGTGTTATCTTGTTTTACTAAATGTGGGGAAAAAATTATCTAGGAAGTTGTATCTTCATTTAATGTAAACAAATGACATGGAAAAGTAAGCCAAGGCAAATACTAACAACCAGCAAAAATATTTAAATGGAAAAGTAAGAAAGGCATAAAAAAACTTAAGTACCATTTCACCCACCACTTAGCAATTCCGTTTAGTTATCTCATCTCTGTAATGCATTCTCTCTTAATAGTTATCCCGAGAAATGGATCTTTCATGGTTGTAGCCAAACTATTCAGTTTTCTTAGAAATTGCTTCCACATTATGTTTCCTTTAACTAACAGGAGAAACTGTAGCATGCCAGAAAATGTTAGAGACATAATAATATTAAGCTTAAGGGAATTATTGAATTTAAAAATTCTGGGCAGCCCAGTGAGCATGGCTCAGTGATTTAGTGTCACCTTCAGCCCAGGGTGTGATCCTGGAGACCCGGGATTGAGTCCCACATCGGGCTCCCTGCATGGAGTCTACTTCTTCCTCTGCCTGTGTCTCTGCCCACCCCCACCCCCCGTCTCTCACGAATAAATAAAATCTTTTTAAAAAATCAAAATAAAATAAAATAAAAATTCTTACTACTTGAATTCCTTTCTTATAAAATTTGACTTTCCTAATTTAAGATTTTTTTGAAGTGGTAATTTCTTCTATTCTTATTTTTATAGTTATAATGCCAAATAGGATGCATGGCATACAGTAGGTTCTAAATAAATGTTTGCTAATGGAAATAAATGTCAAAGAATTTTCTCATCCTTTATAGGTGAAACATCTGTTCTGGGCCAGTTCCCTACAGCTGTTCAAAGTCTGTTTCTTCCTCACTCTATACTAAAAATTTATTGAATATTCACTTCTAGGCAGGCACAGGGCAAGAATTTCACAGAATGTAATTTCATCTGATCCTCACAACAACCCTCTGTGGAAGATTTTTAAAATTGTATATTAATTATTGAGGAAACTAAGGCTCAGAGTGGTTCTGTACCTTGCAAAAAGTCTGAGTAAGTGTAGAAAAAAGATTTAAACCTAGATATTATTGACTCCAAAGCCTCTATCATTCTGCTTCCCAACATATTTCAGGACTTACTGGAAACCTATGGTTTGGGATATATGCTATCAAACTCTTTTAAGTCTCCAGTTAAAATCACTTAGATACAACCATCCTAATGATGGACTAGGGGTTCTAGTAATAGTTTTTTTTTTTTTTACATTTAAATCGTTGCTCCACCTGTAATTTATATTTACTTAATGAGTGTGAAAGGATTTGAGCTTTATTTTTTCTCAAATGCATAGGTGGTTGTCCAATATGCTTTACTGAGTAATATGTCTCTTCTCATCTGAAATACAATCTTTTTCATATATAAAATTTCTGCACAAATCTCTATCTGCCTTTGGATTCTCTATTCTCTATCGACTGACTGACTTATCTTTCAAATCCTCTTAAAAATAAGCAGACAGAAATCTAAAATTTTTATGTGAAATCACTCTTATTTTCGAGACAGGTTAATTAAAAATAAAAACAAATGTATTTTGTGGACCACAAATTACATGTTGCAAGCCAGTTGTGGTCATAGGACAGTGTCTGCCTTACACCTGAACATTATCTTCTGCTTTCTTCCAATACTCACTGTGACAAGCTAGCCATGATAAAAGTCTTATTTTCATGACTATTATTTTGTTTCTTGATTGCCTGGGTTTTTTTCCTCCAACATTTTATAATAAAAAACATTAAACATATAGAAAAATTGAAGGAAATTTGCAGTGAACACCCACATACTATCTACATTTTACTGTTAACATTGCATTTGCTTTATAACATAACTATCCATTTGCTTATGCATCCATACCTATACTCATCTTATTTTTTATACATTTGAAAATTAGTTACAGACATTTGTACACTTCTTCCTAAATACTTCCACATGCATTTCAATAACTAGAGCTCAGTATTTGTTCAGGTTTTATCTTCTGAGGTAAAATTTACATCAAAAAAACTACACAAATCTTTTGTTTACCACTCTATGAGTTTTGAGAAGTACACATTGTAAAAAAGAAATACATAGCCTTTGAAAATGCCTTTGAAGATACAGAATATTGCTATCATCCCAAGAAGTGCTCCCTTTCCAGCTAATCCTTAACCCCTTCTCTTACAGGGAAACACTGCTCAGACTTTTCCCACCACAGATTGGTTTTCCCTGTTCTAGAACTTCATATAAATGGAATTTTTTTTTAAGATTTTATTTATTCATGATAGACACAGAGAGAGAAAGAGAGAGAGAGAGGCAGAGACACAGACCGAGGGAGGAGCAAGCTCCATGCAGGGAGGCCAATGCAGGACTCGATCCTGGGACTCCAGGATCATGCCCTGGGCCAAAGGCAGGTGCTTAAACCGCTGAGCCACCCCTATAAATGGAATTTCTATGTACTCTTTTCACTCAGCATAAAGTTTTGGAGATTCATGTATGATATAGGTATGTATCAGTAGTTTGTCCTTTATATTGTTGAGTAGTACTTCATTATAGGAATATACTTCATGTTTGTTTATCCTATTTTAGACACACAGACTATTTCCAATCATTAGCTATTCTAAATGCTTTGACTATGGGGCACACCTGGGTGGCTCAGTCGGTTAAATGTTTGACTCTTGGTTTTGGCTCAGGTCATGATCTCATGGGTCATGGGGTTGAGCCCTGCATGGGT
This sequence comes from Canis aureus, assembly GCF_053574225.1. NCBI lineage: Eukaryota > Metazoa > Chordata > Mammalia > Carnivora > Canidae > Canis > Canis aureus. Next base: position 29,635,329 of record NC_135634.1, read on the forward strand.
CTCCTGGCTCAGTGAGAAGTAGTCTTGAAGATTCTCTCCTTCTATCCCTTCCTCAGCATCTAATCATGCACTCAGTCTGTATCACTGACATGAATAAATCTTGAAATGCTTTGGCTATTACAATTGTATTTTACTACTTGTTAGCTTAATACATCCCCCCCTAATATATCATCATCTGGTTGAGAGGGAAGAGAAAACTTCTTCTCCTGACCAATTTCAAAAGAACAATACACCTGGTTTAGTATGAATGATCTATTACTAAAATGCTATGCAGTGTTGGTAATGTTCCATGCTAGTTATATTACACTGGTATATTCACTGTGAACATCCACCAAGCAGTGACTACTGATTTGTGAATTTTTCAGCAGGCATATTAGGCTTAAATAAAGTTTGCTGAGAAAGCTACATGAACATTTTCCAAGTGGCTTATAAGAGACATTTAACATTTAGTTTCTGTTATAAACCTTAGCCATTTTTTCTGCTCTATCAGTGCTTGGTAATATAATAAAGCTAATCCTAGGAAATTCTCTTTAACAGTAGCTGCCAAACGTCACAAAAAAAATGAAAAGATATTCCATGCTCATGGACCGTAAGGACCAATATTGTTAAAATGTCTGTACTACTCAAAGCAATCTACAGAGTTAATGCAATCCCTATCAAAATACTAACAGCATTTTTCAAAGAACTAGAGCAAATAATCCTAAAATTTGTATGGAAACACAAAAGACCCACAATCTTTAAAAAGAAGAAAACTAAAGGTATAACAGTCCTAGATTTCAAGATGTACTACCAAGCACTAGTAATCAAAACAGTATGGTACTGGCACAGAAATAGATACCATAGGTCAAAAGAACAAAGAGTCCAGAAATAAACCCACAATTATGTGGATAAGTAATCTTCGACAAAGGAGGCAAGAATATGCAATAGGAAAAAGTGAACAAATGGTTTTGAGAAAACTGGACAGTTACATGCAAAAGAATAAGACTGGACTACTTTCTTATACCATATACAAAAATAAACTCAAAATGTATTAAAGACCTAAATGTGAGATCTGAAACCATGAACATTCCAGAAGAGAGCACAGACACTGATACTGGCCAGAACATCTTTCTAGATAGGTCTCCTGAGATAAGAGAAACAAAAGCAAAAATAAACTATCGGGACTACATCAAAATAAAAAGCTTCCACACAAAAGAAACAACCAACCAAACTAAAAGACAACCTACTAAATGCGAGAAGAGGGCAGCCCGGATGGCTCAGCGGTTTAGTGCCATCTTCAGCCCAGGGCCTGATCCTAGAGACCGGCGAGCCTGCTTCTCCTCCCTCTGCCTGTGTCTCTGCCTCTCTCTCTCTCTCTCTCTCTCTCTCTCTCTCTCTCTCTGCGTGTGTGTCTCTCATGAATAAATAAATCTTTAAAAAATATATAAAAATAAATGGGAGAAGATATTTGCAAATGATATATCCAATTAGGGGTTAGTATACAAAACGTATAAAGAATTCATACAACTTAACATCAACCCCCTCCAAACAACACAATTAAAAAATGGGCAGAGGACTTGAAGAGACATTTTACTAAAGATGACTTACAGATGGCCAAGAGACACATGAAAAGATGTTGAGCATCATTCATTATCAAGGAAATGCAAATCAAAACTACAATGAGGTATTACCTCATACCTGTCAAAATGGCTAACATCAAAAATACAAGAAACAGTGTTGATGAGGATGTAGAAAAAAAGGAACCTTGCGCACTGTTGGTGAGAATGCAAACTGGTACAGCCAGGGTGGAAAATAGTATGGAGGTTCCTCAAAAAACTGAAAATAGAAATACTTTATGATCTAGTAATTCCACTACTGAGTATTTACCCAAAGAAAATGAAAACGCTAATTCAAAAAGAAAGATGCATCTCTATGTTTATTGCAGCATTATTTACTATTAGTCAAATTATGGAAGCAGCCCAAGTGTTCACTGTTAGATGAATGGATAAACCACATACAGAGGAATATTAGTCATAAGAATAATGAAAATTGGCCATTTTTAACCACATGGACAGAAAGTCAGAGAAAGACAAATACCATGATTTCACTCATGTGGAATTTAAGGAACAAAACAAATGAACAAAGGGTAAAAGAGACAAAAAACCAGACTCAACTACAGAGAAGAAACTGCCAGAAAGGAGGTGAGTGAGCAGTGGGTGAAATAGGTGAGAGGATTAAGAATACACTTATCATGATGAGCACTGACTAATGTATAGAATTGGTGAATCACTATATTATACATCTGAAACTAATATAACACTGTAGTTAACTATACTGGAATTAAAATTAGAAATTAAAAAATAGGGGCACTTAGGTGGCTCAGTCAGTTAAGTGTCTGCCTTTGGCTCAGGTCATGATCCCGGGGTCCTGGGATCAAGCCCCACACTGGGCTCCCTGTTCAGTGGGGAGTCTGCTTCTCCTTCTCTCTCTCTCTCTCTCCCTCTGTCCCTCCTCTTGCTCATGCACACACACACACACTCTCTCAAATAAGTAAATTTTAAAAATATTTTTTAAAATTTTAAAATAAATTAATGTAACTAATTTATTGATTTGGTAAACTGAGGTTTTTACACATTATTCCTTTCCCTTATAAAATAAAGTAGACCTGTCCTTTACTAACTTCAGTCTTAATGTTTTCAAAATACTTCATAAACTGACCTTAGTTTAAATGAGACTTCAAGAACTGTTTTATTACACAGACAAAAAAAAAAAAAAAATCCTGGTATTTTCCTATCCTATTTATATTAGAACAGATAGTATCTGCATGGAATTCTTTAAATCCTTTTCTGTAAGAAGCAATGTGATAGCATAAAACTAAACTAAATTTTATATGAATTTAACTCATTTTTTTTTTTAGGATTTTATTTACTTATTTATGAGAGAGAGAGGCAGAGAGAGAAGCAGGCTCCCCGTGAGGAGCCCAATGTGGGACACGATCCTGGGACCACAGGATCACAACCTGAGCCAAAGACAGACGCTCAACCACTGAGCCACCCAGGTTCCCATAGCTGGTTATTGAAAAGTATCCACCCTAAAGCTTGTATTAGAACTATCAAAACTAACGATTCCAAAGCATCTGAAACAATTTAGTATTTTATGTCAATTGAGATTCACCATGGGAAGCACTTTTATTCCAAAAGCCATGAAAGGTGATAACAGAATATTCGTATTATTTTGTCTGCCTAGAATGCCTCATTGTTTCCAACCACATGTTCGTGGGACTGCCACTTGTAATATCCTGCCTCCTGGCCAAAGGGTGGGCCCACAAGGAAGCTAAGCCTTGCTTTCCTAAAATATTTAGGTTAGATCAGCAGGAAAATGGACAGTCACTATAACTGTGCTCAGCAGCAGGAAGATACTAGTCTGGTACATTCTTCACCATGTGGAAAAAGTGACTTTGTCAAATAAAGCATAGTAGGAAATGCAGAGCAAAGGAGAAAGCTCTGCAGCATTCACATTCTTTATTCTAGCAATTCTTGAGTGCCTGCTACATCTCTTGTCCTTCTTGCTGTATGTTATATAGAAGCATAAATTTCACCTTATTCTACACCTTGTTTAAATTAGATATTTGTGCCTTGCACCAAAAGAGATCCCAAGTACAAAGACAGAACTAATGTAAAAAGATCTATAATTGCTAAAATGGAATGTATGATCACTACAGAGTAGAATGATAATGGAATAAGCAGGATCAAATCATGCATAAGACACTGAAGGTACTATATTTCACTGAGAAAAATGCTAAGATTAGAGGTTTTCTTGGGTATCAAGAATAGTATCTCAATGTGCATTGAGCAAAGGTACAGCCTGTCACTTCCACACTTTGTTTCTCATAATTTACCTAGTTTAAGCATGTAATCCTGAAATTATGGCAGTAAATGACCTACAACGGTCATCTAAGTCCACGACACCAGCAATTCTTTTATGACAGAAAAAGACAACCTGTAAAAACTAAATTAATTTTCTTATGTAGCACAAGAACTGTTCATAGGGTAAGGAATGTCTTTCACTTTAAATTACTAATCTGAATGCAGACTCAGGCCAACAATAATAGAAAATGATGTGAGAAGAATTTTGACACTGTAGTAACACAGACAATGTTTAAAGCATAAAAGAACAATTAAATTCAGGGATTATGGCTCAGTTCATTAACTGATATTTCAAAAGACCATACTATCGGACCATAATAGTAAACCTATTTTATAATAAATTTTATCCCTACTTGGATATACCTAAACCCTTCTTAAATCAGCATTTGGTCCAGAACACTTTCTTTTTTTTTTTTTTTAAATATACTTCACTTTGCTTTTTAAAGATTAATTTTTTTATTTTCATTTATTTATGATAGTCACAGAGAGAGAGAGAGAGAGAGGCAGAGACACAGGCAGAGGGAGAAGCAGGCTCCACGCACCGGGAGCCCGACGTGGGATTCGATCCCAGGTCTCCAGGATCGCGCCCTGGGCCAAAGGCAGGCGCTAAACCGCTGCGCCACCCAAGGATCCCCAGAACACTTTCTTAAACTAACTTTTTTTTTTTTTTTTTTTTTTAATTTTTATTTATTTATGATAGTCACAGAGAGAGAGAGAGAAAGGCAGAGGGAGAAGCAGGCTCCATGCACCGGGAGCCTGACGTGGGATTCGATCCCGGGTCTCCAGGATCGCGCCCTGGGCCAAAGGCAGGCGCTAAACCACTGCGCCACCCAGGGATCCCTTAAACTAACTTTTACAAACATATAGAGCAAAGAAGGTTAAAGCATTCACAAATGATTAATCTTGAAATCACCTGTGCAAAAATAACATCACTACTTTACTTGCAAAGCATTAACAGTTAATAATATTTTATTAAATTACAGCACTTAGCATTTTCTTCAGCTTGATTCTGCTATCTTTTTATCTAGACTGACTAGGCAAAATATGACCTAGTCATAAGTTAGTTTTGTTTGCATACTTGGTATTTACTGCATGAGGATTTAACACAATCTAGAATTAATCATAATATTCATCAACTAAAGATGTACTCAGACCCTTCTTACTAGTTATGGCACATTAGCCTCTTTCACAGTTATTATTACCATCAAATGAATGGGAGTCTTAAAGTATAAAAATGATAAGACGTGAGAATAAGTAAGAAATGAAGATTTAGTGGGAATTGAGCATAACAGTATAAGATAAATCTGTAATTCAAACCAATAGGAGAACTGACTAAAACAAAAGAATAGGGGCTATGATAGAAATTCACTTCATTTTATTATGAAAAAGTTCTTTTCATAATAAAAAGACTTGAGAAAAATGAGATTATATTCTAATCAGCCAATCACACTTTTTAACAGTTATTTTTAAATTACCACCAATTAAGACTGAAATTTTTTTTATTGCAGCCACCTTATACATATTTGGGGGAAAAATCCAAGTAAAAACATGCAAGTTTATAGAGTAGAATCAGAGAACTAAACACCATTTAGAGAAAAATCATTCATTCAATCAACACTTATTGAATATGCCCTATGTGTCAGACCATGTACTTGGCAGAAAGGATGCAACAAAGAACAGATCAGACAAAAACTCCTGGACTCATGATGCTTACATTCTAATGGCTATTAAAAACAGCCATTAGCAGGTATATCATTTTTTTAAAAGGTTGGGGGGTGAAGAACTAAGGCTCAAAGCAATGCACTGCCTTGCCATTTCCCAAGGATATAGCTATTTAGCAGAAACTCAGTTCACATCCCCTGGGCCTATTCGATATATGATAGAGTAGATGACAGAGGAAAAAACTTTAATGAAAAATCCAAATAATAAAGAAAATCTATGTTAATGTCTACTTACTGGATTACAGAACTGTCAGACAAAACGGAAGGAATTTAATCGAAACATAGACTGCACCAAATTTTAGAAAATACTTATGCTAAAGGCACTCTGCAGTAGACTCTAAAGATGCACTTAATGAGCTAATAGATACTTTATCTTCTCTAATATCTGAAATTCCCGGAATACTTTTATTCAGAGGCCTACTTAATATGAACTAGTGGTTACAGTTCATATCCTAGCACAAAATACTCTCAACATAATACCACCATATCAATTTGTATTTTTTTGCCTGACTTCAAAGAAAGGCTACCAACATTAGCTAATAGGCTTAACTATATTATTATCTCCAGGAGGTAAAGGAAATGGCTAAGGTGCTAAGGAGTTTGCACACAAAGGCAGTGTTAAGGTAACATGCTTCCATTATTCTCCTTGTCACAAGGAATCTAGTAGTAGCTAGCCATCTGTTTTGTAAGTTTCTACCCTATTAGGCAGTTTGAAATGTAGTTTTTCATGTTGAAAATGAATGCCAGACTTCAAAGTTGAAAACAAATGGTAAAAGAGAAAGTTGATAGATTTAAAAATCCATTCCTTTCCACATGATTATGAAGAAGTTCTTTCAACTCTGAATGCTTGCTATCATTTTTGGATAATAATCATGATTATTTCTTTACTTTATTAAAATTGAGAATATAAATATTAAGAAAAGGACTAGATACTTACACCACTGGAAAGGAACTGAGCATACTTTACATGAGGTGAATCAATATCCTTACTAGAGATGATCAGTGTTATTTACCATTCTGTAGAATAAAGACAGAAAATTCAGAAATACTTGTTAATTAAATGTTAAATAAAATTTTTAACTATATAACTTAAAGATATTAACAGTCAGCATTAGGTAATCATGTTTTTAAAATTATTTTGAAAAAATAATAAAATTAATTTGAACTTTTAAAATGAAATCATGGTTTGAAGCAAATTTTAAAAAATTAAAAAATATCACTAATAGCTTTTATAATTCACTTGGAAAAAGTAATAAAAATCATACTCCTGAAATTTAATGTTATCAGACACCACCAAGGAAAACAGATATAAACATGCAATGGAACGTATATATTATTGTGACACCTGAGAAAACTGATAATATCAGTGCATTTATGTAGCATCCTATAAGCAAAAAACTCACCATAGCATGACTAGAGCTAAAGGTCTTAACTCTGGGGTAAATTCTGGGGTCCAGTTCCAGACTGGACTGCCAGCCAAATCTTGAGTGATTTAATTTCTCTAAATCTCAATTTCTGCATCTATAAACAGGGATGATCAATAACTACCTCAAAGAGCTATAAGAAGTTAAATTATTTTTTTAAATGGTGATAAAAGCACTTCACAAGCTATGAAGTAGCAAGGCTATTATTACCAATTAAAAAAGGAGATTAGTATCCATGTTACTTTACTGAACACAGTGTAAGTTAATAACAGAGTTGAGTCTAGTACTTCTATCTTCTGATTAGCATCCTACTGCTTTATTCACCATTCACACCCTGTGACCCCTTTCAGTTCAGACATAGATTTTAACAAAAAATGAAATCTACTATTCATGGCTTAGGAGCTAAAGATCATGTATTACTGACTGAACTTATTAGCAGTTTCCAACCACAATCTACAGAAGCAACAATTTCCATTAACTCAAAGTTAAGATTATAAATTACATGAAAGTTAAAAATGTTGATGTCAAAACTCTCACATTAAAATACACATTCAGCACTGAATTATATTAAGCAAGACCAAAGTGTCTAACAGTGACTAATGATATATGCGAAATGTACAGGATAAAGTTAGAAACCTTTCACATTTGCATATCCTAAATTGTAGCTTTAATGAAGTTCCTGTTGTAGTTAATTTTCTTGCTGACTTAAAAAATACCTGCCCTAAAAAAGTAGATATAAAGTACAAAGAAAATTTACTGAAAGTGTTGCTGATTGCAAGAATATCAAAACTAAGCCGTGAAACTGATTACTGGTCAATATACATTTTTCATTCTTGCTCATATTCAGCTCAAATATATGAAATATCGACTTGCCCTGACATAGGCACAGAGTAAGATATAGTCCCAATAGTACAGAACATATTAAACTGTAAGATATAGTCCCAATAGTATAGAAGCATATTAAACTGTAGGAGAAGATCAAATAAAAACTACACACACACACACACGCACACTCTTCTATAATAAAATACATAATGTGATAAGACTAAAAATACAAGGTCTATGAGAGTAACAATTTAGAGATTAATTTAGGCTACAGAGAACTGGGAAGATTTCTTAGAGTGAGATCTGCAGTTGTTATCTGAAGATCAGAATAAGACTTCCACCAAACCAAGGTGTGAACGGAAGTGAGAATCAGTAGAGGAAAGATTCCAGGGAGAAGGAATAGTTACAGGAGACAATGAAGTAGGTATAGGGATTAAGTAGACCTATGTGACCAGCCTTTTTACATATATGCATGAGAAATACGTAGGCTACAAAGGGAAGACTTCCACAATCTGTGGAGGGCTGATAAATGCCTCAAAGTAATCCTGACCTTTATTCTGCAAATATGAGGACCACGTTAGAACTGAATCAAGATGTTCTAGGAAGTAAATTACCAAAAACTCACATTTCACAGGTAAGGAAACTGAGATGAAGTCACTGATACATTTGTAACTGCAAATCACGGACTTTATGTTATTTATATTATGGATATAAATGGGCTTAAAATATTCAATAGAACTAAAATGTTCTAAGGACAGAAAAGCAAAAACAAGTAAGGTGATGCTGAGTTCTCTATTCTCAGGCTCAATGTCACAAAGCCCTCCCTACATAGGAAACAGATTTTTTTTAATTAATTTAATTAATAGATTTTTAAAAATTGTTTTAAAAACAAGTTTAATAATTAAATAAAGATTATATAAATTTTTTTTAAAAGGGCCGGCTGGGTGGCTCAACAGTTGAGCAATCTGCCTTTGGCTCAGGGTGTGATCCTGGAGTCCTGGGATCGAGTCCCACATCAGTAGCTCCCTGCATGGAGCCTATTTCTCCCTCTGCCTATTATGTCTCTGCCTCTCTGTGTGTGTCTCTCATGAAAATAAATAAAATCTTTTTAAAAATTAAATAAAGATTAAAATCACAGCCATTAAAAAGGCCTTATCAGGGGCGCTTGCAGCCAGTTAAGCATATGACTCTTGGTTTAGGTTCACGTCAAGATCCCAGGGTCCTGGGATCCCTGGGTGGCGCAGCGGTTTAGCGCCTGCCTTTGGCCCAGGGCGCGATCCTGCAGACCCAGGATCGAATCCCACATTGGGCTTCCAGTGCATGGAGCCTGCTTCTCCCTCTGCCTGTGTCTCTGCCTCTCTCTCTATGTGTGACTATCATGAATAAATTAAAAAAAAATTAAAAAAAAAAAAAAAAAGATCCCAGGGTCCTGAGAATTAGCCCCAAGTCAGGCTCAGCATCAAGAGCACAGAATCTGCTTACAACTCTCCTTCCCTCTTCCTCTGCCCCTCCACCCTCATGTGTGCTTTCTTTCCCTCTCTAAAATAAATATGTAAATCTAAAAAAATGGGGGGGAAAGCCATTACTTAAAAAAAACAAAGCAGAAAATAACAAGTATTGACAAAGATGTGGAAAAAAATGAAACCTTCCTGTGTTGCTGGTAAAAATGTAAAATGACACAGCCATTATGGAAAATAGTATGGAGGTTTCTCAAAAAATTAAAAATAGAAATACCTTATGATCCAGTAATTCCATTACTGGGTATTTATCAAAGAAAATGAAAACAATAAATAAAAAAATATATTCATCTTTATGTTTATTGCAGCATTATTTACAATAGCCAAAATATAGAAGCAACCTAAGTGTCCACTGACAGATGAACGGATAAAGATGTGCCATATATATAAATGGAGTATTACTCAGCCATAAAAAACAATGGAATCTGAGACAGGGATGGATCCAGAGGGTCAGATATAAGTCAGATTGAGAAAGACAAATACCATATGATTTCACTCATACATGGAATCTAAAAAATAAAACAAATAAAGAAACAAAAAGCAGAATCAGACCTATGAATACAGAAAACACACTGATGGTTGCCAGAGGGAAGGAAGGTGGGGGGAATGAGCAAAATCGACAAAAGAAAGCAGGAGATACAGGCTTCCCCATTATGAAATGAATAAGTCATGGGAATAAAAGGCATAGCATGCGGAATATAATCAATGATACTACAAAAGCATCGTTTGGTGACAGATGGTAGCTACGCTTGTGGTGAGCATAGCATAACATTTAGAGATGTTGAATCACTATGTTGTATACCTGAAACTAAGGTAATATTGTGTGTCAACTATAGTCAGAAAAAAACAAAAGAACTCTAAATTTAAAAACAAAAAAAGAGGTTTTAGGGATAAAAGTTCATGGATGCTGGATCACATTAAGCATCTAGCTCTAAAAAGCAAGTATCTATAAAAGTTAAAAAACCAGTTCCTCATTGGACTCTTCATCTTTAAAATTTTTTTTTAATTTTTATTTATTTATGATAGTCACAGAGAGAGAGAGAGAGGCAGAGACACAGGCAGAGGAAGAAGCAGGCTCCATGCACCGGGAGCCCGATGTGGGATTCGACCCCGGTTCTCCAGGATCGCGCCCTGGGCCAAAGGCAGGCGCCAAACCGCTGCACCACCCAGGGATCCCGGACTCTTCATCTTTAAAAAGAGAGGGGTGCCTGTGTAGCTCAGTTAACTATCTGACTCTTGATTTTGGCTCAGGTTGTGATCTCAGGGTCATAAAATTGAGACCCACTTCTCAGGCTCTGTGTCAATGGATAGTCTGCTTGAGATTCTCTCCCTCACTCACTACCACTATCTGCCCCCTTCACACACACTCTCTCTCTCTCTCTCCAAAGTAAGTAAATCTTTAAAAAAAAAAAAAAAAAGAGTTGAAGAACATTCACAGATGACAGAGAGGAAATAATTCTGTACCAACAAAGCTTAGATTTTGGTACATTAAAAAAATTGCAAATATGCAAAAATCCAGTGTATTTTCTCAGGCAGCCCAACTAAGAACAATAATTGAGAAAAGGTTCTAACGAAGAAAAAAATAAACCAGAAAAAGAGATGTAGTAACAGACGATGAAGAGAAAGAGTAATATTGTAATTAATGAAATTTTCACTTTGTTATATAATACACATTTATATACGTCTAGGAATGTATAATTTACATGATAAAGACTCTTGAAACAAAAAGACTATATCATAAAAGAAATATTAATAAATTTCTAAACTATTCAAAGTAGAAGAGTTGTAGACATGTGAGATGAAGGTAGGCAGAGGTAAAAATACTTCCAAGATCTCATGAGGATAAGGTGGAAAAGGAAGAGAGGCAGAAAATAAAAGTATTCTGAAGGTCTTATCTCTTCAAGGTTACACAGCCACCAGGGAAAGCAATGAGTATCTTTTGGGGGAAAAGGGTATTTTGTTTTCAGGTAACTGCAAGGAAACACACATCAGTCAAGGTATAATTTATGGTCAAAAGTACTTACTGGGGTAAAGAAAAAGATTATACAATTATAAAATATGTGGTTTATGACTAAAATATAAGAGTTAAAAAACTGTATATACCAAAAAACACAGCAGGTAATAAAGTAAAACTTATTAGAACATTAATAAATTTATTTTTATGAATATTTTTAAAATTTTTTAAATTTATTTATGATAGTCACACAGAGAAAGAGAGAGAGGCAGAGACAAGGCAGAGGGAGAAGCAGGCTCCATGCACCGGGAGCCCGATGTGGGATTCAATCCCAGGTCTCCAGGATCGCGCCCTGGGCCAAATGCAGGCGCTAAACCGCTGCGCCACCCAGGGATCCCAATAAATTTATTTTTAAAAATACAAGTACACTTAGTAATTGCAGTATACCTTTTGGAATGAACAAATACAGTTGGAAAGAAGAAAAAATAAATTTAATTATATTATCAATAAACATGATTTTTAAAACCCTTTATAACCCTCTAACAAAAAACAGATTATTTCTACCTATGTTCATTTCATGATTGATCATAAACATGGTCATAATGAAAGTTTTAACTAATTTCAGAGATATATCTAAACAATTTGGAAAAAAATTACAATATCTTTTCTTAAAACTATGAGATGATACTAGATAGTCTATGGATCAAATAGGAAATCAAAAGGGAAATCATGCTCTCTGTGGTAACCTATGACAAAAACAAAAACAAAAACAAAAACAAAAACAAAACAATAAAAAGAATTAAAATCCATGGGATTTTAATTCCAGCAAAATATATTCAGAAGTAAGCTTAACAGCCTTTAAGAATTTTAATTTTTTTTTTAAAGGCAAGGGAGAAAAACACTGTGAAAAGAAATGAGAAAAGAAACAAAATATACCAAAATAAACTAGGGAGAGATGTGCTTGAGTGGCTCAGTAGGTTGAGTGTGTACCTTCGGCTCAGGTTGTGATCTTGGGGTCCTGGGATTGAGCACCAACCCAAGCTGGGCTCCTGCTCAGTGGGTAGTCTGCCTCTCCCTCTTCCTCCAACTCCCTCTCCCCACCCCCCAGGCTCTGGCTCTCTCTCCCTCTCTTAAATAAACAGAATCTTAAAAACAAAAAAAAACTACGAAGAAGAAACTAAGAGATAATACATAAAATTAACATAAAGAGGTTATAGAGAACATAAATCTATAAATCTCTTTGAAAAATGATGAAATAATCACTCAGAGTCTAATGAGTGGGTTAAAAAAAAAGGTAGGGGGGGACCAAGGAGAGTAAAAACTCACAAGATTCATAACAAGAGAAATAAAACCATAAGCATAGGTGATAATTAAGAAAATAAGACAAAACTAAAATAAACCACAACAACACAATACAATTTCATGGCAATTAATTTGAAAACCTGAAAGAGAGGATGATTTCCCAGTGCAAGAGAAAATATCAAAATTAACCCGAGAAATGAATCCTTGAGTAGAACCAAGTACCACAAATTAAAGGTAATTAAAAAAACTACTATACGAAAAGATACCAAGACCAGCTGGGTTCTCAGCAGATTCTTAATCTTTCAAAAAACCAGAATTCTAATAATATTAAACCATAGAAAAATACAAAACATGTTCCAAGTCATTTTATGAGGTCAAAGCAACTCAATGCCAAATCTAATAAAGGTACTCATAAGCCAATTTCACTTAAAAGTTAAATATAATTTTAAATTAAAAAAAAAATCAAATTAGACAACAGAGTCAAGCCACATGTCAAAAGTAATATACTACCATAATTGATAGCAGAAATACAAGAGTGGTTCTTTTTTTTTTTTTAAGATTTTTATTTATTTATTCATGAGAGACACAGAGAGAGACAAAAAGAGAGAGAGGGGCAGAGACACAGGCAGAGGGAGAAGTAGGCTCCATGCAGGGAGCCTGACGTGGGACTCAATCCCGGGTCTCGAAGATCAGGCCTTGGGCTGAAGGCGGCGCTAAACCGCTGAGCTATCCAGGCGTCCCAAGAGTGGTTCGTTTTTAATCAACAAACCCAATACATCTACAAATTAAGGAGAAAAATATCTTATCATTGTATCAGTTGATGCTCAAAAGGCATTTGATAAAATTCAGCCACCATTTTTCATAAAAGCTCTATGGGAAAAAATAGGAAAAAAATTAAGCCTTTTGAAAAAAGAACAATAGCAAGTACCACATATAGCAAAATACTACAACCATTTCAAATAAAATTAAGGTTGCATGAACACCATATATATGTACATATAGTATACATAAATGTGCACTTGCATGTTTATATGTATATCAAGAACTTGCTTCTGTATGGAAATTTGATGATCTATGGAAGTGATCCAATCACAGTGGTTACTGAGTGCAGGGTGAAAACTTAAAAGATTAGGGAAAGAGTGGGAAGGAGCCTGTTCACAGGAAACTTATTTATTATTTTAACCATATGAATGCTATTACTCATTCAATAAATCAAATTAATAAATTTAGGGATTAGAACAGGAAGTCCACTAACCCCTTTAAAATTCAATACTGACTTGAAGATTATAGAAACTAATTAAGACATGAAAATGAATTAATTGGCATAATATCAGAATGAAAGAGAAAAATATCTTTTTGTTAATGACCTAATGGAATATTATAAAATGCAGGCAATTCTAGTAAAATAAAACTGAAATTAATAAAAATAAATTATCAAGAAGAGGTATGATACAATACAGTTAAAATTAATTTAAAAATCTCCCTAGTTTGTAGAGAAACACCTACAAAAATAATGGGAAAAATATTTCACTCACAGTACTATTCCCCAGCATTTATACATTCATTGAGAAATAACCTCAAAAGCTTTATTTTTTAATTTAAAAATAGTATCTTAAAGTTATAAAGCAGAAAGCTTAAGGACCACCAAAAAAGTGAGAAAACTTTCCCTGACCATATCAGAATACATTCAAGAGACACTAATTAAATGAATATGGCACAGACTTAAGAATAGACACACAAATGAGTGGAATGAATAAAGAACTTAAAGATTCCAGAACATATGAAAAAAATGTACAAGTCAGAAGTTAAATTCTATTTTTAGAGAAAAGGATATATTATTTTTTAAAACAATCATCAAAAAACTGGTTATCATCTAGCAAAAAAAAAAAAGATCTTTATCTTAACATTATTTATAAAAATAAATAAATAAATTCCAGATAGGATAAAGGACAAATGAAAAAAATAAAACACAGCAATACATTCTACAACATAATTTATAAGATGACATGTCTTCTAAACAATCTTAACCAAGAGCAGAAATTTGAAGACAGACATAAAAGTTTAAAATTTCCTAGACATAAAAAGTGAAAAAAGGCATAAACAAACTCAGCAATTAAACTGGAAAAAACATTTGACATGTAGAGAGAGAGCAGACCCAAGTTGTCAAGTTTATAAAAAATACTCAAACTTGCTAAAGGCAAAACAACAATTACATGGTTTAACAATGAGATATCACTTCAGCTAAAACTTAAAAGATTGGTATCTTCTCAAAAAGGCACTGTCCAAATAAATTATGACATTCTTTTGGAAGGAATCTGGACCACTTATCAAATTAAATGTACTTATACCTTTGACCTAGCAGTCTAATTCCTGGGAATCTATTATATAGAAATAAAAGTAATCATACATAATATGTACAAAGATATTTACTATCATTTACTTTACAATTTCTCGTCTCTATAAACAGAGTTGTTTCAATCAATACAGGAATTGCTGAATAAAATACAATTTGATCAATTAACACAATGCAATAATTAAAAAGAGTAAATTAGTTTTATTAGGTAACTCAGTGGGGATTTGCATATTGCACTTATTGAGTAAAAAAAAAAAAAAAGAAAGAAAAGAAAAAAAAGAAAAACGCAATCAAATGAGTATGATATAGGATGCCTGGGTGGCTCAGCGGTTGAGCATTTGGCTTCAGTTCAGGGTGCCATCCCAGAGTTCCGGGATCAAGTCCTACATTGGGCTCTCCTCAAGGAACCTGCTTCTCCCTCTGCCTAGGTTTCTGCCTCTCTGTCCCTCACGAATGAATAAAATCTTAAAAAAAAAAAAACAAAAAACTACAACCAAAAAAATCCTCTTTATGTGTATATGTCTTATGTCAGTGGTATAGCTATATGCATACATACACATCTACTTAAGTACATGAGCATACAGAGAAAAACAGGTAGTCATCAGGTAATGGACTTGAGGTTAAAGATGGGTATGTGTATTTGGAATATGGCCAAGAAGGATAGACATTTTTATATAATATACATACACACATTTATGCAATAAAATTGTAAAAAATTCCTACTATCAGAAATGGATTCAGTTATCAAATAATTAATTTAGGGTTGTTGAAACCTTGTACAAAGTCAGGCTGAACAATGAAGAAACCTACTGTCAGCATTGTTGACCCCTGAAGAAAAATGTAATCTAAAGATCCTGTATATGTTGTATAATCCACAAGTAGCAAGAAGGCTTTTTTTTCAGCCCTACTTTTTCCTTTTAACATAAAAAGTAGGGTAAAGGAAAAGGTGAATTTCTTTTCTTTTTTTTTTTAAAAGGAAAAGATGAATTTCAAAAGACCTATAAAAGGTAAGCCTGTCTCCCACCCTCAAACTCCATTTTCTCTTCCACCCACCCACTGTTTAGTTTCTTCATACATCTTTGTACAAGGGTGAGTATAACTTTATGATAAATTACCAGCAGAGAAACAGTTGTGACAAAGATTATATACATTTTAAGTTATGATAGGGTTTTTTCAAATTGACTCCCAAAGAGGAAATAATTTATACTCCCACCTCAGGAAATGCTTAATTGTGAATCCAGTATATCAGTGGTGATTTACAATTGAATTTATACTGTGCAGTTCAGCATGCATCTATTTCACTCAATAATAAACACAGAAAGGACAGAATATTTAAGTCAGAAAAGAAAGAAGTAAACAAGGAGTATAAGGCTTTAGGAAGAAAGTGAAGCATAAAAGAGGGTAAAGACATAGCTTGGCTATAGCATAGGCAACAAGCAAGCCATCAAAAGGAGAAGTGATAGCAGATATTGCAAACATCAATCAGTGACCCCCTTCATGCCCAGATTTGGACCAGAAAAGAATTCTCAGAAGTTTAAAACAACCATTACAGAGCTCCTTTTATTGCTTGGTCAGCACTTCACACAAAACTCAGTGTTACCATTGAGACTATTTAAAAGAAAGTAAAATATGTGTTAAAATATGTAACTTCATGATCTTATAAATTAGATGCTCTTAGTTTTTTCAATTTATAGATTGTGAATTCACAGAATTTACAGAACTGATTCTTCTTCCTGACTAGATACACATTAAGACACACACACACACACACACACACACACACACACACACACACAAATATATAAATAAACATAAGGGGTGCCTGGGTGGTACCCAAGTCAATTCTTGGTTTCAGCTCAGGTTGTTATCTCAGGGTCATAGGATTGAGCCCTTCTTCATCGGCTCCGTGCTCAGCTTGGAGTCAGCTTGAGATTCTCTCTCCCTCTCCCTCCACCCCTCCTGCTCATGCTCTCTCTCTCCAAAATAAATAAGTAAATCTTTAAAAAAAAAAAGATGTCAATAAACATAACACACAAACCTGTATTGAGTAAATAAATAAATTAATTAATGGTGGTTTAAAAAATTTTTTATTATGAAAATTTGCAAAAATATACAGGGGCAGTTAGAACAGAGAAATAAATGCTTAAGTGCCTATCACCTAGCTTGAATAATTAAGAGGGGGGAGGCGCGGCCTGATGGCCCTGTCGGCCATCTCGCCCGCAAAAAAAAATAAAAATAAAAATAAAAATAAAAAAAATAAAAAAGAAGAAGGGAGGGGAGTGGATAATTATTTTCAAGCAAATTCCAGACATTTTAATCATTTTAACATGTAATTCTTAGCAAGCTTGAATATCTGGTTTTCAAACCCAGAGTAGATTAGACACAGAAATTTAGAAAGTGGTTGGGAATGTATAAAAAGGCTTTACCACAGAAAAAAATGATAGCTCCCTGAAAAGACCAAAATAAAATATATGAAAACAAATTATAATTATAGATAGATCTACAGATACATACATAAAACGCTAACATCAAAAAGTTAAAGCCATGTTTAAGGTCTTTGTTTAAATACAAAAGGCAGGAAAGTACATGATACACTGATTTTTAAAAGTTGAAATGGTTAGAAGTTGACATTTTAGGAAGTTAATCAGAAGGTGTTTCACTTATGTTAAACACTTTACCCCTGGACAATAGTAGATAAATGAGGCCTTATCACATTTTGCTGTTATTTGAGAGGCACATGCAGAGTTCTGCTTGGTGACATGAGGAAAACAGAACCACAGATATTACAAATTAAAAACTCATCTAGATAAGAATACTAATCTCTTAAATAATGCCTCCAGGTAGTTTAAAATTGTAAACAACAACTACTAACACTATTTAATATATACTTCCCTGGGCCAGATACTCACCGGATAAATGCTTTACACATATAAACTCATTTAATCTCACAATCCCCTAAGGTAGGTAATTAAGACAAAACACTACTTGCCCAACATCAATCAGCTAATGGACTTCCCTTTTCTTATTAGAACTGTAACTATTAAGTACTTATGTCAGGCTTCATTCACCTTTCTGCAAATACAAGTTTAAGGATACAGTTTGTTTTTTTATCATTTTTCTGGGGCAATGTTTGTGATAGATACTGTGCAACAAGTTGAGTAACAGATACACCACTAAAAAAGTCTAATGCTTTTATCAAGTTTTACTCATTATAATTCATGGTTAAAGGATATTGCATATCATGGAAATTTTTATTCCAAAAGAATTATTACATATACTACTTCTCAAAATTTTAAAGACGTATATATAAATACTCATGTAGCTTTTCCTACATCTCCGGCAACAGGAAAATTTAATGGGAGCATTTTGCTGATAAAGATCTTTTTTTTTTTTTTTTTATAAATTCTAAACAGTTTCTTATAACTTATAAATTCAGCCACTTGTCTGGCTGAATCAATACAGACTAAATTTCTTCTTTTCTCTTCGACAAGGCAGCTTTTAAAATTATCTATATAATTTTGCAAAGAGTCTCCATGCTAAATATTCCCAGTCCTGATTCTAGTTTGACACAGTTTGTCATGATCCTGTCTTCTCTCAGAAAGTGGCTCCCCAAATTCAACAACACTTCTGCAAAATGCCTAATCAGAGCAGAATACAGGGAACTATTAGTTTTCCTGTCCTAGAGCTAAAATTACATTACTTTCTCCCACTATCAATTTTGTGTGTACTAAATTTGCAGACAAAAGTTTTCTGCACATTCATTCAAGAAGCAGTGATTAAACTATCTATGATGTTAACTAAACCAGGCTTCTTTTCATCCCAGACTTCCCTTCCCTAAACTCAGCTTTTTTATTTTTTTTATTTTATTTTATTTTTTAAAGATTTTATTTATTCATTCATAGAGACACAGAGAGAGAGAGAGAGAGGCAGAGACACAGGCAGAGGGACAAGCAGGCTCCATGCAGAGCCCGACATGGGACTCGATCCAGGGTCTCCAGGATCACGCCCTGGGCTGCAGGCGGTGCTAAACCGCTGCGCCACTGGGGCCGTCCACTCAGCTTTTTTAAAAAAGCAAAGGAGTTTCACTTTTGCTTTCTTTATCCTCTAAGCAAATATTAATCTTCGGCATATTATATATTTATATTGTCTATTATCTGTGTCACAACTGTCTATTATCTGTATCTGCTCCTAAAGTAGTATCTGGAACATAACAGGCACTACAGTATTTGTTGAACTAATTCATGAATAGAAGAGGTGGAACATTTCTATTTTTTTGGCTTCTAGAAAGGAGTCTCTAACTATTATGCTTCATTATTGGATGACCTTAAAGCTTTATCAATAAACACAATTAATCATAGGAGCCACATGACTGCCACATGCCCTCTAGAATTTACTACAGTGGTTTAATAAAGAAGTTACAGGTTTTTGTTTTTGTTTTTTTAAGATTTTATTTATTTATTCATGAGAGACACAGAGTCAGGGAGAGAGGCAGAGACACAGGCAGAGGGAGAAGCAGGCTCCATGCAGGGAGCCCAACATGGGACTGGATCCCGGGTCTCCAGGATAACGCCCTGGGCTGAAGGCGGCGCTAAACCACTGAGCCACCCAGGCTGCCCTAGTTACAGGTTTGATTATTTTAAAATACATAGTGGTTTTTGATGTTACCTTCAAAATATTCCCTACTTTTTTCCATTCTAAAATAATGATGTAACCTGAAAATAAAAATATGCATTCTTTTATTATTAATAGAAGGTCACCAGTAAACTCTATCAAACTATGCTGCGAAATGTTAGGGAATACTTATCCTTAGGTCAGAGGCTGAGACAACATCTCTGTTTCTATATGTGGCCTTGTCTCCTGACCACCTTTATACCAGTGTAGGTTTAGATACCATTTTCTTGTGGCTTTTATATCTGAAAGAGTTGTAGTTTCAGATTTAAAAATCTACTTAAGTTCAAAATACATGAAGTGGCTGTTTATATCATACTATTTTCCATTCCCTACCATAAACATCTAAGGGTACTTGACTCTTGTTACAGTTAAGTTTCACAATGACCCTACTTCATTCTCATTGAATTGCAGTATAAATATATTGTAGCAGGCAGCACTTTTTCTCCACATCAGTTTAGGACAGTTGTTCCAAACTGTGCTGTGCATCAGAATTAAACACACAGAATCTCTAGTCAACTCTGGATTTACTGAACCCAAATAATATGACACAGCGGTACATGAACACTTTTTTTTTTCTTAAGATTTCATTTGATTGACTGATTGCTTGAGAGGTGGTGGGGAGAAAGAGGTAGAGAGAGAAATAAACAGAATCTAAAGCAAACTCTATGTTAAGCATGGAGCCTGACACAGAGAAGCTTGAGATCATGACTTGAACTGAAACCAGGAGTCGGATGTTTAACAGACTGAGCCACTCAGGCACCCCTGCATTAATACTTTTTAAACTGCTGAGGTAATAAATAAACTTAAAAAGTTATTCATAACTGAAGGTAAATTTGATAGAATTCTACTTCACTACAAACAGGAAAATTTAATTTGAAGGTAGAGTCTATTACCATTATAAATAATTTTTAAAGCCTGTGTTACTATCATTCAAAAATAGAACTATCCCATGGATTAAAACATACACAAAAAAAATTCCTATTGACATACATCTAGGATATTTTGATGTTAAAATATAACAATTTACTCACAGAACCAATCCACATGCCTTGATCCATGGCTAACATTCATGACTTTGAAGCCTCTATTTTCTTTTGCAGGCGAGTATATAATGTACTGATAAACAACTTCCAAAGCAAAAGCTTGTGGTTCTGCATTTCTGAAAGGGCCAATATTTTCTTCCTTTTTTTTTTTTTTTTTTTTTTTTGCATTTCCCCTATCCTAGCAGTTTTCCAATGTTTAATAAATGAAATAATTATAGAATTGGAGTAAGAGATTTCATTAAGCTATAGGAAGGGAAATCATAAAATCTTAGATAAAGCTAGAATAGATGTTAACAGTGTTTTGCAATCCTCTGTTTATAGATGAATAAAAAATCTGATATTAGGAGCCAGAAACCCTGACTCCCAGGTTAGTGCTCATACTAGTTTACCAATAAATGCAAGCAAAAATTCGAAGTTAGTCATCGAGAAACATAGGGTCTGCTTAAATGCATGTCATTTAAGGTTTTGTTGAGTTCAGAATTGTTATAAATATGCAAACAGAAACTGCCCATAGTTGGCTCTAGGCAAGTATTTCTTGGAAAGGAATTAGCAAAATTTAACATACTTCGAGAAATAACATCATAAGAAAAACTATACTATGAGATAATGTATCCACATTCCCTAGAGGCACTCATTTTTAAGCTTCAATCCTGCAGTACCTTGTAGTCACGCATTTATGTTTTCAATAAATATTTACTGAGCATCTATCACATGTGAGAAATTACATTAGGAAATACAGCAATGAACAAAAAAAATTCCCTGTCCACATAAATCTTACATTCTCGTAGTGAAAGACAGGCAAATTAAAAAAAAAAAAGGTCAAACATATAGTAAGGTACAACAGAAAAGACAAAGCTGAGAAAGCATTTAGGGACTGTGGGTAGTGGGGTTACAACTTTAAACAGGGTGCTCAGAAAAGCCTCAGTGATAAAATTAAATCAGAGTAAAGACTTGAATGACATTAGGAAGCAAGTCATGTAGATAAAGGGGAAAAAGCATTCAAAATCAAGACCTCGAGGTAGAAACTATCATGTTCAAAAAATACCACTGAGGACAGTGTGGCTAGAGTTGCATGAACAACAGAACATGAAATCAGAGAAGTGGGACCTACTAGGAAGGCCAGATCAAAGAGGAACCTATGGCTCAAAATTTCTATTAAAAATACAAAATATTATCCTGGCTAGATAGAAATTAAATCAATAGCTTTACTAGGGATGACCCAATTTAATAGGAAATAGCATGAATTGGTAATGGTAGAATTTCTGAAATTATCAACAACAGGTTAACAGAAATGTTATTTTGGGGCATTCCCAGCATCTATTAAATTGACATTAGAGAGCATCATCAACTACTCTTATGACTAGCTTTGAAGCATCCTCTTGTCAATTTACTAGGAGGTGAGTGCTAAAAGGAGGATACAAAGGCAGAGGATGAAGGATTTCATATGCTCTCCATTGTAAGAGAAGCAGAGAAGTATTTTACCTTCCACATCTCAGGATATGCTAATATATATTCAAAATAAGGAGGTAGCCAATCAGATTATGTTTTACAATTGAAGCTAAATCAGACAAATTCCAGGGAGCCAGCTTATACTTTATCCCAATACTTATAACACTATAAGCATCCCAAGGACACTGCACTTTCTCTTATTCCCTGCATTCCCCACAGTCTACTACAGTTATTTTAGAGCTTCACATTTTGTATTGCCTGACTGAACAGACATAAAAAGCATCTCAAGTCATGAGAAAAGGCTCTCTGCCTGAGTTAGGGAGCCCACAGCTTTCTCATGTTCATCTTTAAAATTCTAGGGGTGCAGATACCATGACATTTTCTCTTTCTTTTGTTCCTTTCTGTTCCCCATGACCTGGCCATTCCCAGCAAGATTACAAATTCTACTCCAGAATCATAATGGCTTATCTCAGTTTTATTTGCTGTAACATAATCTCCATATATTTCAGCTCCCTTATTCTGAGTTATTTTCCTCAGGTATTTACTGACAAACCCATGAGTTCTCACACTATAATGACAACTATAAAGTATAATGTACCTTGCAAATATAAAGTATTAATATTTTAAATTATTTACTATATGCTACCAAATACAACTAGCTCTCAAAAAGCATTCTCTGTACTATGGATTTATATCTAAGTATAAGTGGCAAGACTTGTTCAACCTTTGGAATAATTTCCAGACTCAAATCACTTTTAAATTCTTTCATATTATGTCTAACCATCATTAAAAATGTGCTAAATCCGTATCCCATGCTCTTTACTACTTCTTTTATATGAGTTATGTATAAATAAAAGGAAAGATTTAAAAATACCTATGAAGCACATTCATATTAAAGACAATCTCTACAAAGGGCAGAGAATGATTCAGTCTTAAAATTCTGATTTATACTTTATGCCATATCCCCAAATACTAAGCGTTAATAACCTCAACATATATTTGATAGGTTGTCATTTTAAATTGTAATTTATAGCTTGAAAAATCGACTCTTTATACAGTGAACTAAAACAATACAAGTATATGCTAAACCAATGGTTTAATTATCCCCCTTAGCAGGTTCTTTTTTTTGTTTGTTTTAAGATTTTATTTATTTATTTACCAGAGAGAGTAAAAGTCCACAAGCAGGGGGAGCGGCAGAGGGAAAGGTAGAAGCAGGCTCCCTGCTGAGCAGGTAGCCCCATGTGGGGCTCGATTCCAGAACCCTGGGTTCACAACTCGAGCCAAAGGCAGACATTCAACCACTGAGTCACCCAGGTGTCCCCCCTCCCCCTTAGCAGATTCTTTTATCTATGACCTTCTCTATCTTACTTGAAACTTCTTCTGTTATATTAGTGCCATGGTTTCCAACTGTCCTCCCTATCACCATTTTTTTTCTTATTAACAAAATAATCATTCTAAAGATTTGTTATAAAGATTTCTAAATCTTTTTAATCTTCATCATTAACAAAATAATCTTTCTAAAATTCAAAACTGGGAGTAAAATGGAATAATACAAAAAGAATAAGAGACTTGGAGCAAGGGGGTTTCATGTTTGAAATCTCAGGTTCTACCACTTGTTAGCAGTTTGATCTTGTACAAACGTCTTAATCTGACTAAGCGTTTCCTCCTCTGTGAATTGTGAACAGTGATACCTACCTCAAGGGGTCACTATGAGGACTAAAATCAAATAACGTAAAGAAGGCCCCCAAAGGAGGCACCCTGAAATGTTAGTTCCCTTGCTCCTTTGAAGGTATGAACCATCAATCTTTCAAAAAGGTTACTGTAACCTAAAGGAAAACTAATTTAAGGAGACTATCAGAAAAACAATGTAATGGCTTGTATTGAAAATACTTGTGTCTAAGAAGGGGAGTTTATTTGGAAAACTAAATTATGAGAAAATAGTTTCATGAGTATGCAGAAATCGAGAGCTAAACAACTCTCAGCCAAGAACTGCTTGGACAAGGCTTGCTTTCCCCCAGTAACTGCAAGAACTCATTGTCCCAAGTTTGTCTTTTTTCCCCCCAAATTCAATTCTTTATAGTGCCTCTAACTAACCTTTTAATTACTCTAATTATGAATAAAAAATGACTGACCATTTGAGAAAAAGCATCAATGGCAGCAGTTTCCAACCATCTGAAAGGAATTACTTTTTACCTCCTGAAAACTGTGCAATCACCTTTGATGGATTGGGATGGGGGCAACGGAAGTCTCTGAGAAGAGGGAGGGAAGAGGTAATACTGGCAAACTGTGTAACCCTCTCTAGTAGGAAATTCTGAAACATGGAATAAAAAAAAAAACCATGAAGGTAAGAGTTTTCGATCCAGTGGGAATCATAATCCAGTATTTGGAGACTTTGGCTCAAAGTACTAATTACTCTTCCAATACCTCATAAAACAAAACACATTCAGTGACTTCAAATGGAAAAACCTTACTTGCTAAGTTTTATTTTAATACTTATTAACACCTATGATTGTATCCTCCCAGTCCCTTCAAATAATGACCAAAATCTAGAAAGAATTCTGGTACAGATCATGGAGAGAAGGTAATGAATAGCTGTATTTTCTGATCTTGCCTGCTAAAGTTCTAACAGTCTACACCTCTAAAATAGAAAATGCTTGTTGGGAGTCATAGGATATGGTGACTAAATAAATAGAAATGAGGTATTAGAACTTCATGATTCTGTATATTGCCAGCAAGGGTAAGGAAATTACATATAAAGATTTAATACAGACAATGATATGCAGAATTGAATATTTATCTATGGAACATCTACAGGCAGTATCTAGTTGATAGCAGACGATGAAGAACCAGAATGTGTGGGAGTTAGAGCTAGAGAAATAGACCCAAAAGCCACCTCTGTATGTACAACAGCAGAGGACATAAATTGGAGGCTTAGCAAGCTGGATCAATCCCATGGAAGTGTCTTGTTTGGTCTACATGGAATTTTAAAGTTAGGAGACTGAATATAAATATGAAGGCTTCTGTTTTTAAAGAAAAAAATTGCAGCATCTGTTCACCACTGAGTCACCACTGAGCTTGTAATACCTTGTGTGCCAAAAACTGGCTGAAGTTGAATGGCAGTGCCCTCCTTTAAATAAGGCATTCATCCTCCAGTTCTTCACAGTCCCTATCACCTCTAGACACTAAGTATCAGCTGCCATTTATCACTGAGC
Source organism: Canis aureus (assembly GCF_053574225.1). NCBI lineage: Eukaryota > Metazoa > Chordata > Mammalia > Carnivora > Canidae > Canis > Canis aureus. The sequence continues at coordinate 29,660,705 of NC_135634.1, forward strand.
TTATACTGAGGTTTGTTCCAGGATAGAGAAATAATTCTTTATACGTTTATCTCTATGAAAAGTATGAAAACAAAAACTAAATCTATTTTTTCCTTATTCCACTTATTTATGTTTCTTGAGCACTGCCTAAGCAATCACCAAATAAAATGAGGTGGTAATACTGCTCATTTATTAAAAGAAGGAACCTAGAATATAAGCTAGAAATCAAAAACAAACTCTAAAAATTTAGTAACTGAAAATGTAGCAGGTTCCAAATTATATAACTTTCAACCTAGCAACTCCAGTTTTGGGGATTTACTCCAAATTATATAACTTTCAACCTCCAACTCACAGTTTTGGGGATTTACTCCACAGATTTACATGGGCAAAATAACTTATGTTAAATGTTATTCCTTGTAGCATTATTTGTAATACAGAAAGATTAGAAGCAATCTAAAAGTCCACCATTAGGGAACAAGACAAATAAGTTATGATATAACCATATAATGCAGCCACAAAAAAATAAGGAAATTCCTGATGTACTAATACAAAACAGTCTTCAAGTGAAGAGAACAAAGACAAGGAAAGTATATATGTTATTTCCAAAGGAGAAGGGGAAGACTATATATATTAACTATATAGATTTGTTTATACATGCATAAAGCATTACTAGAAGGATACAGAAGAAACTGGTAATACTGATTCCTCCAGAGTGGGGAACTTGATACCCGTAGGATGGAGGTGCTAGGAGTCTTTTCACTGGATATACTTTGGTATCTTTTGAATTTTGTAGCAATAGGTACTTATTCAAAAACCAGTTTTTAAAGATGTAACAGGTTAACTGATTACAAGAATTAAGATTAATAATTAAGAATTCAGCAACTACTACGGATGATACAAATTTCAGAAGGAATCTAAAGGCAGTTGAGAGGATGAGCAGTAGAAGGGTGAGATGAAATAAGCACAATGGAAGAAATGGCATGGTGTTCTTTTTCTATCTGGCACTCTGAACTGGTTTTGAGCCCAGAAATAAAAGGATAGATGGAAAAGATAAGAAACCTTTTCAAGAGAGGCTGAAACTGTGTGCATAAACTCTGCTGCTTTGGGATTTGGGAACAAAGTGTGGCGTCGAGATGGGAGGTAGCGTGAACTCTCTAATTCAACCTTGCACCTCTTGGGTACTCTGAAGACTGGCAACTCTGAAAGCACTAAAGACAGAATTCCTGGCTACTGTCCCTCACAGAAGACCCAGCAGCAATAGCAGTGAGAAGGTACCACAGTGGGGTGGCTTGAGGAGGATGGACTTCCTAAGCAGAGTGTAAGAAAAGAATATTCACTTCATGTTTTTGAACACGTTACACTCTACTCAAAGATTCCCAGAAATACCTAAGGGAACTCTGAAAAGGGCTGGAAGGTTTGTGTGAGCAGAAGGGAACTAAAAGTTACATTTTATGTCTGTATAGGTGATGAAGCCTAGAAATAATTATGCTACAAAAATATAAAAGTATTATGTACAGGATGAAAGAACAGAAAACAATACCCTTGCAAGAGAGCCAAAGGGAAGTCTTACTGGCTTTTTTTATTTTATTTTTTTTTAAACCTAGGCTATTGCTCACTGAACAGGAAGTAGAAGAGAAAAAACACGAGGATGGCTGGAAAGAGGTTACTCAAGGCTCTGCTGGGAACCAACACACTTAGTTATGCAGTACCTACTTTCCAAAGTGAAATCTTTCAACTGCTTTAAAATGTTTCTTTTCTAAGCCATTGAAAGCAATGAGATCATGTTCTTGATTAAGTGCCAGGTTTTTTTCCCCTGCAACCCAAATTGTTGAAGTTAAAAAGAAGAAAAATTGGGAGGAATGAAAAAGAGTGAAGGTAGGAAGAACTGGGAACAGAAAACAGAGGGGGGCAACATAAATATATTTTAATAGGCTAGTAGAAGAAAATTATGGAATGACCAAACAGTTTGTTTTAAAAGTTGAGGGTATCTTGCCCAGTTCCAAAAATACAACAAAGTATCCATTCAATTTGTTTAACTGTTTTCCTATTCCATTTTATCCAGTTAAAATAACATATACAATCTCTTTATGCCTCACAGCAGGTAGTATTAAGTAATTATAAACAAAGAGATAAGCGTTTTGCAAAAGATGAGGTCTGTATTCATACGGCTTGCTGGACCATAAACAGGAATCTGAAGGCTAGTCTTAGGCAATTTAGGCTCATATGCTTTTCACAAGTGGAAATAAATGATATTCAATACTTTAAACAATGGATAGTGAGAGCTATAATTTGTAAAATAAGCAAGAAATCAAAAGTACAGGAAGTAGAGATTGAACTCTATTCCTAGATTTAAAGAATCAATAACAGTGACACGGCCCATGTATTATATTCTATATCCATGACAGTTGTCTTCCACTTATACATTGTTTCATATAATTTTATATTTGAGTAGCATTTTATACTTTCAAAGTATCCTCACATTTCTCATTTAATGTTCACACCCCATAAGTAGAACTGGTTTTATTCAGTTTTAGATACCAAGACAGAAAGGTTAAGAGAGAAGTTACAAGTCAGTTGTAAGCCAGGGACAAAATGTAAGGGTCCAGAGCTTCTGGTCCAATGTTTGTCAAAGTGATGTTTGTGGACTATTTATACAACTATGTACACTATTTACCTAGTTAAGACTATGTTTCAGGAACTACAGGCAATAGGTATACATGGAGGCAACAGCAATATAACAGGGAACAAAAACATAAAAACATACATAATTTCAGCTCTCATGGAGCTTCCGGTTTAGTGAAAGTCATTATTGAAAGTCATTTGTTTACAAACAAATGGCAAAGCTTCACTTGTGATGAGTGCTGTGCTAGAATGTTCTGAGGTATACAATGTGGGACAGTTGACCTAGGAAAAAGGATTCACTAGGAATTGGTAATAGGCTAGGATTCTTTTAGGACAGAAAGGGTTCTCTTAGGAATTAATGATAAAGCTCAGATCTGAAGGATAGGTACCACACAAACAAAGAGAGAAAAGAAACATTGATTCTAGACTAAGGCAACATCAGGCGCAAAAGACCTACGTTGAGGGTGGGGAGGTATGTAAAACACAAGAGACCATGTAAAACAGAAGTACAGTGTGTTTGAAGTAGAAGGCCTGACCTCCTAAATTCCAAGGAGACCAAGATTCCCCATGTCATCTTAGACACATTTAAGGTTGGAGTGACTCTGCCTAATTTAGTTTACAATATCAGATGTTTTACTCAAGAACAGTGGGTAGATCGAAAAGAATAAAAATATAAGGCAACTGCTACATCCATTAAAAGGTTGCCAAATCATCTGAATTCTAAGGGGTGAAATCACTTTTAATTTAGGGCACAAAGAGAGAATTTATGGAGGTGGTAACATGTGCCCTAGGTTTTTAGAGGTGGACTGAATTTCCTTAGAGGATTGGGAGGCTAGTACAGATAAAGAAATGAAGAGACTGAAAAGATGCCCCTTGCTGCTTCATAGGAGTGTGAATGTTTTATTTTTAATGAGCCTTTTCTAAGTGGCACTTTAGACATATCATCCCCATAATATCTTAAAGTTGCAGAGGTCTTGTGCAGCGTACAAAGCTTTGTTTAATTTTATACCCACAACAGATTCTACTAGGTTCAAGGACAAACATTAATTTTCCCAAATTTGCAGATAAAGAAAGCCAGCTAAATGAGGTTGAACTTGTGCAAGGTCATATTTCAACACCACTTTTTCCTTTTAACATTATAGATTCCTAATCATCAAGATGTGAAACAGATTTCAATGTCTGTTATCTGAAATACAGAAAACTGACTTGGCCTGGGATACTAAGACACAGAAGAATGCTACCATGTTATGATAATTGGAGGCAAACGCCAATTATTTTTTTTTAATTAAATGAAGGTAATGATGGATATGTGGTCTTCTTAGACAGTGAGAGAGAAAGAGAAAATAAAGAGAGACCGGGATTCAAATGCAGCATCCCTTATAAGCCCTAACAACGGAGATATAAAAAAGCAACTGTGGGTAAGAGGGTATGTGTGTGTGTGGGGGGGGGGGGGGGGTAGGGCAAAACAAAACAAAGCACAATAACAAGGGACAAAAATGAACAGATAAGGGAAATCTTAAGCAGCATTTCTAATGTTTTAAAATGATTTTTCAGTTTCTTTCCAGAAGTTGCCTTCACGAAAACTCTTGATGATCATACTTTGAAAATCAATGCTATTCTTAGCCATCAAACACACTTATTCTTCTTTTCCTTTTCTAACATATGAGGATTCTAAATGATGCAAATATAAAGTCCTACTTTTACTAATAAATATTAAGCCTCTATTTTGTGTGTAAAATATTAATGGAAGATACAAAAACAAAGTCTCCAATCTCAAAGGTTTATTTTGGCAACATCAGGAGGTCTAATCACTAGACTGTAGTCAAGAAAATCTGCTGGACTTTATTCTTACAAACAGAAAGAACTTTCTTTTTCTATAGATTAGAAAATTTCAAAGCTGTGAGTAAGAAGATCCATATCCCAGAGAGACTGATTCAAGGAACAGGGGTGCCTTTTGCTTATGAATCTATCTGGGCTGTAACAATTACTTTATAAAATGACAACATTGTACATATAAAATAATTTTCCTTAGTACAGGTAGAATAAAGTTGGAAAGAGCAGAAGTGGAGTAACAGTTAACTGCTAATAAGAAAAAGGCAATTTCAGTGAGTACAGATAATAAACCATAGTAACTTATTTCCACAATCCAAAGGTCTTATAAGGATCTCTCTAAAGAAATACTAATACCCACTTTAAATCCTCCAGAACCAGTTTATAAATCTTTTTCCACCTCACCTTTACCATCCTCATTACCAATCTTACATCCTTCATCTTATCCATCTTTCTCACCCTGTCCCAGTAAAGCTGGGTGACTGAAAGACAGTTAACCAACAACTGAAAAAAGGAAGACACAAAGAATACCACATTTTTTCCCTTTTGTTCTCTTCAGTTCTAACGTCCTATATCCTATCTACCTAATATAAAATATATATTGACTTTAAAAGTAGAATGATGATGTTTTCTAGTTTTCTTGCCCTCAAATCCCTTAATTTGGTTTTCTTGAAAGTGGCCTTGGTTGTTGTTGTTGTTTTTTTTTTAACCCTGGCATTCAGTGTCCTTGATAAACAAAGGTTCTGAACCTCTGTAATACAGAAAGTTTACATATATAATGGATGATTCATGGGTGAGTCTCCACAATCTAACTTTTAGATATTAAAAAACTAATTTTTTCTGCGTCAAAGACAAGTGGATTTGTGAAGCAACAGAGTTCATCTCATCTGACATGAAACCTATTCTCTTTTTAGCTCAAAGTACCTCGTATGTTCTCGGGAACCACTTAACTATCTTTCATTTCTTACAGTGGATTATTACATGTATAGATGAATCTCACTACACTAAAAAAGTACATTAATGACCAATTGCTTCTATTATTATTACATTTTAAATATATAACACATAGTACACATTTATATTTATTCATATAATAATAAATGACATGATTATTATTATCTCTACCTCTTTAGAGAATGTTTTTTCAATTGCTCATAAAAGTAATGCTGATAAAAAGTAAATGCTGGCTTGGTATAAAACTCTAAGCATTCACAAAAGTAGTGTGAACCAGTTGTCCCTTAAGAGAAAATGAAAAAAAAAAAAAAAAAAACTACAACCACTTTTGATTTCCATGGTCAACAAGGATCACTGGAGTGAGTTAATGGATGTTTATACAGCTATTAAAGTATTTAAAATTTTAGGGGCACCCAGATGGCTTAGTCAGTGGAACATACGACTCTTGTTCTCAAGGTTGTAGGTTCAAGCCCCACATTGGGTGTAAAGATTACTTAAAAATAAAAAAAATATTTTAAAAAAGTACTTAAAAATGTTAGACTCTCCTTAAGAGATAATTATGGTTTGGTTATGTGAAAAAGAGAGGTACTTTCATACTATTTTTCAAGGTTCATTAGTGTCTGATAACAAATACTGATGACAATGATACACTAAGAATAGCAACTGCATTCTAATACTTTTACATCTATTTTTTATTTGACCACCATTATAATCCTATAAAATAGGCATTACTATTACAATTTACAAAAAGAAAAAATGAACCAAAGCTCAAAGACTGTAAAAAACCACTAAGTTTCATAAACTATATCTTTGATAAGTACCAGAATTAGGATTATATATGAGAAGTTCTTGAGTCTAAGCCTCAGCACTCTTTCTTCTACACTATACTGGAGTGATAGATTGCATAATAAGGCTAATAATTACACCTATCTCAGGATGCATGTTTGTAATGTGACCTTGTAGCTTCTTACATGTCTTTCAAAGAAATTAAGTTTTTCATTTTCATGAAATGAAATTTATCAATATTCATTCTCTTATTCATTCTTTTTGGGTCTTCTCTAAGAAACATTGCCTTTTCAAAGTCACAGTCTTTTCTATAAGTTTTATTTTTTATTTTTATTTTTTTTAAAGATTTTATCTATTCATTCATGAGAGGCACAGAGAGAGAGGCAGAGACAGGCAGAGGGAGAAACAGGCTCCATGCAGGGAGCCCAATGTGGGATTTAATCCTGAGTCTTCAGGATCAGGACCTGGGCCGAAGGCAGTGCTAAACCACTGAGCCACCCAGGCTGCCCTCTATAAGTTTTATAATAAGTTTTAGTGGTTAGGTTTACAATTATAATTCATTCAAGTTAATTTCTAGATGCACTATGACAGAAGAATCAAAGTACTCCTGGTCCCTAAGTCCCCTCCAGCACCATATGCTCAGTGAATTGCCTTAGCACCTTTGTCAAAACTCAAATGACCATAAATGTGTACATTTTTCTAGACTCTGTTCAACTCATCTGTCCTTATGCTAACTCTATTATAACTACAACTCTATTATGATAAATCTTAAAATCAAGATGTTAATCCTTCCAATTTTTTTTAATGTGCCATTAGAAGTCTTCTGAATTTCCATATAAATTATAGACAGCTTATTGAGTTCTACCAAAAAGCCTCCTAGGGTTTTGACTGACATTGTGTTGAAACTATAGATCAATTTTGGGAGGAATGAAATTTATAAATTATTGAGTTTTCTGATCCATGAACATGGTACACATCTCCACTTATTTAGGTCTTCTTCTTTATATCAGCAGTATTTTGAGACTTTCAGCACCAGGTCTTGTACACGTTATTTATTCTTTATTTTATTTTTTATTATTTATTCTTAAGTATTTCATTTTTTGATGTTATTATAAATGACACTGTTATTGAACTTCTGCTTTCCAGTTGTTCATTGCCAGTACCACATAAGGGTTTACAAAACTAAAAATGATTTCCATATATTGACCATATATCCTGCAATTTTGCTAGACTGATTTAATAGTTCTAAAGACTTTTAAAAAATAGAATTCTTAGGATTTTCTATAAACACAAGCAGGTTGTCTATGAATAAGATAGTTTTGTTTTTGTTTTTTTCAGTTTATAGGTCTTTTATTTATTTTCTTTACCTTACTACAATAGTCAGGAACTCCAGTACACTGATGAATAGAAGTGGTAAGGGCAGAAATTCCTGCTGTGTTCCCAATCATAAAAGAAAAGCATGTGATCTTTCACCATTAAGTATGATGTTAGTTTTAGGTTTTTGGTAGATACCCTTTAGCAGTTTAAGGAAGTTCCTTTTTATTCCTAGTTTGCTGAATTTTGTTTTTTTGCTTTTAAATAATAAATGGTGTTTTTTCTGCATCTTCTGCATCTTTCTGCAACTTCTGCAAGAAATGGTTATAGTTTTTCTACTTCAGGCCGTTAATATGGTGAATCACATTGATTTTAGAATGTTAAATCAACCTTACATATTTTGACATTACATTAGTCATACTATATTAACTTTTTATTATATTGCTAGATTCCATTAGTCATAATATATTAACTTTTTATTATATTGCTGGATTTCATTTATTTTATTTATCCCTTCCTAATATTTTAATAAGAATTTCTGCATATGTTCCTGAAGGATACTGGTTTAGAGATTTTTTTCTGTCAAGTCTTTGTCTTGGTATCATGTGATACAGCCATCATAAAATGAGTTGAGAAGAGTTCCTTTTCTGTTCCATTTTCTGAAATTTTATGTGGAATTGGCATTATTTCTTCTTTACATGTTTGAGAGAATTCACTGTGAAGCCTTGGAATATTCTATGTGGGAAAGTTTTTAACCACAAATCTAATTTATGTAATAGATATAAGGGTTTTCAGGTTAATCTATTTCTTTAATGAGCTTTGATAGCTTGTGCCCATCAACAAATTTGACCATTTATCTAAGTTGTCAAAATTGCTGGCATACATTGGTTCATAATATTCTACTATTCTTTTAATGTTTTTAGGATCTATAGTGATATCCTTTTTGTTGTTATTCCAGATATTGGTTGTTTGTGTCTTTTCTTTTTTTCTTGATCTGTCTAGAGGTTTGTCACTTTTATGGATCTTTGCAAAGAACCAGCTATTGGTTTCATAGATTTCCTTGCTTACTTTTTATTTCATTGATTATTATTCTTGACTATTTCTTTCCCTTGGCTTACTCTGGGAGACAAATTTGTTCATCTTTATCTGATTTCTGAAGCTAGAAACTTACATTGCTGATTTGGTACTCTACTTAGTTCACAAGAGTCCAACTCAAAAGTTTCTGCACCACAGGAACTGAATTTTGAGAGGCTTAATCACATCTGCACCTGATGCCGATGGACTTGGAAAGCATGACTATGGTCAGATAAGACTTTTTGGAACTTGGGAGAGAGAATAAGCGTATTTTGTATGTGGGCGAATTATAAAATACAGTGGCCAGAAAGTAGACTGTGGTAGATTATTTTCATAGATATTCATAATAATTACTCCTTTGCTGTGTGACTTTGCACCTCTTTTCATTGAGAGAGAGGACTAGAATCTGACTGCACCTTAGACTTGCTTTTACTAACAGGATGTGATGGAAGAGAGGTTATACAACTTCTAAGACCAAACAGCTGTGATAAATTCTGTTTTTCACTTTCTTGGAGAGTTGTCCTAAAACTACCATGTAAAGGTGGTCTAGTTTACTGGAAGTTGAGAGACCACACAGAAGAAAACCAAGGCATGTCAGCTGACAGTCAGACATGTAGGTAATGCCATCTTGGACCTTCAGCCTAGCCAAACCCCCATCTAAATAGAGCTCCAGGAGTAAGCCTGAGCTAAGCCAAAGAGAAGCAGTCCTGACAGTTCTCAAAATCATGAGAAATAATAAATCTGTGTTGTTTAATCACTAAGTTTTGAAGTGGCTGGTTAATCTGTAGCTAACTGAAACTACTGAGTACTTGATAGAAAAACAGATGAAAAGAAATTTTTCTTTAAGGAGTTGATTAGGGAAAAAAAACCTAAGGGAGATTTAAATCAACTGAGATACTGTCAAACATACTCACTAAAAACCACAAAAGTAAAAAAATAAAAATAAAGAAGGAGTATGAGGTGGAAGAACTTAAATAGGGCTTCCCATAATTTATACACTTGCTTTACCTTGTCTATCAATGCATGCTATCTCTGCTCTCTTTAGAAAACAGGCCTTATAACCCATTCTCAATAGGAGCCTAGTGATCTTTTAAAAATAAAATTCAAATCATGTTATGCTCCTAGTTAAAGCTCTGCAGTGGCCTACCAGTGTACAGAGAATAAAATTTAAATTCTTTTACCATGCTATACACTGTCTTACAAAATTTGGCCTCTGCCCTTCACTCTCCACACTCTAGGCACAGTTGCGTAGAGTTCCTTTTCCCTGCTCTGCCATTCCAATTGAGAAAAAAAGCTTACGTGTTTTGTTAAGCCATAGATAGGCCATGTGTAGGTACACCCACCTACAAAATATCAACCAGAGATCTGCAAGAGGGAAAAAGAGAGACCCATTGACTAGGCAGCTAACAGTATTTACACAAAGATCCAATCACAGGGACACCTGGGTAGCGGGTAGCTCAGCGGTTTAGTGCCTGCCTATGGCCCACGGCATGATCCTGGAGTTCCAGGATCAAGTCCCACATTGGGCTCCCCGCATGAAACCTGCTTCTGCCTCTGCCTGTGTCTCTGCCTCTCTCTGTGTCTCTCATGAATAAATAAATAAAATCTTAAAAAAAAAAAAGGTCCAATCACAAATACTGGTATTTCAAAAAGTCTTTCTTGAGTACTCAAGTCTTCTGTGACATTACATGTATGACTTACATAATTAGCTAGCATTTTAAATTATTCTTCTGATATAAGATTATCTTTATTAAAATTTATACTGAAAGAATATATCAAAGTAGGTTTATTTAATATGTGTGAAGACACCAGTTGAACAATATTAAAATAAGACTACACAGGAGCACCTGGGTGGCTCAGTGGTTGAGGGTCTGCCTTTGCCTCAGGTTGTGATCCTGGGGTCCTGGGATAGAGTCCTGCATCAGGCTCCCCAAAGGGAGACTGCTTCTCCCTCTGCTTATGTCTCTGCCTCTCTCTGTGTCTCTCATGAAAAAATAAAAATAAAATCTTTAAAAAAATACTATATATATACATATAAGAGAGTTTCAAATTTGGTATGTAGCTACATAGGTGTGGGCAAATATAATAATAAGCTACAAGGATACTCAGAATAATGAAATATTGGAAATTCACATGTCCAACAACAGATGATTATTATATATATTCTAACATAGTTATAGAACTCAATAATATATACTCATAAGGAAAAATTTTCTAAATCAATCTTATGACACAGAAAACACTCATGTACAATATTAAGTGAAAAGGAGACCAAATTGAATGTAGCACATTTCTTTCTAGATCATTTGCACTAAGCTATATCAAGTAACAGAGTCACTCAAACATTTCAAAAAATATTTTAAAGTACTAACTTGTCTTGATGTAGAAGAGGCACCTGCAAATCAAGGTCAGATAAAGATGGACACACTGTTACTGTTTGTCGATTAATAAACATCACAATATAGAAGAGTCAGAGGGCTTTGTAACTTTCTAGTTTGGTTCTTGACTGCTACTTCCTACATTTCAGGGCTGTCTTTCAACTCTAACTAGCACTATGAATCCCAAGTATTTTGGGATTATTGAACAAGAAAAAATGAGTAATAAATAAAAGATAAAAACCAGATTAACTATGGGTCAAAGTGCTAAATTTTCAAAGTAAAAAAGTTAATTCTGTTACATTTACAAACTGTTGCTGTAATGTTTAATGGCTTTTAGGAAATGAATCTATACATTATTCTTAAACCCATCTGTGCGTGGGTATACATTCTGCAAATTTGAAGTCTTTGCAAAAATATGTAAACTCATTCTATCACATGAAAACAACATTGCTGATATGTTTATTTTTAAAAATAACTCACTAAATTCTGAATGTCTAATAATACCCAATTTTTTGGTTTTTTTCTTTGATCATTTCTTAAATTCCACATATGAGTGAAATCATTTGGTATTTATCTTAAACTGATTTATTTTATTTAGTATTATGCCTTTAAGTCCATCCATGTTGTTACAAATGGCAAGATTTCATTCCTTTTTACGACTGAGTAAAATTCCTGTGTGTGTGTATGTACCTGTGTATGTATGTGTATATGTATACCACCTCTTTTTTGGGTTGCCTCTATATCCTAGCTATTGTAAATAATACTGCAATAAACAAAAGCATTTGTATCTTTTTGAATTAGTGTTTTCATTTCATTTTCTTTGGGTAGATAACCAGTACCAGAATTACTGGATCACATGATAATTCTATTTTTAATTTTTTGAGGAAGCTTCATAACATTTTCCATAGTAGGTGCACCAGTTTGCATTCCTACCAACAGTGAACCAGTTTTTCTCTTTTTCTCCCCATCCTCACCAACACTTGTTTCATGTGTTTTTTAGTTTAGCCATTCTGCTGGGTGTAAAATGATATCTTGTTGTGGTTTTAATTTGCATTTCCCTGATGATTAGTGATGTTGAGCATCTTTCATGTGTTGCTAGCCATCTGTATGTCTTCTTTAGAAAAATGTGTATTCAAAAAAAAAAAAAAAAAGAAAAATGTGTATTCAGAGGCACCTGGTTGGTTCAGCTGGTTAAGCATCTGCCTTAGGCTCAGGTCATGATCCCAGTATCCTGGGATCAAGCCCTACATCAGGCTCCCTGCTCAGTCTCCCTCTGCCACGCCCCCTGCTTATGCTCTCTCTCTCTCTCTCCCTCTCTCAAATAAATAAAATATTGTTTTTAAAAATCTCTATTCAAATCCTCTGCCCAATTTTTAATTGAATTGTTTCTCTTTTTTTGGTGTTAAGTTGAATAAATTCTTTTATATTTTGGATATTAACCCCTTACTGTATATACCATTTGCATATATCTTCTCCCACTCAATAGGCTGCCTTTTTCTTTTGTTGATGGTTTCCTTCACTGTGCAAAAGCTTTTTATTTTGGTGTAGCATCAATAATTTAAAAAACTGGGATCCCTAGGTGGCGCAGCGGTTTAGCGCCTGCCTTTGGCCCAGGGCGCGATCCTGGAGACCCGGGATCGAATCCCACGTCGGGCTCAAGGTGCATGGAGCCTGCTTCTCCCTCTGCTTGTGTCTCTGCCTCTTTCTCTTTCTCTGTGTGTCTATTAAAAAAAAAAAAAAAAAGTCATATGCCACTTTAAAAAAAAATAAATTTAAAAACAAAAAGTTTCCTGGTACATTATTTATTTAAAAACCAGAGTCTAAACTACCAGTCACTGGGTCTCAAAAGCAAAACAAACATTTCAACTTTTTTAGATCATCTTATTTAAAAAAAAAATTTATTTTTTTATTCATGAGAAACAGAGAGAGAGAGGCAGAGACACAGGCAGAGGGAGAAGCAGGCTCCACGCAGGGACCATCCCTCAAATGTGCCATTTTTAAAAATTTGTTTTTCTATTTATTTATTCGGGGGGGGGGGGGGGGCAGAGACACAGGCACAGGGAATAGCAGGCTCCATGCAGGGAGCCTGACGTGGGACTCAATCCCGGCTCTCCAGAATCACGCCCTGGGCTGAGGGTGGTGCTAAACCGCTGCGCCACTCGGGCTGCCCAAACGTGCCATTTTTAATAGCAGAGTTGTTCAGTTTCTGCCTCTACATTGTTGTCACACTCAGTATATCTTCATGAGGATGGATCATCTCTTATTACAGAGTCCATCTGCCTTTCTTTGCAAAATACAGTTTAAAGATGTTCATGGTGTTTCAGTGGGCACAGGTGGAAATACTTTTAGAGCAAACAAAATCACTTAGGCTCCATGATCTAGGAAATGGAGTGGGTCCTCTTCTTTCCCAGTAGTATTGGAGAGCTCCCACAGAATTAACCCTAATTCCTGATGGTGGATTTCTTTGTAGAAAGTGCCCTTTGATTATACCACCTACCTCTTAAGAAAGAAAGTTTTTTGTTTTTTTTTTTTAATCACATGAATTTCCTGGAGATCCTGTGATTTGATCTCTCCCTAGGAGCTCTCGTCTAAGATGATTTAAAAAGGGGGATCCCTGAGTGGCTCAGCAGTTTAGCGTCTGCCTTTGGCCCAGGGCGTGGTCCTGGAGTCATGGAACTGAGTCCCACATCGGGCTCCCTTCATGGAGCCTGCTTCTCCCTCAGCCTATGTCTCTGCCTCTCTCTCTCATGAATAAATGGATAAAATCTTTTTTTAAAAAAATGGCACATTTGAAAAGTTTTACTCAGTAACTTTTATAATGTACACACTATGTACCATGTATGAAGACATTTCTAGGTGTGGGGAAATTTCATGCTGCAACCTGAAATAATTTTGGGGACCATTTAAGGGCTGTCTGAAATGTGACACCTTGGACTTATGAGCTCTGTGTTAAGTTCACAGGCAGCACAGCAGCTGTATTTCTTTTCTATATCTTATTATAGTACTAATCACATAGTGGAATTGAATAGTACTTAATGGCCAAATAAATGCACGCATAAAACTTCACATAATTACATAGCTTTTGGTAGACATGTTAGCAGCTAGATGAAGAATGAAATCCAGGTTCACAGGCATTCAATAAATGAAATTTAGTACTCTGGACACAAAAATGTGATCATCACTTATATGCAAGTATTTAAAATTACTTAAGTAAAAAAAGTAAAAAGAGAGATTATGAGTATCTATGCCAAACACAATTACCCAGAATTCCACTCTTAGTAAAACTCAATATTAAAGTTATCATTTCAAGCTTTTCATGTGACCTCATCTACAATGATTTACAATAACTTGTATTTAACTGGAATGATCAAAGGGGCACCTGGGTGGTTCAGCTAAGTGTCTGCCTTTGGCTCAGGTCATGATCTCAGGGTCTTGGGATCAAGTTCCACACTGGGCTCCCTGCTTGGCAGAGAGTCAGCTTCTCCCTCTGCTCCTCCTCTTGCTTGTGTGTGCTCTTTCTCTCTAATAAATAAATAAAATCTTAAAAAAGAAAAAACAAAAACCTGGAATGACTAGGGATGGGTCCTTTCTAAATACTCTTGTTACATGAGAATTAATTTAATTTTTTTCAAGATTTTATTCTAGAGAAAGAGTATACAAGTATGCACAGTTGGGGAAAGGGGCAAAGGGAGAGACTCAAGCAGACTCCCCAATGAGCCTGGAGCCCAATGCAGGGCCTGTGACCAATAAAGTCATGACCTAAGCCAAAACCAAGAGCTAGACTCTTAATCTACTGAGCCACCCAGGTGCTTCATGTAAGTATTAATTTTAAAGCAACAATATTCCATAATAGTTGATTACTGACAATTCCACTAAAGTATGTCAATACACAGTGGACCTTTGAACAACACGGAGTTAGAGGCACCCCATCACATAGTTGAAAAACTGCATATAACTCTTTTTTTTTAAGATTTTATTTATTTATTATTCATGAGAGACACAGGGAGACAGACAGAGACATAGGCAAAGGGAAGAGAAGCAGGCTCCATGCAGGAAGCCCAATATGGGACTCGATCCTGGGACGCTGAGAGCTGAAGGCCGACGCCCAACCACTAAGCCACCCAGGCGTCCCATGCATATAACTTTTGACTCCCCAAAAGCTTATTAGTAATAGTCTTTTGTTGACTGAAGTCTTAGCAATAACATAAACAGTAGAGTTTTTTAAAGATTTTATTTACTTATTTGAGAGAGAGAGAGCACACAAGCGGGGGGAGGAGCAGAGGGAGAGGGAGAAGCAGACTCCTCTTGAGCAGGGAGCTCAATGTGGGGCTCAATCCCAGGACCCTAAGCCACCCAGGCACCTCCATAAACAGTAGATTAACACACATTTTGAATGTCATATGTATTATATACTGTATTTTTATTATAAAGTAAGCTTGAGAAAAGAAAATGTTAAGAAAATCATAAAATACATTTCCAGTATATAAGTGGGCCCACACAATTCTAACCCATGTTGTTCAAGAGTCTACTGTACTATTTCATTCAGTAAGAATACAGGCATACCCTGGAGATATTACAGGTCTGGGTCCAGACTGCTGTAATAAAGCAAATATCACAATAAAGCAAGTCAAATGAATTTTCTGGTTTCCCAGTGTATATAAAAGTTATGTTTAGACTATCTACTAAGTGTGCGATAGCCTATCTGAGAAAAAAATGTATGTACCTCAATTTAAAAATACTCTATGGCTACGGCACCTGGGCGGCTCAGTAGGTTAGGCATCTGCCTTTGGCTCAGGTCATGATCCCAGAGTCCAGGTATCCAGCCCTGCATTAGGCTCTCTGCTCAGTGGGGAGTCTGCTTCTCCTTCTCCCACTGTCCTTCCCCCTCCTTCTTGTGTTCTCTCTCTCTCTCAATAAAATTTAAAAATACTCAATGGCTAAAAAAAATGCTAACCATTATCCGAACTTTCCGCAAGTCATCATCTTTTTGCTGGTGCTTGCCTCAAAGTTGATGGCTGCTGACAGATCAAGATGGTAGCTGCTGAAGGCTGGGATGGTTGTGGCAATTTCTTAAAATAAAACAACAATAAAGTCTGCCACAGTTATTAACTCTTCCTTTCACAATTGCTCTGTAGCATACGGTATTGTTTGATAGCACAGAACTTCTTTCAAAATTGGAGTCAATCCTCTCAAACCTTGCCACTGCTTTAACATCTAAATTTCTATAATATTCTAACTCATCAGTTGTCATTTCCACAGTCTTCACCAGTAGTCTCTTTCTTTTCTTTTTAAAGATTTTATTCATTTATTCATGAAAGAATAAAAACAGAGAGAGGCAGAGATAGGCAGAGGGGAGGCCAATGTGGGACTCGATCCCAGGACCCTAGGATCACGACCTGAGCCAAAGGTAGTTGCTCAACCACTAAGCCACCAAGGCATCCTCACCAAGAGCAATTTCTATCTCAAGAAACTTTCTTTGCTTATCTGTAAGAAGCAATTTCATTGATACTTTATCACAAGATTGCAGCAGTTCAATCCCATCTTCAGGTTCCAGTCTAATTCTAGTTCTTCTGCTATTTCTACCATATCTGTAGTCACTTTCTCCACTGAAGTCTTGAACCCCTCAAAGTCACCCATGAGGGTTGGAATTCACTTCTTCCAAAGTCCTATTAATGCTGGTATTTTGACCACTTCCCATGAATCACAAATATTCTTTTTTTTAGAGAGAGCGAGCACAGAGCAGAGGGTAGGGGTGGGTAGGGACAAAGGGAGAGAATCTTTAACACCTCCATACCCAGTGAGGAACCCAACACAGGGCTTGATCTCACAAATCTGAGATCATGACCTGAGATAAAATTAAGTCAGAGGCTTAACCAACTGAACCACCCTGGCACCCCAGATTATAAATATTCTTAAAGGTATCTAGAATGATGAAACCTTTCCAAAACATTAATTTACTTTACCCAGATCCATCAGAAGAATCCCTATCTATGGTAGCTATATTAGAGCCTTATGAAATGTAATTCTTAAATAATAAAACTTGAACATTGAAATTACTCCTTACCTATGGGCTGCAGAATGCATGTGGTGTTAACAGGCATGAAAACAGCATTCATCTCAGAGCTCTTGACGCGATGCATTATCAACGATCAGTAATATTTTGAAAGGAATCTTTTCTTCCAAACAGTAGGTCTCAACAGTGTACTGAGAATATTCAGTAAGCCATGTGCTATAATCCAGGTTTTTATTCCATTTGTAGAACTCAGGTAGATTTAACATAATCATTAAGGGCCCTAGGATTTTCAGAACAGTAAATGAGCATTGGCTTCAATTTAAAGTCACCAGATGCATTAGCCTCTAATAAGAGAGTAAGCTTTCCTTTGAAGCCAAGCACTGACTTCTCCTCTCTAGCTATGAAAGTTCTACATAGCATCTTCTTCCAATAGAAGGCTGTTCCATCTACACTGAAAATCTGCTGCTTAGCATAGTCATCTTTATTATCTTACTTAGATCTTCTGTTTTTAAAGCAAGATTTTCTGCTTTACCTTGCACTTTCTGGTTAAGCAGATGCCTTCTTTCTTTAAATATCACGAACCACCGCTAGCTTTAAACTTTTCTTCTGCAACTTCCTCACTTCTCCCAGGCTTCATAGAATTGAAAAGAGTCAAAGCCTTGCTCTGGTGTAGGGTTTGGCTTAAGAGAATGAATGTAGTAGCTGGTTTTATCTTCTGTGCAGACCACTAAAACTTTCTTCCTATCAGCAAAAAGGCTATTTAACATTCTTATCATGTCTATGTTCATTGGAGTAGCACTTTTAATTTCTTTCAAGAACTTTTCTTTTGCATTCATAAGTCGGCTGTTTGGCACAAGAGACCTAGCTTTCAGCCTATCTCAGCTTTCACCATGCCTTCCTTTTACTAAGCTTAATCATTTCTAGCTTTGTATTTAAAGTGAAAGATGTGTGACTCTTCCTTTCACTTGAATACTTAAAGGCCACCGTAAGGGTTATTAATTGGCCAAATTTCAATATTGCTGCGTTTCAGGGAACATAGAAGCCCAAGAAGGAAGAGAGATATGGAAATGGCCAGTTGGTGAAAGTAGTCAGAAAACACATAACATTTATTGATTAAGTTCTCTTAGATAGAAGCAGTTCATAATGCCTCAGAACAATTATAATAGTAACATCAAAGATAACTGATCAGAGATTACCCTAACAAATATAAAGTTTGAGATACTGCAAGAATTACCAGGATGTGACATGAGGACACAAAGTGAGCAAATTCTCTTGGAAAAATGGTTCTGATATTCTTGCTACACACATGGTTGCCACAAGCACTCAATTGATTAAAAAAAAAAAAAAAAACATAATTATCTACAAAGCACAATAAAACAAAGTATGCCTGTATTATAATCTAGATGCTTTGAATATTTAGGTATTTGCTAATGTGTGTTTTTTCTGAAATAGGCAAAATCTGTACGACTCCTGAATATCCCCTGAAAATCTTTGTCTCTGTTTTTTTCCACTTTCCCAACAATTCCTAGTTTACCTGAATTTTCCTCTCAGTTTGCTGCATACTCACTCAACAAAATTTTTTTGTTACCTCAGCACTTACCATTTTAGTTCTCCCTCTCTGTTGCATCCTTCCTTCTTTTCCTGCCACTGATTTTCCTCTTTTTTGCATTTTACAGGAATTTTTTTTTTGCACACCAATAATAAAGAACTATTGTAAATTCCAGATCTTTTCAGTTGGAACATCTAACATACAACTAAAAACTTTTGCTCTTAGGGTGCCTGGGTGGTGGAGTCAGACTCTTGGTTTCAGCTCAGGTCTTGATCTCAATGTCAAGAGACTGAGTCACGTGTCAGGCACCATACTCAGTGCAGAGTCTGCTTGAGATTTTCTCTCCCTATCCCTCTGACCCCTCTCCACAGGACATGCTCTCTCCCTCTAAAATAAATATATCTAAAAACAACAACAACAAAACAAAACAAAACAACTTCCACTCTTCTCCATGTCGTCTATTATGATCCTACCATTCAAAACAATACTGTTTACTGGGAGCTTTTAATTAACTTGCGACCCAGTTGGTGATTAACTATACTTTTTGGGGATGCTTGAGTGGCTCGCCAGCTAAGAATCTGACTCTTGATTTCAGCTCAGGTCATAATCTCCAGTTTGTAAGATCAAGCTTTGCATTGGGCTCTGCGCTGGGCATGGAGCTGCTTAAGATTCTCTCTCTCCCTGCCCTCCCTCTGCCTCTCTCTCTCTCTCTCTCTTTCCCTCTCTAAAAAAAAACAAAACAAAACAAAAAACAAACAAAAAAAAACCAACTATATTTTTTGTATTAGAGTTTCCCAACTGAACTCAAAACAATTTCCTGAAGCAATTCGTGAAAGTCTCCAATTAATATGATCAACAAAATTTGTGTGTTATTTTTTACTAGGGAAAAGAGAAATTCATATTTTAGACACATGTCAGGCCAAAGATTTTCACTTCTAAAAAGTTATTATAACTTTTTTTAAAGGTTTTATTTGTTTATTCATGAGAGACACAGGGATGGAGGCAGAGACACAGGCACAGGGAGAAGCAGGTTCCCTGTGAGAAGCCCAATATGGGACTTGATCCCAGGACCCCAGGATCATGCCCTGAGCTGAAGGCAGACGCTCAACCACTGAGCCACCCAGGCGTCCCAAGTTATTTTAACTTCTGAGAATAAACATTTCTACAGAATTTGGCAAGCATTCCACACATATGATTTTTCCTGAATTTCATTTAAATCTGCTATGCAAAGTGTATAAAAAACACAAATCTGATGGTCATTGTTTTTTTTCCTCTCTTGGTATCCCCTAGGTTATGGCTCTTGTAAGTAATTAAAAGCACTATTATAGAAGAATGTGGTACTAATCTTTATCCTAGCCAAATCTTAATGGAATGGGCAATATGGAGCTACTTAAAGTATAATATATCCAACCAATGCAGCACTTTGCAAATGTAAGAAAGAATGAGGAAGTTCTTCATGCATTGATATGAAAAAATTGCGATTATATAATTGTCAAATAAAATGAAGAAAAACATATAAAATATGCTACCTTTGTTGAAAAACGAAGTGAAAATAAGAGTATGTATTTGCATAAGGCAATTCTGGAAGGATATACAACAATCTAACAACAGTGTGACATAAGACAGAATGTAGAAAGGAACTTGGTGGGTAAGGAGCAAATAGACTTTCCAACTGTCAACATGTAATTTCTTACATTTGTTAATTTTTAATCATATGGGATATACTACATACTGAAAAATAATGTAGTCTTAAATCTTCTCTCCTGAAATAAGATTATAAATAGATATTATTAATTTAATGCAAAAAAAATGCTTCTAGTTAAAATATGCTGAAAATCTATATGCTAACAAAAAACAAACAAAAAGGGAATTGAGGACAAAGGGCAGCCATAGTTCCTAAAAGAATTTCTGGGGACTCTCTCAATAGCATATTATATCATAAGCACATAACATTTGCTTATAATTTATATTCACAATACTCAGGTATTGAGTAACAGGTTCTCTACACTTGTAACATAATTGTCAAGAAAACTCAGATACAATTACAAACAAACAACAATAATTTAAGGCAGAAAGACCTAACACCAAATAAGTGGTATACTGACTACACCGGTCTGACTGAAGTCAGAGGCTGGTAAAGGTAACAGTGAGAGAAAAGGATGAATTTTAATAACTAGAGTAATTAGTACAAGTATCAAATAATTGATATTTGTACAATATCTCACTCACATTATCTCATTTGATCACCAAAACAACCATATGAGAAAGGGTGGATTACAGAATGCCATGGGTATCACATTATATTCAGCAGCAGCTTCTGAAATGGACTACGCCATCCATTAGAGGATAAAGAAGAAACTGGAGGCAAGGAAACTTGTTATGAAAGATCAGGCATAGTTAATAAGGATGCAGGATAAAGTGAAAGCAGTGAGAACAGAAAGGAAGGAAGAAATTTATCAGAGTATGGTGATAACTGTGGGAGAAGGTAAAAAGTCTGCCAGAGCTTAGACTCAGTTACTAGGAGAATGATATGGAAGTCCAGATGGAGAGGAGCTGTTTTTAGTAACAGAGTCTGGTTTCAGAAATATGTTTGAAGTAACAGTGGCACATCCAGTTTCTAGAGCCTCTATTACACATTTCAATGAGTGTGTTCTATGTCCACCATCACCTAGCCAAGTAAGACATGTTTTTCTGCCGTTAGGCTCAGGGCCTAACAACCTCAAAATGACAACTGATATGAGAGGAAGGAATAGAAAGCGATGGCTTATATGGGGTCTCCTTTGGGGATGTTTTGGAACTAGACTGAAGTGATGGCTGTACAAAACTGTGTACACACTAAAAGCCATTGATTTGTACACTTTAACATGGTTAATTTACGTTATGTGAATTTCATTTCAATTGAAAAAAAAAAAAGGCAGCTAAAATAAGAACAAAATGCTTTTCATCATGTTAAAAGTCTATGCCCAGAATGCCCTGTGCTTTCCTGCCAATTCATTCTACCTATGCCTCTCTACCTTCCAAACCGTTCCAGTGTGCCTCTGGCATGTCTTTAGTAATAACCTGGATATTTTATCTCAAAGCTTTTTTCTGATTGTATCCCCTTACTTCAAAATAAAGTTGATTCCCCTCCAAGTACAATACTTACTTGCAGCCCATCCAGTGGTGTGTGTGTATGGGTGTGTGTGTGTGTGTGTGTGTTTTTTTTTTTTTCCCCACAAGATAGTTACCTCAGAGCCTGGAGGGAAAAATGGGTTTCCTTGGTCCCAGCATAACCTCCAAAAATGACTCTTTTATCATCACGCTAAATAACAAAAACCCATTTCTTTGATACACAGATCCTCTCACCTTTCAGCTCTATTACTATTTCTCCCCTCATCCCTGCTGTCATTTCCTAACTTTTTGGTCATTCTCTCCTCATTGGGTAAGTCTTTGGAATCCAGTTTACAGCCTCCTTTCCCTAAGCCTTATCATCATCCTAGATACTTTCAATTCCAAGAGAACTGCTTTCCCAACAGTACACCTTTGGGTCATCTCCAGTGATACTCTCCTTCATGCCACTTTAACCATCCATTGCCAAGGTAAAATTTTGGACCCTGATCATCACTCAAAATGCTATTCCAACAAAATTAATAGCTCAGATATCCTATTATTATCTACTTTCTCCATGCATGACTGCACCTGAGCAACCAAGCAGTTACCAGGGAGGATCTCCAAAGGGTGAGTTGATTCCGTTATTAACTCATCACTACTGATCTCAAAGGAGACCTCCATGCAAGGGAACAATCCTACATTTCTCTGCTTAATGTATTCTTCCACATGCCATCACAGCTATTGCAAATCTCCATTTTTTGATCCTCTGATTGACAGTCATCTCTCTTGTGAATGATGACCTTTCTCCAACTCTAGAGAAAATAACCAGTAGGCAAGAACTGACATCTTTCCAGCATGAAACACAAAAAACATGCCTACAATTGTATCCATCCTATTCTTTCTTCCTAAAACTCTTAACAATAGTAAAATATCCTTTTTCTTATCTCAAGCTAGCCCTACACTCTCTGTCTCATTCCCTTCACTCATTCTTTTAACATTCAATAAATATTTAGTGAAGGCCTACTAAAATGCCAGGCACTGATCTCCATATGGGAGACACAATGAAGACAAAAATTCTTGCCCTCCTGGAGCCTACCTATTGGGACTTGGGGGAAGATATAAATGATAAACAATAAACATAGGCATTGTGTGACATATGTTGTATCATATGACATGACAAATGACATGTTAGAAAATAAGTTCTGTAGGAGAGGAAAAAAGCACAGAAAAACCAAGAGTGTATGGGGTAAGGGACAGCATTGTTTCACTGTAAAATGGGTAGTCAGAGGGGACCTCACAAATTTATCTCTCCATAAATCTCTCCATATCTCTCTGTACTCTGAGCTCCAGACATAAATATCTAGTTCATGAAACTCAAACAAGTCCATAGGGAATGCAGGAATGTTTCCCACTCCCCAATCTCCATATCCTAAACAATCCAAAACCACTGTCTTATTTCAGTAAATGGTAACAACCTCCAAGAAGACTGTAAAAGCCAGACCTTGAAGTTATACTTGATATCTTAACACTCTTTCATTTGCCCATTCAAAGTCTTGCCAATTTAATTTACCAAATACTTCTGGACTCTGTCACTTACCTCCATCAACTGCCAAGATCATGACTACTACTATCCAAGTGCAAGCTACCATCACTTTGATTAGTCCTGCTTCCTCATTTCCCCTCCCACAATCATTCTTTACAGAGCAACCAGAGTAACATTTTTCAAAACATTAAAACACATATTCTTGCTTAAAAGACTTACTCTTAGGATAAAGACCAAAATTTTTAAGACATATAAAAAGCATTGGATAATCTGACCCCATGCTATTCTCCTTGCTTTATTTTGTATCAGATCTTTCAGATCTTTCACCTCTATAATCATACTGGTTGATCCTGATTCTTGTCAAACTCCCAAGTTACCACAGAGTTTCTGTTTCAAATGATTTTCTTTCCTCCCACAGATCAGTTAACTTCCACTCATCCTTCAGATCTCAGGACAAGAAAGTCTTTACTGACTTCCTAGACTAGGTCCAACTAGCATGCATAGTACCATGTAAGTCTTCTTTATGGTAGTTGTTTATGGTAGTAGTAGTTCTTTATAGTTGTTTCAGTGGCAATTTCATATTTTTATATGGATTATCTGATTAAAGACTGTTCTCATAAAAAAAAAAAAGACTGTTCTCATAAAAATTGCTACTGAAATAATTAAAACAAATTACTGAACTCATAGTATTAAAGCCTTATCTTAGAAAGTCTAGTCTAGTAAATTAAGAATTAAATTGAATGCTTCTTATACTAGATCTGGAATAAGTAAGGAGGTTGCTAGAAGCACTGTATTTTTTTAAAATTTTTAAATTTAATTTCAATTTAAGCAACATATACTGTATTATTATCTTCAGAGCTAGAATTCAGTGATTCATCATTTGCATACAACACCCAATGCTCATTACTGCTCATTACTTCAAGTGCCCTCCTTGATGTCCATCACCCAATTACCCCATTTCCCACCCATCACCCCTCCAGCAACTCTCAGTTTGTTTCCTATAATTCTCTTACGATTTGCCTCCCTGTCTGTTTTTGTCTTTTTTCCTTCCCTTCCCCTATGTTCATCTTTTTTTTTTTTTTTTTTTTTTTTGCTTAAATTCCACATACGAGTGAAATTACATGGTATTTGTCTTTCTCTGACAAACTTATTTCACTTAGCTTAATATCTTCTGGTTCCATGCACATCATTGCAAATGGTAAGATTTTTGTTCTTTTTGATGGCTGAGTAATATTCCATTATATTACTTTGTGTGTGTGTGTGTGTTTCTATGCATGTGTGTGTTCTTTATCCACTCATCTGTGGATGGACATCTTAGCTCTTTCCATATTTTGGCTATTGTGAACACTGCTGCTATAAACATTGAGGCCCATGTGCCCCTTCTAATCACTATGTTTGTATCCTTTAGGATAAATACCTAGTAGTCCAACTGCTGGGTCATAGGGTAGCTCTATTTTTAACTTTTTGAGGAACCTCCAAACTGTTTTCCAGAGTGGCTGCATTAGTTTGCATTCCCACCAACAGTGTTAGAGTACAATGTTAGAGGGTTCCCCTTTCTCTATATCCTCATCCATATCTGCTATTTCCTGAGTTGTTAATTTTAGCCATTCTGACTGGTGTGAGGTAATAGTATCTCACTGTGGTTTTAATTTGTATTTCTCCAATGGAAGTACTGTCATTTTATGACAGAGGCATTTTCTCAAAATCAAAGGTAAAAACTCAAAACATTATAAATTTAATATATTTAATCCATCAATCTTTTTTAAAAATAATTAATATAAAAGAAAGAGAAAGCAGGAGCATACACGCGTGCATGTGTAAGGATGCAAGGTGCAAATGCAGGGGAGAGGTAAAAGAAGAGGTAGAGAATCTCTCAAGCAGACTCCTCACTGGGTGTGAAGCCTAACATGGGGCTCTATCCCACAACCCTGAGATCAGGACCTAAGCCAAAATCAAGAATTGGATGCTTAACCAACTGAGCCACCCAGGCACCCCTAATCTATCAACCTTTTAAAGGAATGTATACATACATAGGGGGTATGGTTGGGTATGTGTGTATAATCATCAATAAAGTCACAAAATTCTTTTATATTTAAATACAAATGCTTCAAGGGTTTTACCAAATTTTTTAGAAGGCCAGCAACAAATTCAGATTCATTTTACTATAATCAAATAAATATCAAAGAATTAAAGCTGGTAAATGTTTGTGCTTCATTTGAGTAAATATTTTTGCCATCTGCACACTAAACTTTAATTGAATCCAACCCTTCACCTACTGTAAGTATTTAAAGGTAGTAGATTCAAGGTCATCAAACACAATAGTTGAAGAGAACAGCCGTTAGTCACAAGTAGCTTATTTTTAGAATTATATTTGTTTTAAAAACATGGACAAATTAACTTTATAAGGATTAAATAAAATTTTTTTTTGAAATAAAAGATGCCTTTCATAAAAAGACCAAAAAAAAAAAAAAAAAAAAAAAGAAGCAACATCATGAGAAAGAAATAGTACAGATGGATGCCTATAAAATAATGATATATCTTCACAAATGACTTTCAGGGTTATTGGTGCTTTTAGTCAAACCTTCATGACTAAGTCAATATTTCTGATTGAGGCAAGGTGCTTTACCTGTAGTATTTTACTTAGAAACACATTTAATTTTCACCTATAGAACTCGATGTGCTTAAAAAAAAATCTTTTTTTTTTTCCTATCACCACCACATAGCTGAAAGCAGGCACCAAGAAATATACTGTTTGCCAATAAAGAAACAAAAGAAAAGATTAAACAGTAACTATATGGCTCTAGTTTAGAAAGAAAAAAACGAGGATTAAGGAAAACACTCTGGTGAGGGGGTGGGTAGAGAGGGGCAGGGAGTCTTCTCTGCAAACCAGTTTGATCAGATGTAAATCTTGGCTTAGTCTCTTCAAGATATTCCTCAGGGGCTCAACTCTTAATCATTGATGCAAAACACCTGATATACTCTAGTCATCAAATAAGACATAAATGAGCTTGGGTATATTCCACTACAACTATATTCGTGGACAATGAAATTTTTATATGTTACAAAATAATATTTTGTTGATTTTTTTCATATATTGAAAATTTTAAATCATTCTTAGCTCCTGAGCAAAAACAGGTGATCAGCCAGACTTGGCCTCTGGTAGTTTATGAACCCATGGTGTAGAAGAAAAGTTACTAATATGACAGATAATCCATTCTGTTACTTATATGTGATCCATGATTTTATTGAACTTCACTTCCTTCAACAATCAGAAAAAGAAAAACCACATATAAAAATTACCTCAAAATGGCCCGAATATATAAATGCAAATAAAAGTGCTAAAATTCTAAAACTCTTAGAAGAAACCATAGGGGAAATATCTTTATAACATCAGATTTGGCAAGGATTTCTTGGCTAGAAAACGCTAAAACCTTGGGCAACAAACAAAAAACAAAACAAAACAGGTAAACTGAACTTCATCAAAATGAAACTTTTGTCCGCCAAAGGACACTATCACAGGAATGGAAACACAAGCCAAAGAATGGGAAAATACACTTGCAAATCATGTATCTGACAAAGATTAATATTTGAAATTACAAAGAACTCTTAAAAGTCAATGATAAAAATACCAAACCACCAAATGCAAAAATGGACTGAGGACTTGAATAGACGTTTATCCAAAGAAGATATACAAATGACCAACAGGCACATGAAAAGATGCTCAACATTAGTTATCAGGGAAAAACTGTAAGATACCACTTTATACTCACCATGGTGGCTAGAATTTTTTTTTAAATGTTAACTAGCAAGTGTGAATGAAAATGTGGAAAAATTGGAGCCCCTGCTGATGAGAATATAAAATGGCACAGTCATTGTGGAAACAGTTTGGTGGTTCCTCAAGAAATTAAACATAAAATTACTATGTGGTAGTTCCAGAAATTCTCCTTCTAGGTATAAACCCAGAAGAACTGAAAACAAATGTTCAAACAAAAATTTGTACACAAATTTTCATAGCAGCACTATTCATAAGAGACAAAAGCAGAAACAACCCAAATGCCTATCAATTGATGAATGAACAAAAGGTGGCATACCTATATAACATAATATTATTAGGCCATAAAAAGAATAAGGTACTGATTCCTGTTACATGAATCAGTACCTTAAAAATATTAAATATTTTTTAAAATATTTAAAAATAATATTAAAAATAATATTTTAAAAATTTAAATATTATGCTAAGTAAAATAAGTCATACATAAAACCTACACAGTATATGATTCCATTCACATGAATTCTCAGAATAGGGATCCCTGGGTGGTGCAGCGGTTTGGCGCCTGCCTTTGGCCCAGGGCGCAATCCTGGAGACCCGGGATCGAATCCCACGTCGGGCTCCCGGTGAATGGAGCCTGCTTCTCCCTCTGCCTATGTCTCTGCCTCTCTCTCTCTCTGTTTGACTATCATAAATAAATAAAAATTAAAAAAAAAAAAAGAAATTCTCAGAATAGGCAAATCTCTAGAGATTGAAAGTTGATCAGTCCTTGCAGGGGGGGAGAGGGGTGGAGGGGAGAACTGAGACAGACCGACAGACTGTTTAATATAAGGTTTCCTTCTGCAGTTATGAAAAGTTCCGGAATTAAACAGTGGTAATTATAGCACAACATTGTGAATGTACTTCATGTCACTAAACTGTATACATTAAAGTTGTTCAAATGATCAAATGTTATATGCATTCATCACAGTAAAAAAAAAAAATATATATATATATATATATATTTAAAAAAAAGAACAAGAACAAGAAGGGGAAAATGCTTACCTACAAGCCTTTACACATGATTTATTACTTCATGTGTAAAATGAGATTGGGTACATGGCATCACTTTATACTATTCCAGAAAAGTATGATTGCTACCAAAACACATTCTGGATAAAATAGAATTCACAGTAGAATACGGAATGCATTATTATACTATTACTATACTCTATAATATATAGTAGTATATATTTACAGTAGCTGACAGATTAGTAACATATTGTCACTTTATTTTTAAGATATTTTTTAAAGATTTATTTATTTATTCATGAGAGACACAGACTGAGAGAGAGAGAGACAGCAGAGAAACAGGCAGAGGAAGAAGACTCCCCGCAGGGAGCCCGATGCAGGACTAGATCCTGGATTCTGGGATGATGACCTGAGCCGAAGGCCCAACCACTGAGCCACCCAGGCATCCCTATTTTTAAGATTTTTATTTATTTATTTGAAAGAGAGAGTACAAGAAAAAGCACATGCAAGAGAAGAAGAAGACGGAGAGAGAGAAGCAGATTCCCCACTGAGCAGGGAGCTCCACTTGGGGCTCAATCCCAGGACCCAGGATCATAATTATCTAAACTGAAGGCAGATGCTTAATCGACTGAGCCACCCAAGCACCCCCATTGTCACTCTTCTTCAAACAAAATTTTATGGGTTCAAAGTCCCCATTATAGAATAATTTAAGAAAACAACTACAGGATTAATGTAACGCCTAGTGTGTTCTTAACCAGAGATCTGAGAACTGCTTGAAATTATATGAAAATTGTGTGTGTGAACACACATGCACTTGCATCCATGTGTCTATCACTAGAAGTACAGAATTCATAATTTTTTGATTCCAACTACTGATAAGCCACAAAGATTCCATTATACAAGAGAATGACTTGTTTGATTTCTCAAAGCACAGATTTGTCTTTGCAAAGATAAAGTGCTTTAAAAAAAAAAAAGTAGAATTTAGAAATAAAAGCCTACCAAAGTAATGATTTATTATTTCAAGGTTAAGCTTAGGTCCAGCCTCTTCTCTGAAGTTTTTCCTAAAGACTTTAGTTCATAATTATTTCTCTTTTCTATTACTCCTCTTTTAAGTATTATCTTTGTGATAGTTTCTTATGTAATTCTCATTTGCTAATTTAGTATAATTCAACACTTTGGTACGTGCTGACTGGATCACTAACACGTTTGTGGAGATCTTCTCAACTTCCATAAAATGGTAAGGTACCCAATGATAAGAGGTTTGTTTTTTTGTTATCAAGAATATAAAAGATAATTATTTTTACATGCTCTATATATTTCTTTTCAAATTAACCACAAACGTGTTTTGTTTATCATGGTTCATGTTCTGTATTTCAAATGACATATGTATCTTGGAGTAATATTGCAGTTTTAACATTAAGTAAAATCAAACACCTTCAGTTATCAAAGTCATTACTAAAGTAACTCCTAACCATGTTGTCTTATTTGGTCAATCATATTTACTAATGTTTCACCGCACTATCAGTATTGTCCGTGAATGCTTACTTTTCCTGTAGGGAAAGAAACTAAAATCTTTCCAGAACCTTTACAGGCTTCCTTTATACCACACTACTCATTGTGTGAGCAAACTAAGAATGAAAGGTCATTAGCCATCATTTTGACATCAAATGATGACAAGGGAACTATGGAAATATGTTTGGCTTAAATGCAATCTAAATGTTGATGAAATGTTCATTTTAAAAGCTTTCTTGGGATCCCTGGGTGGCACAGCGGTTTGGCGCCTGCCTTTGGCCCAGGGCGCGATCCTGGAGACCCGGGATCGAATCCCGCGTCGGGCTCCCGGTGCATGGAGCCTGCTTCTCCCTCTGCCTGTGTCTCTGCCTCTCTCTCTCTCTCTCTCTCTCTCTGTGACTATCATAAATAAATAAAAAAATAAAAAATAAAAGCTTTCTTTTTTGATCATCACAATGTTACAGGCATTCAGAAGCAGTTAGTTGTTACAAATTATACTAGAATCCATACAGTTTTCTTCTCTGTTTAGTTTACTTAAGATTACTTCAATATAGGAACTCAAAATAGGAAGTAAAATAAATCTCCACTGAAGTTAGCAATTTCATCTATCCTAGGTTTTCCACTATTATTATTTCATCCCTTCATTATTTTACAGAACTTCTAGTCTCTTGAAAGATAGATGAAACCCTTTCTGAGACTCTCCTCTCAAAAATCAAACCAGAATTAAGCACTTTCCTTCCCTTTGCTTCTATACTACCTTGGGCATATTTCTACTATGGTAATAATCACACTGCTTCCTTCATTTATATTCCTATCTCCCCCATTAGACAGTAAATCTGATAAGGTTAGAATACTATTTCATTCATATTATTTTTTTCTAAAACCTAAGCACAATCTCTAGTATGTTATGTGATCAATAGGTATTTGTTCATTAATTTTTTAGAGGAAATATTTGGGTATGAGGGATACATGTTCATACAGAATCATTAAATAAGATTAAACTCCTAATATGATCCAACCACATAATACCTTAATAATAATAATAACACCTGTGTCTTTTCTACTATGTCAGCACAAAATAGTCATAGGATAAATTTCAACCAGTACCAAAATAACTTTGTCCCTTACATATATTTCAAGTACAAAAAATATGTATGATGTACTTAAACTATCCTCCCTCTTCAGAAAAGAGAGGCTAAATTAAAAATTCATTGGAGTCAAGATCACCTAATATTTAGGACCAAGTGGCTATCAATCTTTGTTTATAACATCACCATGTCACTTAAAAGGTGGTGGCATGGCACATGATGCATTTATAATAATATCAAATTATTTCCAGTACTTTTATTTTGTATCAAGCTTTTTTTGTTTTGCTTGGAAGGAAATTCCTGATATGATATGAAAATAAGAAAAAGAAATACTATTCTACAGAAAATAATTATAGCAGATATTGCTGACTGCTTGTTAAAAATCTTTTTTTATTCTCTACTAACAAAACTCTGATTTTGTTTATGGTAGCAATAGGAGTCACCACTCTTAAGAGTAGAAGTGTCCTGGGGTACCTGGGTGTCTCAGTTGATTAAGCATCTGACTCTTGGTTTTGGCTGAAGATCTCAAGGTTGCAGGCAGGATCAAGCCCGAAGTCGGGCTCTGAGCTCAGTGTTCCATCTGCTTGAGATTCTTTCCCTCTTCCTTCCCTCATCCCCAGGCTCTGCCATGCTCTTGCTCACATGCGCACACACAATCTCTTTCTCATAAATAAATAAATAAATAAATAAATAAATAAATAATCAATCAATCTTGGGGGAAAAAAGAAGAGTAGAGGTGTCCATATAACACAGTTCTGGCCTATGAAATTAAAATAGAAAGAATCTGTTAGGTCAGAATTGGAGGGAAAAAACCTCCAAACAAATGTAACTAGTTCAGTTAACACAAGAAAAAGCTCATTTGCAGCTAAGAGAGACTTCATAGGCTTTATTCTAATTTTTTCAAATTAATAAAATCACTTATTTTCTGGCAAAACACAGGTATTAGTTGACATACTAATTAACTAGTTGACCATACAGAGCCCTAAGTATACAACAGGCACTAAATCTATGTGCTTCACATCAAGCTGCTCATTAAATCTAACCCTATGGGACAGGTGACAATATTAACTTGTTTAAAATCACACAGCTTAGAAAGAGCACATCCAGAATTCAACCCAGAATTCAAACTTCAGAGTCTATGCTGTCAACTACTATAGTCTAATTATGTTCCAAACATGGCAATACACATATGTATATATGTACAGGTAGGCATGAACATGTGAGTATAAATAAACATGTTTGGATATCACAGGAGTTACTGTTGAATTTGAACTTAACACAAAAAATTCTCATAATAATACAACTGATAGAGTATTCACATTTTAAACAAATATTGTCCAGTGTCTTAATTTATGAGTACAGTTTATTGGTTTGGTGTGACCAAGTCTGTCTTATTCACAACTGCATCCTAGCCCCACTGCAGTATCTTGTTCATAGTAGGAATTTAACAGAAATTTGGTGAACTGAATAAAGAATATATAAGAGGGTAACACATACAGATTTGAAACTAGAGTTGTTGTCAAGTTTACCCGGCTAATGTTAAGTCTTGGAAGAAATATTTTTAAAATGCTATATTTGTCACAATAAACATAATTGTTTATTCATAAGCCAATTTTGTATGCAATACATCTCTGAGCCTAGCTTTAAAAAAAACACTCTGGTTGTTCTTTATAATATTTAACATTTGAAAGATCTTTTGACTAAGGCTTTCATTTTTAAATTAAGGTAATGGTAACTCACCTAAACAATATCCATATGTACAGTTACCTTCGAACTTTAAAAAGGATAAACAAAGACTAAATTTTTCTAGCAAAGATCTGTGAGTACTGATTTTATACAAAAATTTTTAAAAAGGAAGTTTTTTAGCTTTACTTGTTTTCCCTTAGGGTATTTTCAACAAGAGTTGGTAATATAACAATTCAAATTATTTACCCTTCAAGGATATGTTCTTGGCTGAAAGAAAGTTGAACGGTGTATTTTTTGACATCCAGAATCATAAACAGGTCATTCAGGTTGTGGATATCCTATATCTTTCTTTTGCATTTTCTGCTACCAGAGTTAATCCTTCACTGCACAAGGAAAGTTGGCTATGACAGGAACACTAAGCAACCAATATTCTATTCTGTCACTTTCCTCTTGGTACTTTGGCCAAGAAAAAAAACTTCCATGTTTTTCAATTCTCTAATTTTCAATTTAGACTTGACAGTATAAAGAGATGCTATAAAAACTGCTACAATATTTGGATAATGTCTTCAGAAGAGGCTCCTGCTGTTTAAAACTGGATTATGATTTTAGTAGTCTTCACTGAATTCACATGCTTAAATTACTTTGCTAACACCAACAGGAAACCTTTTTAAATTATTTGTTTAGTCATGTGATAACTATGTCCTTTTTTTAAGTTTTTATTTAAATTCCAATTACTTAACGTAGAGTGTAATACTAGCTTCAGGTGTATAATACAGTGACTCAACACTTGCATACAATACCTAGAGCTCATCAAAAGTGCACTCTAATCCTCATCACGAATTTCACCCATATCCCCACCAACCCTTCTGGTAACCATCAGCTTGCTTAATAGTAAAGAGAAAATGACTATTTTTTTGAATGACCTCAATTCTTCTAGTTTTAGACACTTACACTAAGTGAAAGGCTGAAAGCATTTAAGCTTGGTATGTTAGTGGTAAAATGATATTTATACACTAAAATGAAGCTCAAACATTTCATCAGTTATGGTTTTTTGATAATCAAAGAGAAGACATCACTCGAGACCCTACAGATATTTAAAAGAATAAAAAAACAAACCTATGTCCATAAATTCAGCAACTAAGATGAAATGGACCAACTCCTTGACATATATAAATTACCAAAAGAAATAAATTGAATAGTCCAACAGCTCTTAAAGTTGAGTTCCAGTTTAAAAATCCCCAACAAAGAAAACTCTAGGCTGGGATGGTTTGGCTGAC
This sequence comes from Canis aureus, assembly GCF_053574225.1. Classification (NCBI taxonomy): domain Eukaryota; kingdom Metazoa; phylum Chordata; class Mammalia; order Carnivora; family Canidae; genus Canis; species Canis aureus. The sequence continues at coordinate 29,694,180 of NC_135634.1, forward strand.
TACAGATGACCAACTTGAGGAAATGGAAGAGGCAGCATTCAGATAAAGCAGAAACTTTAAAATTGCACTGCCTACTAAAAGTAGCCACCAGCCATATGTGGTTACTGAGCCCTTGCAAGGTGGTTAATCCCAACTGAGATGTGTTATAAGTGTAGAACATATAATAATTCTGAAGACATGACATGAAAAAGGATGTAAAACATCTCATTAATAATTTTTATGCTGATTACATGCTGAAATGGCAATATTTTGGTGTTCTGTAGAAATTTTCTTTGTAATTCTTTCATTCCATTTGCATATGTTTATACTACACTCATTTTTTACTAAAGCACTTTTATAAAGCACTTCATTTCCATTATAGGTATTTGAAGCCAACACTGTTTTCAAATAAAGTGGAATAAATTCTAAGCAAATAAATAGGTTCTCACCGAAATAAGAACAGAGGAAAAAAAAATTCTCACTGAAATGAAAACATTCATTTATTAGTTCAAAATGAGTAGCCCGTGCTTATGAAAAGGATATCAAAGAGGTTTCATTGCCACATCATCTGTAATAGCTGCCGCTAGTGCTATGGTTCAAAGGATGCTAGGCTGAAGTTGATACAGATGTTTATCAGGATAAAGAAGTAGAGTGAAGGCATATTTCATATATTTGCCTCCCTTGCACAATAGTGACTCTCTGGGGTTAAAAGTGTGAAAAGATTATTCTAATAGGATTAAATTTCATAAACTTTTAATTGATAAGTTTAATTTCCTATTGACCATACTTTAATAGGTAGGTGGTATATTTGATCTCAGAATATTTGATCTTACAATTTCTTCTTAAGTTCCTAAACACAGATTTTATTATGTAAGTTGCAATAATTTTCTAATATCCATTTTGATAATTCAGGCTTATAATTTAGGGAAAGTAGAAGTGGGAAGAAGTGGGAAGTAGAAGATACTTAAATAGCAGATGAGATAACAGAGGCAGGAAGAGGACCGTCCAAATAAGAAACTAAAATTCAGTATAGCTGGAATACCAATTACAAGAAGAAAAGTAGATATAAAGAATTCCACAGATAAGTAGGTGCAGGTATCCTAGGGAGCCTTATAAGGCACATTAAATAGTTCGGACTTTATCCTAAGGGCAAAGGATTACCATTAAAAGACTAAGGAGCAACATTATTCACCTAGCTAGCCTATGGGAAAGAGGGCAAGACCAGTACCAGGGAGTATTATTATAAATTCTACAGTAACCATTTCGGGCCACCATGGACTGTGGCTTGGGCTATAAGAGTAAGAGAGAGAATTCATGAATTTGCAAAGTTATTTTTCACTAAAATGGAATTCTAGAAGATGTGGTATGAAGGAGACAGAAAAGCCAGAGGTACTCTCCAGGATTCTAGCTTAAACAGATGTTTGATTAGTGGTGTCATTTCATTTTTCTTTTTTAAGATTTTGTTTATTTATTCATGAGAGACACAAAGACAGGGGCAGAGACATAGGCAGAAGGAGAAGCAAGCTCCCTTAGGGGAGCGTGATACCGGACTCAATCCCAGGACCCTGGGATCATAACCTAAGCCAAAGGCAGATTCACTGAACCACCCAGGTGCCCCAGTGGTGTCATTTCAAACAATACTAGAAGAAGAGAAAACCTGAGTGTGGCCTCTAGAAATGGTGATCTGGGGATGGCTTTGAGACACACAAGAAGAGATGGCTAGCTGGATACAGAGTTCTCTGTGAAGTTCAACAGGGAGGTCTGGACTAGTAAGTGGTAACAGGCTATGGGAATAGATGAGCTTGCCTATGAAGTGTGCAATGATAACAGGGCCTGGAGCAGACCCTTGAGGAACTTGAAGAATTTGGAGGGCAAGAAGCAGCCTCCAAGAGACTAAGAAGAAAAGCCAAAAGATGGGGGTATCAAAGAAGTCAAGAAAGTAAATGTTTCAAAAAAGAGGCATGACTGTTGACAAAATGTTGAGATATCAAACTAGAAGACTGAAATTTGTCCATGGATTTTAGTTATACTGTAGAAGACAGTTTTGCAGATTAGTGAGAATAGTGAATTGGGGAGTCTATGAAAGGTCAGGAAATGGAAGTGAGAGCAGTCAATATCATCTACAGAGAAGAGAAAAAAAAGAGAGAGATGTATGACAGAATCTGGATAGGAAAATGAGGTTGAGAAAGATTTTGCTTTCTTTTTAAGATAGAAAATACTTGAGCATTTTTAAACACCAATAAGAGATAGGATTTGTCTCATAGCAAGCTTGAAAATGCCAAATACTCATTTCCCAATTTCCAGAGCATACGCAGATGTACTTAGCTCAGTCTGTGAATTGGGAATTTGTGTCACAAACAACCAGAAAGAATCTTAAGTAGAAAGATCATTGCAGCAAGATTATGTTTCAGGGCAGCAACAAAAGTTAAGCAGCAGCATCACTGGTCTAATGCCAGCAGCACAGGTCCTGGCTGGGTTTTCCTGCTAGGGGACAGCCCCCAACAGTTATTCCCATTGTACAAGCCTGGTTCTCTGGTCTTCCCAGAAATGCTGAGAGATTCTGAACATCCATTTAATAAATTTACTTATAGCTTAAATAGCTGTAGTCAGTTTTCGTTGCTCCAACTACGAAACCTGACTGCTTGAGGAATTACAACAAAAGTTGATCTGTCAATGATAGGGTGGTAAAACAGCTCCCCCAACATACATATGAGAATATCTGGTTTGAAATACTGTTATTTATACATCATTCAGCAAGCAAACTCAAGGATTATGTAAATCCTTTCTGAAATAGAGCCGAAAACAGAGTAAGGTATCCAGCCACAAGTTTCCCATTTTATTAGTCCTTATGGTTATTTTTTTAAAAGATTTTACTTATTTATTCATGAGAAACACAGAAAGAGAGAGAGGCAGAGACATAGGCAGAGAGAGAAGCAGTCTCCCTGCAGGGATCCTGATGCAGGACTCAATCCCAGGACCCCGGGATCACAACCTGAGCCAAAGGTAGACACTCAACCACTGTGCAACTCAGGTGCCACACTTATGGTTCTTTAAAATAAGGAACAAAGGGGTGCCTGGGCGGCTCAGCAGTTGAGCCTCTGCCTTTGGCTCAGGGTGTGATCCCGGAGTCCCGGGATCGAGTTCCACATCAGGCTTCCTGCATGGAGCCCACTTTTCCCTCTGCATCTCTCATGAATAAATAAATAAAATCTTATAAAATAAAATAAAATAAGGAACACTATTACCAAGATTCAGAAGATTTCTACTTCAAAATATATCAGTAAAAGAAAGAAAAGAAAAAGCCAAATATTAGTTAAAACATCTGACAATCATATATCTGGAAAAAGATATATAAATAACTTTTACAATTCAGTAAGACAAACAACCCAATTATAAAATGGGCAAAATACCTGAATGTATATTTCACAAAAGACACATGAATGACCAATAAGCACATGAAAGGACATTCAATATAATTAGTGAAATACAAATTAGTACCAAAATGAGATATTACTTCACTTCCACAAGAATGATTATAATCAAAAAGAAAATAACAAGTGTCGACAAGGATGTGAGGAAATTCAACACTAATATACTGCTGGTGAAAATGTAAAATAATTTTGCAGTTTCAAAAAGTTAAATAGAAATTTTCCATCCAAGCCAACAATTCCACTCCTGGGTATCTATCCAAGAAACATGAAAATATGCTCATACAAAAAGTTGCATGCAATGTTCACATAACATTATTCATAATATCTCCCAATTCAGGAACAACCCAAATATCCATCAGCTGGTGAAAGAACAAAATGTGTTATTTCCATACAATGGAATATTATTTAGCAATAAAAAGGCATGAAATACCAATATATGCTACAACATGTATAAGACTCAAAAATATTATGCTAAGTCAAGAAGATCAAACACAAAAGACATATATTATATGATTTCATTACACGAAATGTTCAGGAAAGGCAAATTTATTGTCACAGAAAAGGAGATTAGTGCTTCTAAATTACATCTCATTAAAATTGTGTTTTTCCTCTAAGTTTCCATGTCTCATTTTTTGGTCACAGGACACCATTCAGCACTTTAGCAGTTCAGGCACCTGTATAATGTTTGCAGGAACAGTATTTGCTCCAAAAAGAGAGCTTTGTAGCCTACTTATTTGTGACATTTGTATATTCTAAAACAGTGCTTCTCAAAGTGAAGTTTTAGAAAACCAATGCCTATTTATGAGCACCGATACTATATGAAACTGGTCCATTACTAGGAAATCACGGAAGTTAAGAATACATATTTAGAAACTTTAATAACAATTTGACAAAGTAGTATTACTGCATCTGCTGAATCTGATAATAAAATATTGGATACTTGTATATTATATTTCTTTAGTTATTTTTCCATTTCATTTTTCTAGCCATTCATTTTTATTACAGTTTACATAAGAATCAGTCAGCCAGTGATTAGAAACTTAAAACATAATGCGTTGCCACAGATACTATGAAGAACTATTCTCATTATCCTACAACTGGCTATTGTACTATCAGAGGAGGTCAAACTAACTTTTCTTTAAAAACATGTCTTCAAATGCTCCAAATACTCTGGAAGTATATTTATTAACATCAAATTTTAAGGCCTTCTACATAACCAGATTTTAATAGATGGTCATCTATTTTTTTTGTTTTATTAATAGAGTTTCAAGTTTATAATAAAAGATAAAAGTTCAAAGTGTGTATACCTAATTAACGTCAATTCTCTTCCTTTTCCCTCAACAAAAAAAGTCTGAATCTGAAGGAGAAAACTCTAGTCTTTAAATTCAGATAATTTATGGTCCTAGGGAAGTCTTCTAAGTCAAGTTGATTATATTTTCCTTTTTTTTTTAATTTTTTTTTCTTTATTTATGATAGTCACACAGAGAGAGAGAGAGGCAGAGACACAGGCAGAGGGAGAAGCAGGCTCCATGCACCGGGAGCCCAACGTGGGATTCGATCCCGGGTCTCCAGGATCGCACCCTGGGCCAAAGGCAGGCGCCAAACCGCTGCGCCACCCAGGGATCCCTCATTTTAAAATTAAAAAAACAAGCCAAATCAAACAACATGTTCCTATGTTCATATGGAAATTAATACAAAAAAATGATATAAACCATTATTTAGACATTATACAACATGATGTTGCAAATTCTATCAATTAATTAAACCAGGCAATACAATGACCAAGCATATATATGTTACTTAAGAGATCTCTAGGAGAGGGACATCATAATGTAAATGGCTAGAGACTCAAAACAAAAATAGAAAAGAAGCTGCCTAAGATCCCAGAGAGTTGCTGAGCAGCCCATAGACCTCCTATGATACACAGGTGCAGAGGCATATAAGAAATCAATGACTGCACAAATCACTTTTATATCACTTGTATAAGAATATTTAGACAATGTGTATTATTCAATAAATAATAAAATCAAAAGCAATAAACTGAAACACTATTAAAAGTCTAAATCTATCAAAAACGGAAGTTATTCAAATCCCCTACATATCCATCACATATTTGCAGAAATCTGAGCACACTGAATTAGAAAGTTTCAGTTGCCTCTGGTAACTGGTAGTACAATAGAGAGAATGTGAAATGAGATAAGTAACCTGAGTTCCATCCTGGCAATAAAACAAGAACATCTTTCTCCCTTCATTTCCTTATTGGACACAAGTGATAAACTAGATTATTTTGGTTCCTCCCTTTCAAGAATTCTACATTACAGCTTGTTGATACAAGTACCAACAATGAAAAACATGGTTACCATGCACATTCAATAAATGGCCTGAAAATGTTTACCGTGCCTCTTCTAAACTGAATGCTACATATATGGCTCATTTGGAAAATAATCTTTCATTTAAAGTAAATTAATTTTTCCTCCCAAAATTCCCATTATTTTCCAAATAACTCTGATAACATTTAAAATATGTTTGACTTAAAATTTATTATCTTGATAAGTCAGGAATCATTAGTTTGATAATTTGTTCAAAACCATCATTTCCAAAAAATTCTTCCCAAGAATCTCTACTTACACTATTATGCTTGAAAAGAGAGAGGAAATGGATATGCAGACTAAAAAAAAGTTTCCATGAGTATTTTTTATGTACTACATTTTATAAATGTCATATAAGACAACTGCATAAATACACAAATAAAATAATTTTCTACACAATATATTTTGTTTTTATGTAAGCTTGAAGGCAAGAAATTATTTTTAAAAATCTCATTAAGAGTTAACCCAGTCATGCTGACCTAGGTAATCTCTTATTGTTCTCTTCCTATTTCTCTAGATTAAAAAAAACATCATCATTAACAGAAAGTGCAGGGAAAAAAGAGCTAATATTTTTCCTCAACTATAGAAATAGTAATTAACAACTTTAACAATCCTATTCGAATTTAGCTTAATAATCTAGCTCTGAAAAGATTAACCATGTATTCAGGTTCTATTTCCCACTGGATACTGGTTACTAGAGAGAACTCATTTTAGGATATCTAAAGCGTCACTTTCTAGATTTCTCTGTTTAATCTCTGATGAAATTCTAAAGAATACCATTTTATTAGGCAATAAATCAGCTTGCACAAGTTCATGTAGCCAAAATTATGCATATATTCTGAAAATTCATAAAATCAAAGCTAAAAAAATGTGCTAGTAATACAGAGACTGAAAGTGTTTGAATCAACTACTTAATTAGTGAAAACTGAGATGCTGACTTTAAGCATTTTAAAGCATAAGAAATGTTTTGGTAAAAAGCAGAAGACTGGCTGATGGGGTTTAATATGCAAAGGTCCAGATTAAGGTAATCTAGAAATACACACGACAATCATGGAAGTTAACCTGCTTAAAATAGAGTTGTTAAATAGGAAACAGCCAGCTGGGAAGAGTCTTTGAGACACATAAAAAAATATGATTAAATGGAGTTCATGAAAGGGACTCGAACTCAGCAAAACAATAATATTAATTTTTAGATAGAAAAGGCTCCCTGATAATCCCAAACACCCAAGATCACCAAAATCCTATTGAAGATCATTACTTTCTTTTAAAGGTCACCAATGGCATTGTCTCTGTGCTTATCCTCCATGATTATCATCACAAATTCTACCAGTGCGGGGTAAGACAAAATTCTACTGTAATATAGCATTATTTTATGTTTGTGGGGTTTTTTTGTTTATGTTCGTTTTATGTGTGTGTATGGTTTCTGGCTTGTTCATTTAAGTAAGAAATGGTTTTCAGTGAACTTTAAAAGTTGGTTTTCAGTGAACTTTAACAACAAAAAATTCTTTGGGTCCTTACTGTTCACCTAGAAGCTCTTAGCCAATCTCCACTTAAGCAACTATTCCAACCAACCAGTGCCTTCTAAATTCCCCTTCTAAAACAGATATGGGATGCTAAAAGCTACTATCTCATACACTCCTTTCTGTGCCAACCAAAAACAGGTTGGTTTGTTCTCTCACTGTTTATATATGTTTATATCTCTCTCTGTTTATATCTCTCACTATTATATGCAATTGTGAAATTTAATTATATATTATCTAAACTAACAATATGAGTATGAAGAATAGTTCTTATAAAAATTAAATAGAAATAATAGATGGAATATTTTGGTATAATAGATAATTTAATTAAAACCTATTATACTTATATATATATAAATAGATACAAATAGAAAAATAAATCATTATATGTTTATATACATAAGTATATAATATTTAATATTCATTAAAGTTGAATTGGATATGGGTGAGTCTACTCCAAAACTTGGAGTATATAACTTGGAGTATATAATTCACAGATTATATAATAAGCATCTTTAAGGTCTCCTTTCATTTTCAAGAAATCAAAACTTAAAATCATAAATAATACATATGGGTATGGTTTATGCATGAAAATCTAATGTATAGTGCCAATCTATGGATTCATATACCAAGAAAAGGCCTTAACCTCAGATCAAGGTTTCCTCACCCTGGCACTATGGACATTTTGGACTAAAGAATTCTTTGGGGATTGCAAGGGAAGGAGGGGGAGCAATACAGACCCGTGAACTTTAAGATGTTCAGCAGCACATCCCTGGGCTTCTTTACTACCCACTAGATGGCAACAGCAGCACGCCCACCCAGCAGTGACAATTAAATTATCCCAAATGAGAACCACTACCCTGTATCAAACAATTGATGAATACATGTATAATTATGTATTTTGATCAAAGTAAAATGTTTAAGTAATAGGTTTTAATGATTTTTACTATAACCAACTTTTTTGATTAATTGATAAGCTACTAATTCAAATTAAATAATTTAAGATGGCGGGCAGCCCAGGTGGCTCAGCAGTTTAGCGCCGCCTTCAGCCCAGGGCATGATCCTGGAGGCCCAGGATCCAGTCCCACGTCAGGCTCCCTGCATGGAGCCTACTTCTTCTGCCAGTGTCTCTGCTCTCTCTCGCGCTCTTTCTCTCTCTCTCTCTCTCTCTCTCTCTGTGTCTCTCGTGAATAAGTAAATAAAATCTTTTAAAAAATTATTTAGGATGGCTTTTCTATACATAACAGAAAGAAAAAAAATTCTTGAATTTGTAAGGTGCCAAATAAGATAGCTTAACTTTATATATGATAATATTCCCATTTCTAGCACATCTTTTCTGGGATCAAAACAGAAGTACAAACTTACTGAATAGGTCAAAGCAGGGAGAGAATGCAGAAGCAGTAAGAGAAACAAATTTAAAAAACAATTTCCAGATGGTTGGAAGAGTAGCATAGAGAGAAAGCTTATTACCTTTAACTACTCAGTCCTATTTACCACAACATTTACTGCAGGCTCATCCAACATGGGTCAAGAGAGGTTCCTATGCATAAACTCCAGAAAGTTCAAATGTCTGCTATTATGGCAAATTATGATTCACTCATTTTTAATATCCAAAAAAAATAAGGTGAATATGTAATGACACCATCATATATCATTAAATAAATATAAGTTAGAGTATGATACAATTATTTAGGTAGGCATTTAAAAATATGATCTGTACATGCAAAGAAAAAGATCTAACAGTAAACCAATTCGCAAATAGCAGTTATCCCTGGTGTGTTCATTTTTCATAACTGGCATAATGATATTTCCTTCATACATGATCTTTCTAGAACCTCACCACTCCTCCTATGAAGATTCTGTGTTCCCTGCTCTAGAACATAGGCAGGCCAGCAGTACTGCCTCAATAAGCAGAATACAGAATGATCCTGCGTGGTTTCCAAGGCCAAGTCATAAAAAATGATATGCCTGACTTTCCTTCTATCTGTGACACCTGCCTTTAGAGCCCTGCAGTACCAAGTAGCAAGTCCAACTATTCTAAAGCCATCATACTGGAGAGACTATCAGCCATCAGTTATTCTGAGTTCCCCCAACCACGGCATCAGACACATGAGTGAGTTAGCCTTCAGATAACTCCAGGTAAGAGATCCCACTTAACTGAACCAACCCCCAGAACCATGCAAGAGAATAATAAAATCTTTTTGCTATTTTAAGCTATTAAGTTTTGGGGTAGTTTGTTATGAGTAAAAGAACACTGGAGTAGAATATGTTAAAAGAGGAGGGGGCAGTTACACTTGCTATTTTGTACATGCTTCTTCATTGTTTGGATTCTTTTATATGTAATAACTTTATAATTGCAATCCTAAATCCATAGATCTCCTGCTGTTCTGGTAAAAAGAGGAAAAAACTAAGCTTATCCTCAGAAAAGAGTGAATTTAAAATTCGTACCTATCATCTAACCTGTCCATTTTTTTTTTAAAGATTTATTTATTTGTTTATTCCTAGAGATGCAGAGAGAAAGAGAGGCAGAGACACAGGCAGAGGGAGAAGCAGGCTCCATGCAGAGAGCCTGACATGGGACTTGATCCAGGGTCTCCAGGATCACGACCTGGGCTGCAGGCGGCGCTAAACCGCTGTGCCACCGGGGCTGCCCTAACCTGTCCATTTTTAACCATTATCATTGTACCAACATTCTACAGCCAAAATCATTTGTCAGGAAGCTAAACTCAGCAATCTATCTAGTGTTAATTACTATTTTTGAGAGTAGATTAGAGAAATTACTAAAACAAGGATAACTGAAGTACAGCATTGAAATCTGTACCTCTGGGTTCAGATCTTATTAAATCCAAACTATGAAGTACTTAAAGTCTAGGCTTATGTCTTATATAACATGTAACCAAACATCCAACTCTTGATTTCGGCTCAGGTCATGATCTCAGGGTCATGAGATGGCACCGTGTGTTGGCCCGCCCATGCCGAGTGCAAGGCCTCCTTGGGATTCTCTCTCCCCCCCTGCCCCTACCCTCACTCACTCTCTCTCTCTCTCTCTCTCTCTAAAAAAATAAAAACTAAATTCAATTAGAAATATATATACACACACACTTATATATAGATGAATGAGAAGCAATCAACAAACTACAAAAATTAAAGGGGAAGGGAAAAGAATGCAGAGGGGAGTAAGTCAATAGGAGACTCAGGGACGTTTCACTTAAACTAGAATCCAATTCATGCACATGAAACAAAAACCAGAATATTTACAAAGTGATATACGTTGCAAGTAAATACAAATTGTATATACTATTAACTGGGTGCATAGGTACAGCTTATATTTGGAGTAAATGACTGGTTCAAGTGTGACCGTTCATTGGAAAGTTTTAACTGTCAAGATAAGGATATACAAAGACATTAAGTGGGGAAAGTAGCAAATACCAAGAAATGAAAGCTGAAAACATACAGCAGGAAAAAAAGGTAATTTACTTGAATGTAATTGAGAAAAAGTCTTTAGGAACAAGAAAAACAGGATGCCAGTAAGGGAGGGAAAAAAACTTAAAAAAAAAAAAAAAGCAAAGGGATTAAAATTGGAAGATAACACAATTCAAACTAAGGTACAGCAACTTCTTGAATGACTTGATGAAAAGTGTTTGATGAAAATTATTCTAACAGTACTGTGCACCATGGAATAGAGTAGGGAAGAGGCAGAAAGGCCAGTTTTACTGCTGTAATCATCGCAGCAAGAAGTGATGAGGATGGCAACTATAGATGTAAAAAGAGAATGATCTAAGAGATGTGATGGTGAAAGAATCAGCAGAACATTGCAGATGAATTAGATAGAGGAGGAAGGAAAGTAGTATAAAAAGGAAAGTACTAAAAGGGTGTTTTAAAGGTTTAAAATCTGAGAACTCCAAGACTGGAGGTAAATTTTTAAAAAGATGACGGAAGGAAGAAGATCTGGATAGAAAGAATTTTAACCAAAAGGAAATAGGCATTTGCATTTAATGCAAATAAAGCCTACGAAAGGATAACCGAAAAGAAAAATCAAGGAACAAAAGTAAGTTAGTTAGAAGATATAATTTGCAACATATGAGAATTTTAATGATTCAAGAGAGTAAATACTTTAGAAACAGAAACACAGGACAACTAATACTAAAATGATAAGATGTGCCGTAATCTGTGCAACCACTCTTCTAAGCACTTTACAAATATTGCCTCATATACTCACAACAATCCTGTGATATGGGTACTACTATTTATCTCCAATTTACAAATGGAGTTACAGAGGTTTATGCACTTACAGAGTAAGTTGTGGAGGTCAGATTTACACCCACGTAGTGTGGCTCCCAAATCCATGTTCTCAACCAGCTCAATATTCTAGGATAAATTAAGACTCTGAGAAGAATGATGACAGATATTTTTAAAAGGTGAGAAATTAATTTGTGAGGGCAAAGGTTCATGAGATGGTTGATATACCAAAGCACATACGTTTTTTAAAAAAACCTTGCTTAGTAGATCTAGAAAACTAGAATAAGGGAGAACTTACGGACTAACGGGGAGTAGGAGTAGGGGGAAGGGGAAGGGGAAGGATGGTCTAAAGAGCTGGTATGTAAAAATATAAAAATTTAAGAAAATAAATGTAACATATAACCATAAAGACTAGATGGTTTGGGATATAACACTAACCATTAAATATAACATCTAGAAAAACTGCCATTCTTGACCAAAACACATCTCATGGTACAATTTAGTGGCATAAGCAGTTATATAGTATGGATATGAAACATTTATTTTTATTTTTTAAAAGATTTTATTTATTTATTCATGAGAGACACAGAGAGAGAGAGAGGCAGAGACACAGGCAGAGGGAGAAGCAGGCTCTCTGCAGGGAGCCTGATGTGGGACTTGACCCCAGGACCTCAGAATCAAGTCCTGGGTCAAAGACAGATGCTCAACCACTGACCCACCCAGGTGTCCCTGGATATGGAAAGTCAGGTACATGTCAGGGAGGAAACATTCCAAGAGTTATATAGGCATTTAAGATTACTAAGTATTCTACCAGAAAACCAAGCACATAAGTTCTCAGTAGATATGTCTATCCATTTTCCAAACACTCTGAAGACCACCTTATTACAATTACCCAGCAGGCTTACAAAGGACATATTCTTGGGCCCATCTGAGATTTTAAAGATCTGGGAGTGGAGTTCAGAAAACAAAAATTCTAATACATTTGCCAGGCAATTCTTTTGCACAAAAGTTGAGATGCACTGTATTCCTGTGTTGCCTAAGTATTTGAACTCTATGACTCCTCAACTGTTTATCTTCTATGGCTTTATAATCTGAAACTGATCTTCCAAGTTTTCATTGCCTATGCTTGACTTATGCTTAATTCTAAAATCTCAGTCTTGGTTTGGTTGACATAATTAAGACTTGGCTTTGGAGTTTTTAGCCCTGAAATCCGTATCAACTTCAATTTTGACACAGGGAGAAAAAACTTGTAGTTCATTTGCCTGATATCATGGATCTTCTGTTAAATTTAACATACGGTGTTGACGAGACACTGGGTTGACCCAGTATGTCATTCTTATGTTGCCAGATCTGTACTAAAAAAAAAAAAAAAAAAAATGCTCACTACTATAGACTCACCATATGAAAATTCCTGTTTATTGCCTCTAGAGTGAGGCGGCACAAATATCCTGTCTCTGTCCTAATTTACCACAAAAGCTTGTCAGATATGAAAGACACTTTCTAAGAGTAGAGATGTCACCATATAGACTGTATCTATGAGAATGTTCCTATTTCTGAAATAGTTCTTTCAAGATGTCTTTTGACCTCAGTGATGGGGCAAATGGTAGCCAAAAGGTTGTGTGCTTGATAAGAGGTGAAACCGAAAAATGAGCCTCTTTAGTCAACAAGGGATGCTCCTTGATAGCAATAACTAGGATCCTAAAAGAATAGCTTCAGGATACTTTCATGCTTTAGCAGGTCTGTGATTCAAATTGTTGAGACAGAACAGCCATGTCTCTAGTGTTATCTCTGGTTCTTTCCTTAATCCTGCCTAGTTCTATAGTCCTACTTTGTCATCTTTCTGGTTTGCCTGAGGTAACTAACATAAAAAGCTAACACTAAATTACACTGGGAGACTTTTGCCATTTCCTACAAATTATTTGATCCTTGAAGAAAAGGATTAAATCCAACTAATCTTTGTATCCCACAGAGTACCTAAACATGCACTGCTATACTTGACATGTTTAACTGAGTGCCCTGTTCAACTCCTCCAAGAGAATCCTCCTCATGCAGAGGACCCAAAAAGTATTAGCCTTATATAAAAGGTGACTTCCCCCCGTGTCCTACCCCCAAGGTCATGGAATAGAATTGACATCTAACTCATGGTCATGCATTCAGATTTCTCTCTCACCACCTGAACTAAAAGAAGCACACTGTCACCACTAACAGAGTAAATAAGCTTTAAAAGGACAAAACAAGGGGACCCCTGGGTGCTCAGCAGTTTAGCACCTGCCTTCGGCCCAGGGCACAGGCCTGGAGTCCCAGGATTGAGTCCCATATCAGGCTCCCTGCATGGAGCCTGCTTCTCCCTCTGCCTGGGTCTCTGCCTCTCTGTATGTGTGTGTGTGTCTCTCATGAAAAAAAAAAAAAAAAAAAAAAGAAGGGACAAAACAGTTCAGGTCAGCACCAGCGGCAAACCAAATCCACCTGCAAGTCAAAGTTACAGAGTAGCAGAAACCATGTAAAACTACAGTAAGGCAAACAGAAGTGGAATGAGAAGTAACAAAGCTTGATAATGCAGACATAAAAAGAGAAGGCAAGACAAGAAACCATATATCCCAGAATGAGAGCCAGAGACTAGCTTCTCAGATTCCTGACAGATCTCCCTTTCGCACAACCCCAAACAGTTGGATCCCTACAACAACCTTCTTTGAAGCCAAAGAACTCTTGATTAAAGCACTATTTTTTTTTAGAATGTACACCAAGATAAATAAAAAGCTGGCAACAGATAAATCCAAAGAGGAAAAAAAATGCACCAGGAAGAAAGTGAAATTTCAGGTTAGCCAAAGAGTTCTCTAAATATGAATCCGACTTATCAGAAAATACTACCAATACTTATCATATTTTTGTCAATGAAAGAAATTAGAATTTAATTGATATTTTCAAAGAAAATTATCAGTGTGCATAAAAAACTATCTCAAACTCAAAGGAGAAAAAGCCCACATGATAGATCTTTTCTGGTAACATATTTCAAAATATTTTGTTAGCCTGTTTAAAGCAGATCTTTGTTGTCCGATGTCTACAATAATCAGTAGTATATTAAATTAATAGCCTTGTCTTTGAAGACAGGCTTCATAACTTACACAGTTGATAAAGGGAAGGCAAAGGCCAGTCCTGTAATCAGCCTTTAACTTGATGGTCCTTTCTTGTACCCAGAGTAACAAGAGTATCTAGAACCCCTTTCTTCCTCTAAAGATTCTTTCTCTAGAAACAATCTTTGAACTGATTTTCTCCAGAGAGAGTCCCCTTACAACAAATCAAAATAAAACTACGGTATGAGCTCACTATCAATTCATCTGACAAATTTGCTTTAACACTGTTAAAGACCAAACTAACATCAGAATAATTGCAATTTTGCTTATCTAATACCGATTCTAACATACTTCTTGTCTGGCAAGAAATATATCACTTAAGCTTTGAATTCATTTAAATCTTACATGCTTTTTTTTTTTTTAAGATTTTATTTATTTATTCATGAGAGACACAAAGAGAGAGAGGCAGAGACACAGGCAGAGAGAGAAGCAGGCTCCCTGAGGGGAGCCCAATGCAGGATTCGATCCTGGGACCCTAGTATCACACCTTGAGCCGAAGACAGACGGTCAACCACTGAGCCACCAAGGCGTCCCTCTTACATGCTTCTTTACAGAAATTTTCAACGTTACTAATTTTTACTAAAAAGTTTAATGGTCATTAATATTATAAATCCTCAATTATGTAAAGCTTGCCAATTTTTAAATTCTCACAACCAAGTTTAATTACAATTTTCCATAAAAACTTCAAGATGTGCCAAAAGAATTTCTGAACTACTACAAAAGGTTAAAGAGTGAAATTACTGATCCAATAATCGATGTCCTTCTCCTTAGTTATATTTGACAAGACAAAATTTATGACTAAGGGGGCATTATTCAATCTCTGTAACAGCAGAAGAGTTCTTCAATAGTACCTGATTGTGGTGTTGGTTATAGAATTCACACGTGATTAAAATGGCATAGAACTACACAGGCACATACTGTACCAACGTCAATCTCCTGTTTAATACTGTACTAAAGTTACATAAGATGCAACCATTAGGGGAAACTGGGTGAAAGGTATAAGCCCTCTCCACTGCAACTTCCTGTGAATCTATAATTTTTAATAATTTTTTAAAAGATTTTATTTATTTATTCATGAGAAATACAGAAAGAGGGATGCTTGGATGGCTCAGTGGTTGGGCGCCTGCCTGCAGCTCAGGTTGTGATCCTGGGATCCAGGATCAAGTCCCACATCCGGCTCCCTGAGTGGAGCCTGCTTCTCCCTCTGCCTATGTCTCTGCCTCTATTAGTCCGTGTCTCTCATGAATAAATAAATAAAATCTTTAAAAAAGAGAGAGAGAGAGTCAGAAACATAGGCAGGGGGGAAAGCAGGCGCCCTGCAGGGAGTCTGATATGGGACTCTTATCTCAGGACCTCAGAATCACGCCCTGGGCCAAAGGCAGACGCTCAACCACTGCGCCACCCAGGTGCCCCTATAATTATTTCAAAATTAAAAATAAATAAGCAAACAACTTATTACTTTAATTAATAACAAAAATGCCTTATATATTTTTTTAAATTAACCTAAATACCCTGTTTAGTTGACTAGAAAACAAAAACCTAATCATTTATACATACAAACTTAAACTATCAATAACAAAGTTATTTAATTGACATGTCAACTAAGACATTCTGTTTCAGAAAATGGAACTTAAAATCGGAAGTAACCAATAACCTGTGCTCATTAAATAATTCCTTATTTTAGGGAAGAGGACCAGGTCAGTTGATACCTGTGTTAATCTGTAATAAAAGCAATTATTTTTTTTTTTTAAATGATCATACTTAAAGTAAGAGTACCATTCTGGGGGGAAAAAAACCTCAAAGATATTTTTATTTAACCTTGGACCTACTACCTTTGGAGGAAAATGACAGTTTATTGAAAAGATGATACAGAATTTCAAATAAATAAGATCATGTCATCTTTTCAGAGAGGTCTTCCTTGGACAACAGAATAGTAGAGCAACTATTCTTGTCCTGAGTGGTTCTAAATAGATACTATGTAAAACTAAACATAGGCTATCTCTGACTCCAGAAAATGGGTTTTCAACCAAATAAAGGTAATATTCAGAATAGCTACTTTCAGGTTCTCCACAATGAATAATTATGTTCCATGAAGGTAAATGCTGGCTAAATTAGTGGTTGCAAACTATAGTAATAATAGAGCCTCCTACAAAAATTACATTCTAAAGTCTGGACTGATACCTCAGCTATCATCCTTCCACTTCTATACCATAGGTTTGGGTAACATTTATCCTTGTCTCAGTGTGGTCAAAACAGGACATTATTTCTCCTCCTTGAGGGAGGAATGAGACACTGATATAAATCACCATATGTGTATCATCTACCACTTTGGAAAACCAACTGAAGCAGTGGAAATAAACTAGCCACCCAACCTCAAGTATAAACATTAGTATGTAAATAAAACATATGTCTGTCAAAGAGACTTCCAGATCATATAATGCAACTATTCAACTGTCTCAATAGCAATGTTAAAAACAAAAAAAAAAATTACCTAAAAAGGAGAGAAAATTTGGATTTGTGGAATAAAAGTGAAAAAAAATATACGAAATCAAATGGGTCTTTCATGAAGTTAGGTGAGATGATAAAAATGTTGGATTACCAAGGGGGAAATCTAAGTTAGAAACATAAAAATGTATTAACAAGGCAAAGAAAATAAATTTTAAATTGCCTGAATTAGGCAATAATCTAACTCACATTGCCTTTTATTTTGAAGAAAAAAACAGAAACCAGGGCAACAGAATATACTATCATTCTTTATACAGCAATATGTTTTAAAGTTCACAATTAATTCTTTACTTTTGAAGACATTACTAACAACTGCAACCCTTACAGACTAATAATACCCCATCGTCCTTAGCTATGCTAAAAAGTGCCTGTTTGGCCTACCAGTAGTTTGGCATGCATAAGGCACAGGTTCTGGGGTTGATAATGATAAAATATAAGGCAGGAACTAAAACACAAAATACATCATGTAACATGATAATAATAAGAAACATTTACGATATTCCTAAAGCATTCTAAGGACTTAACAGTATTCTAAGGGCTCATGATAATCCTATGAAGTGAGGACTATTTATCCCCATTCTACAGATGAGGAAACTGAGAAACAGATTAAATGACTTGCCCAAAGTCACATAGCTAGTAACTGGCAAAGCCAGGATTTGGACACAGATGGAGTAACAGTTTGGAATAATTTGAAAGGCTGAGGAGCCAATGAAGGATTACAGGCAAAGTATGGCTAACAATCAAATTTACATTTTGCTTTAGCAAGATCTCTCAAATAGTAGTAAAAAATGACTTAAAAAATACTGAATGCAGGAAGATTAGTTAAGAAATTGATGTGGCAAGACAAAATGATGAAGGCCTGAATTAAGGAAAAGCATGCAATAAAAAGAAGTCAATTGATACAGATACGAAGGATGTAAAATCAACTTGATTCTATGATTGGATGTGGAGAGTCAGAATGACTGACTCAAGGTTTGACTAAGTGGGCCCAACTCCACGGCTTCACATTTTAATCAGATCACTATTTTATCAAAATCTTAAAGCAGATAAATGTAGTTTCATGTCATCTTCATTTCAGCAATAGCCATAGCATTTGACTTTCTCCTCTTTGAAAACTGTAACTTATATACATTAAAATTATTGCCCCTTGGCAACTCCATACTAATTGTTTAATATGCATACAATAAAGAGAGCTATTAAATGTTTTCCATAAACCGTCTCCAGACCATCACTGAACATAAGAAACAGAAAAGCCACAGAGAATATGTGCAACTTAGTAAACATTCTTATCATAATCAGCACTCTAAGTTAAAAAAATCTAAATGCTCTTTGAGTGAATTAGAATCATTTTATCATTTATATCATTTACAGGGATCTATGGACACCTGTTTTAAAATTCAAAAAAGGTATATAACTCATAACTTCAAGCTAAATATATTTTTTAAACTTTTGTTTGTAAATGAAAAAACAAAAACAAAAAACACTATCCTTATACCCCAAGTTAAGGACCTGTAAAGTACTGCATTAGAATTATAATAACTACTGGAAAAACTTACTGTAACTTCAAACTTATTAACATTGTAAGGGTAAAACTATGCTAAAGCCAAAGCCTTCCAGTAACTAAATACTCTTGGAAAGTGTCCAAGACCATACTATAGTAAATTTCCAACTTGTTTCATCTAAGATCAAGAAAAACAAGTTATCTAAAGTACTGGATTATGTTAAATAGACTCTAACTAAAAGTTATACCTCAAATAATCAGTCAGAAAAATCTTTACTCTGTACTTATGATGGGCCGCATAACCAGTATGGGTCAGGTGGGGAGACAGCTGAACCTGGGAATCTAAGTCACATATTAAGTAACATTACTTTCAGAAAAAAATCAGTATCAATAGCTTCCATTTTGAAAGAAACAGATTTTGGCAGAATATGTTAAAACAACAATTTATAATGATACTGAAAATCTCCATAGCTTCTATAATGTGGACAGCATATGGTGGTAGTTACTCTGGCTTCTAGTTTGAGCCACTGTTTGGTGTCCTGTTATTTGTGGTTCAGATTCCTTTTTTACAGGTTGCAGGTCTCATAGATATAGACCAATTTCACATATAAACAAACATAAAGGTGCTTTATGTAAGTGAGTATGTAAATGTAGCTATATGACACTCTAAACTAGCTGTGATTCCCACTCATAACAATTTTTTTACAAATTAAAGTTCTACTAAATTGAAAAGCAAAAGCCAACAGTTAAGAGAAAAATCTGGCCAAAAAGCAAAAAAAAAAAAAAAAAAAAAAAAAAAAAAAAAAAAAAGCTAAATAATTCTGGAAGCCAAAAAATCCTAAATAAAGCAGTTTTTCTAAACAAACCCAACACATTCTCACTGAGCACTTTCTACTTTACCTATAGGCATTCACATTATTAAAAAGCTGAGTGGTATACCAACTTTCATTTATGAAAAATGACATCTTAGGATACATTTCTAATTTCCAAGAAAAATAACTCAAGTTTAAAGATCTGCATACAAAAATAATAGAAGCAAGAGCTGCAAAGAAATGAATCAAAAAAGCAAATGTGGTTTTACAGGAAACCTGGAAGTTGTCTGCAACATTTAAAATTGGATGGACTGATTATAAAATACACAAGACCCCAAATGAACAAATTTAGCATAAACATCCGCAATGTATTCAACAACTACTGACACAAGCAATCCCATTCCAATAGATACTTGCCACAAAAATTGTCATAAACTGGCTACTTCTATTTTTTTTTAAATGATGAAACAATAGAGATTTGGTGCAATATATTTTATAACTTACCAATAATGGGCTATTAAATTTCTATTAGTGATGCTTCAACTAAGGGTTTGTGCTAAGAGTGAAATCTGTTCATACAGCAATGAGAACGAAGCCTCACTAAAGACGTTCAACATAGAGCTGACCCCTAAAGGCTCCTTGATGCACATTTGCAACCACAGTATTCATGATACACAGTACACTAAACTAGCAACAGATTGGTTAAAAACAGTTTGGATTCTCAACTTCCCATAATACAGGCAACATTTTTAGAAGCAATCATATTAAAATAAATGTGTCTTTCACAGTTACGGGATGAAATTTTATGCTGGACAGGCACCAATGCCCTGATTTTCTACTTTTTTCATAAACCATATGACTTCCACATGCTGACAATGTTTTATGCTTTAACCTGCAGTAAAGGCTTTACATCATTTTAATGCTCGGTGCTTAAAATGCAACAGAATAACCCCACCCCCACCCCCACCCGCCAAATGCAAGGAATATGTTTGGTTTGCTTTTAGTGATTTTAACCAGACTACTAGTCAGAAAAGTTTAATGAAAGCTCTTCCCAGTAATTCTGCACTTTCATGGAAGAAAACAAATAAAAAGAAAATCTGAGGTACGGGTAGGTGGGAAAGAAATACTGTTTCGTTTTTTGAACTCTTAAATATTTTAGCTTTTTATTTCTAAAACAAGTATTGAACATTTAAAAAACTCCACATCTAACAATATCTTTCAGCAAAAATATACTTTATTATGTAGTTACATAGGATTTTCCTCCAGTTTTGGCAAAGTAATGTTTCAGAGTAAGATAGAAGGTTAAAACAAAAAATTCTAGACATCCTAGTCAAAAAACAAAAACAAAAACAAAAACAAAACAAAAAAAAACCACCAAAGGTTTGACTTTGTATCACATAGTTATATTCTAAATTTGAGATTTAGAAGACATCAATTTTTTTTTCTATTCAGGTCAATCTAAATATATATTCTACCTCACATTTACAGTCAGCCAATCTGTGTGAATGATCAATTGCAGAAATTTCAAATCAAAGCTTATAAAACACATCATAAGACTACCTACTGTATCTATGTGACTTTCAGTTTTTATGGAATCTAAGGTCCTTTACTGACAGGTTCCAGAACTGTTAAGTTTGGAGGCAAATATGTAAATACCCTAAGTCTCAACAATCAAAAGAGCAATTATACCAATTTCTTTAGTTATGTAAAGGTCCATTACACACACACACACAAAAAAAAAAAAACTGTCACTGAAGGAGTGCTACTGAAAAACTTCTATTTCAGACTGAAGAAACTACAAAATACATGGTCTTAAATTCTGGTGTAATGTCATTAAATATTACAGACTGTGAGAAAAAAAAAAGATGGTATTTCATTCTTCTTGCCTAGATAACTCTACTTGAAACTTGAGAAAAAAAAATCAGAATTCAAATTTCCCAAACTTGGCTTATGAACACAATTCAACTAGATCTAACAACTTAGTTGTGTCATTTTAAAATCGGTTTAAACGCAAAGCACTTCAATCCGACGTGACAATTACCTGTGGCATAAATGCAAGTAAAAACAAATGCAAGTCCTTTTCATCTAATGATGCATTTTTATAGTAAAATCACGGAAAGCACAACTCTTTATTAGCGCAAACGAAACAAAACAGGCACAGGAGGCATCATGTCCATCCGGGAAGAGAAAGGTAGCACGCCAAGAAAGAAGAGAAGGACCGAAGGAGGATGAAGGGAAGGAAGGAAAGGAAAGGAAGGAAGGGGAGGAAAGGAAAGAAGGAAAGGAAAGGAAAGGAAAGGAAAGGAAAGGAAAGGAAAGGAAAGGAAAGGAAAGGAAAGGGAGGGGAGGGGAGGGGAGGGGAGGGAAGGGAAGGGAAGGGAAGGGAAGGGAAGGGAAGGGAAGGGAAGGGAGGAAGGAAGGAAGGAAGGAAGGAAGGAAGGAAGGAAGGAAGGAAAAGGAAAGGGAAGGAAAGGGAAGGAAAGGGAAGGAAGAGAGGGAGGGAGGGAGGGAGGGAGGGAGGAAGGAAGGAAGGAAGGAAAGGAGGGAAGGGAAGAGGGGTTTCTATACCTGCAGGATCCCGGAGAGATGAACTAGTCACACACATCACTCTACCCTATTAGATGCGTAAGAATTTTTAAAGCTTCAAGGTAAAAAAAACAAAACCAGCAATCACTTTATACCATTCAACTTTATACAGTATAGTATCTTTAATGTCAACTGCCTTCCATTCCCCACTCACCCACTGCTTCCTCACTCTTCCATACCAGCTTTCAGGCAAATCCGAGACAGAATAGGGTGGGGTAGTCGAAAAATACAACCAGCGCCTATCAGCTACTCCCCTCGCCCCCCCCCACCCCCACCCCAATAATCTCCAACAGTTTTTCCCCCCACTACGAAAATAAGTGTCCTCTGTCCCCAGACACACGGCCGTCATCCTGTGTCTTCAGCAGGCACGCAGCAGACAGACGCATACCCGTGTCAGCAGCACTCCAGACCCCCGCCGCACGCCCGCCAACCTCGAGTACTGTTATCTGATGCGTTTAACGTGAACCCGGCGACACACATCCACCTACTGTTTCGGGGTGTGAGGGTGGGTGGAGGACTCCTTTCAAAGTAGCCCCAATCGTGTAACCAAAACACGGTTCCGGAATAAAATATTAAAGAACACTTTTCCTTTCCCACCTACCTCTGGACTTAAAGGATGCCAAAAAAAAAAAAAAAAAATTCCAGCTCCACACCACCTCATGTCTAAAATTCTTCAGCCGGGAGTTTGGGGGGTGGAGCGTGGAGATCTGTCCAGGGGAGGGGGCGGAAGCGGGGAGCAGAAGTGTGAGCGGGTAATGGGACCCCAACGAGTTGCTCACCCCGGCCACCCCGCACCACGCCGCCGAGCCCAGGGGTCCAGGACCCGGACCTCACGCACATGCTTCTCTGCCCAGGCCCAGATAAAAGCTAGGACTCCGGCTACCTAACTTCCCACCGAACACACGTTTATTCAAGGCTTAACACATCACACCAAGTACACGTCACAGTTTAAAACACAGTTACAAACCCCAAACAGACCCCACACAGCACCTCCAATTCACCTCGCAGTTTCACAAACTCCAGACAGGAGACCCCACCTCCAGGATTCAAACCTTCCGCCCACAGTGGAGAAACCAGGAGGAAAAAAAAAAAAAAAACAACAGAGAGAGTTGGGGAGCAGCCGACGCCTTTCAATTGCCGCCCCCACAAACTGCCCCACCCCACACCCTGCGCCCGGGTTACCCACTCGGAAGCCCCCTGCTTCCTCCCTCCTCTCAATCCGGCCGCCTAAGAGACCCAGCCCCAGCCCCACTCACTTACTCCCCCAAAACCCCTCAACAACAACAACAACAACAAAAAAGTGAAGAGAAAGAAGTGAGGAAAGAGACTTGGGGTAGTCCGGCTTCAGAACCGCTCGACTCACCTCAGAATCCTTGCTGAGTTCTCTCCGCCCGGCACAACCCCCTCCCCAACGTCCCAGTACGAAGGGCTGAGGCAGGGAGGAGGGGAAAGCGGGAGGGGGAGGGGTGTCTTCCGCGTGGGGCGCCAGTCGGAAGGGGACTGGGGAGGGGTAGAGGCCGGCGCAGGAAGAGGAGACGGGGGAGGGGAGGCCCCTATCTCCCAGTCTCCCCCTGAAAACCTCCCTTGTCTCAATCACATCAGACTGACTGTCTTTGTCTGGCTGACAACCGCCATATTGATATCAACAGCCCCGCTCCCACCTGCTGCAGCCGGGCGGCCCTGGGAGTTGTAGTTCTTGCCTCCCTTGAGTAAAAGCTTGGGACTCGACATCCAGGGGCCCCAGGGAACTACAGCTCCCGGCAAGTCCCGCGCCAATCCGCCTTCCCACAGGGAGGGGGGGAAAGGAGGACGCCAGAGCCATGGGGACTACACATCCCAGAATACCATGCGTCCCAGACCCACAGAGGGGACATGATTTCATGCTGGGGTGCAAAGGGAGGATGAATTGGCGGCGGGGATGAATTTGAGTTGGCCGAAGGAGGCGTTAGAGAGGAAAAGGAACGGAAGAGAAAGATGACCACAGTTCCCAAGATGCACCCAGGGAAGACTACATTTCCCATGATGTCCCGGGGGAGGGGGCGTGGAGAAGAAAGGACTGCATGTCCCGCGATGCTCTCGGCTGGCCGGTGGCGGAGATTGAACCGGAAGACGCTTTCTGCGTGTGAGAAGTGGAGTGTCTGGTGCTGAAAACCAGAAGTCCAATATGAAACTGGTGAGTCTCTGCTCCTAGGTCAGAGGCCAAAGGTGATGCCGTATCCTTTTGGACTTCTTCGTTTGCACCTTGGGAAGGGGAGTAGAAAATGGAGTGAGCCAAGGAAAGCGCTGCTGTTGTTGAGGAGGTTTGAATCTAATCCCCACCCCCAACCCCCCCCCCCCCCCCCAGCTGCCTGGAGATCTCCATCCTTTGACGGGTCCCTTTGGTTAGATAAGACGTTGACTCTGTCGCGTTTTTTCTCCTACAAACGGAGGTTGGGCTTTTTGGGCTAGGTTTGACTTCTCAGCTGCCACGTGAGTGTTGAACTAGATTAACTTCTTTCCATACTGTTGGCACTCGAGCGTTTCTCCCTGCCGCTGTTGAGGCTGTTTTTGTTAGATGTGAGCAGACAGCAGAAAATACTGGGCAGAGAGGAGTTATTAAATTTTGTGTGACAGACAAAATTGCCCTAGGACTTTAGAGAAGGACGAAATCAGGGTGTGATGTAGGAGGATTGGAGTCTTAAAGCCTGCGTATAGGGGGCCGAGAGGAGGTTTTAAGGCATTCCACCCTAGGGACTGCATGGGTCAAGGTTAGAGGGAACATGCCAGTGTACCTAAAGTCTTTGCATCGCAAAACCTAAACACATTGCTTATAGAAAAGCTTCTCAGACCTTTATTTTAGGGCATTTTACTTACTCTGCATAGATCCAACTAGTTTATTCTACCCGTATGGAATTAATAACAGCGTTAATTAGGAGGTGTTAGATGCTGTTTCTCAACCATTTAAAATTAAAGTTCCTGCAGCCAAGTATGTTAGGCTTTACTTTCTATGATGTTTATACAAAAACAAAAGGTTTCTCTTCTTTTTTAAAAATATTTTACTTATTTATTCATGAGAGAGAGAGAGAGAGGCAGAGACACAGGCAGAGGGAGAAGCAGGCTCCATGCAGGGAGCCCGACGTGGGACTCGATCCCGGGACTCCAGGACGGCGCCCTGGGCCAAAGGCAGGCGCCAAACCGCTGAGCCACCCAGGGATTCCCCGAAGGTTTATTTTCTTATTTAAACATACTTTTCCAAAATGTATGCTCCGGTGCGGCCCCCCCCCCGCCCCCCCGCATATACTCTGTACAGTGTCAGCTGTTTCCTGAAAAGAAGTATGAGAAAGTATTAAAGGAGATTCAATTCCAAACCTGCTGCCATTTAAAGCTGGTTATGTATGTTCGTTTGCTTCTGGATCTGTGTGGGAAACATTTAAGAATGCAGAATTGAAAGTCACTGCCTTGCCCTATAGAAGCATGCAATTGAATGAAGAAGGTAGAAAAGAAAGCCAGAATTAATTCATTGCATTCACGGTAAAATAAAGATGTGTTCAGGGTTTGGGGAATTGAGAGGATAATGAGGTGGGAGAAAGGTGGAAGACAGCTTCCTGGAAAGGACTTGAACTGATAAGAAAAATGAGTAGGCCAGGGCCTTCCATGAAGAGGGTTCAGGTTATAGGTACAAAAAAGCTTGCACCTGAATGATCATGGAACACAAACCATGATTCCCCAGTAAACAATAAATCACACTGGTATGCTTGGTGAAAATGCTTGCAAGTGTGAAACAATTTTTTCCTTAAAAACGCACTTGGCTGAGAGTATCAGAGAGCCAAAGTTTACTTTATGTATACTTTGGTTTGCTCATAATATCCTCCTGCTTAATTTATTTACAGACGTGGAAACACGTAAAAAGGGAAAAGAGTAAAAACTTATTTTTTTTCCTTGAAGAACCAAAATATGCCTCGTAGAAAGAAGAAGTGTTTATTATATCTATGGTCCCTCCCGCTTTATTTTCAATCCACGTGTTACATGTTAAAACTCATTTGGTAGTTGTTAGATGATCTTTAATGCAGAATTACCATCAACATAGCATTTCAAAAACATTGACGCTCACTCAGTAAGACTTCTCGTGTGTTATACCTCATAAAGTTGAAATAAATCATCTCGTGGCCTAAAATTTTTAACTTTGTGTACTGCTTCAGGAATATGTAGTAATACTTTATGTAAAATGCTTTATTTACATTTATATCATGAAAAACAGAAATACATTTTATTGAGGATATCATTGTTTTTGAGATAATGACTTCCCAAAATACCCTCCCCATGCACAATCTATGACCAGTTGATTGATTCTACTTCTGTTCTTGAACAAGTCTCTTTCTCTCCATCCCACTAATACTGCCTTTGGACTGACTCTTTTCACTTGACACTTAGAATTCAACAATACTTTCTAACTGATCTCCCTGCGTTCAAACTTAACCCCATCCAGTCTGTTCTTTACTCTGCATCCCATAAGTTAAATTGCAGAGTTCCATAAAAACCTAGTATCTTCCTTTGCCCTTAGGATAAAGTCTTATAATTTTTAACTTGGCTTACTTGGTCCTGCAGAATATGGCCCTGCCTACCTCTCCAGGCTCATGTACCTAGCCTTCATCTCCCTTGCTCTCTTGGTTCCAATTATATTGTACATCTTCCAGTTCCTTCAGCTCACCATGTGTTTGCCTCAGGGACTCTTAAGTGTGTTGCTTTGCATACAGTGCTTTTTTTGCCTGCCTAATTTCTTCATTTGTCTCAGGTCTCTGTTTAGTACTTCTTTAAGGTTTCCTTGAATTGGGTGCCACTGTTATGTGCTTCCATGGCACATTTTCTTTTTGTAGCCCTGGTAATTATGGGTTTTATGTTTGTCCTCCCTCATATAGTCCCAGGGCCTGACACATAGTATGATCCCACTGAGTCGTACTTGAATAAATAATTTCTGAAGGATTGTCAAGGTCTGTGAATACTGATAAGAAAAGATTAAGGAGTGTATCTAAAACATTAAAATAAGCGGTATCCTTTGGAGTAAAAAAATATATATTTGCTACCTTTTGTGGAGCAATTACTGTGTGCCAGGCACTGTACTAGGTACTTGTGGTGTGGTGTCCCACTTACTCCTTCCATCTGGGTGATAGTATTCCCATTTTACATATGAAAAGTCTGAGCATCAGGAAAGTGGAGTGGCTCAAAGTTACACAGATGAAAAATGTAATAGAACCAAGATCTGAATCTGAGATTCCTTCCTTCAGACTCTTTTGCCTCATGAGGGCCGGGATTCCAGCACCTTTCAAAGTACATGATATATGTTATCTCTTAATAAAAGGAGACCAGAGTGCACACTGTGAGAGTTTATTCTAGGCTATTTTTTAAATTAGCATTAAATATGAGTTTGATTAAATTAAGATCTTTTAAAAAGATTATTGTTAAAAAAAATTAAAGTTTGGAAACTTCCTTGATAATATAAAGGGCTCCATATCAGACCATACCAATTGAGTTGAAGGCCCAAGTTAGTTTTTATACTACCCAATTTAACCTCTGTAATACCATTTACAGTGCTCTAACTTTACACATCACTCTCTTGATGGCTTTTCACACACCCGAGGGAAGACTATGGATGTCATTATAAAATAATCCATGAATATCTCCTTAGAAAGATACCATCTCAAAGGATTTTAATTACTGGCTATAATCTAATGCAGTATTCAGGCAGCTTTATTTAACTGAAGAAAACTTATTGGCACCTGTAGTTAACCTGAATTATTTTTAAAGAACAGAAAAATTCGAAGTGTATCCTCTAAATTAGCATATTTTATAGCATGCTCTATTATTAGTATAAATTGAGCCTGATGGCCAATTCAGCAAAGGATAGAAACTAAAATTCATCAGGGTCCTTAGCAAAACATCATGGAACAAAAAAATACTGAATACGTTGACAAATTGAGTTTGAAATACCATATCCAGGAATTTAGTCATACAAAGAGATGAAGACTAAAGTGACTAAGATAGTAAGAAGCAATTCAAGAAAGCAATATGTGGAACGCCTGGGTGGCTCAGCAGTTGAGCGTCTGCCTTTGGCTCAAGGTGTGATCCCAGGATCCGGGATCAAGTCCCACTTCAGCCTCCTCCCGGGGATCCTATGTCTCCCTCTGCCTACGTATCTCTGCCTCTCTCTCTCTCTGTGCGTGTCTCTCATGAATAAATAAATAAAATCTTTAAAGAGAAAAAAAAAATGCAGCATGTGTCATACTTTCTATGGATCAGGAGATGGAGACAATCTTCTAATTTATTAAGTCAACAAAGATTTATTATGCAACTACAGTATACTGTTGGCATTCAAAGTTTTAATACTTTCCATTTTAACTCTTACATTCGACCTCAAAGATTGATGACAGGAAATTATTTGTGATTTTGCCAAAACACAAATTTGAGTATGACTGAGGTTAGTGATAATCCAGGCGCCTAGGTGATTCAGTAGGTTAAGCGTCTGCCTTTGGCTCCTGTCATGATCCTGGGGTCCTGGGCTTGTGCCCCACTCCTGGCTCCCTGCTTAGCATGGAGCCCGCTTCTCTCTTTCTCTCTGCCCCTCCCCCCCTCATGTGCTTGGTTTCTCTATCTCAAATAAATAAAATCTTAAAAAAAAAAAGATTAGTGATAATCCTTAGTGAATGAGCCTAATAGCCTCAGAATCCATGGCTCTCTGTAGTTTTTGTAGCTCTTTTGTTAAAGTTCTAAAAGAAAGGTCTTTTAAATGTTTGTTATGCTATACTTTTTTATTCATTTTTATTTATATATATTTTTAAAGATTGTGTTTATTTATTCATGAGAGACACACAGAGAGAGGCAGAGATATAGGCAGAGGGAGAAGGAGGCTCCATACAAGGAGTGTGACGTGAGACTCAATTCTGGGATTTGAGCCGAAGGCAGACACTCAACACTGAGCCATCCAGGCGTCCCTATACTTTTTTAATTTAATGGAGGAAATTATATGTTGTAGTTGTATTTACAGATTTAAAAACTCAAGAAGTCCAGGAGATGTTCTTGAGTGATCCCTGCTCATTTATACAAAGTGCTATTACTACTGGCTTTTTGGGGAAGGCTCAAACTTTTAACTCACATTTCTCCTAGGAAAACAGATGGAGCAAAGAAATGTATTCATTGAGTGTTCCCAGTGGAGGACAAATAAAACACCAGTTGGAGTTGCAGATGATCTAGAAGATCTTTGCTTGAAAGGGGCAAATTCTGCCCCAAGGTTAATTTAATAAATCATTAGAAAGGGGTGTGGTTATTCCTCACCTCAGATATGAGAATGATAGATTATTTCTCTAATTTACAGAACTGTAGAATGCTTTCGGCTTCTTAGAACTTGGATCAAAAATAGAAAATCTCTTGCTATAAATTACAAACATTCACAATTTTACCAGTGCTTATTAATTCACCTATTGTGATACAAATTGTTAAAATGTCAACCTGATTTCACTCTTTTCTGTTTCTCTTTGCTGGTTGATTAGAGTGCCCTCATGTGTCTTTATGATGTAATATCATTTTGAGCTTCCCAAAGGTTGTGTTTTATCACCACCCCTGTATGGTAGGTGTTTTTTCTTTCTTTTCTCAAACTGAAAAGCAATATGTAACGTAAGGCCAAGTCACACACTT
This sequence comes from Canis aureus, assembly GCF_053574225.1. Lineage (NCBI taxonomy): Eukaryota > Metazoa > Chordata > Mammalia > Carnivora > Canidae > Canis > Canis aureus. The sequence goes on from NC_135634.1 coordinate 29,723,918, forward strand.
TATTCAGCAGTGCTGTGAGATAAAAATGGATATTTTACTTTGGGGCATTTCAAAGTCATAATTGTTGTTAACTCAGAAGATTAAATCTTTTATACTTAAGATGAAAAAAGGTGTACCAATAATAGATCTTTTTCAGCAATGAGTTGAGAAATATGACTCACAATATAAGCATGACAGCATTAGTGTTGCATATAACACATCTGTTTTGTGCTTGGTTTGCTTTGAGCACTCAAATGCTGCTGCTGTTGACTCTGATGATTAGTGAAGTGTACTTGACAAGGACCAAGAATGTCACATGGCATGGAAATCAGTTAAACCCAGCATTCCAGAAGGAAAATTTGCTCCTGGCTTGCTAAATGCCAACAGAGGTCCAGACGTACACAGCCCCTCAGATCTCCCATTATTATTCATTTATTCTTTCAACAAATCTTCCTACCACCAGTCTCACTAGGCCTTGCTCAAGGTACTGGGTGTATTGCAGGGAACAAAACATTTACTCCCTGCCTTTATGGAAAGTAACGTCTAGTGGGTTTACTGTGCAATTCAAACAATATTACAGTGAACTTCCTGATGTAGAGATATCATCGGGCACTGGCTCAAGTATTTTTTTAATGTAATGGTCAAATAATGCATCTAATTGTATCCAAAAATATGCCTTCTTAAAATTTTAGCAGTTATGGCCAACTTGCCCACTAGTTTACCATTGTACCTGTAGTGTATGAGAATGCATTTCCTCCCCCCTTGCCAACAATGCCATCTGTTTCTTTACTCTTACTATGTGTCTTACTAATGCAACTTTCTTCTTTCATCAATCCTCACACCCTCTTGTCTCTTAAACTTCAGCCATTTTTAGTAAAACATCCTTACGGTAGTGGTATATGGATGTGGGAAATGTACCAGAAAAGGGAACACATTTCTTCATATATAAAAAAATAGTGTCATAAGAATCTTTAAAAGGAATCTTTAAAAAGAATCTGTGGTATTGCTTTGAAAATGCTGATGCGGGACGCCTGGGTGGCTTAGCAGTTGAGTGTCTGCCTTTGGCTCAGGGCATGATCCCAGGGTCTGGGATGGAGTCCCACATTGGGCTCCCAGCGAGGAGCCTTCTTCTCTCTCTGCCTATGTCTCTGCCTCTCTCTGTGTGTCTCTCATGAATGAATGAATAAATAAATAAATAAATAAATAAATAAAATCTTAAAAAAAAATGATAGTGCTGATGCATGGGTGTAGTGATTAAGATGGCAGCAGTATCATGGGATCAAATGGATTGGAGAGGCAGCCAGGACAAGTGTGTGTAAATGACAGAGGAGATCCTGCATCATCCCCAGAAAAGGAATAATCTGTGAGATGAAGCTAGAATTTCACATATCAGGAAGGACTAAGGAAAAGATAGATGCCAGAATTTGCAGAAATCATGAAAAAAAGCAAGACTGCAAACCAAAAGGATGAAGGGAAATAAGAAAGACTGTAAGGAGAAACAAGACAGTTTGAAAAGCAACCCCAAGGCACTCAGTGATCAAGTCTAAGAACTGTGGTGGGAACTGTACTGTGAGAAAAACAGGAAGTTTCAGGTGTCCCTGATTGACCATATATCTGAAGGGAATGCCTTGAAAGTCTAAAACATTTAAATCTATTGAAAGCACAACTGAATGAACTTTAGCGCTCTCAAGGATATGTAGTCAGATAGATGATATTCAAGAAACTGATTTTTTAATAGGAATTGCAAAACATGGGATGCCCGGGTGGTCCGTAAGCGGTTGAGCGACTGCCTTCAGCTCAGGGCATGATCCTGGAGTTCCGGGATTGAGTCCCACATCGGGCTCCCTGCATGGAGCTGCTTCTTCCTCTGCCTAAGTCTCTGCCTCTCTCCTTCTATGTCTCATGAATAAATAAATAAAATCTTTAAAAAAAAAAAAAAAAGGAATTGCAAAACAAAAACCCTCTTTGCCCTTAAGATACAGTTTGTTTTTTCATCACTCATGTTTATAAAGGGGTGGGGGGAGGTGAATAATAACAGGTTTCTTGCATAATCCATTCCTCAGATTTATGTATGGCCTAAGCAGATTCTCTTTTCCTAAATACAACATTTCTGCATTTTTCTATTTCAGTAAAATAGAGGAAGGCATAATTAGATGTTCTAATTTAATAAGTCTTCCTTCCCATATGTTTTCCAGCATGAGTGAACAAACAGTTGTATTAATAATGTAGAGGATATTATTATTATAACCATTACCTTTCTTTTTACATTTTTAAAGCAGCTTTATTGAGGTATTGTTTATATGCCACAGAATTCATGCACTTAAAGGGTACTATGCAGTGACTTTTAGTAAATTTAGAGTTGTGCAACAATCACCACAGTCCAGTTATAGAATATTTCCATCACTCCAAAAAGATCCCTTGTGCCCATTAGCAGTCAATCCCCATTACGACCTCCAAGCTCAGGCAACCACTTAGGTACTTCCTGTCTTGTAGATTTGCCCTTTCTTGTCATTTCATATAAATTGACTACTACAATATGCAATCTTTTGTGTCTGACTTCTTTCACTTAGCATAGTGTTTTTGAGGTTCACCCATATTGTAGCATATAGTGCTTAATAATATTCCACTATATGAGTATACCACATTTTGTTTATCCATGTGATAAACATTGGATAGACATTTGTTTTCACTTTGGAGCTATTGTTGCATGGAAGGTTTCCATTTCTAGTATCTCCATGTTTTCATTTCTTTTTCTTGCATGATTGCACTGGCTAGAACCTCCAGTACAGTACTGAAGTGGTGTGAGCAGACATCCTTGTCAGTCTTCCCTGTTTCCAACCTGAAGGGGAAAACATTTAGTCTTTCACTATTGAATATGATGTGAGCTGTAGGATTTCTGTAGATATCCTTAGTCAAGTTAAAGATGTTCTCTTCTGTCCTTAGTTTGTTGAGCATCTTTATCATGGATAGGTCTTGGATTTTATCAAATGCTTTTTTGAGGGTAATCAAGATGATCATATACTTTTTGTCTTTTTTTATATTAATATAAGGGAATAATATGTTCAATGGTAAGTCAGTCTTACATTCCAAGTATAATTCCCACTTGGTCATGATGTATAATCTTATAGACATATTGCCAAATTGGTTTGCTAATATTTTGTTGAGGATTTTTGCATATATATTCACAAGAGATATTCTGTGGTTTTCTTGTAATTAGTCTTTGGCTTTGGTATCAGAGTATAATATATAATATTGTTCTCTTAGAATGAGTTGGGAAATGTTCCCTCCTCCTGGAGGAGTGCTCAAAGAATTTATCAGTTCTTTATTTTTTAAGATTTTATTTATTTGTTCATGAGAGACACACAGAGAGAGGCAGAGACATAGGTAGAGGGAGAAGCAGGATCCTCATAGGGAGCCCAAAGCAGGACTCAATCTCTGGACCCCAGGATCATGCCCAGAGCAGAAGGCAAACGCTCAACTGCTGAGCCACCCAGATGGTCCCTATATCAGTTCTTCTTTAAATTTGTAATAGAATTCTTCAGTGAAGCCATTTGGGCCTGGGCTTTTCTTTGTTGGCAGATTTTTAATTGACTATTTCACTTTCTTTACTTGCTATGGGTCTCTTCAGATTTTCTGTTTGTGCATTACACTTTTTAGAAATTGTAGTAAAATATCCACAACATCATAAGATTAACTATTTTAACCATTTTTAAGTGTAGAGTTCAAAGGCAGTAAGTATATTCACATGGATGTGTGACCATTACTATCCATCCCCAGATATCACTTAGTATGACATCGTCAAGGTTTATCCATGTTGTAGCATGTCTCAGAATTTTCTTCCTTTTTAAGTCTGAATAATATTCCACAAACATTTATACTACATATCGATTATCCATTCATCTGTGTATGCACACTTAAGTCATTTCTACCTTTTGGCTATTATGAGTAAAGCTGCTTTGAAGATGGTTGTACATAGATCTGTTAATCTCTGCTTTGAATTGTTTGGGATATTTATCCAGGAATAGAATTGCTGGATCACATGGTAATTCTCCATTTGACTTTTTTGAGGCATGAACATACTGGTTTTTTTAACAGCATGTGCACCTGCACCATTTTATATTCCCAGTAACAGTATACGAGGGTTCTGATTTCTCCACATTTTCATCACTCGCCAACACTTATCATTTTCTGTTTGTTTTGATAATAGCCATCCTAATGGGTGTGAACTAGCGTCTCACTGTGATTTTCATTACATTTCCCTAATGCTTAGTGATGTTGAGCATTTTTGTATGTTTTGAGATAGGTAATATATGTACATTGTTTAATAAAATAATAAAACTGTACAGGTTTAAGGGAGAAGAAAAAGTGAAGAGACCTGCTCCTATCATTATCTTCCTCCCCAATCTCTATTATCAGTTTCTTGTATACCCTTCAGAGATATTCTGTGGATTTGCATTTATGTAATATCCATCCCTTTTTAATATTTTATGTAATAGTAAGACGCTACCCACACTGGTTTTGCAAATTCCTTTTTCTAAGTTAGAAATGTATCGTACCTATCATTTCATATCAATATCTAGAACTGGTTTGTTTTATAAAACACTACATACTCATACCTAATGAATCAAAGTCTACATTTAATAAGGTCTTGGAGGGGCGGCCCGGGTGGCTCAGCAGTTTAGCGCCACCTTCAGCCCAGAGCCTGATCTTGGAGATCCGGGATCGAGTCCCACGTCGGGCTTCCTGCATGAAGCTTGCTTCTCCCTCTGCCTGTGTCTCTGCCTCTGCCTCTCTCTCTCTCTCTCTCTCATGAATAAATAAATAAAATCTTTAAAAATAATAATCATAATAATAAGGTCTTGGATCATTTGTTTTCACAGTACTCCATTGTAGACGATGAAATATTTTCATTGCTCCTTTCAGATATTTTTAAAAATATTTCCAACACACACTTTGTATTTTCATTGTCTAAAAGATGAATTTAGACTTATGGATGTTAAGCTGGAAGATAAAGTTCTACTATCCCACCTACATCCCTCACTACAATTTTGAAATCATTCATTGTTAAAGTTTAGGGCATGGTTTCTTGCTAATATAAAACATAACATATTAAATTAGTGTCAACATACCTCAAAAATATGTTCATACCATTGCTGGAAAATAAATCAGTTGCGCAGTGTTTTGTTGTTTAGATATGCCATAATTTATCTAGCCAAACCTTCATCGATGAGCATTATGTTGTTTCCAGTCTTTTGCAATTAGAAATCATGTTGCACAATAATCTCCTTTGTGAGCATCTATGGAAGTATATTTGTAGGATACATTTCTGGGTGAAATGGATGGTTCAGAGAGTATGTGCGTTTTTAATTTCATTTTATTGCTGAAAAGCCCCCTAGAGACTTATCAGATTACACTATCTCCAACAGCATATCCCAGTGTACCACTACAGTGTTACCGTCAAACTGTCTTATTTTTTCTCTCACTGAAAAGTGAAAAAATGATCTGTTATGATACTTTTTAAAACTTTTCTTCAATGTGTAAAATGTAGAACATCTTTTCATGTGTCTACAAAAACATCTGTATTTCTGTTTTCTTCTCAACTCTTTTATCTCACTTGATCTATTTTACAGTACTACACTTTTATTTTTGTAGTTTTAGAGTGTATTTTAATATTTTGTAGTATATGTTCCCACTCATTGCTCGCTACTTTAGAATTTTCCAGACTGCTCTCATTTATTTTTTTCATATAAAATTTAGAATTTTAGATGTCCTATAAAGTTGAGAATTATTAGTTCCCAGTAAAATCGTTCTCATATTTTTATTGGAATCAGGCTAAATTTATAAAATGTAAGAAGAGAATTGACTTACAACATATCAAGCCTAAAGAACAAATGTCTTTTCCTTTACTTGAACCTTTTCTTAAACATTATATTTTTTATTGTTACTGTAATTGGACTCTTTTCCTACATAGTTTACATATAAAAAGGGTATTTCTTTTTTGTATCCTCTCTACAACCCCTTGTTGAATTCTTTATTTTAATTTTTAGTAGTTTTTCCAGCTAATGTTCAGTGCGTTTTCCTGGTGTATAACTTTGTAGATAATCTTAAACCTCGTTTTTATTCTGTGGTGTAATTTCACTGGCTTATACTTGCAGTCTAGTTCAGAATAGGAATGGTGGTGGTAGACATCTCTTTTCTATTTCTGACATAAATGGACACGCTGCTTTAATGCAACATGTCACTGTTATATCAGGTTTTGGCTTGAAATTTTGCATATTTTAATTTACATGCCATAGCTACCTACTTTCTTGCTCCAGAATTTTCTAGTCACTAATAAAGTGAGGTTCTTTCACATAGACCAACAATAAGTTATTTTTTAAGGGGAAGATCTATTTGTGTTGTACCGTATTGTTTGTTCTAGGCAGTTAATTATATCTTACAAGCTATTTCCAGACTTTTGAGAAAACAATGGTTTTTATAACTTAAAGTCTTGGGTGGTGTATACCAGATTCACAGAAATAAAAGACTTCTATGACCTTAAGAGAAAATTGCAGGGTTTCCTTAGAAAACAGAAAAGCCAGAAATAGTCTCTCTCTGTACTTAAGAGACAGGCCTGATAAAGGCAAGAAATGTAAACAAATCAGTCTGTTAAAATAAACATAATTACCACACCAAAAAAAAAAAAAAAAAAAAAAAGAAAAGAAAAGAAAAATCTCTGTAGAAACGAAAAAAGGGTCAGAGCCCTAGGCAGGGGCTTATTTATTTTAGGCTATATTTGATTCAAGCTATGTAGATCCAATAGGAAGAAACTGTCAGTGAACAACTGTGTGATGGTTAAAATTAACAGATAAGAGAAGCAATAACAAAAATCCTTTGTTTGGCTGTATGAGCCAACAAATGTTATTAAATGCATATCTCCTATAAAACCTCCTTGATGCCCTGGGACGAGCTAACGATGAATTAAGACATAGATCCTACTATCAGTAAATATTTAACAAACCATGGACAGAGTGTATTGTGTATGCTATATACGTATGTGACTAAGTGTATGCAGTTTTAAGTAAGACTGTGATAAAGACAGTAGTGGTGTATGTAATTTTAGGATTATAAAAGATGTTTTCCAAACAGAAAGTCAAAGTTGCCTACAGAAGTATAATTTGAGTTGGCCTTGAAAAGTATGTTGGCTGGCAAATAAGTCAGAGGAAGAGTTTTGTGTCATTGCCATTGGGGTCAGGGATGGACTTGCTGGGGGTTATCAGGAATGAAATTACAAAAGTAGATTGAAGCCACAGTAGTGACTGAATACGAGACTTAGTGGTTTGGACAGTAGCAGAATAAGGATATATAAAAAATATATATTTTAAGGGAGTTTGGGAGCTTTACAGCTTTACTGTAAGAATGTTTAAATACCTGGAGCCTTTAAATTTATCCCTTGGGAAATCTAGGACAAAGGAGTTAGAAGAACTGTATTTTACACACTTAAGAAAAACTTTGGGATGTGAAATCAAAAAGTATGATTCACTGCAATTATAGAAAATATTGTGAAAAGTGAAATATAATCGAAACAAGAAGCATCAGGCAGTTTAGCAAATGCATCAAAACAAATGCAGAGTCAGAATTTACCCTGCTTAGGACAAGAGTTTTCTTTTTTTTTTTTCTTTTTTGAAGATTTATTTATGTATTTGACAGTGCAAGAGAACACAATCAGAGGGAGAGGGAAAAGCAGACTCCGTGCTGAACAGGGAGCCCAACTTTGTGGGGTTCGATCCCAGAACCCTCATATCATAACCTGAGCTGAAGGTAGATGCTTAACTGACTGAGCCACGTAGACGCCTCATGGACAAGATTTTTCTAAGCACTTTATGAGACCTCATAAGCAGTAACAGAATTCGTAGGTACATCAGAAAGTGAAAAGAATCCAGAGAATCAATGGGAACAGTTGACGGGCACCATTTAAGAACAATACCTAGGTAGGAAAAAAAGGAAAGAACAGAGACAGTGAATTCCTTGACATTCACCTTTATTGAGTAAAAGCTGGGCAAAAGTCTCTTTCCTGCAAAACTGATAAATGCATAGAATATTCTTGGTTACATCGACAGCTTGAATATAGATAAATCACTAGAAAGTGTGATGCCATCCTCAGATTTTTTTGATATAATTTTCATACAGTTAAAGTGGCATAAATTTCAAGTGTGCATATAGTTTGATGAATTTTTATCTAGTTATACTTCCATGTATGTTCTCATTTGTGTCTGGCTTTAACTCAACATGTTGTTGACCTGAAAGTTTTGAAGGATGAAAACTGTTGACTTGTTGGCTAACCTATGTCACCCGTGTATAAAGAGCAACTTCCTAGAGGACTGGCAAACTGCCTGTGGGACTACCATCTCTTTGTAGGGTTCCTGAAGGGACCCTAAGACATTCAGCCTGGTAAAACCTATTTCTGGGCTTGGCAAGCTGCTGTGATTCCGTAGGAGGCTGTCGGGCAAACACAACATGGTTTCTTTTAGAAAGAAATCGATCTGACTGAACTATCAGAGTTCTACAGAGGGACTAAATAAAGCTTGTTTCTTTAATTCACTCGAATTTTGGAATGCTTTTCTCAAAAATAACTATTATAGAATCAATAAATACTCTTAATTTTTTTCAGAATATAATTGAAAGCTATAAAGAAGGAAGCAAAAATCACCTGTCATCTCACTACCTAGAATAATCACTGTTTAACGTTTTGGTGTATAATCTGTTCTGGTGGATGTGTGCACAGATAGCGTTCTATATCAGTAACTCTAAAGTAATAAATCTGTTAGGATAAGATTCTACTCTTAGTGATAGGAAGCCCGAAATAGGGCTTAAATAGGGTTGATGTTTCTCTCTTAAGTAAGTGATGTCTGAGGGTAAGTAGTCCAGGGCTGATATGGCAGGTCCATGATCCTTAGAGTCCCAAACTCTTTGCTGACTTATTGCCCCATCATCTTCAATATGTGGCTCACTCTCTATGATGCAATATGACTCAGGTCCTTATTTCTAGCCAGGAGGAAGGGGCAAAGAAAGGATGCCCCTTCCCTTTGTTAGTTTCTCAGACTTGAACACACTCCTTAGATCTACTTTTTTTCAGCCAGAATTTACATTGCTACATCTAGTTGCAAGAGAGACTGGGAAATAGTCTTTACTCCAGGTGGCCATAATTCCAGCTGAGATTTGAGGTTCTCCTGTAAAAAGACAGAGAGGGATACAGATAATGAGACAACTGTGTCACAAGCCTTTCCATTTTAAATATCTGTATCACTCATTTGGGGTATTTTTATAGTATTACATTACATGAATTTATTGTGCTTTTGGACATTGTGGTTTCTGTCCCCTACTGTCCTGCACAATGCTGAAGAGAACATATTTTTATTTACTTTTTTTGCACCTATCTAGTTTTTTGCTTAGTATAAGTGAGTTTCTTAAGTAGAATTGTGAGGTCAAGGACTATATATGCACATTTTAAATTTTGACTTGGTATTGCTTTTCAGAAATTCTTTCATTTTTATCCACCAAGAGTAACTGAGAGTTTCCATTTTCCCACATCTTCATGATTAGTTTCTTCATGTGAGACCATTTTCTCACAAGTGTAGTTTTAATCTGCACTTCTATTACTTGTAGAAAGTTGACTACTCTGCATTAGTTTTTGGTGTTTTGTGATTTGGGTATGTTTTGAGGGCCCTTTCTATTCTTTTACAAATTACCTGTTTATGGTTTTTCCCTGTTTTTCTGTTGGAATCTTTGTCTTTTTTCTTACTCAGTTATTAGAGTTCTTCATATATTAAGGTTATCGATTCTTTGTCTTGGCTTTATAAATGGTTTTTGCCAGTGTATCACTTTTTGCTTTGTTTAGAATAGTTTCAGCCATACCAAAGTTTTTAGTAAAATAAACAAATCTATTGTTACTTAATTCTCAGATCATGGCTTTAGGATGGTACTTAAAAGTCCTTTTCTATGCCAGGACTTTAATATATGCCAATATTTCCCTGAAGCTTTAGAATTCCTCTACGTGCATTCTGTACAAAGACTTTGCAAGAATTGCTTTATCAACCACAACAAAGTGAAAAATCAAAATTAAACTACATCCTCTAGCAAGTGTGGGTGTCCCTGCTGCTATTTTTGTAGAATCAATATTAATTAGTAAAAGAAGCTGCTGCTTCTGTTCTCTCCCAAGGACCCAGGTGGTACAGGCAAAGGAAAACTCTTTACTCTGACCCCTGACATGTTAACTGGTGTGACTTTTTTTTTTTGGTCCAAAAGCCTTTTCTAGACCCCACCACTAATTGCTGATAGCCTGGTTTTTGTCCAGACATAAATGCATGTGAAGAACCCAGCATGAAGTGCTCAGTAAATGGTAGCTGTTTTTATAAACTTCTTCACTTAATCAAAAGCAGTTTGTAAATTCATTTCTTTGAAAATCTGAAGTGACTGAAAGAGGCTTCTTCCCAATCCATCTAGAAGCATACTCATTTAATTGAGTTACGCATATTCTTCTCTTTGCTAATATGCATTATTTCTGGCACCTTCCCTCTAAATAGAACAGTTTTGTCAACATTGAAAGTCTGTTCAAGGGGCACCTGGATGGCTCAGTCAGTTGGGCATTCGACTCTTGGTTTCAGCGCAGCTCATGCTCTCAGGGTTGTGAGACTGAACCCCCGCATCTGGCTTCAAGCTCAGCAGGGAGTCTGCATGAAGATTCTCTCTCCTTTAACCCCCTCCATTCTCTTTCTCTCTCTCTGATAAATAAATAAATCTTTAAAAGACAAGAAAAGAAAATCTGTTCAGTTAGGTAACACCTCTTTCCAGTTATCTACACAAATGCCCAGGAAACTCCCTTGTGACCATGGTATCTCTGCTCTCTCCTGCATGGTTGACTCTGATGTCCACAATTTTCTAGACAAACAACTTTTTTTTTTCCTGTGAATTATGTTTATTGGGATATAAGGGATGGGTTTGGAAACCTTATGTGGGTTATGCCTCACCTGGTAAATGTCCATTCTAATCTTCCTGCGATAGCTTCTGAAGCTTTTTCTTTTTCTTGGAGCTGCTCTTGCTGCCAGAAGCCTCTTCAGGTCCACTGCTGAGTGGCTTCTCTTTAGAATTTCCTCTTTTGGGGGTGGGGGTGGGGGTGGGGGGATGTTCCTGTTTACTGTCTCTTCAGCATCACTACTAACCGGCTCCTCCTTGGAAAAAGGAGACAGATGGGCCTTCCATTCCAATCTCCTGTGGAGTTTCCTGGGGCTTTTGCTTTGTCTTCTTTTTGGGTCTTTCACTTTGGGTCTCCTCACACTCCTCCAGGGTACTACTGCTGTTTTCTGGAGATATGATGGCAAGGGCGGCCAGCTGTTTTTTCTTCATCAAGTGTTTCTTCTCCTGCTTCTCCAGTTTTCTAGCCATCTCAACTGTCGCTTCCTCTGCCTAGCTGCAAAGACTGCAGGATCTCCAGACCTCCTTTCTGGTTTCATTGGCTGGACAATGAACCTTGAGCCAATGCGTTATCTGTGGTTTGGGGAGGGGAAAGTGCACGATTTTTTTAAAACATGACTAGAATAAATTCCTAGCTTACTCTTGAATTAATATTAAATTAAGAAGTCTCCTTGTTGATGCTGATCTTAGCCACTTACTAGTTTACCATTTTGTTAACCTTTTTCCTTTTTTTCTTCATTGTCATTGCTGCAGATTTTCAACAATTTGTATAAATTCCATTGCCGTCAAATTGCCTCTACTTTTGCATATATTCATCCCATAAATAATACTTAACATTTCCATATCTCTTTTTTCCTTTTAAAGGTGTCTTTACCTTTATCCATCATAATCATATGTGACTTTTTACTAGCAGTTTTATCACACTTGCTGCTTTTGTTCTTATAGAACACACTGGGTTAATAATGTTCATTAAACACCTGAAAACCAATCACAAATAAAACAAACCCTGTAGAACAAAACCAGCTCATAGGCCTGTCATATATGATCTTTAATGCAATTTCTTTTCTGGTGGTAGTAGAGCACAACTTTTATTCTGAAGTGTAGATATACATAGTTTGTATGAAAGATTAAGTTAGAGGGGTGCCTGGGTGATGCAGTTGGTTGACTGTCCAACTCTTGGTTTTGGCTCAGGTCGTGATCTCAGGGTCCTGGGACTGAGCCCCACATCAGGCTCAACAGGGAGTTTACTTGAGATTCTCTCTTCCTCTTACCTCTTCCCTTTACCCCTCCTCACTCTCTAAATCAATCAATCAATCTATGAAAGATTAGGTTAAAGTAGTACTTATTTTTTTAATTTATTGTTATCTTTAGCTATTTCTCCCCCTATCTCTGTCTCCCATATTCCTTATTTCCTCTAAATACTGTTACCTCTTTGCTCTCAACCTCTTTTAAAACTTTGTTGCCATTAAGGAGGGCATCTGATGTAATGAGCACTGGGTGTTACATGCAGTTGATGAATCACTGACCTATAGTACCTCTGAAACTAATAATACACTATACGTTAATTAAAAATAAACTTTGTTGCCAATAGAAACTTCTGTGGGCATTATTCTGTATTCCAAAAGAGGAGGGAAAAATTCTGATAAAAAAAAAAAATCAACTGGTGGAAATCTGGATTTATTTATTTATTTATTTATTTGGAAATCTGGTTTTAAAAAACTAAAGTGTATACAGTAGTATCTAAAGTAGAAAGTGAAAGTTGCACGCTCAACCACCCTCCCATGCAGTAGCCAGTTTTACTAGTGTGATATGTGCTTTGTCTTTTTTTTAATTACATATGTATGTATGTATTTACATAAATGGGGCCATATGAATAGCTCTGTGAACTTTTTTCAATCCACTCCACTTTTTAACATTTTTAAAGTTCTGGTACCAGACATCCAGTGATTCATTCCCAAGCCAACCCTTACTTATTTTCCCTGTCCCATCCTTAATATTTACTGTGAACATGCCCACCCTTCCTGAACTTAAGTTGGGCTGTTTGTGTTTTTATGACCCCTCTCTGCTTCCTTAACTCATTTGCATGGAGAGCCAAGTCTGGGAAGAGAATAAGTGTGAAGGAGCAGCCGAAAGTGTCAGTTACCCAGCTGAGTGTGTTATCTAGCCACTCTCCAACCAGAAAGTGGTTTCAGTGTGTTCACTATGCATGCTGTAGATTTTCTGCTCAAATGGAAAATTATCCCTCTATCCAGCTGTGTAGTCAGCTTGACAGTGAGTATGATTGGCACATTTAACGGCTCTCCTGCAAGATAAAATCAAGACATAAAGTGAAAGAAAGTGAAAGATTACCAAATAAAATTGAGATGTATTTATAGAAGTCTCTGAGTGCTGGAGGGCCTGGCCCAAAATTCTTAGCAGGGTAATAGTTCCAAATTAGACAAATTTGGCTCAGTGGAAGCCAGTTTAACTCAAGATGGTGTGTATAAGGCAGAAATTCTCAATAGAGTGTTCTCTTCTCTTTCCCTGCCACAGTAAAAATCTTATACATCCTATTGGGGCATGGAGTATCTCCTAGTGAGCTATAACTATCGATGGCAACAAATGTATGTATACTCAGGGATATTGGTACAGATAAAAGTTTATAAGCCCTATAAGGGCGAGGTTCCTCACTTTTTAAAGAGATATTTGGACTAGATCTTAGAATTCCTTAAAGCTTATAAATTGTATAATGTCTTATATTTTCTGAAAGTCAGTTGTAAAAAACACAGTGGCATAAACACATCTTGATGAAAGATTTGTATAAAAGACCGAGGCATTTTGGTCAACCCAGTGAAATGATGGAATAATGAGAAGCAACATTTTTGTGTTAGGAGAGAGGTTAGAAATAATCTAGTTAAGTCTCCTCATTTGTCAGGTGAAGAAATCTGAGGCCCAAAGAATTTGGGGATTTATTTGGATTAATAACAAATTAGAGGCAAAGTTAGAACTAATACTTTATGCCTAGAACTAATGTTTTATATTGGATACCGTCTGGTACCAGAACTTTAAAAATGTTAAGAAGTAATTAGAGTTGATGGAAAAAAAGTTTACAGAGCTATTCATATGGCCTCATTTATATTTTTTAAGCCAAAAATAAATTTCTACTTTGGAAAACAGTTTGGTAGTTTCTTATAAAATTAAATGTATATAGCCCAGTAATGTCACTCTTACATATTTGCTGAAGAGAATTGATATCATACGCCTACATAGACCTATACATGAATGTCTATAACTGCTTTTTCATATCAGCAAAAACTGGAAACAGCAACCCACATGTCTATCGGTTTGTCAATGGATTAAGCAAATTCTGATACATCCATACAATGGACTACTTCTTAGCAGTAAAAGGAATGAACTACTGATAACAACAAAAAGGATGCATCTCAAAAGCACTATGCTTGTAGTATATGAAATTTCTAATTGCTCTGCATCCTTGCCAGTGCTTGTCAGTCTTTAGATTTGACCCTTCTACTAAGAATATAGTGGTATTCTGTTGTGGTTTTAATTTATATTTCTCTAAGGACTAATTTTTAGCATCTTTTCATTTGAAAACATTTGAAGCTGTAAAAATTCTGCATTCAAGCTCTTTATAAGTATTTTGCAAATATCTTCTACCAGTCTGAGTTATCTTACATTTTCTGAAGGATGTCTTTTGAAGAATAGTGTGTCTAAGAAATTATTGCTTAACTTAAAGCACAAAGATTTTTCTCTGTTTTTCTAGATTTGCCCTGTCAGGTGCAGTATCCACCAGCTGCATATAGCTTTTATTTTTCTAATTTTTATTTATTTACTTATTCATTTATTTGCATATGGCTTTTTAAAAAGAGTTTATTTATTTATTCATGAGAGACACAGAGAGAGAGGCAGAGGGAGAAGCAGGCTTCCCATGGGGAGCCCGATGCAGGACTCGATCCCAGGACCATGGGATCACGCCCTGAGCTGAAGGCAGACGCTTAACCACTGAGCCCTCTCAGCATTCCTGCATATGGCTTTCAAACACACTGTTACTAGTATGACTAAGGAATTGAATTTTTTTTTTTTTTAAAGATTTTATTTATGTGAGAGAGTAAGCAGGAGAGAGGGGCAGAGGGAGAAGCAGACTCCTCACTGAGCAGGGAGCTTGATGAGGACCCTGAGATCATGACCTGAGCTGAAGGGAGGCACTTAATTGACTGAGCCATTCAGGAACACCAGGAACTGAATTTTAAATCATATTTTATTTTATTTTTAAATTTCATTTATTTATTCATGAGAGATACAGAGAGAGAGAGGCAGAGACACAGGCAGAGGGAGAAGCAGGCTCCATGCAGGGAACCCGATGAAAATCATATTTTATTTTAAAGATTTTATTTATTTACTTATTTATTTATTGAGAGAGCACTCACGCATGTAAGCTGAGGAAGGGGCAGTGAGAGAATCTCAAGCAGACTCCCTGCTGAGCACAGAATGGGTATTAGGGCTCCATCTCAGGACCCTGAGACCACCATGACCTGAGCTGAAATCAAGAGTTGGACACTTAACCAACTGACCCACCCAGGTGCCCCGTATGGCTTTTTATTTTAATTAAACTTTAAAAGCTAATACTCTATTCAGTTACTGAGAAAGTTTTTAATATTTTTGAAAGAATTTGAGTATATGGATCTACTTCTTCAACTAAGTTTTATGCAATCTAAATGTATATCAAGTATTTCAGATGAAAATTTAGCATCTGAATTAAAATATGCTACAAGTACAATGTTTACACTAGGCTTTGAAGACTTAGTACCATGAAGTAATGTAAAAATGTCTCATTAATGTTTTTATATCAGTTATCTGTTGAAATGAAAATTTAGAAATATTTGGGCTAAATGAAATATATTACTAAAATAATTTCACCTGTTGCTTTTTCTCTTTTAATTTAGCTCCTAGAAAATTAAAAATTATGTCTGTGGCATGCATTTCATTTCTATTGCTTGTACTTTTCCAGAAGTTTTATTGTTTTAGCTCTTATATTTAGTTCTATGATTCATTTCAAATTCAAAGACCCCTTTAGCCCTCATATTTTATGATTTTTATGGAAGCTAAGAGTGATGAACATAAGCAAGACTGAGAAAAAAGAATTTTTTTTAATTTATAAATTTTGTCATTAGGAAATACCACATTTTAAAAACATTAAAGTTGTACTAGGGTACAACTTCTCAGAAATATAGAAATGACAGTATCAGCAGCTTAATTAACTAGTTAAATATTTTCCTTTCTTGGTCTATCTCAAGCTATCTGCCTTCGAAATAATCTAGCAAGGGCTAGTGGTACAACAGGAAAACAGTATTGAGAGAGAAGTTAGAAAAGATGACTACAAAAAAACTAGTCACTGTTACTTCTGAGATTCTTAGATTTTTTTTCCTATTTACCTATCGTATCCATATTAAACCTGTTGCTCTTATCATAGTACACTATCATTGGTTTTCTTCTAGTATATTAGTGAAATGCTTTAAGAGAAGACATTTAGAACTTGTGCAGATTCAGTCTGTTTTAACTGTGTGATTTTGGGCCTTGACAATTGAGTTGGTATCTGTACCATTTACTTTATTCAGTTGTTGGGAAAGAGCTAATTAAATATTGGATAGAAAATATTTGTCTGGAATTCTTATTTTTAGTGAAGGTAATTCATACAATGAAATTTTCAATTGCTGTTCCATTCTAAGGTAGGGTCTAATTTTATTTTTAGAATTCCTTTTCAAGTGTCAGCATTAATTTGTATTTTTATGAATATGTATATTTTATAAATATAGCTATCGTGTTAATATAACATTTCTGGTAATTAGATAATGATCAACATCATTTGAAAAATTTCTTGTAAAATTATAAAGCCTTGCCGAATCTTGTTAGTGAAGTGTTTTACCAGGCTTCCAAAGACTAGGAAGAATCAGGGTACTAATATAATCTCAGAATTTTAGACTAAAAATCTGGGAGTTACGGCTTTTTCTTTCCTACCCCCACCCAAGGCACTATCTTGTTGAATCATCCTTCTCATGAGGCAGCATTCTCATTTCTCCATTTCCATTGCCATGTCAGTGGACATGGCAGTTTTAAGTCTTGTTTACTTTTACATCAGGACACATATAATATCAAAATGAAAATTATGGACCATTATCACTACTCAGCACAGTTCGTTAGAAATTAACAAATGTATCTAGCAAATGGTATATTAATACTCAAATATTTACCCATTACAATCTCTTGGATTTTATTTTTGTACAACAAAAGATGAGACTTATTGTGAGGAAAATAGCACTACAGATTTTGACAATAGTAGGAAAGGTAGTTACATAATTCCAATGTCTGAGGAAGTGTCTAATAACAATACCAAAAAAAACCCCATCTTAGTATTTCATTACTAACTTTAAATAGATGTTAATAGTTTCCCCTTTTTGAGTAATCAGATCTTCCCTCCCATGCCCCCCTTTAAAGACATAAGTTATATCTAAAGCTAAGATAAAACCCAACCTTCAGTTTTCCTCCCTTTTCCTAGGTTACTGCCTTCCTCAAGTTGATATGTATTATAACTGTTCATGCTTCTATTAGTTTAGTTTGCTACAGTACGTATTCAATATTATTAGGTATTGCCAAATTACTCTTGAAAGTCACACCAATTTATACCCCATTTTTACTATATTCTCTTCAACAGTATCATTAGTCCGTTTGCTCATTATTATTTTGCATTTACCTGATCCTAGTGATTTTGAGCTTTTTATATCTACATTTATTGCCCACTCTTGTTTCCTCATTTCCATTGCATTTTAAAATCTTTGTTGTTGATTTGTATGAGTTTTTAATATTGAATAGGTTACTAGTGGTTTTTTAGTAACATGTGTTGGAAATATCTTCTTCTGATCTCTGGCTTGTGTTTTCACTCTGTAATTGGTATCCTTTGGAGATTTCCATTTTAAAGTACTACAGTCAAGTTTCTTTTTTTTTTTTTTTTTTTTTTAAAGATTTATTTATTCAGAGAGAGCGCAAGAGAGGCAGAGACACAGGCAGAGGGAGAAGCAGGCATCATACAGAGAGCCCGATGTGGGACTTGATCCAGGGTCTCCAGGATCACACCCCGGGCTGCAAGTGGCACTAAACCGCTGCGCCACCAGGGCTGCCCTACAGTCAAGTTTCTTAATCTTTCTCTTATGGTTTGTACTTTTTTGTCTCTTAAGAAATTCTCAAGTACCGCAGGGTAATACAGCATTTACCCTTTTTTTTTTCCCACTAAAATTTTAAAGTTCTTGCCTTCATATCTTAAATATTTAAGTCATCTGGAATTAATTTTTGTGTATAATACAAAGTATTTTTTTAATGGGTTGCAAACTTCCCCAGTACCATTAAATTGGAAATGCCACTTTTATCATATGTCAAGCCCATAGGTTTGTATGCATCTCTTTACTGTTTATTCCTATTTCACTGGTTCATTAGCTATCATAGTACAACATCCTACTGTTAATTATATTACAGTAAGTTGTAATATCAGAAAATTTAATTCGCCTCTAATCATTGGTCTTTAATATTTTCCTAGGTAACTTAGCCCTTGACTCTTCCATATGATTCTTAAATTGCATAAAAAGTATCTGTGAGAATTGCTATTTTTTATGAGTTGTTTCCTTTCCAGTTAATATTATCTTTAAGTAGAGTTTTATAATTTTTTTTGGTAAATATTTTACACTTCTTTTTTACTTCTATGATACATTTAATTTTTTTTGTCATGTAAATAGTATTGTAATTTTTAACTTACTACTTTTACTATTTGTTGCTATTGTATAAGAACTCAGTTAATTTTGGTACATTGATTTTTGTATCCAGCAACCTCAGTGAGCTCTCTCTTATTATTATTATTTTTTAAGGATTTTATTTATTTATTCATGAGAGACACAAAGAGAGGCAGAGACACAGGCAGAGGGAGAAGCAGGCTCCATGTGGGGACCCCGATGTGGGACTCGATCCCAGGACCCCAAGATCACACCCTGGGCTGAAGGCGGCACTAAACCGCTAAGCCACCAGGGCTGCCCTGCGCTCTCTTATTAGCTATAATAGTTTGTTTCTAGAATGGCTTCTAATCATATCAATTGTGAGGAATGACTTTTTATTTCTCCATTTCTTATTAACTTTTTAGTTTTCCTGCCTTATTGCATTGTATAGCATTTCCAGGTATTAGTGTTAAATTTAAGCAGTCATCGTGAGTATCCTTGCTTTTTTCTTGCCTTTAAGGAAATAGTTTTATGTACTTCATCATTAACTGTGATGTAGGATTTGGTTAAGGAACTTTTTATCAAATTAAAGAAATACCTTTCATTTATAGTTTGGTAAGAGCTTTTGCCTAGAATCAATGTTGTGTTTTTCAAATACATTTTCTGAATCTGTTGAGATTTTTTTTCCCTATATTCATTTATGTGTGAATTATACCAATAGGTTTTCTGATGTTGTACCAGGCAGCAAAACCATTACACAAAAATCAATTGGCTAAAATAATTTTTTTTAACGTTGTATTTGAATCAGAAACAACCAAAGTCACTCCTCTATTCTACTACCAGAGAGAAAAGCAAACTGAACCTGTTTTCTCTTTGCTCATGGATCTCCACAACAGATATATGAGTTAGTTAAATAGACAAAGGAGAGAAGGGGTGGGGGGGGGGGCGGGGGATGGTGACATCATTTATAACTTATTTCATTAACACTATTGCCTGTAAAAAACAGTTCCTCTATGGTATTGTACAATTCTTCCAAACAATATTAAAGAGCTTTTGGCATTAGCTCAACCTAGAGGTTATAGGTTACATTAAAGATAATTAAAAGTAGTTTCAGTAGCAAAACTACTTTACAGTGAGAGAATCCTATCACTTTTTTTTTTTAATGGAAGAGAAAGCCCAACAAAAGAAAATTACTGCTATGATGGATTGTAGACCAATTTAATAATTTAATTTACTTGGGACCTTTGCTTTATCTTACATTAGCTAGCTAACTAATTTTCTTTGTTCACAACCAGATTATAAATTCAGTCTACATTCTTGTCAATTTAAAGTGTGGCCTTCTAGGGCACATCATTTTAGAGCACTTTTTTTTTTCCCTCTTCTTTTTCTCTGTGTAGCATGGGATGCCATGGTAGTTAAGTGTACTCTTTCTGGATCTTACTGTCCTGGATTCAAGTCCTGGTACAGTTCTTACAGTTTTGGGACCATGTACAAATTGCATAATCTCAGTGTCTCATTTTCTTCATTTGTAATATAAGAACACACTTCCTACCTCATAACATTCTTGGGAGGATTGAAGGAATTAAATGTAAAGCTCTTTCAGAGTGCCTGATACTGCATAAACACCATACCATAATAACTGTGTATATTATAATTATTTTAGAGAAGACTGGGGAATAGAACATATGTGATATTTTGGTCCATGATTCTTTCTGCAAAAGACAGACTCATTCCCCAAAGCCAACTGACCAATTTGCCATGACCAAATTGCCAAGTTTACCAAATGTACTAATTTGCTAAATTTTTTATTTTTTTCTATGAAGTTTACAGCAATTCATACTGCTTTTGAAGATTTTTATGAGGTT
The DNA here is from genome assembly GCF_053574225.1 of Canis aureus. NCBI lineage: Eukaryota > Metazoa > Chordata > Mammalia > Carnivora > Canidae > Canis > Canis aureus. Next base: position 29,744,463 of record NC_135634.1, read on the forward strand.
AAGTTGGCTGGCCATCATTTTGTCTTCATATTAGAATTGCTAAAACCTAAGGTCATGATGTGAGTCTTTTTAGTAATAGATGTAATACAGAATAGATGTCTGAATACAGAAACATATGTTTCAAGATCAGTCATCTGAAACCCCTAAGGGATGTGTACCTCAGTGGAAGGAGTCCTAGAAAAGTATTGTTCATTTGCTCAAAGTCAATAAGGAAGATTGTCTCTGCAAAGAGCTTGAGCCAATGCTTTGAGAGTGTTGAAAGTCTGGTTATAAGGTCCTTTGTACAATTAGAGATATTCTAGCTGAGAAATAAACATAAAAATTGATCTAAAGATGGTGATATTTCTTGGGACTTGCCCCAATCCATTCTGCATAAAATTCCCAATAAAGGTCCACCGAAGATGGTTTTCCAAACTTCTAAAACAGCAGCAAATGAAATCCACTGTGAGACTCAGCAGGTATAGCAAGACTCCCAAGAATTTCAGAAAATTGTATATAGTCTGATGAAGATTCCAGAATTAATATCTTAAAGTGATTAAAGACCTATATGGAAATATCAAACCTATGAAAAGAATATGCTCTTTTGTAAGATTTATTTAATTTATTTTTAAGTAATTTCTGTGCCCAACATGAGACTCCTACAACCCTGAGACAAGAGTTGCATGCTCTACTGAGTGAACCAGCCAGATGCTGCCAGGATGCTATTTTTTAAAAAAAGAACCTCTAGGGTCATCAGGGTGGCTCAGGCAATTAAGCATCTGCGTCTTGGCTTCAGCTAAGGTCATGATCTCAGGGTTGTGAGATTGAGTCCCATGCCTGACTCTGTGCTCAGCAGAATCTGCTGAAGATTCTCTCCCTCTCTGTTTGTCCCTCCTTGCCCCTACTCACTTGAGTGCTCTTTCTCTCTCAAACAAAACAAAACAAAACAAAAACAAAAAAACAAAAAAAAAGGTAGAAATATAAAACAGAAACTGAAAAAAATTCAGTAGAGGAGTTAAATAGCAGATTTGACACCACTAAGAAAGAACTAATTAACCCTAAGATAGAGCTGAGAAAAGTATCCAGAATTCACAGAGCTCAAAAAAGCAAAATATGAAAGGATAATTTAGTCACAGAGATGGAGAGTAAAATGAAACATTACAACATATACTTTATAGGCATTTCACTAGTAGAAAAAACTGGAAAGAATGGGAAAGAGGCAATATTCAAAATGATTGTTGTGAAAGATAAGTCCTTGTATGTTAGAAGCATAAATTAAAAAAAAAAGTTATGCCTATGTAAATTTTAATGAAAGATCAGAACATTAATGGCAAAGAAAAGAATTTAATTGCAACCTGTAATGTAACACCAGTTAGACTGGCTGCAGATTTCTCATCAGCAATAATAGATGCCAGAAGACAAGTTGGATTTATGTCTTTAGTGTTCTGAGGTAATTTGCTACTCTATAATTCTACTTCTATCACTGTTGAGGAGTAAAGTTAAAGTAAGAAATTTCCAGACCAGTAATGACTAAGAGTTTACCTTTTGAACACCATCGCCAAAGGTGGTATATACTAAAGGATATATTTCAGGAAGAAGAGAATTGAACCCAAAAGGAAGAAATAGGATATAATAAGGCTTGTTGAGCAAAGATTGCTTAAAATATTGGTAAATAGGGACGCCTGGGTGGCTCAGTGATTGAGCATCTGCCTTCAGCTCAGGGCATGATCCCAGGTCCATGCATGAAGTCCCATATCAGGCTCCCTGTGAGGAGTGTGCTTCTCCCTCTGTCTGTGCCTCTGCTTCTCTCTGTGTGTCTCTCATGAATAAATAAAAATCTTCAAAAAGATATATTGGTAAATAATCATTAATTGTGAAAAATAGTGTAAAGTCATTGACTTACCGGTACTGTTGTTAAGACATATCTTTATTTACATAGCATTAAGGAAGGACAAAACAGTAATGAGAATTAAACCATGACATAGTGCTTTAATAAGGGCACTGATCATTAGGCTAATCTGTTACACTAAGTTCCCTTTCTTTTGAAATTTCTTTTATCTAGTCAAAGGCATTTGGCAGTTACCTTCACGTAAATTGCTTTAAATCATGATAGAGAAAGCTTCCTTAACTTGTGGATAGCTTTCATAGTAGAAAAAAATCAATAACTAAAATTCAGTAAATCAAGAAATAGCAATATAGCCATGTTACACTAGAAGAAATAGCTAGAAGAGTCAAAAGTAGTTACCTTTCAGAATGAGACTGTGAGATTTTTTTTATAGCTTATAAAACTATTTGATTAATTTAAACTGTGTATGTGTGAAATTTCACTTAAAGAAACACAAGACAATGCTTCACCAAAGGAAAAATCAGTATAGCTAAATTATTTAGAAATAAATGAAGAATTAGATTTTAAGCAAAGAGCATTACATAGTGATAAAAGAAACCATTCACTAGTAATAATACTGAGTCCTATACCTAGCAGTGAAGCTTCAAAATATATAAAGCAACATTTGAGAAAATTAGAAATGGACAAGTTTTTCTTCCCTAAGACTCAAGTAAGAGTATGGGACATTTAAATAAGATAATAAAGTTAATCTATTCTGTATATCCAATTAGATAATGTCTTTTCAATGTTCATTGAAAATTGAATCATTTATAAAAAATCAATTATTTGGGAGACCTGGGTGGCTCAGTGGTTGAGCATCTGCCTTCAGCTCAGGGCATGATCCAGGTCTGGGGATCGAGTTCCCGCATCAGGCTTCCTGCAAGGAGCCTGCTTCTCCTTCAGCCTATGTCTCTGCTTCTTTCTCTGTGTCTCTTGTGAATAAATAAATATTTTTTTAAAAAGTCAACTGTTTATTGTATACAGACAGTTACAAAGCAAGTTTCAATAAAGATCCAGAAATTAATGTGCAAATTCTATTCTCTGAACATAATAAAATTAGAAGTCAGCAACCAAAAGATAATCATTACCACCTGTATATTTGTTTTGTTTTGTTTTTTACCACCTGTATATTTGGAAATTAAACCAAATACACTTCTAAGTAATTTGTGGCTCAAAAAAGAAATCATAATGAAAGTTACATAGTATTTAGAAATGGATACATTAAAGATACAATATAAACTTGAAAAACACATCCAGAGCATCACTCAGAGGGCTGTTTGTAGCCTGAATGCATATTTTAATCAGCTACCCATCCAACTGTAGATATTTTTTAAATATAGCAGTTTAACAAGACAGAACAATAAAACTGAGCAAAAATTAAATAGAAATTGAAAAGCAAAAATATATTTATTGATAACTGAGTAGTTGCTTATGTACTAAAGGAAGAACATATTTTAAGTTGTAAAAGAAAAAGAAGAGAAAATACTGCATTGCTCCTGGCTCAGAAAAATGTTACTGTATAATAAAAATGGCAGCATTCCCTAAATTAATATATAGATTGAATGTAGCCTCCATCCTTAGGAAAATGTGTCTTTAGAATTGAAGTCTGGTCATTCTGACTTACTTGAAAATATTGCAAAATGTAAACATTACATCATTGGGAGTCAAATGGGAAAAAAAAAAGCCCAAAGGACAAAATAGAGGCTTCAAATATATAATCTGTTATAGGACTCGGAGGTGTATGTTACAAACCAAGAATAACTTAAAGGTGAAAAGAATCACCTTTCATGAATTTTGGTAGGGCATTGAGGAAAATGGACATATATTTTTATCCCAGCTGTGGATAAGAAATCAATTTAGGACTATTTACGAAAACAGTATTCTCAGAGATTAGTTAGGTTTGTGACCATAATAGCTATCCTCCTGAGATGTGTCAGTTTAAAAGGAAAGCAGCAAAGAAAGGCAAAATACGAATAGTTGTTAAACCTATCCACATTGAGTAATGAGAGTTCGTTATACTAATTTTGCTTACTTTTATGTTTGAAATTTTCCATAATCTTTTAATGAAAGCAAAAGAATGAGAAAGGTATGTAGTATGCTTAACTGAAAAAATTTCTATCCAAAAATACAAACAATGCTTATATATGTTAAGCATATATAAGTTCCATAACCACATTCTTTTTTTTTTTTTTTTTTAAGATATATCCGTTTATTTATGATAGACAGAGAGAGAGGCAGAGACTCAGGCAGAGGGAGAAGCAGGCTCCACGCCTGGAGCCTGATGCGGGACTTGATCCCGGGACTCTAGGATCTCACCCTGGGCCAAAGGCAGGCACCAAACCACTGAGCCACCCAGGGATCCCCCGATAACCACATTCTACTTATTCAGTAGAAAAAGGAGATCAACAGGCATACAAGGAAGTGTTGATAGTAAATCATTACACAGAAAAACCTGCAGCTTTGTTATTAGAAATAAAATTAGCATAAAAGTATTGCCGTGTGTTTATTAAGCTAGAAAAAAATTATAGACCCTTATGTTGGCTAGATGACTCACTTCTGTACTCACTAGTGACTGTATCTTCCTGGACGGAAAACTAGCAAAGTCTGTGGGATGCAGAAGTGTCTAAGACGTTAGTGAATGCTGCTATAGAACAGACTTTCTTCTCTAAAATGCTGATAAATTTAGGTGGTTCCCCAAATATAGGTGGCCTTTTCAGCCCCTTAATGGTTCTGTAACTAGCAGCACATACTACAGGTCAGACACTATTTCCATGCATTCGATCCTCATAACTGCAGGAGGGTAGCTTCTATTACTGCATCTTACTGACAAGGGAACTCAGTCTTTGCAAAGTAAAGTGATTTTCCCCAAATCACACATTAATAATGAGCTCAACCAGGATTTGAGCCCAGTCTTACTTCAAACCCTCTGCTTTTTAAATCATTCCTCCAAATTCCCTCTCAAAATTAAAGACATATATCAAGTAGTTGACTTTCCTGTGTAGGGCCATTTAATTGCTTCAAGATAGCTGCTACTAACATTACAGCTTTGTTTTAGTATAGATTCTAGATGGTTTTGACCATAATGCTGATGGGAAGAAGCAGTGAAACAGATCTTCTGATATATAACTGATGGCATTGTAAATAGGTACAGCCTTTTTTGGAAAGCATTTTGGCAGCATATTTCAAGAACCATAAAATGCTCATATTTTTTGACCTAGTTAATGCCACTTCTGGGAATCTTCTAAAGAAATAGTCTAATATGGAAAAAGCCATAAGCACTAAAGTGATCACCACAGCCATGTTTGTAATAGAGCAACTGGAAGCAACCCTAAATGTTCATCAGTAAAGGAATGATTAAACACACCATGGTATATTTACTTAGGCAGCCAATAAAGATGAAGTGTGATGCAACATAGACAAAGAAAACACAGTCATCTTGAGTTTTCAAAGCAGCACACAGCTGTATGTGCACTAAAATTATAGCTTTTACAAATATGAAAAAAGAATGACAAAAATGATCATGGGTGATATTTTTCTTCTGTTTTTCAAGCTTTTAGTAATACATATTTATTCCTAATTTTAAGAATCAAGTCACATGATTACTTAATAAAAATGTTTTTGTGTATTTATCTCCTAACCCTCACTAGATTGTAAGCTGCTTGGTGATTGCCAGCAGCATGCTTAAAACGTGCAAAGGGCACCATTGAACACAGGCAAATTTCAAGCACTTTTCAGGTGCTTCATTTACTGGTTGCAGGAACCTCGGCCAGTCACTGTCTCAGCTGCCTCATTTGACCCATGAAGTGAGCAGTGCAATTTGCAAAGCATGAGTAGAATCTGGAGTCAGGGAACCTTGCTGTATGTCTTTGGCTCTTAGACAAGTGGCTTAAACTTTGTAAAGCTCAGTTTCCTCATCCATAAAAATGGAGCTAGTGAGGTCAAGGTCTGGTGCTCCTTTAAATGCTCTGAAAATGTTCCTTCCATTCATCTATGGCCCTTATAAGGTGTTCCTCACTTTCTTTATCCTCACATGATGAGAGCAAATATAGAGTCTTTCAGCTAACTTCTTTTACCTGAAACCTTTTGAGCAGCAGCTTTTACACATCAGTCTTCTGGTGTACCTTGTCTATAATTTAGGGTTAAGGATGAAAGAAGAAAATCTTTTGTCATTCACTGTGGCTGGCAAGATTTTCAGTTTTGTTTTAATCTTTTTTTTCTCCATTATAAAAATGTAGTAAATGGTCATTGTCATATTTGAAAAATATGAAAAGCTGCAAGGAAAAAATTATACCATAATCATTCTATCTAGAAGTAACCATTATGTTTCATTTTATTTCTTTTTATTTTTTTTCAGTATTTTTATCTGATTTTTAAAAAGGAGAAATCTAGGAAAGCTCTTATTAGAATGTTTGTTATGTTTGGGGCAAGTTTAAAATGATGTTTTGTGTTTGTTTTGAGATAGTTTACCTTTAATTAGTAATTCTTATAAAAGGATAAAGACTAAGCCACCAGGAGGGAACCAGATAGAGAATGGGGGTAAGGATATCTCTATCTTAATTAGTAGGATAGTTTATTTCTATAATTCTGACACCTGTCAAAGAATGAACTTAGTAAAGTCTAATTACCCAAGTCATGCTTCCTGGAATTTTTTAGGACAATTACGATTTTAAATAACTTGTGATGTTTTCATTGCAAGTTATCTTGTACCATTTCTGATCATGTGTTGTGAGTTTTGGTTTGGAAAATACAATCATCATACATAAACTTGGAATAAAGAAAAAGCTTACAGAATAACAGATTCTTGGCTCTTGTCCTTTTCATTTTTAGAACATGCAGTTTAAAAAAAAAAAAAAATCAGTCCCTGTAATATCCTGTGGAGAAAAGGAGGAAATTTATCCAGTGTCAGAACCAACAGCAGCAAATACCTCAAAAAACAGCCTGAGCTACTGTGGCCATGTGGGGCCAGGCATTGATGTCACATTACCCTGACTTGTTTTGGACTTGTACTTAAATCAGTAAGAGAGAATGCACTTGTTGAGGGATTGAGAGCCTTGATCCCTCCATTTTCTGGGCTTTGCTGTTGAAGGGAGGCTTCTACAGGATGACTTTAAAAATGGGGGGAAAGGTCTTTTCCTTCTTTCATTTCTTTTCTCCAGAGCAGCAATAGAATTATGAATGGTGACAGGGTACATCCCATATAAATAATTTGCAGTGTGGCAGATCTGTCATCCTCACTACATTGAAAAGGACATGAGAAATGTTCGAGGTCAGTGTATTGTCTTGCCTCATCACTCTCCTTTGAATATGCCACTGTGGCTTGTGCCCTTTTGACTTCTGAGGTCTGCTGCCACAGGCAAGAGACTCTTGATTGGTTGGGAGTAGGTGTCCCTCACTCCTGCTTAAGTATCTGCACATCAGGGAAGTCACTTGTCCTTTTGAGTCATTTCTTCTGACAAGGATGGGCCATAACTCCTTACTGATACTGCTTGTTAACCCTTCCCAATCACTTCCTCTTTGAGGAAATCACTTGACTTCTTTACAGGAGAACACCTAACTGTTTGAGGATCCAGCTTAGAATTTAATTGACCTCTACAGCCTTAGGCAGTACTTAGGTGCTGTGGGGTAGTGGGGACTTGTAAGTGTCATGTGAGAAGGGGGCAGATAACTAAACCCTGTAAACCTTCTACTTGGAATAACTTTAGTCCCTCCAGAACTGTGCTTGCCTGAGATAGAACTTGGCATCCTGTGAAAAATTATGACCTGAGACTTTTGAACTGCTGAGGAAAGTGATATCCAGAGCTGGAAAAGGGAGGAGAAGCTCCATAGAATATTAGCTGAATTTACATGCTGTTCTTGTAAGAGAAGATGATCAGTTCTACTTAATTCACTATACTTTTTACATTTTTTTCTATAATTGATTATTGATATGTGATTTTTTTTTTTCAGTATTGCCTGTCGGGGCACCCAACCTTACCGTGCAATGTGCTTAAATTCAAATCAACTACCATTATGTTGGACTGTGGACTGGACATGACTTCCACTCTCAATTTCCTTCCTTTGCCACTTGTTCAAAGGTATGTGCTGCTGCATCTGAGACTAAATGAGCATTGGTTTGCTGAAAAATGATACTGATTAGCATAAAGATTACCAGTACCTTGTGTGTTGTCCTTAGTTTACTTTGTTCCCTTAAAAATGTTCTTCATCAGAATTATTTCCTTTGGCTGGGTTGATGGAAAGTGTTGTATGGATTTATTGATTGACTTCTTTATTATAACTTCTTCTGAGCTTCTGTAAATGTTCTTGCAACTGCTCCGTGCAAGTAAGGTCATGTATATTTCATCTTTCTTGCTAATTCATATAAGAGCTGATAAATGGTCAACTGATGAGCCCAAGAATTGAATTTTAGAATAATTTAACTGCCTTTGCAGGGACTTGACATCATAGAGCCGACATTTCTTTTTGATAGGTATCTATGTGTTTTTTTCATAATAGTCAGCAATAGAAATTATAGAATAATATATGCAGCCAAAGTCCTTGTCTTAAAGCAGATAGATTACCTGAAGCCTATAGTCACCACTGTTTACTCTTACTATGACTTTAAGAAATTGGTTTCCCAGCTTGCAGTTAATTGAAAACAGCAATTTATAAGAGAGTTGGGTAATTAACAGAAGCAAATACATTCCCAGTAACAAAAAGTCGTACATAGGAGAGACAGAAAATCTATCTAAAGCAGATTTAAGAGCTTAAAAGCATAGCAACCTGAGCAAACTATCTAATGTATTTCATTCATTCCTGAAGACATCACTATATGCAATGATTATTCGTAATGATAACCTTCTAGAAAAAGTATAATTAAAACTCACCCTCTGGGTTTTTTTCTGAGATAAGGGATACAATAAGGGGACAGAGAATTCAGAGGTAATTCCAGATTACATTTTACGCAAAGCTGATAAAATTCAATTATAATCACACCCAATACTTAGAAATACATTTATTATCCACAGATATTATCTATCTATATATATTTATAATTGTTTCAGATACTGTAGGTATCACATATATTTCTGTAAAAAATGACTGACAAGTTATTTCTTACTAAAATAGCGTGATATTATTGTCTATGTGCCCTCTTTCAACTCCCCCACCCCCTCAGATTACAGTGTTCGTTTATTTGGTGTTTATCAGGAATCTGCACTGTGCTGAACCAAGGGATACAGACATGAATAAGACAACTTTATTTTCCTCATAGAGCTTATATTCTGTTGGGGAGAAAGTATTTTACAGTTGAAGATTTCATTATACTTGTGTTAAGAGAATAACTATATATTTGAGATAATTGCTAAAAAATAAGATATAAGGTACAAAAAGAGTTTCCGAAAGGGCTCCTACATGCTCTGTGAGATCATGAATTATCTTGATGCTCAGTCCTGAATTGGGCAGACAATTCTGTCTGCATATTTTCCCTTTCTTATTCATTCTTGTCTTTACTTAATTCTGTATTCTCACAGCACTGATTCAGCATTGGAATCCCCTTATACTCTCTTCCCTTTATCATCGTTCTTCCATCAGAGAGAGGTTATACTTGTGGGATGACTGGCAGTCCATATGTAGTTCCTTATAAAGAGTATTTTCTGTTGCTTAGGCCAGAAACCTTGGAGATAAACTTGGCTAAAATAGTATCCCCAGTCCCTCCCTGGCCCTTCATCCTACTTGGCTTTTCTTCATAGCACTTATAGTGTATGTACATACTTAGTCTATATATTAGCTATCTTCTCCACTAAAAGTTTTTAAGGTCAGGGATGCCTAAAATAGTTCATGGCATATATTAGCTACTCAGTAAAGATTTGTCATAAGAATGAATCCTTTTATCTTCTCTGAATCCCAACCCTTCTTAAAGAGCGATTTTGCTATTAATTTTAATCTTTCTTTTTTATCTTGAACCTCTCCATCTTGATTCAGTTCTTCCCATTTAATTATACTCAGTCACTTCTAATTTTAATATTTTTAAATTTTTTTAAGATTTTATTTATTTATTCATGAGAGACACACACACACACATACACACACACACACAGAGAGAGAGAGAGAGAGAGAGGCAAAGACACAGGCAGAGGGAGAAGCAGGCTCCACGAAGGAAGCCTGATGTGGGACTCGATCCTGGGACTCCGAGATAATGCCCTGAGCCAAAGGCAGATGCTCAACCGCTGAGCCACCCAGGCGTCCCAAATATAATATATTTTTAAAAAGTTTTTAACCTTCTCTCAACTCTACTTTCCCCTTCAGCATTACTAACTCCTCTCCACTCTATACTTTGCCCATACCACCTACCAGAACATTGCTTACTAGAGTCAAAAATGACTTCCATGTCACTAGATGCACATTTGTCCGTTCTCATTCCTATAATGCACATTTGTCCGTTCTCTGGCCATCAGCTGGACCTTTCCTCCATGATAATGAGCTCCTCTGTTTTCCTCTTTTCTGACTTCCTCTTCTATCTACTCCGGAGATTCATCTTTCTCTAACTTACAGTCATATATCAGAATTCTTCAATATCCAGTGCTTGGCCAGTAGAGTCTCCACCAAGGGAATTTCCTAAATGCTTAGGGCTTTGATAACCATCTAAACAATAACCTACAAATGTATATCTTTAGTTAATAATTCTCTTCTGAGTTCCAGATCCATATACCCGAAACAACTACTGAGTTTTTTTTTATTCCTTGGATCTGGTTTGAAGTCACTTCAAAACTCAGCATGCCTCAAACTGAGTCCATGAGCAAACTTGGTTCAGAAGAGGAGAGAAGACCTTTCCAGATCTGGTTTTCCTCCTCAGTACCCTATGTTAGTGATTAGCAAGCTGTTACAAAAGCCAGAAAACTGGGAGTTAACTTAGATATGCCACTCTTTCTCACTGCCTATATGCGAGTCTTTCATGAAGCCTTGTTATTTTTACCTTCTCAAACACTCTAGAATCCAGTCACTTCTCTTTAGTCCTGCTATAAGCATGACCATCTTTATAGACATTACTGCCAGAGCCTCCTAGTCAGTTTCTTCAGTTCTAATCTTGCTCTCATCTGAATCCAGACCCATTTTTGCATAACTTTTTATTTTGAAATCATTTCAGATTTATAGAAAAGTTGCAAGAATAGTACAAACAACTCCCAATTACCCTTGTTAATATTTTATCATATGTGCTTTATCATTTTCTTTTGATATGTATGCTTATAATTTTTTCTGATCCATTTGAAAGATACAGGATGCTCCTTTACTACCTAAATAGTTGAGGCCTATTTTCTAAGAAAAAAGAAATTATTTTATACAATCACAGTATAATAATCAAAATCAGTGAATCCAGATAACACACTGACACTGTGTTAGTGTCTAGGCTGTATACCTTTTTCATATTTCCCAAGTTATACCAATGCGTATTTCACTCTAATACCTTTTATAGGAAAAAAAAAAAAAGAATAGCATTACTGGTCCAAGATCAGTCCAGATCACACATTGCATTTAGTTGTCCTGTCTTTAGTCTCCATTAATCTGGAAGAGTTTCATAGTCTGTCTTTATGACCTTGTCATTTTTAGGAGTATAGCCTAATTATTTTATATAGCATCTTTCAGTTTAGATTTGTCTGGTATCTCCTCATGATTAGATTGGGGTTATTTGGATAGGAATACCACACAAATGTGCTATATTTTACCAGAATGCACATGGTGTCAATTTTCTTCAGAATCAACTTTTAGAAATATATATCTAATCTTGTCTCTCACCTCTTTAAAACCTTTCAGTGGTTTTCATTGCTTTTAGGATAAATACCAAGTTCATCTACCCCTCTAGTAGCTCACTTTTCATTTCCTTTCAGTTTCAAAGAAATCATATATCCACATATTTTTCTTTCAGCCATAAAGATTCTTTTCTTCCTCCCCCATCTTGCCTTCCCTTAGCCTACTTCAGAAGAGCATTTATACCTCCAGTTTCTGTAGGAAGAATATAAAGATAGCATTCTGATTGGATGAGACAGAGAGGAGGGTAAGTGGGCCTCTTTATGAAGTTTCACTTGAATAACGTTTTATATAAGATATCCATGCCAAAGGCTGGTCAGAATGACTGGAAGAGAGTATAGGCCTTGTAGCTGTCTTTCTCTATTCCCTCCAAACCCTGCCCTTTGACTCAGTTTCCCCTTTAATCTAGAACTGTCCAGATCTCAGTTCAGTCATTGTAGGCCCAGAGAATTCTTTTTTTCTTTTTTTTTTTTAAAGATTTTATTTATTTATTCATGAGAGACATAGAAAGAGAGGGAGAAGCAGGCTCCATGCCGGGAGCCCGACGCGGGTCTCAATCCCGGGACTCTAGGATCGCGCCCTGGGCCAAAGGCAGGTGCTAAACCACTGAGCCACCCAGGAATCCCCCCAGAGAATTCTTTTGACGCTGCCTTGACCAGTTCCTCTTTAGAGAACTTTCTACTATATTGCATCATCATTTTTAGCATTTTGTACTCTTTTTGTATGATTACTTGATATGTCTGTCTTCCCTGCTTACTCAGAAGGACAGATATGTTTTATTCATGGTCATATCACCAGAACCTACGTACCTGACAAATAAAGATTCATTACTAAATGAGTGAAGATGAACACCTCATTCTTCTACAGTACTGTACCACATGTTAAGGCTGTTCTCTCCCTCTTCCCTCTTTATGGAAGCACCTCCTCCACTCTCACCTCCTAACTCTTATTCCCAGCTCTCGCACAATACCCCACACTGTCAAACATGCCCTTTCTGTGTGAACCTATAACACCTCTGATTACCACTTCACCACTTCATAGTTTCATTTTGTTTTGTTTTTCTTAAAATTTATTTATTTCATGAAAGACAGAGACAGGCAGAGACACAGGCAGAGGGAAAAGCAGGCTCCCTGGGAGGAGCCTGATGTGGGATTCTATCTTGGATCCCAGGATCACGCCCTGAGCCGAACGCAGATGCTCAACCACTGAGCCACCCAGGCGTACTCCTTTCATAGTTTATATTTTATTCTATTGTAATTGCTGTTTACCATCTCCTTGTATTAAAGTGCGCCCTCCTAAAATTTAAGGATTATTTTGTGTACTGTCATATGCTTATACTTTGTATACTTTGCTCAAGAGTAAGCTCTTATTAATGTTTTTTGAATGAAGGAATGTGTATGCCTCTTACATTCTTTTCTGATTATAAAAGTAATACATTTCAAAGTAGAAAGTTAGAAAAATGAGGGCAGCCCCGGAGGCCCAGCGGTTTAGGGCCGCCTTCAGCCCGGGGTGTGATCCTGGAGACCCTGGATCGAGTCCCACATCAGATTCCCTGCATGGAGCCTGCTTCTGCCTCTGCCTGTGTCTCTGCCCCTCTCTCTCTCTCTCTCTCTCTCTCTCTCTCTGTGTCTCTCATGAATAAATACATAAAATCTTTTTTAAAAAAGTTAGAAAAATGAAAAGTAAAAGAAAGTGAATTGCATATCATGTTCATTCTACCTTTCACTTTTTTTTTTAGGCAATAAATTACTTTTAAATGCCTTAGGTTATTTATATACTTACAGGAATATTTTACCTATTTTTTTAAATAAATAGATGAAGGGGATTAAGAGGCATAGACTTCTAGTTATAAAGTAAATAAGTCACAGAGATGAAAAATACAGCATAAGGAATATAGTCATTAATATTGAAATAATGGATGGTGACATTTGGTGACTACAGTTATCATGGTAAGCATTTAGTAATGTATAGAATTGTTGAATCAATAAATACTAAAATGGCAGATCTTGTATACATGTTTTTTCTTGACTATAATATTTTTAATGGCACTTTTTCTAAAAAATTGTTGAATGGGAGATGCAAAGATATTTCATCTATAATCATAATTTTTCTCCCATATTTTATTAAAGTAAATTTCTGTGGAGACTTCTGTCTCCTTGTTTTACAAAATTTACACAGTCGGGCACCTGGATAGCTCAGTCGGTTGTGTCTGACTCTTGATTTTGGCTCAGGTTATGATCTCAGAGTAGTGAGATCAAGCTCCGTGTCAGCTCCACCCTGGGTGTGGAGCCTGCTTAAGATTCTCTCTCCTTTTTCATCTGCCTCTCAATCCCCCACCCCACCCCCCATGCACACACATGCTAGCTCTCTCTAAAAATTTTTTTAAAAATTAAAAAAATAATTACACAGGAAAATTGTGTGATCATTAAGAGCAGTATAATAAATCCCTTTCCCTTTGGTAGCTTAAAGTGTACTGACTATGATTTAGTCATTAAATGAGTAAAACTCAGTGACCAAATATTTTTTATCTCTGTAGTCAGCATCCCTTTGCCATTTGGTAACACATTTCTGTGGCCATCATCTTTGATACTGTTGTTATGACATGGTTATTGCTTTTCCTTGAGCAATCAGTTCCATCTACTGGCAATTTCTCAAATCCAGAATAACTACAGGTGTTTTATAGAAGGCTTTGATGTTATTAAAAAATAGTTTAACAAGAGTTAAAACTACAGCTTCTGGGGGGCTCCTGGCTGGCTCAGGTGGAGGACCAATGTGACTCTTGATCTCAGGGTTGTAAGTTTAAGCTCCACACTGGGTGTAGAGATTACTTAAAAATAGAATCTTAGGGGAAAATAAAAAGAAACCTACAGCATCTGAACATTTTACTTTAAAAAGAATTGTCTGATAAGCAGTGAGGACATGTGAAGACTGCTGAATCAGTCATCTATAATTTGAGGGCTGATTCGTGTGTGGGGAACAGACAATGCATGTCCTGTGATCCAGTTCTCTTTACAAAGGAAAGTGGATATTTACAACCTTTCTTTAGAGAGTTAGCGGGCATGAGATGAGAACAGTATTCCCTTTGTTTTGTCATTATACTTTCATCTGAGTGCTTCGTTTTTAGATCTGATCTGACAGTAAATACATTTTTCAAGAAGTCTAGAAGTGAAGACACACATGTAACCATGAAATGAGATGGAAATTAAACCATTAATGATAGAATATTTTTCTGAGAGGTTAGAGCAGAGAACTCCCACAGTTTTAAAAAACAAGCTTATCAGGTATATTTTATACAAACCAAATTTATTCTGCTACTAGTAATTTTCATTCCTAAGTATGAAATCCAAAATTCTCACTTTTTGATAAATAAAAGCAAAATGTAAACAGAGAATAGGGAAAGGTATGTGACTTCATTATCCTTACATTCTTAGAACTTTTCCGTAAATTTGAAATTATGTCAGAATTAAAAGTTATCCCTCAAATTCTTATTTTTCTCTAAAATTAGATAGATGCATATTTTACTCGGGTTTTTAACCTTTTCTAAAAGACTGGAAAATATTAACAATATTTGTGTTTCTATTTGACTTTCATACCCTAATTACAAAGTCTGAACTTGATAAAACTATTTTGGCAAAAAGATGAGGGACTGTATATTAATTTGATTTCTGATTATGGAGTCTTTTAGTCCCACACCATTATTTTGCCCTTAATTTTTTACTTTAGAGACTAATTTTGTGATGAACTGCTAACATCCTGTCACCATCCAACTTGTACTACTGATGTGCTTTCTTCACATAACACCTTGGTCATTAAGTTTTTCTTTTCATCAGCATTTCTCCCTAAGTTATTTGCATTTTCAGCCTTCAGCATAATTCTTCTAGTCAACTAATAGCATACACTCAAATTCTGAGATTACCAGAAGTAAATGATATCTGAATCTAGATTTCTTAAATGTAACATGTACTTGAAATCAGCCTCACTATCTAGAAAGTATTCACCTACATATGCTGTCATTTTGTAATACTTAGGAAAACTAGGTTCATTTTCCAGAATTGGAAACCCAAGCCACAGGTGAGAAGTGACTAATCCATTTATAAACAGTGAATCTGGAATGTGGACTTGACTGAAATTCAGGTATTTTTATTTGCAGTGAATTCAGGCTGATAGGCAGCTGAGTGTTCTTGTCAGAGCACCTGACTCCTTGAGTCTGTTTTCTCATCCACAATATGATGATCCCATTCAGCTCTCCCCTCAGGCTTCTTGTCAAGCACAAGCAAGGTGAAGTCATGGGCAGTCACTGGAAAACTATAAAATGTTCTAGTGTCTCATCTTTCTTCTTTCCCTTTATTATTCTGCATAGGAGTCTTTCATCTTCCCAGTTTAGAGCTAAACTATTTGGCTTTTTAATGTTCTGTTGCCACATAATTCTTAAGCTTGTTACAACATGGTTATTTTTCATCTTTTCTATTAGTATTTTGGGTGGACATTGCTGCCAGTAATTTGAAACTGTTTTTAACTTTATGGAGACGATACAGTTACCATGAAATCACTGAGGACTATAATCTACTTAGGATAATTTAATCTTTTGTTTTGCAGTCCCAGGCTGTCTAATCTTCCTGGCTGGTCCCTAAAGGATGGAAATGCTTTTTTGGACAAGGTAATGATAACCGAGGCATATCTACACCCAGTGGAAAGCCATCTTGTGATACCAGAGCCACCCCTATTGTAATGTGACTGGTGGGCTCATTTTTTTCCCTCTGTGTATTCTCTGAAAAATCCCGAGATCCATGTGTAGGGTCTTCTATTTCTTTAGAAATAATCTAAACTTGGCGATTATTGTTTTTTAAGAGCCTTTTAGGGAATCTCAGTGTTCAGATTCAGGTCCAATTTGCTTGTGTGTAAAAATCTAGGAACTTCTGCTGCAAATACATTTTATCACCACAGAAAGAAAACTATTATTTTTAGAAATGCAATGAGAGTTTCAAAGGTAATGCCTATAGAGAGTTCCATCCGGTTCGTTCTATTTTCAGGCTGTACTAACTCCATGACTGGAAGGAGTAGAATTTTTTTTTTTAAACTTTAAAATCCTCAAGTATGTGAGTTTTAAACTGCTTCTGTCGGCAGTTAGGTAAGGTAGGGCTTTGAACAAAGTTTGCTTCTTACTCTTTGGGTGAGGAGAGGCCATGGAAGGTTTTAAGAAGGCAGTATCATTGTCTGATCAGATCACTCTGGCTGCCATGTAAAGAACAGACTACGAAGCCAGTGTTTTAACTTCCCAGGCAGTGTGTTCTTTTGGTTGGGGGAGGGGTATGTTCTTGGGTAAATTGTAAAAAAGGGTCTTCTCAACTATGAACTATGATCTTATTCCAGCCTTTCCTGGTAACCTAGAATGGGCAGCCTTATGTAGGTCATAAAAAAATGGTACAGTTCTAGGAATTTAGGGTTTGGGGTTCTGTTATGACTTTAATCACTGACTACACCTACAGTAAATGACAAATAACTTTTTTCTTTGAGGCTATTAAGTTTTTGACATTAGATTATCTTCATCATAATAATTCCTTCCTCAGATCAGTTTTTAGGCAGTCAATTTATAAATGAGAGCCAAAGATACAAAAAATGTTAAAACTGTAATCTAGTCATATTTTCTACTAAAAAGATCCAAAGTAAAGGATGGTTAAAAACTATAAAGCTCATCCATGCCACTCTTCGTCCTCTAAATCATTCTTCCTCTCTCAAATTTCACAATTTTTTTTTAATTTTATTTATTTATTCATCAGAGAGAGAGAAAGGCAGAGACACAGGCAGAGGGAGCAGCAGGCTCCATGCAGGGAGCCTGACATGGGACTCGATCCTGGGTCTTCCTGGGTCTCCAGGATCACACCCTGGGCTGAAGGCAGCGCTAAACCACTGAGCCACCTGGGCTGCCCACAAATTTCACAACTGAAAGACTGAATAAATTTGATTCTTAAAAAGAATAATCTGTGTAAGGCATTTTCTTCTTGTAGTAGGTATTGTTAAAGAAAGGGGTGGTATTTTTATAGAATTAATTTCTATAACTGCACCCCAACCTCCAGTGCAGGCCAAATGCGTATTTTGAAACCAGATTTCCCTCATAGTTAACTGTAAAATTATGTGACATTCAGGGACCTGTGCACCTGATTTCAGCCTGACTCTCCTGCTGGCTATAAATCATTGTTCCCTGAGAAAGGCTTGGAAGCATCCCATTACCAGTACATTGTGAGCGAAAATGACTTGCATGTGTATGTGGGAGCATTTCATTACAAGGGAGTGGTGAATAAAATACAGGGACACTGTGAGCGCACGGAATGGCAAATACGCTTTTCCAGGCCACGAAAGAGGAGAGCCTCTGAGGAGGCTTTGTCATGTGAGGTGGACATGCTCCAATGTGTAACATTATGGGGAAGAAGATTACATAGCCAATTTAAGACCAGGCAGGACTTTGAAATTTCCCATGATTTGTCTTTAATCATATTTAGCCTCATCCTAAGGGAGTTGGAAGTCTTCTCTCATTAAACATAATTGCTCATTTGTTTTTAGCTAACAGGTACACTATAATTAAGAACTGTTTCAGTCCGTTTTTGGCTCCGTCTTTCACTGTTTAAACAGTAATTCTATAGAGAGGAGCCAGTTTACAGTGGAAGGCAAGGGGAGGAAATCTTCTGTCAAGGTTCTGATATGAGACTTGTAAAATTCAAAAGGAAAATAACACATAGTTAATACCCTAATTTTAGATAAAGATTAAGAGTAAAACCATTCAGACTCTAATGTATAAAGACACGCATATATGACTATATAGAAAGGCATGTTCAGTGATGAATGAAAACATGATGGAACAAAATTCCAACAGTATTTCTCTTTTTCTGGAAAGAGCAAACTATCAGCCAAATACTGATTTTCACTCATTTCCTTATAAAATCATAAAAAATGTTAACCTTGATGAACCAAAAAAATCCTCCACTGATTTCAGTTTAAAGTAGGAGTGAGGGAAGACAGCAACTCTAGCTGCATGTGTATCAGCTGACAGCTGATCTCTAGTGGCCTCTGGAGGCATTGTAGCAGACCCTGTTGGTGGCCCACTCATGCCTCTTCCCTGTGCTATTCTCTCATAATTTCAGCTGCCAGTATGTCTACCAATCTGCCAGAGAGCTTTTTCCGTGAAGCTACACAAAATGCAGAAGTTTCCATGTAAATATCCCAGATCCTTTGCCTTTGGGGAGTGTGACTCCAAGGTGTATCTTCTACACCATTTCTTAGAGTTCCTGTGGGAGTAAGTTCCAGCTGCCCACAGTGGTATGTAGTTCAGTAACATATCCATTTTCTGCTCCTGTCCTTTCCCTTAATCACTCACCTATCCTGCTCTTTTCTCAGCGCTTCCAGATAAGCTTGCACTCACCCTTTTCTTGACATCTGTTTTTGAGGAAATCCAAACTAAGGCATATTAAATATGGTAGGTCATGAGCAGAGTGGGGAGTTGTAGTTTATTTTTTTTTTCTACGTAAGTATACTTTTTTCTTTTGAATGAAGACCTTTGGTTTATAGCCCTGAATAAATTGTATGCTCCGCAAAGACAAAGATTATGTTCATGGAGGTGATGGTGGTGGTGATGGTTTAATCCCTACCCTCTACTCTTCTTCTCTGTCCTTGCTTACCCCTTACCCCTCAACCCTTGGTAGGAGGAGAAAGAGGCTGTAAGTCATTTGTCTAGGACCAGAACTCCTAAGCTGATTGCATAATAAAATCACTAGACTTGCTTATTATAAATATAGGTTGCATGCCTCATCCCCAGACTTCTGATCCCTTGGGTCTTAGATGGGACTCAGGTATCTTTACTTCCATGAGTATTACCAGATCATTCTGATTTTGCTGTACAGGCTATATGACTATTACTTGGAAAGCACTGCATCATGAGTTAGAAAGTAGCATATGTCCACACCTGCCTTGAAGAGACATCAAGAAATGTACAAATTCTAAGTTAGCCACCAAACAGCATTTTTTATCCTGAATAAGACACTTAGCCTCCCTGGGCCTAAATAGGAAAAACAGTTGGCCTGAATAACCTTCCAGCTGCCCTCTAACTCTTTGGCAATCTATGATTCTTCATGGAAAGCTTGGTTTGGGGATGAAGTTTCTTTGGTGCTGTATCTGTTGGATATCTCTTCTAGAATTTTTTTCCTTTTTGTTACTTTTAGGAGCTAAAAGAGTGCTCAGGTCATGTATTTGTGGATTCTGTGCCTGAATTCTGCCTACCAGAGGTAAGATGAAAGTGATTCTTACTAGAAACAAAGCATATCTCTCAAAATGAAGTCAAGAAATAATTTTAAGGGGCTTAGCTTTGTTTTCAATTTGAAATGAATCTATTATTCTAGGCACATTATTATGCAGCTAAAATATAATCATTTAGGAGCTTTTTATTTTTTTATTTTTTTAGGAGATTTTTATATTATCTGTAAGAAATTTAACTCTGCTTTTTTGTATTCCTTGTTCTTTCTGTAATCCCCACCGATACTTTGTACCAGGGCATACAAAGGTTTAGAAATAGCTCAAGCCTCTCAGTTTTGTAATTACATGCCTGTGTCTTAGATTAGCCATACCTTTTGTAGTCCTGCTTACAGTGGGTATTTGGGAATTGCTGTTAATTCAGCCAATATAGTAAAATGTAAAAATTCTTGCTGACTTGAAATATCATATCAAATATTGCTTAAAATTCACAGATTCTGAATTGAGCCACAGGTACCTATTGCTTACATATTATTATCACAGTGAGATTGTTACGAGTTTGGGGCCAGTTTTATCATTTTAAAGGAAGTGAAGATCAATTTCCATTCATTTTAAAGACAGCTAATCCCTCAACAATGCTGGTCTCTAGAGTGGTGTAGATGGCATTCTCAACAGACAGTATAGGAAGACCAGTAGTTAGCAAGTCCCAGGTTCCTGAAGAAATCAACGAGAGGCTACCATTCTATTTTTTCCATGCACCTAGTGGATTATAGTGCCTATAGGAGATACTTTCACAGTTCAGTGCCAAAAGAAAATTTGGAGTACTGTTTCCCTTATTTTTGTACTCTCTTCCTGCCTCTCTTTCCATTTCAACACTTTCTTTGATACTCTGTAGATAAACTTTTCTGCTTTGAAGTATGTGTATGTGCCCTTTTGGGATAGTGGAGTGAAAGAGAAGAAGAAAGACAAAGCAAGGTATGGTAATTGAAGATGGCAGATAAGGGAAAAAGTTTGAGATAAAGTAATGAGAATAAGGGTGAAGCTAAAGAGTTACCAAGAATCCTGGTCTCTTCCTAACTGCTATTCAAATCTTTTGTCACCTTTATCTGTCATTTAGGAATTGGTGGGACAGGTCCCCATCTGTTCAAAGATTCCTAATCTCAAGTGCTACATTTATTTTCGGTACAGTACTGACTGCTGCAACCTTCAGTTCGTGGACAACAATGTAGAATTTATGAATTGATGTTCTGATGACTTTCTGACCTGCTCCATAAAGTACTAAACTATTAGAAATTGGAATTAAACAATTATCATTTCACAGTTCATCTTTTGCTGGGCTAAAGGATTATTGATCTATTGAGGCTTCTAGAGCTATATATATAAGGGTTTTCAACTCGTATTGCCTTGTAGTTTGTATCAAGTTAGTAATAGTCACTATTTTAAGGTAGAGGTAGGGCATTGTATGCTTGGGAGAAAATAAGAGAGTCACAGAATCAGGAGAGAGGTACTTACTCCAATTCAGTCTTCACAGACTTGAAGGTGAGCCAGGCAGACCTACTCCCAGTCTTCATGGAATTTATAATCTAGTACAACTACCTTAAACATTTTTGTATGCCTCAAAGTCCACACTGTAGACTGAGTAAGGTCTAGGGCAGTATAGTAAGCAGCTAGTAAATTATGAGTGTTTGACCCAGTTTATGATCTATAGAACCCAAGTGTCTATATACAAGTTGAAAATTAAAATAATCCTCATTGGATTTCATCAAGTGAAAGAATGTAAGCAAATATATAAATGTGAGTATATAAACATGGTTTGGATGTTAAATTTATTTCTCAGAAGAAAAATGTTTATGTAGGCACTCTTGATATATATACAGAGTGTATATATATATTTTTTTTCTTCCAGCTGTCCTCACCAGATTTTTCATCATTCTAGACTCTGTGGGCTGATTCTTATATATTAAAGAGAAATTTCAAACTCACCCAGTTTCTAAATGCAAGAGGGAGAGTGGAGATGCTTTTGAGCTTTCTTGTTGCTTCAACTGTTATTCCCTTGTTATCTTCCAGATCTGTCACTCTGTAATTATATCTTAATTTTCTTATTTATTTAGAAATGGTTCTAGAGAGAGAGTAGGGAACAGAACTAGTGAAATGTTACATGACCCCTCATTATGAGGGTATTGTCTTGGAAGTGTACGGCATACAACATAGAGTTAAGGGTGGTATAAATTAACTATAGCTATCATTAGGCATTTTATTCACACAGATTGCCATTGCCCTAGCAATGGGTAGCTTCTGACCTCTAATCTACATGCTGTCTTCAGGAGCTGATTATGTCTTGGTGGCTTTTTTAAATTAACTTATTTTGCATGTAAAATCATTCAACTAGAAAATACCGACAGCCAAAATGGCGCATCATCTCTATTATTTGCAAAGATGTCATGAACATCTTTGTTACTTTTTCTCTGTGGGAGACATATTAGTTCAATAACCCATTCTCCTAACTAAAACACTTCCTTGACTTACCCCATATTTCCCTTAGTGCTTCATATAGTTTCTAGAGGGAACTTTAGTGACTAAGATGATGTCTCTGAACCATAGCAACTCACTTTTTCCTATGGAAGGTGCTAGTCATAATGTTGCATTCCTCCAAAGACAGTGCACCAAGGCTTGCTTTGCACTGGCTACCACCACTGGGAGGGGACAGAGATGAGTCACACAAGATTCTTAACCTCAGAGACATTTAATACTGTCCAAGTGGTACTTTGAGGAGCTGTTGGGCAGAATGCTAACTGTCATAAGAGGGACATCCATAAAGTGTCTTGGCAGTTCTGAGGAAGAAATGTTTGTTTTATCTGGGCAAATCAGGAAGGCTTAATGGAAGAAGAGAATTGAGCCTTAAAAGACAGGTAGGACTTAAATATATGGGAAAAACAGTTCCTTCTACTAAAAAGGTTTTCATAAAATTTACTAAACAGTGGCATTTTCCTCTTTCACGTGACCCTAACAATGGAGTAAAAGGTAGATTTGAGTTTAAGCCTAGGGCAGAATATGAGAGTATAATTTCCTTTTGTGATTCTGCCACTAAATTTTTTTTGTTGTTCTACATCCAGCACTGTTCAAAAGTTACCTTAAAAAAAAAAAAAAAATGTTTACTCCTGCATTTGACTTGCATGCATTTCCTCTGCATGCTGCTCTCTCTGTTGCCAATAAACCAGTAGCCGTGGTGCATTATATTCTGGTTCCCCTCACAGCTTCTGTTGTGCTCTCTCTGCTTCATGGTAACTGGTTGCATTTGCCAGGCAGCAGCTGCTGAAGTGTTCTGTTGTCATTTACCCTCATATGTCAAACTCAGAACTCTATTTTAGTAAAATCAGAGTGCTGCTGGTGCACTGGCTGCATTCTCGTTCTTAGCCATCCTGTCATGCTACTTAATGTCAGTATTAGGAAATATCCTAAAATGAGAGAATAGAAGTGTTGCAGGAAAGGCATCATTATTCTGTAGTACAAAAACGACTTCTCTGCATTCTGACAGCATCATTTTTCAGTCACATCACGTTGATCTATGTGCCCTGAACAGATATGTATCATTCCCTCCCCTTTCTTTTCAGACCGAGCTAATAGATCTGTCTACAGTAGATGTGATCCTCATCTCTAACTACCACTGCATGATGGCACTGCCCTACATCACTGAGCACACCGGTTTCACAGGCACAGTGTATGCCACAGAACCCACCGTTCAGATTGGCAGGTGAGAGTGTATATCCGTATCCTAAGAGAAAGTACTCCTTTCTGTGGTGACTGTGTAATGGAGTGTTGTGCCAGGAGGGATTGGTGTCTCCTTCTGAGCAGCTAACCCAAAGAATTGGCATGAATAGACAACTCTCTAAATAAAACAAGTATTCGTTGAAATTGCCTGGAGATTAATGCAGTGAGTTGTCTTAGTCTTTTTTTTTTTTTTTTTTTTTTTTCTGTTTTTGAAACAAAGACTAGAGGAAGGTGTTCACCAAGACAGATCCTCTGTGCAGATGATACTAATTAGGGGAGGTAACGTTTGAGTTAAGACACCACAGAGTTGCGATGCAAAGAGCTTCAGGAGAAAGGAGCGTAGCACATTTAAGAAAAGAAGAAATTTTATTACTTTGTTTTCAGAATTTTCCCCCTTTATGATTTAATGCAGACTATAAATGGAGACAGCTTGTAGAAAATAGGATAAGTAATTAGACAGTTAAGTTTTTTTTTTTTTTTTTTTTTTAGACAGTTAAGTTGACTGTACTTTTGACAGAGTGCAACTCAGAACTCTAAGGAGTAAAACTTCCTTTGACTCTGAGAATGCTCTGCCATTTCTCTCTCTGCATTCCCCCAAGCTTTCATGACACAGGTATTTGCTTCAAGTACCCATAACATCATTCAGTGAGATAAGTTATGTGAAGAAAATCACCTACCCCAGAAAAAAAGAGTTGAAGCAAACTAACAAGAATGGTGTCAGGTGAAGCTATCAAGACTCAAAATATGAGATCAAGATGTTGATATGGACTCTTAGCTTTGGGTTCTCATGTCTTGCAGAAGTATAACAAGATGGAATTACCGTAGGTGAAACAAAATATGTCCTCATTTTTGTGTCAGCTCACATTAAAGAACATGTAATGTGTACAGAGAAACATAGGGATCTGAGGAAGAGACATTATAGGGAAGTAAAACACAAGAGATGGATCAGTTGCAATGAGGATAAGCTGAAAACATTAGACTCTAGTCTGAAAAAGTTAAAGCATGAGGAAGGACACACCAGACTGTTCTTCATAGAGCTACAGTCAGAACGATAAGGCGCCTAGGTCCCAGATCTTTGAGTGCTGGAACTAATGCTGCTCTCTCAAGATGAAAGGAGGAGATGGGGATCCCTGGGTGGCGCAGCGGTTTGGCGCCTGCCTTTGGCCCAGGGCGCGATCCTGGAGACCCGGGATCGAATCCCACATCAGGCTCCCGGTGCATGGAGCCTGCTTCTCCCTCTGCCTGTGTCTCTGCCTCTCTCTCTCTCTCTCTCTGTGACTATCATAAATAAATTAAAAAATAAAAATAAAAAAATAAAAAAAAATAAAAAAAAAAAAAAAAAGAAAGGAGGAGATGGGATTAGGAATAAATAAATCAGTGGAAATGAAATGAAGTTATTCAACATTCAAATGCTCGTAAATTGATGGCTTGCTATAGCTATATGTTGATTGGGAGAAGATTTAAGTTAATATGGATCATCTATACTGGATTCTGAAAGGGGATTCAAGATGTTGAAAATCTGTTTCTTGGTTTTTGGTCATCTTCTGGCCATCCAGGATTCTAACAGTTCTCTGTGCCATGTATTCCTCAGAGCACATGCATCATTGATCCTCTCAAGTGAAGCATTTCTTAGGTTGCCTCAGTTGTGATTCCATTAGAGTCCATCTTGTGATCTGCACAAAGAGCTGGTCCTTTGGCAGGTCTTTGAGTTAGGCTTTTAGTATGAATCCTTAGAGTATTCTTCCACCTGGAATTTTGTAAATTCCTAAAATGCATTTTCCAGTTTAAAATGTCCATGTAACATTGCCATAAAAAAACAGCCCTACCTACCCATGCTGCCACAAAAATCAGGTACTTCACCGTCACATGACTTTTTCTCCCTTAGTATTTTTATTTCTCTAATGGCACAGGTCTTAAGAGTAGGATTTCAATCACAGGCTTGTATATTTCAGTGTTCAAAGATAAGATACATGCCAGGCTTGTTTTAAAGTTGAATTAACTCATTTATGTTCTAAATGTTTAACGTGGAAGTTTAATGAGATGGTTGGGGTTTTGTTCAGTTTTATGTATAACAGTATCCAAGTTTATATGCAACAGAGAGAAAGATGATTGAGGCAGCGGGGAAAGGCAGACAAGCCCATTTGTCTTGGCTACAATGTAGAGTGTATGTTTTTCTCATTCTTTTATGACTGTTCACCACTTTTTTCTTTAAACTCAGGCTTCTCATGGAAGAGCTGGTGAATTTCATCGAAAGAGTGCCCAAGGCTCAGTCTGCCTCCTTGTGGAAGAACAAGGATATTCAGCGGTGAGCAGTAGGCCTATTTCCCTTGACAGTCAACCCTTAGGCTTTGCAAAACGGTCTCATTTGTTCTCTCATGTTATGCTTTCACATTGATACTATTAGCACCAGAGGTTCACTTTTCCCTATTTTAGGGGAGAGCTATGTTTGATTCAACCAGCATATTATGAGAGGCAACTGTGCCATGTTTGAGGTATTGTGCTGGGTCTGAGAATTTTTAAAAACTAGTGAAACAATTGGCACTGTCTTTGAGGTACTCAGGGGTTGATGGGAAATCAGACCATTAATGGCTAAATTATAGTCTTAGATGGCATGTATTGTAAGAGGTGCCTGTTACAGTATTATATGCGCTCAGAAAATGAAGAATTTCTGAGTAGGGAAGCTGAGGAGGACATTCCTTAGGAAAAGACAATGAAGGTGGATCTTGGAGGACGAAAAGGACTCTTCCTGATAGAAAAGATCAGGAAGTGCATCCAGATACAGCATGATGAGATATAGTATATTTGGGAACTAGTGAGAAGTTTAGGATGAATTAGATTAGGAAAGCAGAGAGGAGAGGTGAGAGTTGAAACTAGAGAGATACGTTGGAACAAGATAATGACGAATCTGATGTGTAGAGTTGTATATTACAGAGAGTAGGAAGTCCCTTGGTAGAGGTTTATAAGGAGGAGAATGATGTGATCACATATTTGTTTACGGGGAAAGTAACTCTGCAAGCAGCGTGGAGGATGAATGGGGGCGCAGAGACAAGAGCAGAAGACCATGGCTAGGACTGTCAGACAAAAATGTGTCGTTAGCTTTCTAGGTAATGAGTGTTCCATTAATGCCTATCCAAGTCCACGCTCTTCCAGCCACCATGCTACTGAGTTCTTTTTCCTTCTAGGTCAGTGATTTGTTAGCTCTCTAATTATCAAAACTTGGAATGTCTTGGTTTTTGTGAATATTCCTTCTATAAGAACATGTATATGCAGGAGCACCTGAATGGCTCAGTTGGTTAAGCTTCCTACTCTTGATTTCAGCTTAGATCATGATCTCAGCATGCCCCAGTCAGGCTCCATGCTCAGCAGGGAGTTGCTTAAGATTCTCTCCTGTGCTCCTCCCTCTTGCGCATGTGCACATGTGCATTCTCTCTCTCTCTCTCTCTCTCTCTCTCTCTCTCGCTATCTCTCAAATAATAAATAAATCCTTTTTTAAAAAGATTTTGTGTATGTAGCTGAGAGAATATGCTTTGTTTTTATACTATAACTCTTTCAGAGTTTGAACATAAGTGTCCTCTGTGCATTCCTTTGTGTATGTGCTGTTTTATTTAACTTACATAGCACTTGGTGTGTGCCAGACACTATTCTCAATGTTTTACTTAATTCATTTAATTCTTTAACATCATTTTACAGAAGAGAAAACCACCACAGACAGGTTAAGCAACTTGCTCAAGGTCAGCCAACTAGGCTGTAGGATTTGAACTCAAATGCAGAGTGTGTGCTTTTAACCATTGTGCTGGGCTCCCTCTTGGGTATACATGTCTCTTCTGGAGTGCATGTGAGCCCCCTCATGAGAGGGAAGGGAGAGGTATGTGTAACTGCACATTTTCTCTTCTGTTTTATGGATCTTCTTTGTGTCTCTCTCTCCTTGATCAGGGATATGGTGTCCGTATGTCTTCATGGAAGGAAATGTTTTCTGGACACACACACACACACACACACACACACACACACACACGTCTGAGTCTTGTGTTTGTATGTAAATGACTTCCTTGATCTGGCTGTGTACCTGCTTATAACAAGGTCCCTTCCCCTTCTCATTTTGCATTCTTATTTTCAGCTGCTTTTCCTCCTGCCCATTGCTATCCCTCCTAACCCTTTTCTTTTTAATTTTTTTTGGAATATTTTATTTATTACAGAGAGAGAAAGCAGGAAATGGAGGGTGAGGGACAGAGGGAGAAGCAGACTCCCCACTGAGCAGGGAGCCAGATGTGGGGCTTGATCCTGGGACTCCAGGATCATGACCTGAGCCAAAAGCAGATGCTTAATTGACTGAGCCACCTGGGTGCCCCCCTCGTTCCCTTTTTCTTTCTCTCTCCCAGAGCCCACTGGACCACATCAGACATAGTTGTCTACCTTTCCCTCCTTAGAAATTTTAGGACTTTGTTTTCTATGTGGAACACGTACACCTTGGCTTCCCTTACTTCCTCCTTTTAAATTTATACCCTTTATGATATTTTGCCACAAATAATTTTGGCACACTAGAGGTGATGTTCAAAGGTCACTGTTTCCTGGCTTCCAAACTCTGGGCCAAGTCTTAGGAAGTCCAACATCCTTATTTTGCCTTTTCTTCTATGACCTTGGGCAGAGTCCTTGGCAGTTTTCCTTTGCCTCCCATTCTTTGTAAAATACAACAAGATAACTGGCTTACAAAAGAAGTGCCACCGTTTATTAGGGAGAATTGAATTGAACTTGAAGGAGTAGGGCACCTGTGTGGCTCAGTGGTTGAGTGTCTGCCTTTGGTTCAGGGCGTGATCCTGGGGTCCTGGGACCTGGAACCTGCTTCTCCCTCTGCCTGTGCCTTTGCCTCTTTCTTTCTGTGTCTCATGATAAAAAATAAAATCTTAAAAAAAAAAAAAAAAAAGAACTTGGAGGAGCAGAGGGCTAGGAGGATGGGGTGGCAGGGGGGAGCCTGAAACTTATTTCCTAAGATGCTGAGGAAATCTCCCTTTTAAAAAAGGGTGCTTTAAAAAAGGGGGGGGGGTGCTTTTTGAAAGATAAAACCTTGAACTTGCTATCTCGCCACCTGGTGGGCAAAAATCTGAAACTGTTAAAAGCCAACTTGGTAGAGAAGCAAGGAGAATAACTTGCACTATTGGAGAAGACCTTCTTTGCTTATTTGATGTATCATAACCATATTTCTGGTTCTGGTCAGGTATTTTGTTTTGGCTCTTGAAGCACAAGATGAGCCACCGTTACTGATAGAGAAAGAGAGGAGTCTAATTATTGGAAAGGGTATGCTGTGGTGGTAGAGAAACAAACCAAGCAAGCTATGTCCTCTTTTTCTCCTGGATAAACTCAGCATGAATATTACAAGTGGTAGAGGAAGTTGAAGAGCTGTTTTGCAATTGACATCAGACAAAAAGAGTTCTTTTGAAATATTCACCTAGAATTTAACCTTGGGCCAGAATACTAAAAGTGCTTCATTTGAATAACATTTATGCCAAAGGATTTACATCATTTTAAAATTTCTCTCTGTCTCAAGCCAGTTTCTATCTAGTGTCCCAAAGTACTGTGGCAAAACTAAATTGAGAAACACTGTTTTTTGCTATTACATTGACATTTTTCCCAAGTGATATGAGCTGTGTCTTATTTTTTCATCCCCCCCCCTTTTTTTTCCCTCTTTAATGCCTGTACTTAGTTTATCCAAGAGGGGTTCTCAGGTAGGAAGCACAAACTCCGGTGTCTCCTGGGGATGGGGAAGGTAAATACAGGAGTGAGGTGGACTTTGGGTAACTGTGGACCAGCGACCACACCCATCTAAAGGGGCAGCTGACACACAGCTTCAGCAGATCGTGGCCATATGGAAACGTGAGCCCATTGCTGCCAAATCTTCCTTTTCTCTTCTTTTTTTAAGAGAAACTCAAAATCTGGATGTTTTTAATGTGATTTTTTTTCATCTTTTTAAAATGTTGGCTCACACATTAAAATAAAATCCTGTATGATCCAAGCAAAACACCTCTGAATTGGATTTGAGACTCAAGCCCCCAGTTTTTGACTTAAACTTTACACAGGCTGTCTCTTGGTTAAGTGCCTAGAATTGATGCATTTTAGTAGATTGTTATTTAATAAGACCATGAACTAAAGAAAATAATAAATTAAAATCTTTCAGACTCATTGGTCAGAGGGATCTGACAAATTCTCTTAAATCATTTGAAGTTAGTTTGAGTTAGCATTTGATTTAGTATTAGTATGTAAACCCAAAGAAGCTATTACTCTTGCTTTTGGCAGCTGTCTGATTCCCTGCCTCAGTCAACACTGCTCCTTGAGATTTATTTAGAAGTTAGTCATCTTTCTTCTTCATTTTGATGCTGCAGTTTACGCTTCTTGAAAAAGAGATTTTGATGGGTAGGAAAGGGAAGCTCCCTTTGCAATGTAATTTTTGAGTTTCTGACTTTCTCATACCCACTTTAAAGTTTAGGGTTTATAATAGGTCAGTTTAAAGCGGAATGTTCCACTTAAGAAACTAAAACAGCAAGTAGGATTTTTCTGTATAAGATTAGAAATCTACAGTTACAATTAAGGATAAAAACAGGATATTGTCGTAACCCTTTTGCCAGCATTAAGGAAATATGCACTGATACATTCTTGGCTGAAATGTTGCGGCAGTTTCCAGTAGTCAGAGCCTAAAACGTGGGTTCATACCTTATAGAAGACATAAAAAAAGACATAGTTGAAGTCCCTCTGCTCTGATGCTCCGTGGGCATTTATAGAGGAATTTATCAGGTCTAACTATATGGTAGGGAAAAAATTAAAGCTATGGGCTTGGAGATCAAACAGACCAGTGTTTAAATTTCATATCTGCTTCTTAGTAGCTGTAGCGCTGTAACAATCTGTTTCTTCTAGGCTCTCTTTCCTCATTTATAAAATAAGAATATCAGCAACTCTGCAGAATTGCTGTGAGGACTAAATTAGCATGAGACTCCTTAAAACAGCACCAGACACATAGTAGGTGCTCCATAAACACCAGCATCCGTTTCTCCTTTAATGATACACTTGACTCACATAACCCCTTTTCAGTAATCAGCACACATCTGCCTTCCACAGCCTAATTTATCTTTAGATGCCACCTTTCTGATGAAAGCAAGGTAGTATAAGAGAAGGAAAACCATTTTTTCTAATCTCACTCTCGCCTGCTGTTAGCATTGTCATCCAGATACTGGAACTCAATCTCCTTTTTTGTAAAACAGGGGAATTGAATTAAAATATCTCTGAGTTCACTTAGGTTACAATTTTTAAAAATGTGGAAGGGAGAGGCTCCTTCAGCCAGCATTCATAGAATGGCAGTACTTTGATGAAGTCATCACCGCTTGTCCTTGAGCTTTGCAGTTCCAGAAACTTAATCATTTCATTTCACTCAGAGTTGATTAGCCTCTGAAGGACTGATTCAGGCTAACTAAACTCGCAGGATATTGACTGACAAACAAAAATCCCATTTAATTACTTTATACTGAGACATCTGCCTGGCTCCAGAACTAAAAAGGTTCATCTCTATAGGACACTGGTCTGGTCAGCAAGTCCACTTAAGAGATTAAGTTATAGATAAGAGTTTTCTTGATAAGAATGGAATCAAAGCAGAAGCAGTTTAGGTACTCTGGAGAATTGTTTCTATTGTGCTTTGGTAGCCTAAGTAATTGCTTTTGTCCTTTTTAGAGATAAATTGACCTAAAACAAAAATCAGGGATTGTGTATTTTCAGGTTAGTATTGAGAAATGCTTGATTATCAGGCTCCACTTTGGTAAACTCCATAAAGGTCATCACTCTGCTAACACATTTCCAGTCCACCCCACCCCCATGTATATTAATAAAGCACACTTTGCTATAATGAAAGGAAAAAGATTTATCTGCTTCTTACATTCTTTGTATTCTGCTCTTATATTCATTTTGCAGATTCCTTCATTCATCACACACTTAGAAAAACCCAACCAGTGTTTTATCTATAAATTTTTAAGTGGTCCCTGTGGACTTAAGGTCTTACTCTTTAACACAAACACATGGTCTTTTCTGCTTGTTGGTTGCTGGTAGGATGGAAGAAGAGACAGCAGAGCTCTGGCATGATGTCAGAGCACTGGGGGGGAAGTTTATTAAGCACTCTAGTCTGATAAGAAAAAACAAAACAATGAAATCTTTTAGAAAGTACTTATTAAACATTTAGACTCTGAGAATTTGACTTTGATAAATTAGAAAGCCAGAAAAAAAATAGAACTAGTTCCCACTGGGTTTCCTTATCCAACTTATCCTGAATCAGCCAATAATCTTAATGGCTTCAAATGGCTCTATAAATGCCTCTCTATAATTATGGCCTCAAGTAAGCAGAAGCAGAACTTTAGGGAGAGCTAGGTTAGGCAGAATGATAGGAGATGAAAGTAGTGACAAAGTGACTAAATATCTCAAAGGAATAAGAAAAGAGTGTTAGCAAAAGGAATTTTGGGGTATAAATATGGAATTCAGATGACTTATTTGTTGATTAACTGCCAAATGCCTGACATTATGATAAGTTTGCAGGAAAATGCCCAAGAAAGTTTAAGACATAGTCCTTGTACCCAAGGAGCTTATCAAGCAAAGATTATGTACTAAGTGGCAAGACTTAGCTTGGGCTTGCAGATTAAGTAGGGTATCCAAGAGGGAAGAGAGGATCCTAAGATAGGGAAGGGTACGGGCAAAAACATGGCAACACGGCACAACTGAAAGGTGACTGGATTGGTTAAAATCAGCCAGTGCATGCCAGGAAAGAGAAAAAAGAATTGGAACTTAACATTATACAAAAGAATATGGAAACTTTGGTCTTTTGAAAAAGCTAACAGTATATTTGACTAATTCCTAGTTTAAATCTTTTCTGTAGCTGATAGAAAATTCACCAAAATTGTGAAAATTTTGTCTACCAAGCCTATATGAAAAAGGAAACCTGGATATTTCCAACTAGAGAAATGACAAAATAATTAGTTTTAAATCTGAAAGTAGTATGGTCAGTATAAGTTGCTAGAGTAAGATACCCAAAGAATTTAAGCATAAGGGTGAGGGAGGATATTAAAGTCCCTGAATTTCATAAAAAAGCTAAATTTCAGTGGCACCTGGGTAGGTCAGTTGAATAAGTGGCGATTCTTGATTTCAGGTCAGGTCATGATCTCAGGGTCCTGGGCTCAAGCCCCATGTTGGGTTCTGCAGTCAGCACAGAGTCTGCTTCTCTTCCCGTCCTGCCCTTCCCCCTGCTCACGTTCTCTCTCTCTCTCTCTCTGTGTCTCTTTCTTTCTCCCTTTCCTTCTTTCTCTCTAAAATAAATAAAACTTTTCAGAAAAGTCAAATTTCATAAAGCATAAAGCAAATTTCATATTTATCCTATATGTAATAATTACACACATGCACACACACATATAACCACTTATTTACTGTAGTCCTCACAATGATCTTTGAAGGAAGTATTTTACCCTCAGTTTAGAAATATGATGAGAAGAAAAGGTTAAGTAAATTGCTCAATATTGCAACAAAAATAGGCAAAAATCCCAGTTAAATTGGATATGAAGAACACCATTCTACAGAAGTTCTACAATTAGAGTTTATAGAAATGTCATCGAGGAGACCTCAGGAAAGCCCAGACTTAGTTAAGGTATTTAAACACGGCTTCTGTACTAGAACTCGGGCCAGAAAAGTCTTAAGTTATTAAAAACACTGGGTTTTCTGTTCTGAGTCTCCTGTAAGGGCTGCAGCTATCTCTAGCTCCTCTTGGAAAGGATTCACTCACAGGGGTAATGGTAGGGTTCAATTCCTCAGGGGTGATGGACTGAGGGCTCTCTTAGGCCCTTATGTGTGTACCTCTCCATAGAGCATCTCAAAGCAGTTTTGTCAGAATAAGCAAGATGGAAGTCACAGTCTTTAGTGAACTAATCTTGGAAGTGACATCCTTTCACTTTTGTCATATGCTCTTCACTAGAAGCAAATCCTATGTCCACCCACCCTCAAGGGATTGGACTACACAAAGGGGTGAATATGGAAGTGAGGGATCCTTAGGGACCATGCTAGCTACAAAACCCTAAACCTAATTGGTCATATTTTAGACCAGAGTCATTGGGACCTGCATAGCTCTCCTCCTCTGGCTCACCTCTAAGCCAAACTAACGTTGCACTTCAGATAGAACTTGTTAATTGACTCAATGGTTCCTACCTTTCCTGGGGCAACAAATGAACAGATGTTTTGTCTTTGGAGTGTTTGTGTTGGGCATTGCTCAGTGCTGAGGATATGAAAATGTGAAAACATACTACTGTGTGAGTAGTATGATATATTGGAATAAAAACATACTGTTTTTGTTGTTTTATTTAACAACACTGTTCTCTCCAACAGTGCTATACTAAACTGGTTATTAAAAATTATCTTAAAAAAATTATCATGAATGTTTCTCTATAAACAGATGCTTTCTTTAGTTTCTCCAGAACCTAAATTTATTGTTTCTGGGCTATTTACCCTGAAGGGAAAATGAGAAAAGATCCAAGTTGAAATATACCTGAATTATTCACAAGTCTTTTATTTTGCTTAAGGAAATTGTTTTCCTACCTGAAACACACCAGTAATTTCTCTTCAAGTAGGTTCTGGACTGTTGAAGACAGAAGTAGTTAATATTTCCCATCTTCCATTTTTCCCTTACCAAGGACTCAGAGCATTTGCTGGCTTATTCTGGAGGTTGAATATGTGATTGTTTAATCTCCAACAGAGAATAGAAACATTAGCCAAATCCTTCATTTGGAGAAAGACTGTTCCAGATTTTAATCTGCTTAATTTAGGACATCGTCCTAGATGGGAAGGGAGGAGTGTATGCTGGGAAGAGCCATCAAGGGAAGTAAGTAATGGCAGTACTAGTTGTCGAGGGATGGGAAGGAGGCAGGTCTCATATATACAATGTCGTATTACTGGGCCATCAAAAAGAATAAAATCTTGCAATGACACAGATGGAACTAGAGGATTTTATGCTAAGTGAAATAAGTCAGAGAAAGGCCTATACCATATGAGGAATTAAAGAAATAAAACAGATGAATGTAGAGAAAGGGACAGAAAAATAAAATGAAAATAGGGAGGCAAAGCATAAGAGATACTGAATGCTATGAAACAAACTGAGGGTGTTGGAGGGGAGATGAACAGGGAGAGGTAACTGGGGGATGGGCATTAAGGAAGGCCCTTGATATCATGAGCACTGAGTGTTACATGCAACTGATGAATCACTAAATTCTACCCCTAATGCACTGTATGTTAACTAAATTGAATTTAAATAAAAATTTTTAAAAAGAAAACGTATCTAACCTAGCTTTGTGTATGACTTTTTGCTCAACCTCTAACAGAGGTGACTCAGTTGCAGCAGCTTGGCAAAGCTGGGGGCAGTTTAAGACGAATTCAACTAGGTTGAAAGATGTGGTTGGCCTACAGGTGTTATTGATCCTCCCCACCCTCTTAGGCCACTCTTGTAATAGCTTTCCAGCTCTGGCATAAAGTTAAGAAACCCTCTGCTCCTACCCAGCCCGAAATAAGTCTTTATTTTTAATGCAGTTCAGTTCTAGGAGCCCCAAGCCATGGTTGCTCCCTGATCCTAAGGCATTTAAAGAAGAGCTAAAGAAGGGGAATAGCTTAGGTTTTTCCTTGAGACTGTGTCGAGTAGTGCTTGGGCCACTCAAGTTCAGAGTCCTTGCTGCTCATTGAAGTAAATCACCCTGGGTTGAAGTTTACTATGATATTGTGGGAAACTATACTCCTGGAGCTGTGGTGGCTGCATAAGGGAGCGTGGGGGGTTGTTAGAAACCCATCTTTATTCAGCATCTGTTCTGTGCCAGACACTCACATACATTATGTCATTTATCCCTCACAGAACAACTCTAAAAGAAGGTGCTACTCTCCTTATTTCACAAATGAGTAAACTGAGGTGAAGAGGTAATACTGGAATTTATATCCAGACAAGTCTGTAAATCCTGTTTTTTTCCATCATGTGCCTCAGAGAGAAACCTCCCTCCAAATGGTTGGCAGA
The DNA here is from genome assembly GCF_053574225.1 of Canis aureus. Taxonomy (NCBI): domain Eukaryota; kingdom Metazoa; phylum Chordata; class Mammalia; order Carnivora; family Canidae; genus Canis; species Canis aureus. The sequence continues at coordinate 29,780,171 of NC_135634.1, forward strand.
GAGTCAACAGGGATGTGGAAGGAGAAGAGAAGCAGTAGCAGCAACCCCCACTGACACCGGTAGCTGCATCCAGAGGGACCTTCTGTACCACTTCCCTGTCTCTGATACACACTTGGGCTATGTTTCCAAAGAGTACATAGGGTGTGCACCTGGTCTTGATCGCTGTCACAAGACCTGAGAAAAAGGGACAAGTGGTCTAGATTTTAAAGGAGTGTTGTCCCCACAAAATCTGAAGACAGTGAGGTAGGTTACAGGCTTGAGGGAGGGAGCCTGGGACCGAGAGGGCTGTGTATAGCTTATTATATAGAACAGAGGCTGAGGCAGGACCCAGATAAAGAAGGGCCTTATAAAGTCATACTAAGAGCCTTGGATTTTATCCTGAATATAATGGAAAGCCATTAAAGTGAAAGAGGGGAGGGTGTGTGTGTGTGTGTGTGTGTGTGTGTGTTAAGATTTGCATTTTTAATATGTCATTTAGACCCTTCTGTGAGGGAAGGCAAGTCTGCAGGCAGGGATGACTCATGGCTTTTGACATCTCTTTATATTGCCTTATACCATTGTAAAAATTTTCTAGACTTAAGCTCTTAGGAGAAGAAGCCTCTATGTTGTTCCTCTTATATCCCTTATAACACTTCAGTGCTATGGCCATAGTCAGGGCTAAATAATGATTGAATAAATATTGTAAAACCTAAAGCAATCCAGTGTACATAGGACAGATAAGTGAAATAAGATCTTCGTGTGTCTGTTTATACAGAAAGTAAAGAGAAGAATTATTAGTATTTTGTCCTGGAGAAACAAAGATAGAATAGAAACAATGTGATCTATGCGCTACATTAGCTAAACTTCTATTCAGTGTTTACAAAATTATGACTGTATAAATGCAACTCACTGGCTATATAACATTGTTAGGATTATTTTTTTCTTTCTTGCACAACTTTTTGTTTTCCCTTGAGTTAATAATGATCTTGTTGTATGCTTATTTGCTTAGTTTCCTGTGCACTTCTTACTAGTTTATCTACAACCCGTCTGCCATTTGTACAAGTTTCTCCTCACTCGGTATGTTCAAACTTAGTGGTATTGTTTTATCTTCTTGGAAATCCACTCCCAAAGCCACCTCTCTTTCTCTAGTCTGATCCCAGCTGCTCTTAGGCTTGCTACATGGCTCTCAGTTTAGGATTTTCTTCACCATTATCCTGAAGATATTTTCACTTCTTTCTACTGTTGGAAGCTGTTTCTGGGCCTTTTTCTTGTTCCTGTGTTCATTTTGCCAGGCACATTCTGAGGAAGAGTGCATGGGAGGTCAATTTTCTGAGACCCTGCATGCCTAGAATGCCTTTGTTCTACCCTCACCCTCCAATGATAGCAATCCAGATTTGATATAATTTTCTCTAGCTTCCAGAAATACCATTGAAAAGGGCAGTACTATTCTGGGTCTAGATCTTTGGTATGTATCCCACTTACTCCTCTGTGGAAACTTTAAGAATCTTGTTCCTTAAATTTGTGATGATGTGTCTTAATAAAGGACAGTTCTCATTCATGTGCTGAGTACTTAGTGGGTCCTTACCATCTAGTACAGAAGTTCCAACTGTGGCTAAGCTCTTGTTTAATGAGCCAAATCTGGCCTGCCACAGTTGTTAGCAGTAAAGTTTTATTGGCACACAGCCACACTCATGCATTTACATATTGCCTGTGGCATTACACAGCTAAATTGAATGATGTGACAGACTGTGGTCTACAGAGCTTAAAATATCTGTGGCTTTTTACAAACGATGTTTGCTGACCTCCCAGTCTAAAAAATGGACAACTTCAATTTTGGCCAAAAAAATTTTTTTGTTTATTTTTAAAATTTTCTTTCTCATGTCTTGTGTTCCCTCTTTCTGGAACTCTCACTACTTAGATGTTAAACCTTCTGGACTGGAACTCAGATTTTTTTTCTGTCCTCTTTTCCATCTCTTTATTTTTGTTTGCTCTTTTGCCTGAGAAATTCTTTTAACCTCCCAGCCTATCCATGAGTTTTTCATTTCTGCTGTCATAATTTCTTATTTTTACATAAATTTTTCTATTTTTTTTTAAAGATTTTATTTATTTATTCATGAGAGACACACAGAAAGGCAGAGACAGAGGCAGAGGGAGAAGGAGGGTTCCTGCAGGGAACCCAATGCGGGACTCTATCCCAGGACCCCAAGATCATGACGTAGCTGAAGACAGACACTCAACCTCTGAGCTACCCAGGTGTCCCTTTTCTATTTTTTAAAGTAACTTTTTTTATTGTAATATAAAACAAAAAACCAAACATATATATAGTTAATAAATTATTGTAAAGCAACCGTCCTTATGACTGCTACCCAGGTCTAAAATAGAATATTTCCAGTAACTCAAAAGATCCTCTCTGTGCCCCAATCTAATTACAACCCACTCTGACACATATGTCGTGGATTTCAACCCATTGCAATACTGTCATTTTTTGCAGCTCAGATTATCCCATTTTGGAGAGTGAGCCTCTTCATGCTGTCTGCTGTGTCCTTTTATTGTGACCTTTGTACCCTTTGATTGTTTCCTTGCTATATACTTAAGCAGGATATTTAAGACTGCACTGGTATATTCCTACCCTAAATCTGGTATCACCCATTTCTCTAAAATACTCTATAGTCTTTTAGTAGGAAATGGATTTTTTTTTAAGATTTTATTTATTCATGAGAATACACAGAGAGAGGAGAGAGAGAGAGAGAGAGAGAGAGAAAGAGAGATAGGCAGAGACATAGGCAGAGGGAGAAGCAGGCTCCACACAGGGAGCCCAACGTGGGACTCGATCCCGGAACTCCAGGATCACACCCTGGGCTGAAAGGTGGCGCTATACTGCTGAGCCTCCTGGGCTGCCCAGGAAATGGAATTTTAAGCTCCCATTGTGGTTGCTCATTACTCCTGGATTGGTCATTATTTCTAGGTCATCTTTTGAAGAAAGGGAATATGTATTTTCCTTCCCTTATTTTTTCATGCTTTTATTATATTTATATTATCAGAATATACAGGCATTACATACTATCCTCTCTCCCTTTTAATCTTCATTTGGTCCTACTTCTACATAACTGTGTTTAATACTCACTACTAGCTGATGTATTGATGTTTCTATAGTCATTTAGGTTGTCTAAAAGTCATTCTTCAAAAGATATCTCAGGATGGGATCATGAGAATAAAATGCCTTAAGTTCTTGCAGGTTAATAATTGTTTACTGTGTTCTGTAACCTTGAAAGTCAGTTTTGTTAATTGTATAATCCTTGGCTTGCATTTTCTTTCTGTGAATGTCTTAAAATATTTTATTCACTTCTTTAAGTAAAATAGCATTGCTGTTAAAACTCTGGTGTTGTACTTTTTCCTTTGTAAATCACTTGCTCACTTTGCCTAGCTTCCCAGAAGTTTATTTATAGTGTAAATATTTTCAGAATATATCTGGTGTTAGTTCTTCTGGGTCGGTATTTTCAGGTCTGTGAAAGTTCTTTCAGTGTATAATTTCAAGCCTCTTTTATTTTAGCAATTAGTTTTTAGTATTTGTTCTGTTCCCTTGGTTGGATTTCTGTTAGGAACTCCTGTTCTCTGTATGTTGCTTCTTCTTTGCCTGTCTTCATTTTCTGCCTTTCTTTCAAATTCTTAACTTTTCATTTCTTTCTAGCATTTAATCTTTTCTTCCTATGTTCTTCTTATGCCATTACCTGTTGTGTGTTTATCCAGTCTTGTAATTCTGTTACTTCAGTCTCCATTTCTGAAAAAAATGTTTTAAATTTCTAATTCTTTATTAAGTTCTATCACCTTTTTTTGAAGCTTTTCTGGTTTTTCTTTTATGTAGTTCTTTTGTGTCTTCTATAATTTTTTTATGTTTTTAACTAATTTTAAAATTTTGATAGGTTTTATTGGCATGCTTTTATTGTGTGCTGTCATATTTTATGTCCAAGAGCTTTTTTATTCTCTTAATGCTCTTTTTTTAATAGAAGCCACTTCTCATTTCTTAGACATAATATCTTATCTATCTCTTTATGGATAATGATAGTATTTTTTAAAATTTTATTCTAGCAGCCTAATTTATTTCCTCTTGTCCTCCCTCCATTTGTTTTGACCTTTATCATTTTAGATATTTTCCTCAAATGTATGCTGATCCTTGGTTATTGGCTCATGTTTAGGAGTTGGAGAGTAAAAAACTGATTATAAAAGTCTTTGTGCCATGGAAGCTTCTATTTATCGGGGTTTTTTGTTTTTGTCTTTTTTTTTTTTTTTTTTTTACCAAATCCCCTTGTTTTTAGGCTCACCTTCCACCTTACTTCCAGACATATCTATTGTTTCAGATTGCTGAGCTTTTTGTGGGTTCTGCAGTTTAAATTATTTGAATTAAACTTTCCTGTGTGTGCTAATTATTTGTCTTTATACTTTCCACTTTCTAAAATGCCAGTGCTCTTGCCTCTTCTCTCATTCTCTTTGTCTTGAAGGTGTGTGTGTGTGTGCCTGTGTGTGCAAAGCCCTTCACTATGTTCAGTGGTATTTCAGGGAAATCACTCTCCCAGGTCTATTCCTGATTTTGTTAGAGCAAATGATATAGTATTTTTCTAATGAGAAAGTTTTGTTTGTTTGTTTTAAGGGGTACTCCTGATGCTGATCTGAAAAGTCACAAATTGTGGTTTATTTTCCTCCTTTATGCCACACCTCAGCTGTGTTTCACTCAGTCCTTTTCTATAGCTTTGCAGGCCCATGAGCAAAGTGTATTTCATTTATCATTCATGAATAGGGAAGAGAATTTGAAATGTCCTATAGAAATGCACTATGTTAAGATACATATGATAAGCCCTAGAACAGCCATAAAGGAAGTAACTCAAAAAAATACAGTGAAAAACCATGAAGGAAATTAAAAGGCTGCATTAGAAAATATTCACTTAGTACCAAAAGGTATTATAAAGGAGGAACAAAGGAACAAAACAGACATGAGACATAGAGAAAACAAAATAAATTGGTAAACATAATCCAGCTATATCAGTAGTAAATGTGAGTGGATTAAGCAATTTATATGGCAGAGATGACCAGACTAGATTAAAAACGCACATACACACAATATCCAGCTATATGCTGTTTAAACAAAATAAAAAATAGGAAAAAAATAGAGGAAAGTTTTTTTTTTTTTTTTTTTAAGATCAACAAAGCTAGCAAATCTTAAGCCAGAGTGGCCAAAAAAAAAAAAAAAAAAGGAAGAAGACTCAAACTACTAGAATCAGAAGTGAAAGAGGGTCAGTACTACCAGCCTTACAGAAATAAAAATTATTATAAAGGAATCCTGTAAACAATTCTGTGCCAGTAAGTTGGACAACTTAAAGGAAATGGGCAAATTACTTGAAAGAAATCCTTGATAACATAAAGAATTGGCATTGTGATGCGTTTATAGGCTGCTGCCTTCTCCACTCAAGGATGCAGTGGAAGTATCAACCTGGAGAAGATGCTATACGATGCAAGAGGTGAACTCTGCCCTTAGCAAAATCCAGCTGGTGGGATATTCTCAGAAAATTGTGAGTGTTAATATGATTTTAAGTGATGGCATGAATGCTTTCAATTCATATTGCTCCCCTTTTGGAGGATCTTATAGTTCCCTTCCTGTAGCTCTTCAGTCACTGAGAATCTTATTCTAGTACAAGGTGAAAAGTCGGAGCATCTGTCATTATCCTTCATCCTCCAGATTATCAGTGTTCTTTCCTAACCTTCACATTCCCCAGCATTAGTCAGTGTTCTCTTGACCAGCTTGTAATGAGTCAGGAGAAAGAAATCTCATCCTATTCACTTTAGAACAGCGAGTGCAACGTTATAGATTTGGGGCAAGTGAAACAGGAACCAGAGAGCATAAAACCGATCAAGAAGCAATTTGGCAAGTATAACTTTTGAACTCTGATCTCATATTAAGGGTTCCCATTTTTGTTAACTTGTACCGAGAGCCACTCCATATAGAATGACCAAAAGATGAATGCTTAACCTAAAAAAGGAAAGTATTTGTCTCTTTAGTCTTTCTGGTAATCTGTCATCTCTGTCTTCTGATGAATAAGGCCTGGGTGCCTGGTACCTGTGGATAGACTGAAACTCAAGAGAGGGGGCAAGTAAAGACTATAGGATTGCTTTTTGGGTCTACCATATAGTCTCCATTGGGTTTTTTGCTTTATTTTATACTGTCTGTTTTACTTTAAATTTTCTGTAAGTGAAGGGTATTTCTGGGTTTTTTTCCTGCAAAGATTTACCCAGTGTGACTGCACTGCTGAAAGCTCATCACACATCCTTACTATGGTTCTTCTCTAGGAGCTTTTTGGTGCAGTCCAGGTGACTCCGCTAAGCTCAGGCTATGCCCTTGGAAGTTCCAACTGGATTATCCAGTCCCATTATGAGAAAGTATCGTATGTATCCGGATCCTCCTTGCTTACCACACATCCCCAGGTAATTCTAATTCTCTTTTAACAATTAAGTTTTTTAGTTATTTAACCCAAATTTATAATGTATCTAGAGGATCATCAGTTTTTAAATCTTTCTAATTTTGATTTCTACATGTATCTTTTTTTTTAATTTTTGTTGTTATGGTAAGAATGTTTAACATGAGATCTATCCTCTTAATAATTTTATACTATACATTATTGTTGACCATACGTACAGTGTTGTATAGCAGATCTCTAGAACTTATCTTGCTTAACTGAAACTTTATGTTCTATAGACACTCTTCATGAGAGTTACATTCTTCATGTCCCAATATTTAGGATTACAAGTTCCTCTGAAGATCCTGCTGCCTTTAGGTTCATCTCTAGGATTTTGAGATTTTCTACTACTTCCAATAATGATAGCCTGATATGGAACAGAAATGGTTACTCGTTTACTCAGCAAGTGTTAATTATTTCTTTACTGAGGGTCTACTATGTGTCAAGCACTTATGTAGGTGTTAGGGAATCAATGGTGACCCATATGCAAAGTCCCAGCTCATGAAATCTGTGTTCAGAAGAGCAGAGAGGTCCGTTGTGATTGCAGCATGCCAAGTATAGTCAACAGGGGTATCCATGGGATGAGCAGAGCCAGGTCATGTGAAACTTTGTAGGCCATGATGAAAAATTTAGATCGGATTTTATTTTATTTTTAAAGATTTATTTATTTTAAAGAAAGAGCATGAGCTGGCAGGCAGAGGGAGGGAGAAAGAAACTCAAGCAGACTCCATGCTGAGCATGGAGCTTGATCTCACGATCTGAGCCAAAAGCAATAGTCAGACACCCAATCCACTGTGCCACCCAGGTACTCTTGGGTTTTATTTTAATGTGTAGAGGGAAGCTATTGGAAGGTTTTTGTTTTGTTTTTTTAAGATTTTACTTATTTATTCATGAGACAGAGAGAGAGATAGAGGCAGAGACACAGGCAGAGGGAGAAGCAGGCTCCATGCAGGGAGCCCGACACGGGACTCAATCCCAGGTCTCCAGGATCACGCCCTGAGCCAAAGGCAGCGCTAAACCGCTGAGCCACCCGAGCTGCCCAACTATTGGAAGATTTTAAGTTGGCCATTTGTTAACAGTCTTATTTGGCAAGTAGTTAAATACATAAACATTGTTATAAATGTATTCTTTATTCCTTTTTAGGTCTTATCATTCATTTCGTATCCTGATTCTTTCCATGCTTGTAAAAGGAGGGGCAGAAAAGATTAGTTAGCTGATGGATGGGTACATACCTGGATAACTTGAGGAAGTCCATATCCTATTTTTATATGAAGGGGGGAAATGACTGTTATAGGTCTAGAACAAAAGGATGCATCTGAGCTGCCACTTTGTACTGGCTTTCTTCATACCTTCTTTTATAATCAAGTTTCATCTCAAGGTCTAGAGGGGACAAGTTGCTGTTTTTTTCCTATAGCTAGCAGAATTCTGGGCCTTTCCCGCTTATTGAAATCAAAAACCCATCAATGTCATCTTAATTTGCTTCATTGAATCAAAATACATTATTGGCAGCTTCTATCATTCTTGATATATTCTTCCATAAAAGACAGAAAGATTACTTGGCTGCCAACTCTTCCGATTTGTCCCGCTTAGATCAAAGCCTTTACAGTACTACTGATGTAATTTCCAGTAAATTATTCTTCCAAGGTTCATAAATTTAAAGGGAAAATAAGGTCTTGAAAGTAATGACCAACATACCTAAGTAATTAATTTTAATTTCTAGCTGGAAACCAGTGTTATATGTAAAAAAAGATAATGAATTAGATTTTTTTAAACCCAGATAATTGTCTTCTATATTGAATTAGTAGGGATAAGAAAAGTTTAGGTGTAGGGGTGCCTGGGTAGCTCAGTTGGTTAAGGGGGGCTGCCTTCAGCTCAGGTCATGAGCTGCATCCTGGGATCAGCCCCACATCAGGCTCCCTGCTCAATGGGCGGCCTGCTTCTTCCTCTCCACCACTTGTGTTTCTCTTTCTCTCTCAAATAAATAAATAGAATCTTTAAAAAAAAATAATAAAAGTTTAGGTGTCAGCAAACTATGGCCCATGGATCAAGTTTGGCTTGCCACCTGTTTTTGTAAATAATGTCTTGTTGCAGTACAGCTACCTCCATTTAGTTATGGATTGTTTATGGCTGCTTGCACACTGGAACAGCAAAGTTCTGCTTTAGAGTTAAACTTTACAGAAAAGGCCAACCATGGACCTACTTGAGTGGAACCTCCCTATCTGGGAATAGGTTGCTGTGGTAATCTATAAACATAGGGTAGTGGGGCTTTGGATTAAGCCTGAATTGGTAAGAATGAAGTGACAGAGAAAAACATTGGCAGGTCTTTAATTCAACAAATACTTATTGAATGCTTTCTGTCTTCAGGGAAGGAAAAATACAGGCCCAATTCTTTCATGCTAAGAATGGTGATGATAACACCAATCCAGTCAACAAGGAGGAGTTGGCAGAGGGGGTTCTGATTTTAGGAGGAGGTAGTGGGTAAGATGAAGAAGAATTTGAGTGAACACTGGGGACGGATGAAAATATAGAACTGGAACTTGGATGTGAAGGCAAGCCTGGAGACAAATTGAAGCATCAAATTTTTTAAAGTATGTAAATAAAGAGCTGAAGGGGAAAGACTGAGCTGTGGGGAACATTTATCATAGAAAGTAGAAGGAAGAAAAATGATCTTGAATAAGAATGGGGAGTTAGTGTGGGGTGCCTAGGTGGCTCAGTTGGTTAAGCATCTGCCTTCTGCTTAGATTGCGATCTCAGAGTTTTGGGATCAAGCCCCACATCAGGTTCCCAGCTCCACAGGAAACCTGCCTCTCCCTCTGCCCCTCTCCTTGCTCCTGTTCTCTCTTTCTCTCTATCTCTCTCTTTCTCAAATAAATAAATAATATCTTAAAAAAAAAAAAAAAAAGGAATGGACAGTTAGAGGAGAATTGAGACCCACAAAGGTACAGCATCCAAATGGAAGGAGAGAACTAGCTTTTATTTTTTTTATTTTATTTTTTATTTTATTTTTATTTTTTTTTTAAAGATTTATTTATGATAGCCAGAAAGAGAGAGAGAGAGAGGCAGAGACACAGGCAGAGGGAGAAGCAGGCTCCATGCCGGGAGCCCAACGTGGGATTCGATCCCGGAACTCCAGGATCGCGCCCTAGGCCAAAGGCAGGCACTAAACCGCTGAGCCACCCAGGGATCCCCGAGAACTAGCTTTTAGTGAGAAGAACTATCTCTATACGAATTTTTCTGATTGATCTAATATTCCACAAAATGCTAAATTCTTATATTCTAATATTTGTCTATTGATGATAATATTATCTGCAAAGAAATAACAGTTTTGTCACTTTTCTTCCAATCCTTCTATTTTTTGTTTCTTTTTCCTATCTCACAACTATTACTTTAGTTCCAGGTAAACAAAAGTAATGATAGTGGCAGCCTTGTCTTGTACCAGATTTTAAAATGCTTTTGTAGCTTCTTCATTAAATAAGATGGCTTACTATATTTTTAGCTATCAAGTTAAGGAGTTTCTCCTCTGTTCCCAGTTTTCTGATTTAAAAAAATCGAATGTAGATGTACCTTATCAAATGATTTTTCTGAGTCTATGATGTGATTTCTCTCCTTTAGAACAATAATGTAGTAAATTATAATACTAGTTTTTCTCACATTTTACCATCCTTGTAGTCTTGGGATAAATCTTACTTGATCACAGTTTATTCTTTTTAAAATATACTCCTGGAATAAATTGGCCAGTATGTCTGCATTACTGATTTTCTTCAAAGAATACGTTTTTGTGTTTAATTGTTTTTGTATTTTCATTCTCTATTCTGTCCTTTATTATTTCCTTCCCCCCATCTTTGGGTTTACTCCATTGCTTTTCTTTTAATATTTATCTCATTCATTTCCATCCTTCTGTGCTTTCCAGTAAGTGTTCTTAAAGCTATCAGTTTCTCTCTTAGTATCATTTAACTCTGTTAAATTGTTGATACGTGTGCTCTGTCTTCATCTCTAAGTATATCATAATTTCCTTCATAATGCTCATAATTTAAGTAGCCAAAGGTTGTTTTGTAGTGCTGCTGTTTGCTTCTAGTCCATCCAATATGATTAGACTTAGGGTTAGATGAGAGACTTTTTTCAAGTCATACATAACTGTTTCTGGATTTCTTTCTTAATTTCTTTCTTTCTCTTTTGAATTAGGATAAGAGTATACTAATTCATTGAAGTGTTACTTTGAAACACAGTCTCTTTCTGTAAGTGTTCTGTGTATGTGGAAAAGACTATGTTCACTGTTGAATGAAAAAGTTTTCTATATGTATTTATTCATTTGAGCTTTTTATGTTATTTCTTTCATATATTTGCTTAGCTTCCAGTTTCTGAAAAGGATGTGTTATTTGTTGGTCTGTTTCTCCTGTACTTTCACCAGTTACTGCTTTTTATATTTTTAAGCTGTATAATCAGAGGTATATATGTTTATGATCATTATGTTTTATTGAGCAATTATGCCTCTTATCAGGATGCTGATTTTTTTTCTCTCAAAACTGCATTAAAAGCCAAGAGACTTTGTCTCCTATCCATATTTCTTTTCATTCTTTTTATATCCTTTTCTAGTGAATCCCTTATAGACACCATTGTAAGGGATTTTTTTTCCTTTTCTTTTTTTAAGGTTTATTTACTTATTTTAGAGAGAACATGCATTCAGGTGGGGAGAGAAGCAGAGGGGGAAGAAGAGAGAATCCTCAAGTATACCCCACTCTGAACACAGAATCTGACTTAGGCTCGATCCCAGGACCCTTGAGATCATGACCTAAACCAAAACCAAATCAGATGCTTAACCGACTGAGGCACCCAGGTGCTCTGATTTTTTTTTTTTTCTTTTTTAACCAAGTTTCATTGATGAAACTATATTTACTTATAATTATTGTTGTATCAGGGGCTTATTTTTGCAATCTTATTTCATGTTTTTTTCATTTACTTCATTCTTTTCCCTATCCTTTCTTCTCTTCTTTTAGATGGCTAAATTTCTTTCTATAAGTTTGAATACAAGTATTTGATTTTTATTCTTCTGAGTTGTTCCTTAATGTATTTTTTCTTTGAGTATCCTGAGCTTATCAATATCTTTTCCTTTTCCTCCAGAGCCACATCTCACTCTTGTCCCTGCCATCTTTTTCCTCTTCCTCCTTCCTGCTCCCCCTACCATGTTTGTACTGTCTGGAATTTTAGTTCTGGGTTATTTAGAATATACATAGACTGCTGAATATATTGTTTATTTATAGACAACAGTGAAACTTGTTGAGTTTTTTTCAATCTTACTTCCCATGTATCTCATAATCCTTCTAGATTTACTTTCCTTCTTTTAGGAGTACTTGAGCAATGTTCACCAAGAGGGTCTTAAAATGGTAAACCTTATGAGGCCTTGAAGTACTAAGAACATCTTTAATTTTTCCTCACATTTAAATGATAGCTTGGATAGATATAAAATTCAAGAAAAAGAACTTTGAAACTACAAAGTTTTGAAAATATTTCTTCATTTTCTACTTGTACCCTTGTTGCACTCAGGAACTGCAAGGGCCCTGGGACACCTGGGGCCCTTCCACTCAAGAGGGGGCTGCATGAAATAATCAGTTTATTTCTCTGGGCTTCAAATCATCTGTGGAGGACAAGTGACTGATATCATATCAAGATATGACAAGCCTCATGTCTCTGCACAGCTTTCTCTGAGATATGTCCAGGAGAGCCTGCTCTTCCTGGATAAAGGACATGGCCACATCCTCAAAGTGGTATTTAAGAGAAATATCAGGGGGCACCTGAGTGGCTCAATCAGTTAAGCATCCAAATCTTGATTTTGGCTCAGGTTGTGATTTTAGGGTCATGATATTGAGTGCCTCATTGAGATCCATACTGAGCTTGGAGCCTGCTTGCATTTCTCTCTCCCTCTCCCTTTGCCCCTCCCCCTCGCCCCACCATGCTCACTTGTGCATGTGCTCGCTCTTTCTCTCTCTCTCTCTCTCTCTCTCTCTATATATATATATATATATATATAACAAAAACAAAAAGAAAAGATCTCAGGACAAGCCACACAGCATCCAGCTCCCTCCTCAGCTGTCAAGGCTACAGACAAACTTTTTTCTCTCTGTGGACCTAACTCCAAGTAGTCCCCAAAGCTTTAATAACACCTCCTTGGGTCAGTCCTAATGAAACAAAGCTCTTGTCCTCACTGGCAACACAGTCCCAATCAGTAAGTGTAGCCTGTTATATTTGGGGCTGGTAGAAAAGTTGAACTACTAATGATGCATGATTAGTTTGGAGAATTGGGCTCAGGAAGCAGATCCAAGAATAAGCAGGGAGAAACTAGACAGCTGCTGGACTCCAATCTGTTTCTTTCCACACTTGCTGTTTCGTCTCTCACCTGATGGATAGCTTCTCTGCAGAGTACAGTTGACCCATAAAAACACATGTTTGAACTGCATGAGTCTACTTATATATGGATTTTTACAGTACTGTAAGTATATTTTCTTGTTCTTATGATTTTCCTAATATTTTCTTTTCTCTACCCTGCTTTATTGTAAAAATACAGCATATAATACATATAACATACAAAATCTGTATTAATCAACTACATTATCAGTAAGGCTTCCCATCAGCAGTAAGCTATTAGCAGTTACATTTTTGGAGAGAGTCAGAAGTTATATGTGGATTCCCCCACCCCATGTTGTCCAATGATCAACTCTGTTTCCTTCTCTCAAAAATAATAATATGCTACTTATATTTATTTGTTCAGTCACTCCTTCCTTCGTTAGTCCATGGCATTTCTTAAACCCCAACTTTGGACAGTGGAACATGCTAGGCTGTAAGAGGAACATGGATCAGTAGGTTTTACATTTATGGAAGTTACAACAGAGGAAAAAGATGGAGACCTACAGGACTTTTCTCCAGGGTGCAAGTGGTCAATCCTGTCAGATTAGAAATTCGCTGAAGTGCTGTGAGATTCAGAAGGAGGATGAATCCCTTCCTGGGGGAATTAGGGAGACCTCACTGAAGAGCGGGTTTTGAATTGGTCTGAATTAGCTTGGAGCCCAATTCTCCAAACTAAAGCTAGAGATGATGTGTTTCATGATCTCAAATTTATGTCTTCCTTTATCTCATCAAAGAAGTCTAAGGTCATTGAGTCATTCACTCATTCCTTCTTTTCTGCTTTTAAGTAAACCTGAAGCATTTAATATGGAGAAAGGCTTCCAGTGGACTGACTCATCACCTCACTCCGGGATTCTCTGTCTCTTAACTAAGCTGAGGTTCCTCCTATTCACCTTGCTCAGCTCAGTCTTGCATAACTGCTTTTACCTCATGGATCTTATTTCACGGCTCTAGCCCAACACTGATGAGCCTCCAGCCAAATTTACTCTTTTCTGTTTTCCCCAGCATCTCACAGCTGCATTTGACATTGTCCCTCAGTCTCTGGTTAAAATCCTTTTCAGTCCAGGCTTCTGGGGCAACCTTGTTGTTTTCTTACTCCACTTGATATTTTGTCATATTATAGGGTGTAAGCACCATAAAGCTATCTTTCCCAAACCGCTCATTTTTACAGGCAGGGAGGCTCTTTGCTGCATTATGTACTTGTTATTTACTTGCTTCTCTCCCCATTTACCTTATGAGGTCCCACAGCCTTGATCCTAGACATATTCCACTTTCCTCACTGGAATAAACTGACATTTTTGTGAAATGCTTTGATAAAGGGTACATAGCAAATCTCCATATCTATCATGCACCTTTGTTTTCTCTTTTATTCACCTAATAAATCCATTTTGTTATCCCCTAACCAGTTGCAACAGTCTGACACTGGACTTATTATTGCCTCCTTATTCTTTTAAATCATTTCGTTCTGATTTCCCTTTGCATTTCTGACTTGAGAATTTGGAACCATCTTAAGGACTTGCTTCGTCCATTGTCCAGTATATTCAGTCCATTCCCACCTGTCTGTTAACTGTTTTTTTGTGATGTTGTGTAGATCTGCTTCTTCCATCTCCTCAAGTGCCATAAAATTACAATCTCCCTCCCTTTTTTTTTTTTTTAAGATTTTACTTATTTATTTTGACAGAGCACACACACCCACAAGCGGGGGGAGGAGTGGCAGGGAGAGAGAGAGGGAGAAGCAGACTCCCCATGGAGAAAGGAGCCCGACTCAGGGCTCCATCCCAGGATCCCAGGATCATGACCTGAGCCAAAGGCAGATGCTTAACCAACTGAGCCACCCAGGCAACCAGTAATTTTTACTACTTTTTGTCTAGGCTGCCACAGGGGACCTCTGAGTGTTCTCTCTCTTTTTGGTCTCACCCCCTCCTCAGCTGTCACCTATAATTATTGTTGCCAAAATGGCACTCTCCTGCTCCAGACTGTTGATTCCTTATGGCCCCCTCTGTCTGTCTTCATTATTCTGGCCTTTTTGGTTCTTTACCAGTTACACTTTCCCTCATTTTTACTAATCTCTTTTCTCAGCCCCACGATAAACTTGTCATTTCAGCCAAATAAATTCATTTGGCATCTACAAGTTGCCTTTCTCTGCCTTCTGCCTACCCCCTCCCAGCCCTTCTGCCACAGTCAACCTGCTTATTCTTACCTTGCTGATATCTCCTGGACTATTTTCCAGTATGGAGTGCTCTCACATTTCCTACTGGACCATCTTTTTTTCATGCATTCATTTATTCAGCAAATGTTTTTTACTCCTTGCTGTGTACCAGGCATTTTGCTAGGAATTAAGAGACACCAAATCCTTGCCTTCACGGAGCTCCAGAGTCCTGTGGGGGACACAGACAAGTAAATAGGCCATTATGATTCAGTGTGATTAGTGCTAGTATAGAAAGTTTTAGAGGCCATGGGAGCATATGCAGAAGGGGCATCTTGCTGTGAGAAGAAAAGGATGTCATACAGCCATTCCAAAGGTTGTCTTAAATTGAGTCTTAAGTTCCTTAGCCAAAGAAAGAAAGAAAACTAGAAGCAAAGCTTCATCTGTGAGAAAGCCATGTATTAAGTGGCCCCACCTGGCCTGGTGTGGCCCTCTACTCTGCATTCCTCTTGGGACTTAGAGAATCAGTTCAGTTCAAACTCTGAAAATTCATGTTATATTTTCTATAGCTTTTTGTATAATTATTTTTTTTCTTTAAACATTCATTTTAGAGAGAGAGTGGGGGGGTGGAAGGGGCAGAGGGAGGAGGAGAGAGAAACATAAGCAGACTACATGCTAGCATGGATTCCACAGCCCTGAGGTAGGACCTGAGCCAAAGCCAAGAGTCAGACGCTCAACCAACAATGCCACCCAGGTGCCCAAAAAACTCCTTTTTTGATGATATGTATATGTTTTCTCTTCAGCTAGATTGTAAGTTTCTTCCTAGGGCCTAGAGACTGAGTCTTCTTTTTTCATAATCTGTGCAAAATGTCCAGTGGAAATTAACCAGCAGAGGACTAACATAATGACCATAGTATCCTTGGGCCTAGGATTTTTAAAAATTTTATTCTACAAGTTTGATTGTGACTCTCAACTTTGTAAGGTATTTTTATTTGATTCTTGGACACAGTGGAATTTTCTGTTTGTGTGTGTTTGAACAAAATGTTCCCACTTGAAGTACTCAGTAAGTTGCTATTTACACCAATAAAATATATACATTTGCCCTTTGGTAGTGAAATGGAGATGTTGGAGGTGTCGGCTTGGTTCTGAGAGTGTCACTAAAAGGCTTTTAGAACTGATTCTTTACAATAGCCTTGGGAATCAACAAGAAGTGTCCCCAAGTATAGGGCTAAAAAACAAACATCTGGTCGGATCTGATCATGATGTATTTCTCTTAACTTCCAACTCCATGGTATTCTTATTGTAGTCCTGCTTTTGTTTATGGGCATTTAATTTTCAAAGGAAATCAACCTCTGTCTGAGGTTCAGAGATAATGTTGTTTTCAGGGCTACATTTGCTCTCCGTTATGTTTTCATTCCAATTGGTAGTTCTTAACCTTTTGGGGATCATGGCCCCATGTGACAATCCGATCAAATCTATGGGAAAGTGTACATTGGCACTCACAGAATTGTATATACTATTTCAGGGGCTTCCTAGACCCTCTGAATTTCTGCATCTGCCCTGTGAGTCATTGTCGGCTTATTCTAACAAGGTTCTTACAAAATTGTCATTTTAAGCCAAATATGCAAACAAAGTTTGATCTCTTTTGTCACCATTCCAGGTTCCTTCTGTTTGACACATACAGACAGTGAACACTTGCAGACTCATAGCATATCTGCTACTATAAACCTATGTACTTTACTTCTTCCTTCTCTGGAAACAATAAATGCATATGTATTTTTTAGATAAGTACAAATAGATCAGTTCTGCCCAAGCAGAAGAAAAGCTCTTGTATACAGTAGTGTAATACATCTGTGCAAATAGGAATTAGAATCTATTCAATATAGCTGGTCACAACCATACTTTTCGGCATCCATGTTAGAGAAGAAGTGTTTCTCGGGCAGCCCGGGTGGCTCAGTGGTTTAGCGCCGCCTTTAGCCCAGGGTGTGATCCTGGAGACCCGGGATTGAGTCCCACGTTGGGCTCCATGCATGGAGCCTGCTTCTCCCTCTGCCTGTGTCTCTCTGTCTCTCTCTGTGTCTCTCATGAATAAATAAATAAAGTATTTTTTTAAAAAGAAGTGTTTTTCCGGTTATAAGGAAGCTTACATAACTGCAGTCATGTTATTTAAAAATAACAAAGCCCTTATATCCATGTTTATATAAAAATGCTAAAAGAATATACATCAAAAGGCACGTATACTCAGATAACATTGCAGGTGATGGGTCTTTGTAGTGCTATTCTTTGGACTTTTCTTTATTGGAAAACCTGGCTAGAACAGAGAAAGGAGGGAGGAGGCTTCTTACTGAACTGGGTTTCTGGCTTTTTTCTTCTATGTTCCGGGAAGTATGTGAAATGATATTGAGGAAAAGATGTGTTACAGAATAGCTCCAGCATCCCAATCCATGGGCCTTCATTTTTATTTTCAGTCTGAATCTCAATTTGTTTGGAAAAGGTAGTTAGTATTTTTTTTTTAAGTGCTCTGAAAACAGTCAAAATTAAATTCAAATCATACCAGGTAAAAATAAAAATACAACATCCTAAGGATCACATAATAGTGCACTGCAGGACTTCACAGTTTACAAGAAGATTATATTAGCTCCTGAGACTCTCAAATTAGTGAAGCAGGATGTGTCACCAAATATGCCCATGTTATAAGAAACCCAGCCCAGAGCCTGAGCTGAGGTCTCATGACTAGTAAGGGAATGGGAGGGAGGCTTTATATATATACCAATTCCTTTTTTTTTTTTTTTTTAATTCATGAGAGACACAGAGAGAGAGAAAGATCGGCAGAGGTACAGGCAGAGGGAGAAGCAGGCTCCATGCAGGGAGCCCAACATGGGACTCGATCCCGGGTCTCCAGGATCAGGCCCTGGGCTGAAGGCAGGCACTAAACTGCTGAGCCACCCAGGGATCCCTATATATACTGATTCCTAATTCAGCATTTTTCCTGGCTCCTCTGCCACTGAGACTTGGGAAAATCACCTTGGCTCTTTGAGTCCCGGCTTGCGTTTTCATAATGTAAACTTACTTTGTATATTTATTTCAAGTTTTTACATTTGTTTTCATTTTGCAGAGTTGTCAAGAATCAGATTATATAGTGCAGTGATTCTCAAAGCATGTTCCCTAGACCACCAGAAGCATCTCTTGGGAGCTTGTTAGAAATGCAAATTCTTAGGCCCACTTCAAACTTGTTGCCCACCTCAAAACTGGGGGTTTGGCACCCAGCAATCCATGTTTTAGTAAACCCTCCAGGTGACCCTAATATGCACGCAAGTTGGAGACCCACCGATGGTATGTGAGAGTTAGCATTTTGAAAAGAGCAAAGTGTTCTAGAAATTGGGGATAGGAAGCTTTTTTTTTTTTCATCAATATAAAATTTATGTAGAGTGAAACCCAAAGATCTTAAACATACAGTTCTATGAATTTTCACATTATGTGATCATCACACCAGTCGAGGCAGGGAACTCTTTTATCATTCCATAGAGTTCCCTCGTGCCTCCCTCATCCCCACTGGGCAACTACTGTCCACGGACAGACTTCATTGTAAGAGGATAGGATGCTGAGTCCATAGAAAGAGCAATGACTATATTCTTTTTTCCTTTTACTACTTCTACTTACCATTTCATTTTTAATTACTGAGCAGAGTTCTCTCTGGTTTTTCAGCCCATGGATCAAGCTTCTCTGAAAAACAGCGACGTTCTCATTCTGACAGGCCTGACCCAGATCCCCACCGCGAACCCAGACGGCATGGTGGGAGAGTTCTGCAGCAATCTGGGTATGTAGGCAGCTCGGCCATGAATGGGAGATCTGCTAGGTTTACTTTGGAGACCTTGCTTCTGTTGTAGTTTGTGCTCCTTCCCTTCATATTCATACCCTCCAGTGCCCTCGTACAAGGCTTTCCCCCTGCCAGCTCCACCCTTCATGCCTGTCCTTCAAAGCTTGCTGTTGTCAGCAAAAGAAGCAGTTCTTAAGCAACATAAATCTGAAGAATGTCAGAATGGTTGTCATAAGGGTCAATTCAAGTGGTTAGCACTTTATGCAACCAATATTCAACATTCTCCCCTTTATGTTGAAAATTGTTATTTATTCTTCTTGCTTCGTGGTGGGATTTGGGGGCAGGATGGGGATGCATACAAGGTAGCACTTGTCAAAAAAGGGAAGGAAGAATCACATCTTTGCTTTGTATTTACAACAGTGATACACTGAACAGATCATTTTTCCCCCCAATATTTGGTGTGTTTTTTTTCTTTAGGAGAAGACTAAATTTTAAATTTGGAGGAGAGACTTGCTGGGGTTTTGCTACCTAGAAGAAATATATATTTCTTTAGATAAAATTGTCTGTAAAATCTAGAAATTCTGCTATCCTATACTTTTAGAAAAGTATAGATTGCTCACTTTCTTAGCTTGAGCTGCTATAATGAAATACCATAGACTGGGTGGCTTGAACACCATTTCTTTCTCATAGTTCTGGAGGCTGGGAAGTCTGAGATCAGGTTGCCAGCATGGTCAGGTTCTGGTGAGGGCCCTCCTCCTGGCTTGTAGATGCCTACAAGTGTGTCCTCACTTGGCAGAGAGAAGCAGCTCTCATATCTCTTATAAGGACACTAATCCCGTCATGAAGGCCGTACCATCATGGCATCATCTAAAACCAGTTACCTCCCACCCACCCCCCTCCCGCCTTGCCAGTACCATCACATTAGGA
Source organism: Canis aureus (assembly GCF_053574225.1). NCBI lineage: Eukaryota > Metazoa > Chordata > Mammalia > Carnivora > Canidae > Canis > Canis aureus. The sequence continues at coordinate 29,799,939 of NC_135634.1, forward strand.
GTTAAGGTTTCAATATATGAATTTTATGGGAACACAGACCTTCAGTCTGTGACATGTACCAAAGGGAGTTTAATGAGCTCAGACCTTCCACCCCTAGCAACTGTAAGTGCTGTCACCTCTGCTCTGGGGAAAAGAAATGGTCATCATCTTAATATTTACATGAATGGCAGTATCCTTTGGAAATTCAGTCGCCCATGCCAATAATCATAGTCTTTTTTGTTCTTTGCTGATATTAAGCCACACACAATTTATTCTTCCTTGAAAAAATGAATTGGACTTGTCTCAAATAGCATCTTTGATTTTTATGTTCATTTATTTATAATCTAGAATCATAGACTCAAAGAGCTTTAGATCTAAAAAAAAATAAAATAAATTTAAAAAAAATAAGAGCTTTAGATCTGAAAGGAACCTTACATCTAATCTACTACTGTTTCTCGGAGTCCACTAACCACTTGCCTCAAGATCAGTGAGACCGCTTATTAAAGATGCAGTTTGGAAGCCCTGCCACAGACCTAGTAAGTCAGATTCTCTAGGGAGAAGAAAGACCCAGCAGAAAAACTGCATTTTCAACACGTTCCCTGGCGATTTTCACACATACTAAAGCTTGAAGACCACTGGTCTAGTTCACTCAACCCATAACCAGTCAGAAAACAGGCCCAGCCAGGTATCAGCGGCTTATGTGAGATCCAATAGCTTGTGACAAAGGCAGAAATAGAGCCAGGTCTCTGGAGCCCTGACCAGTGTCTCTCTGCATGGTACCATACCCTACAAATGGCAAGTCAGCCAGTGCTCAGGGTGAAGCATCTGCAAGAACCTGTGCGTCGGACTTGGGAACGAAGAGGATCCAAGATATTGGAGGCTTCAAGATCTGTGCCCAAAAGCTGTGTGTTTCAATTTAAGTATTTAAAGTCTGGAGGATTTTCTTACAGATAACACATTAATGAAAGAAAATGTCACTCAAATGAATCAAACGGAAAAACTTGACCTATTTCCTTATAGGTCATTCAGCAGTGGTCAGAAACTGGACAGAAACAAATCCAGCAAAGTTTTGGGCAGGAGCTAAAAAGAGAAGGAGCTTGGAGGGTCTGTCCTGAAGCTCGACTGCCATTGGTAACCTTTAAAACCCAAAACCTTCACTGCATGCCCTGTTCCCAGGGACTGAGACATCAAGTAAAAACCCAGCTGATGGTTAGCCTCTGGAATCCCCCACTCCCATGCTATTCATTAAAAGAAGCAGATCATTATCAATGGAAAATAAATTGTATAAACAGAAGTAGGAAAATGAAAGAAATCCAACTATTATTTTGAAAGTTTCGTTCTACCTTTATAAAACTATTCTTTTGATGCCACTGTTTTCTCTCTGGCTTCAACTTTTCTAGCACTGACAGTCCGGAATGGAGGAAACGTGCTGGTGCCCTGTTACCCTTCTGGTGTGATCTATGACCTCCTTGAATGTCTCTATCAGTATATTGATTCAGCCGGCCTCTCCAACATCCCTTTCTACTTCATCTCCCCTGTGGCCAACAGTTCACTTGAGTTTTCCCAGATTTTTGCTGAGTGGTATGTCTGTGTTCTTCTCCATGATTCAGTACATTCAAGCAATAAGATTGAAAATGTAAAAAAAAAAAAATTTAACTGAAAAAAGAACAGAAATAGGGTTTTATTCTCACATTATTGTGAGACTTTCATTCTATTGTCTTTCTGTGTCTGTGATGTGAAAATTGTATTAATGAAAGCCAAATCTGTTATGTTGCTACGGTTCCGAAGAATAGTTAGCAAGGAGAGAAGGATGAAAGGCAAAGATTTAACTTAGCCAGCACTTTCAGAATCAGTGACAAAAATATTATGCATCTATCTTCTCACATGCTACCCTCTGCTGTTACAAAGTGAGGTGACATTCTAGAAGCTCAAAAAAAGCCCAAGCTCATGTTGTCTGGAATTTATAACACTAAATCTGACAAGAAAAGCTAGATTTTTTTTTTCATTTCAATAGCATGATATTTGACAAAATTAAGTTTTATTACAGTAGGAAATTGTTTGATCCAGTCCTAAGGTGGGTAAATTATTGTACAGTATGAAATCAGTGAGCCTTTTTAGAATCCTTGAGCTGCATGTCTGAGTCTAACTGACCTGGCCAAAAAAAAAGGGGGGGGAGGAATGGGGGAAATATATTAACTTTTACAGTCGACCCAACAGTACCTTAAAGTGGTGTTTCTAGAACTGGAGTGGGACACACATACTACAGGGTGTGTTTAATCCATTTTAGTTGTGTGAGAGCCTAATGGATACAGTATTCTACTAAGTGTCTTGTACGTCATTCTGTCATTACATGTTCTACATACTGCCTTCCTCCTCCACCTTTTTCCTCCCCATTTAGTTGTAGTCAAGGACCTTTTTTCTTTATCTCAATTCAGACAAGCTTTTCAATCCCACCTGCGTGTTATTCATGTTTGTCCGTAGGGCTGTCACTTTTATCGGTGCCTCCTGAACTTTATCCTTTGCATTAGGTCTTTTCTCCCCCAACATAGAAAGTTAATTTTGAATAATTAGTATCCTACCCTAAGTATCACTTGCACAGTTAATCAGCATGTTCTGAATTTCCTCATCCAGGTCCTTAGTAAAAAAAAAAAAAACTCCAGGACCAGCCCTGCGAGGCCCAGGGGCTAGTATGTTCCTCAAGGCTACCCTTCTGCCGCGCATTCTGTTCTTGTCAGAGTATCTGATAGGATAGAAGTCAGGACCACGAAAATCAGTGTAGGTCATTTTTGTATTTCTGGGTCTCTTTATTTGTTCATTTCATATATATATATATATACACACACACACACACACACACACACACACACATACATATGTGTGTGTGTATATATATATAAACACATTTACTAGAGAAAACAATACAAGTTACAGAAAACAGGAAAAAACAACCCATAAACCCACTCTCCAAAAGTAGTATCACTGTTGTCGTTCTGATGGATTTTTTTTCTTTCTATATGGGGGGGATCGTGCTGATTATTTAATTTTGGATCCTGCTTTTAAAATTTTTAACATGAGATTAGAGCATTATAAAATCTTCCAGAACATAGTTTTTACATGACTTCATTACTATATCATTTGTGCCTCATTTATATATTGTATAATTTACTTAACTATTGTCTTCTTGTTGGCCAGACCAGCTTTGCCAAGTTTTTTCCTTTTAGTAATAAATGTTCAATTAATATCATTTTATGTATATGTGACTGCATCTTCTGCCAATTACTAAACATGGAATTACTGGAACAAAAACTATAAGTATGTTCTAATGTTCATTAAACAGAACAAAATGAACATTAGCATATTATTATTAGCTGAACTCCAGTCTTTATGCAGAACATACCAGTTTTTCCACTAATATTTTCTGCCCCAGGATCTAGGCCAAGATACCCCAGTGCATTTAGGTTTTTGTTTTTGTAGGTCCTGAACTACTACCACCTCAAAAGTGTAGTATCTGTTAGACCTGTTGAAATACTTTAATACTATTTTAGTAAATTCTCACAAGTGGGTGCTAACAAACATACATCATTACATATATTTTTTCTAACTTTTAAAAATGCCAAACCTACAGAACACCCATAACTCTTGAGTTATCAGTTTTAACTTTTGCCACAATTGCTTTATTCAGTCATTTCTGTATTTTAAATGTCAGATCTGGCTAAGAAAGAGCATAGACTACCTAAAACATTCACAGCTTCTCCAGATTGAGATATGTCATTACTCTCCAGTTTGAGTTACCAGTGCTGCTTAGTAGGTATGCAAAACAGAAAGTGTGTGTCTGAGAAAAAGCCTTTCACTTTTTCCTCAAAAGCAGTCATAACGAATGGAATATGATACTTTGAATTGGACCCTGGAACAGAAAAAGGACATTAGTGGAAAACTGGCAAAATCCAAACAAAAGTGGAATTTAGTTAGTGGTAATGCACTAATAGTAATTTCTTCATTCAGCAAACGTATCATGGTAATGTAAGAGGCTAACATTATTGGAACACTAGGCAAAGGGCACAAGGGAAATCTGTACTGTCTTTGCAACTTTTCTGTGTAAATCTAAAATTATTCCAAAATAAGCTTATTTTTTATGGCAAAAATGTATTAAGGAATTTTAGCAGTTAAAAAATTCACACAAGACATTTATGTTCTGAGTACTCTGTGGACTCTGGCTTTTAATCACAGTGAGATTCGCTGGCAGGAAAATTTTAAAATAACCTTTAGTATTCAGTGTTTGCGCTGCTACCACTAGGTGGCAACAAATGACCCTGTGTGCCCGACCTAACATACTGATCTGGTTTTCCTCTTCAAAAGGCTTTGTCACAACAAACAGACTAAGGTGTATCTTCCAGAACCACCTTTTCCTCATGCAGAGGTAAGAAAATGGCATTAGGGATCCCTGGGTGGCGCAGCGGTTTGGCACCTGCCTTTGGCCCAGGGCACGATCCCGGAGACCCGGGATCGAATCCCACATCGGGCTCCCGGTGCATGGAGCCTGCTTCTCCCTCTGCCTGTGTCTCTGCCTCTCTCTCTCTCTCTGTGTGACTATCATAAATAAATAAATAATTAAAAAAAAAAAAAGAAAATGGCATTATTGGGTCAAAGCAAGAAAAAATACAGGTAATTGGTTCAAGATGGAGATAGCAGGTCATTAGATTTTAAAAACCCTGGGGCACATGGGTGCTCAGTTGGTTAAGTGTCCGACTCTTGATTTCTGCTCAGGTCACAATCTCATGGTCATGGGACCCTGCTTCAGTTTTCCATGTTAAGTGTGGAGCCTGCTTAAGATTTTCCCTTTACCCCTCACCCTCCTCTCTCTCTCTCTCTCCCTCTCTCTCTCTCTCTTGTTCTCTCGCTCTCGCTCTCTCTCTAAAAATTAAAAAAAAAAAAAAATCCTTACATAGGCTCATATAGCCCTTTGTTTCCAATGTGAGACAACAGGGAAGTACTCTAACTCAAGATTCACCACTTCCCCTTCTCATTACCACGTTATAGTACCAGTGTGTGTCTGCAGTCCATAGCCTAACTCTGTTGTGTTGACTGGGTGGGGAATTTTATCTAATACCTGCTACTAACTTTTTAGCAACAGATTTATTTATTGTCAGTCTTCTTTCCAGTTAGTTATGTTGATCACAGATGTGAAGTTTTAATGATGAAAATAATAACATTTAAGTTTTTAGAAAATAAAAGGTCAAAAGGAATGAACTTCCACTTATAAAATAAATAAGCCATAAGATGTACTGTACAGCACAGTGACTGGAGTTAACAATACTGTGTTGCATGTTTAAAAGTTGCTAAGAGAGCAGATATTAAAAGTTCTCGTCACAAGAAAAAAAAGTTTGTAACTCTGTATGGTGATGGATATTAACTATAAGGCTTGCTGTGGTGATTTTTTTCACAATAGATAAAATTCTGTACACCCGAAACTAATACATTATATGTCACTTATACCTTAGGTTTTTTTTAAATGGAAAGATTATACCTTTCTCACAGAATGGATGAGTGTTTTTATATCAGTTTGTGCCCAGTTTTGTTTTCATTGTTTTTCACCAAATAGTATTATGATGGACATTTTTCTGTGCTTCCTATCATTATTATCATTATTATTGTTGCCTAGAGTTCCATAGCATATCATATGGACAGATTATAATATAATATACTTAACTATTCTCTTACTATCCGAGAAAAGAGTTACTCCTACTTTTTTGTGATATTTTTAAAAAGGATGTTTAAATTGGTATAACCACTTTAGGAAACTAGCAGTAACTACTAAAGCTGAACATATAAAACATACTTTGTGCCTCCTCAGTTTTGTTCTTGAAGTGTATACCAAACAGAAATACATAGTTGTGCCATCAAAAGACACCCAGAAATCTTCAGAGCACTCTTAATAGTAGTTCAGAAATACCCTGGGTGGCTCAGCGGTTTAGTGCCTGCCTTCGGCCCAGGGCATGATCCTGGAGTCCCGGGATCGAGTCCCACACTGGGCTCCCTGCATGGACCCTCTGCCTGTGTCTCTGCCTCTGTGTGTGTGTGTATGGTGTATCTCATGAATAAATAAATAAAATCTTAAAAAAAAAAAAAAAAAGAAAGAAAGAAATATGGCCAAATGCTCTCAGCAGTCTAGTGGGTTTTGTGGTATATTCACACAATGGAATACCTTATGCCAGTAAGAATGAATGAACTCCAATTACACTTAGTTATATAAACATATTTCACAAACATGAAATAAGTCAGACATAAGAGAGTAGACACGATGTGATTTTCTTTATATACAAGATCAAAAACACACAAAACCTACCTATGGTATTGGAAGCCAGGACAGTGCTTACCCTGGAGGTAGGGATAGGGCAGTAGTACCCAGAAAGGGAAAAAGGAGAATTTCTGGGAAAACTGCAACAAATATTCTGCTATTTTAAATTTGACAACTTGTACTACTCTTACTTATTCCTACTCCAAAGGACTTTTATGAACCAGAATTTCATGTGGAAATTTCTGATGAAGTCATTTTTCAGTCCGTACATTGCAGTCAAGGTATTTGCAAGCTCTGTCATTACCACAGTGAAATTCGGGCTAGAAATGCAGTAATGTCAGAAAATGAAGTGTGGCAAAACGTATTTTATGGTGGACTTCACCACTAAAAGTCTGTTTTTCTCCTCCCCTCTCCAAACAATTAGCCTTTCTTTGTCCTCTGAGTGTTACTACACATTCTTACCCACATATGTCACAGATGACCTTTGTCCCATTTACAGTTATGAATATGAAAAGGCCATAATTGTGTCATCTGGGTTCCTGAAATGCACATGCCAACGTTAGGGCATGATGGAGTTGACCCTGGGTATTGTGGCCACTACCCATGAGAAAATATAGTTCTGCCCTTAGTACTGATAAAAAACATTACAGAATTCCTACCCTACAGCTTCATTGCCTGTACAGTTTGGATGTTAAAGAAGTACAGAGATAATTCCAGATGGTCATATGTAATAAGTCAGCTGGAAAGGTAGGTCCAATTGGCAAAAAAGAGAGAAAGAGAGATGAATTTATCTTCGTTTCTGTTCATTGATCAGAAGAACTTCAGGAACTGTAGGTAATGCCTAAAAAGTGATTTAAGTTATGTGCAAAGACCCAGTGCTATTCTTAGAACTCCATTCATCTCTGTGACAGCAATGGATACAGGAGACTTAGTCTTTTAGACAGCGCTTACCCTTATTTAACTGGGCAAGTAATGATTTTGGCTAGATCAGTTATAAAAAAAGAATGTCAGTTTACTTGTATATGACTTGGAAGGAAGGTGAGAGTTTAGCATTTGCTCCATCTTTACACACATATCCCATCCAACCTTGGACACCTGATTATGACCTCTGGGGTAGTGTTGAAGTGTTACGAGTAAAAACAGTCTCTGAATTAAAGATTTAATCTTTAAAGTGAAGAGATTTTGGCTTCCATTTGGGGTTTGTGCCATTCTGGCCACACCTCACTATTGGGGTGACTTTATTTGGAGTTGGGGGTTGACTGGGCTTCCCCTCTTATGCATTATGAGTTGCTTCAGGATTAAGTAGTACCACAGACCATTTCCTTATCCATCAGACAATATCTCAGGGCAGTACTCCCTTTGACTTAGGTGGTATTTAGGGTGTCTGAAGTCTGAGTGTTTGTCATCTGACCTTTCGGTGCTAGAGTGGGAAGGTAGAGGCAGGGTCAGGGCAGCAGGAAGAGCTTCTGAGCCATGTCACAAGACATCATCTGTGGCTGTTACTGTATATGGTGTTGCCTTGGATTGGACATGACTTTGGGCGAGTATTGCCAAGTATTGTGCTGGAAGGGAAGTCTTTTTGGTTCAAAACATACACTTTTAAGACAAGCTCGAGGCTGTACATGGCCTACTTCTTACTATAGCTGTGTCGTGAGGATGTCACATCCTAAATTTCTGACAGCCAGTTTGGCCTCTGTCTTTATTAAGTTTCTGCAATAACTTCTCAAGAGGTAGTCCTATGTGCATAAATAGTTTTTCTTGTGTGAGATGTTTATTCTCAACAGAACTTAGTGTTTCACATGTTATGGGAAAGCTACTCGTACTTCAAATAATTCATATTGGGAGCTTCTGGGGCCAGGGCTTGGAGTGTCTAGAAGATCTAAAGGAAGAGTTAGACTACATCAGGTATTAACAGCCTGAATAAAAGTATCCATTGAATATGTTAATACGTACCAAAAGGTCTCATCTGTTCAGAAAGTCACCTTGTTAGGTTGAAAATCTCAATTTTCAGCAAATGTTAATCAGATTCATTTGTATTTTTAATTTCCTTCTGTTCCCTCTTCCATGCTGTGTGGTTCTTCCTTCGGGCTACACAGACTAACATCTCTTTGTGTGCCTCTCTGTACATATTGTAGCTCATTCAGACCAACAAGCTGAAGCACTACCCCAGCCTCCACGGAGACTTCAGCAGTGATTTCCGCCAGCCATGTGTGGTGTTCACTGGGCACCCCTCCCTCCGGTTTGGGGACGTGGTCCATTTCATGGAGCTCTGGGGGAAATCTAGTCTCAACACTGTCATATTTACAGGTAAATAAACAAAACTTTGCCCTTTCTGCTAGGACCGTCACTCAACGCACTGACCAAGTGGAGACCAAGGGACGAATTTTGCAGTTAGAAATATAAACACTCATCTGTCATAAATACCAAAGGGTGAGGAAACCGCAGGGGAAAGAGTAAGAATTAAAAAGCAAGACGGACTGTTAGGAAACTGTACTGAACAAAATTTTCATACCAATTTTCAGAGATTTTCCCTGAGACAGACTTCTACTGAACTCCTTTTGAGAAGATTTTTGTATGCTGTTTTAAGAACAGCAATAATTCTAGTAACCACTCTTGTTTTACCTTTTAGGAATTATTTCCTGAATTTGGCCTTTCTCCTTCAGTTACAGTTTTCTCTGGCTTACAGTTTTCCTTCTGGAGACAAACCCCTCAGAGTAGAACAGATTCTTTAATGAGGTCAAGCAGGGGTTTTACTTAAGCACTATATTATTTTATCAATTTCAGGTCTTCCTTGGGACTTGGAAATCTTATGGGCAGTAAAGTAAAAAACCTTGACCCAAATCTGGTCCAGTGGACTGTAACCTAACCTAAGTTACCCGTGTCTCTGAGCCTCACTTTTTTCCTTGTGACATGGGGTTATGCTGGCTCCTTACTTGGGCAGCTCTGTGCATTTAGTGAAATGTTATAAGAAACATTTCATATACTGCCTGGCACATAAAAGCTATTGAGAAAGTTATCAGTTAACTTCTTTCTCATTACTTTTAAGACTTGAATGATGGAAGAGAGTCTAATAAATCCCCAAAGCTTCAGGATCAGGGACACTGGGGCCCTTCCTTGTGCTCAGCCTGTGCGTGAAGAGTGCCAGAGACCTCCAACACATTATTAGTCAAACAAAGTTGGCTTTATTGACTCATTGCAGCTGGGGAGAACACATACCATGAAGAAGTGGGAGGCATCTCAGAGCATGTTGAAAAGAACTTATGGATTTGGGCTTGTGTTGGGTGATTTTTGAGGTGGGTTCACAGATGTGGGACATTGCTCTGAATTGGCTGCTGTCAGGAAATAGGAGTAGTTATATATGATGAGTATCTTAATAATTCTTATCTAAAAGACAAAAAGAATGGAGCTAGATAGGGTAATGTTTGCTCATTTTGTGGTTTGAACAGTGTTGTGGTTTTGTGCTCAGGCATGATTACAGACAGGTTCTTGTTTTTGTTTTGATCCATTGTGGTCACCAAGTGGCCATGTCTGGTGTTAGTGTTCTGTGAAATTGTTTGTGTCCAACAGGAGAACACCATAGCCTAGCCATGAGTGACAGGCAGGCTCTGGCTAACACCAAGGCCTAGTAGAAAGTGCCAGGAAAGCTCATAAAAAAAATAAAATAAAATAAAATAAAATAAAGCAGCCATCAGGGGCCGCTTCTGTCTTTCCCAGCCCCCTTTGGCAAAGAGGAACTCAGGCCACAAGACATTGACTCACGGTACCCAGAACCTCACCATTGCCAAGTTTTGCTAAGCAGGAGGTGATCTGAAGAACATTGTCTAGTAGGCCTAAGGGTGGTGTCTCCTGTTCTTTTTGAGGAGCTGTTGACTCTGATACAACAGTGGGTACAGTATTCATATAGGTACGGTCAGAGTATTTGCTATTGTATAAATCTTCCTTTAGCCAGCTATGAAGAAGTCAAAGGCTGTGTCATGGTCATTTGTGAAGCCTGGTAGTGTCAGAGATGCGTTTTGGACCACTTTTGCAGATTGCATTATAGCCGTGTTAGACTTGAAGCTCACATAGTCCACATAAAAAGGGAGTCAGTCAGTCAAAAAAGTAAGTAAGTAAGTAAGTAAGTAAATAAATAAATAAATAAATAAATAAATGGGAGTCAGTCATCTCTCCCAGGTATGTGTGCCTGCCTCATTTAGGGAGGGGTATGCTTCTTAGGGAAACAGGAGCTGCTGGAGGGAGATTAATTTAAAAATCTGAATGTTCCATCAGTTTTCTCAAATGCACTGGATAAGTTAGTGGGACAAGTGAGCGTAAGCCCGAGGGCTATAAGAAGTGGAGACACAGGCTGTTGGGAATCGAAGTATTATTTTTCACACCAGAAATGTGTCAGTTCCTCTGGCTCATGGTGGGCGAGTGGATAAACCATCCCTGCCAAGCAGGCTGCAGTGAGTGGTTCTGGGGGTAACGAATGGGCCAGCCCGGCAGGCGTGGTTCCCAGTCGTGCTGTGCCAGGCTTTGCAGCAGGAGTATCCGGTGACGTGGGGCTGGGATCCTTTTCTTTTCCTCTTGGGGCATCCTGTCAGGTAAGTGGTATGTGCTTTGTCTCATAGCTGTGCATTAACTTTGAGCACTTGATTCAAGTGGCCTGTGTCAGGTTTCTCCATTGTGAAGTTCACTGTTTTTATATTTAATCATGATCTTGGCAGGCCCCCGGGGAGACACTTTGAGACTATATATCCTGCTCTTCCCCCAATTTTTATCTAAATATTTTAGCATCATATATGATCCTGGGTCGGAATAAATTATTACTGTGATGGTTGCCAAATGGCGATTTTTTTTTTGTTTTCTATATGTTTGTTTGGCGTTCTGACATTTAAAAAAAAAAGCTTTTGCTTCTCCCCATTTACTTAGTTACCCTTCATTTTATTATTTCCTCGCTCTGTGTTGAAAGCCTCAAGCTCACACCCATACCTCCGAATTCCACATCCACCCTGCGCTATTCATTCTGACTCTCCCTTCCCTTATTTGTAAATCACTCCTCTTGAGCGATAGGGAATCTGGCTCCCACCAGCCTCTGGGCACTTACAACTGCCTCACCCTCCCCACCACCCCACCATCTGCTTGGCCTTGACCACACCAGCTGCCTCCTCACTGGGCAGCCACTCTGTTGCCTGCTTTTCGATTTTTGTTTTTGTTTTTGTTTTTTTTGTGCTCTCATTAGAACCCGATTTCTCCTACCTGGAAGCACTGGCTCCCTACCAGCCCTTGGCCATGAAATGCATTTACTGCCCCATTGATACACGACTGAATTTCATCCAAGTGTCAAAGCTGCTTAAAGAAGTGCAGGTAAGGAGGGGGACTGCCAGTGTCTCCCCCGTGGCCCTGTCACCCCTATGTGGTTTGTGTTGCTGTGAGGCGAGGGCCGGCTGTCTTGCTGCATTTCTTGCCTTCCTCATTTCTCTAGCATCTGCAAAGTGCTGGCACATGTACTACTTAGTTACCCTTCAAAGTAATGAGCTTTCCACTCTGAAAGCAGTTTCCGTTCTGAAGAAATCAAAAGTGGAGGAGAAGCACGCATAAACAGTCTATTATTTTTGATGAGGACCATCTGTGTCCAGTTAAAAGCAAATTGCCCCCTCTCCCACCAAAAAAATTGTTGTAGAAACCTACTCATCGAGCCAAAAGATAGTTTAGCTGAAATCTGTATGGGGCCCTGCTGTGCTTGTGGATTAGGACCACACACAGTGTTACTTTGCTTTGCACTAGAGATTTATTTTGGCTTGGTTTTTGTTGCTTTCATTTGTTTATTCCAGTTGCATTTTCTGCCGCGGAGAAAGGGCAGAAGTAGTTGGGTAAAGTGGTAGGTAAAAGGAAGGCCATGTGCACAAAAGGAAAATTGTAGTGGGGCGTGGGGGTGGGAGGGGTTTAAAATCTCCGTGCTGGGCAAGCAACCCCACAGCATATATAGGCGGGCTTGGGGAGGGAAAGAGGCCAGAGGGAGAATTCTCCTTCCCTGTTGCCTCCAGAGCTGAGTGAACGCCAGGATGCCCTGGCTTGTCTCCTGTCGCTTGACCTAGTAATTTAGCAAAGTATGGCTAGTCCCTTCACTTTCCTTGGCCTAGGTCAGAAGTGTACTTTCCTCCTCCCAGAGTCTTTGACCTCGGGATGGGTGGCACTACCACAGAACTCTCGGGCAACAAGGAATGGGAAGCTGAGGAGCCTCAGGAATGCAGAGACGGTGGCTTATAGTGATCACTAGCTTGCTGGCCCTCCAGAAAAGAGGATGGACTTTCTCTAGACATGATTAGAGCAGTGGCTAAGTTTGGGCTGATTCGGTGATTCGATACCCCACCATGTATGCATCAGTACATGGGCAGAAACAGTTAAAAGCCTGTGGTTTTCGTCACTAAGTAACACCACACCTTCCCCCCACCGTCCCTACAGCAGCTCTGTTCTCCCAGAGCCCCAGGCAGTACAGGGACATTGGGAACTGGCGGCCACCTGGTCTTCACTGCAGAAGGGGCAAACGTGGCTGGAGTCCTCAGGCTGTGACTGTGCAGTCGGGTGGCTTTGAGAAGAGTCACAGCATACCACCAGGTCAGGAAGAGGACACGTGTGAGCCCAACAGAACAAGTGCTATTTTAAATGCATCCGGTTGGCCTGCTGGAAGGCCTCCTTCCAGGAAGAGAAAGCGAGCTCCAGATCTTAAGAGTGAGCAGTGGCAATACAATGACTCAGTGGGCCACCAGGATCAATTTTCGGTTGCGTGGTCTTTGTCCTCGGTAGTCATTGGTTTACTATTCTTGTCTCTCAAAATGACAGACATTTTGTAAAAAAGCTCTGAATCAGTCTGTCCTAACATACACAATTGAGTATGTGATCTGAGCAGTGCCCTCTGTCGAATACCAGTGGGCCTGCAGATGCCAGAACAATGCCCAACCCCAGAACACTGGACTAGTGTGAAAGTCAGCAGTTCTTGCCTGTCGGCCAACAGTTGCCCCACCAGTCAGTGATGGCAGGTATGACAAGAAGACTATGCCCTCAGGGGCTTAGGGGCCAGTTGAGAATAGGCCCATGGAAGTCACCATCAGAATGACTTAAAAATACTGAAAAAATAAAAAACAAATGGAAAGAGAGGCAGTGGATCCCCCACTAGCCTATGTGGCTGGCAGTTGAGGGCTTTGCCCTGAAATTTTTCTTCCTTTCCCGCACTGCGCTCACCTTTCCTGCTACCCGTTACTTGGGTTTGAGAGGAGAGATCTGATGGCCCAGAAGAGGCGAGGCGAGCGAGCGTGCCGGGGGACGTGGTGCCAGGGGACGTGGACGGCCTCCCTGCTCACCCCGCCCATCTCGTGTGTTCTCAGCCGCTCCACGTGGTCTGCCCCGAGCAGTACACGCAGCCGCCCCCCGCGCAGTCCCACCGGATGGACCTGATGATCGACTGCCAGCCACCTGCCATGTCGTACCGGCGGGCCGAGGTCCTTGCCTTGCCCTTCAAGCGTCGCTACGAGAAGATCGAAATCATGCCTGAGGTGAGCCGTTCTCTCTCTCATGGTCAAACCAGGGTTTTCCACATGGTCTCAGAAAGAGGCCTGTCCCAGAGGTGGCTTTCTTTTGGTTTTGTTTCAAATGCGGATGAGCCGAAGAACGCAGGCCCTTAAGCAAGGAACTGGGAAGAGAGGTGGGATCTTCAGAATCTCTCATTTTCCAGGTAGCGAAGTAACAGCTTCCTAACTCTTCCTTCCGTGGGGGACATTTATTATTATATCTGCTTTTTCTGTATTACAAATCATGCTTTCAGAAATATTCTTTTACAGAAATCTTTGTCCGTGTACAGAACGTAGAGAGAACTAAAAGCGTCACGGAGTTTTGCGGGGGAGAGGCCTGTGTGAGGTGCAGGGGTTAAAAATGTGCCGCCACCCGTCAGGTTTTGCTACTACTAAAGGATACTTATATCTCCCCCAAATGAGTGTGTCCTCTGCAGCTTCCTCATAATCCTCCTCCTTTGTCCCTGTAAAGTGCAAGGCAGGAGATCTGATGTGCCCGCCCTTGTGCACGTGTTCTGGTAGGAAAACCCTCTCTGTTCAGGGCGGCAAGGGGTGCGTCCCCCCGCGCAGAGGCCTCTGAGTGACATTGTGGTTGTTGTGGGCTCCGGGTAGACTTGCCCTGTGGCACAGCGGCCTCTTAGATTTCGCTCCCGGGGCTGCCCATACTCCCATGGTGCCCTTCCCAAGGCCTCCCAGGCAGCCTGCCCTGTGAGGGGAGTAACTGCAGGGTCGGGAGGAAGAGGATGTGTTCGGGTGGGCGTTGTTGGGAGACTGGAGTTTCGTGAAACAGTTCTCCTGTTCCTTTCAAATACCCTAAGCTGCTTCCTCTGCCCTTGGGATATTGATCTTCATATTGATGTAAATGACGTCTTGTGTATTTATTTATTTTTGTTTCTACAAAGGAGACTTGGATAGCTCGGAGTCTACATGTGTAAGAGCAATAGTCAGCAAAGCCTGGGAGCTGGGGCTTCTCACAGGGTCAGGCATTGCTGCCAGTGGCTGCGCCAGGGCTCTAAAGCTGCCTAGGTTCTAGAAGGGGGTACTTGTCGGACTCAGGTAGGGAAAGAGATGGCTCCCCCGGCTAAAGGTTGACTGTTCCACCTTTGGGAGAAGTCAGACTACCAGGAATTAGTTCACTCAGTCCAAATGTCCCTATCCTTCCTGCCTGACACTAGTCACCTCGGGGTTTTGAGGACAGAGGCAGAGGCCGGCATGAAAAGTCAGCACCCAACAGGTGTTTTGAGTAGGGAGAAGCCCTTAGAGGTTTCTGAGAGATCCTGTGGAAGTGTGAGGAGCTGCCTGGAAGTCATCTGAAAGGTGGCTGTGAGGTGCGGCGGTTCAGGGTACGAGGCCGTGGCAGGTTGTAGGCGGTTCATCATTTGGGGGTGAACTAACAAAAGGGCGAGGCAGAAGGGTCAGCTGGGCCCCAGCATGCGACGGCACAAGCTTGCTCGAGGTGGCTGCTGAGGGTCGTGGGCCGCCTCCAGGAAGAGCAGCCACACTGGTCTAAGAACGTCGGGCTCAGGCTCGTTCTCCTCTGTGCTTCTCTTACCTCCTTTCGTCCGTGTGATGTATTTTTGACTAAAGTTATTTTTAGATTTTTTTTTTTTTTTTACCTTCTTTCGTCCTTAAAATTATGTGGTATTTTAGACTCCAGTGATAGAAACAAAAGTTGAAAAGAAAAGAAAATGAAGAATGGTGGTCACAGAAGGCTCAGCTCCCTTCCCGCCGGGAACGAGCCAGTGGGTGTGGAAAGCCGGCCTTGGCTGGCACCAGCCATCGCCATCTGTGAGCTCTGAGGAGGCCGAGCCGCGGCCCAGCGCGGCCTCCTGGTCCCGACTTGGGGTGGCGAGGCTGCAGCACCTCGCCCCCCACATTTAGTTGAGGCCCACTGAAACCCGTTTGCTTCCAGCTCGCGGATGCGCTGGTGCCCATGGAGATTAAGCCTGGCATTTCCTTGGCAACCGTCTCGGCTGTGCTGCACACGAAAGATAACAAGCACGTCCTTCAGGTACGGGGGAGGGTGGGCCGGGCTCATGTCCCTGAGGAGCCGCTGGGGCCTGTGAAGCCCAGGAACCCCCAGATACCCCCACCAGTGGTCCCAGGACTCCCGCCAGCACAAGCCAGAGACCAGACTCCTTAATGGATGAGATGTGAAACAGAGAGAACACTGCGTATAAA
The DNA here is from genome assembly GCF_053574225.1 of Canis aureus. Taxonomy (NCBI): domain Eukaryota; kingdom Metazoa; phylum Chordata; class Mammalia; order Carnivora; family Canidae; genus Canis; species Canis aureus. Next base: position 29,815,941 of record NC_135634.1, read on the forward strand.
TTCTTCGCTACTTGTTCTCTGGCCACATGCCTCAGAGAGAGAAAAGGGAAGAGCAGCTATTATTCATGGAGCTGGGGCCGCACCTCACCCTGAGTGCCCTTCCCGCCTCCGAAAGTACTGGTGGTGCTCACAGCTCCCACGGGCACCTTCCTCAGACCCGCGGTGCGGAGCACAGCACCAGGCGGCGGGAGCCCCCAGAGTGGCGGGCAGCCCTTAGGCCCCAGGAGGCCTCCCCTACCCAACATGCCTGTGGGGCGGGCAGCAGCTGGGCACCTGTGAGCCACCCCAGCCCACAGACTGCAGCGCCTTGTCCCGGCACCTCGTGCCCCACCTCCACCCCGTGTTTACCGCCTCGTGGGGCAGCTCCTTGGGCCCTGCTCCTCACCCCTGAGAAGAACTCTTTCTACACTTGGGACTGTGCTGCCATGTAAAATATGCGAGGTGCCATCCTAGGTCCTTGTCATCCTTACTTCTCACCTTCCCACTTCATCCTCACAAAATTCTCACAAAATCACCATCACTTTATAGGCAGTTTCTCTGACCTTCATTTTAACCCATCAGCTTGACCCCATAGCTGGTGGCCTTGGCCACCGTGCTGCTGTCACACCTACAGTTATCAGCACAGTTTATTATTAAGAATTTACTCAGAAAATACCAAAATGAATCCTTTAAAAATTAAAAATGAGTCTTGCTAAAAGGAAGATTTCTTTGCCAGAAAAGGCACTGATGTTGTGTGGATGCTTTGGCATTAGCTTCTGTTATAAAGAACACCTCGTGGAGCCCCCAGCTCCTGGCAACCCTGAACTCCAGGGCCAGCTGACCTCATAGCAGGGATGAGTCCGGACCGGGGTGCTGGGGCCTCCTTCAGGGAGGGCAGCAGTGCCCAGGGAGGGATGGGCAGATGGGCTCTGGCTGTGGCCTGCGCTGACCTCCCCTGTACTCAGGGTGAGGGGCTTGATGAGGTTGTGTTTTCTCCGGCTCTAGCCTCCCCCCAGGCCCACCCAGCCCACAGGTGGTAAGAAGAGAAAGCGGGCAAGCGATGACATCCCAGACTGCAAAGTGCTGAAGCCACTGCTGAGCGGCTCCATCCCTGTAGAACAGTTTGTGCAGACGCTGGAGAAGGTGAGTGCTGCCCAGACTGCACAGGAGCCGGATGTTGCTCCTTTTTCTCCATCTCCACTGTCTGAGCTACTGACCCTGAAGCCTCTGCTTGATCCAGGGTCATGGCAGGAACAGAACCAGGGGAGGGTCCCAGAGAGTTGAGAGAAGACCATGCCCCCTCTTCCCTGTAGGTCCCCCATTTCTTCTCTGCCAGCCCCTTCCTTCCCGTGAGACCCCAGGCCCCTAGAAGACTGCCTCACCACACCCCATTTCTTATGGGAACGAGACCAAGGAAGGCCCTTCAGAAACCTAGGTGCGACAGATGGGCAGGGGGGAAAGGCCAGATAAAGAAAACTTAGTAAGTCTGCCCCTTGGAGCCTCACTTTTCAAGAAGATCCTTGCTGTCAGAGCGCCAGCCTGGCTGTGTCACAGGAGACGGGAGGCGCGGGACTGGGGGGCAGTGAGGACAGAGGTGCTACTAGATCCCTGGGAGTTGGAGAAGCAGACAGGAGGCAAGAAGGGGAAGCAGTAGGCGGTCCTCTGGTGTCAGCCTCCAGCCATTAGTTGTTTAATCTTCCCTGATGGAGAGACCACAGCCAAGTTGTGCGGCTCTCCTGGCCCGAGGGTGGAAACGCTGTATGGGAGTTAGCACTGATGCTGTGACGTGGCAGGGCCGGCTTCCTCGGGACCGAGCAGTGCTCTGGCCCCTATTGGTAGGACTCTGCTTGACTTGTTTTTTAAAAGCTCGAAACAACTTGCTTTCCCAGAATCCCCTGCACTTAGTTCTTCTGCTTGGCTCATCTAGCAGTTGACCCTTAGGATCTGACCCTGACTCTCTCCACCATTTCTGCGTCATCTCCTCCTGCAAGAGGAATAGCAGTGCCTGCCCCAGCCTGCACACGAGCTTTCTAGGACTAAGGGTTGAGATTCCCTAGCCTATGTCCATTACCTATCTTGTGGCCCTTTCAAGCAAGTCAGTCTTATTTCTATTTCTTTTCCTCTCTCTCAACTTTGTGTGATGTGTAAGAAAATTCTGTAACTCACATTAAGGCAGCTGGAGAAGTATTTGCCCTGCCGCCTTGTCTCCTCCCTCAAGAAGGATTTGCCAAATCACAAGGTCACTGGTATCTTGCTTTGAGGAATGGTATTTTCCTGGGACAGGATGGAGCTTTTTTCTAATCAGGGACCATTGGCAGAGTTTGGAGGCTGCTGATAGAAAGCCCAGGGTCCTAGACTCCTGAACCAAGCTCTTGGATGTGCTCCTCAAGATAGCTCACAAAAGCTTAAGCGGGTTGTAGAAACTTTGTTGTGTTTTGCATGAGATCTTGGATGTTTGGAGGCTTCTTTTAAAGTATATGAAGCTGTGTTTGAATTCCATTGCTGTAGAAGGTCCTATGACAAGTCTGAAGAATTATATTAGGGAGCATAAAAAATGACAGTTTTTAGAATGTTCAGTTTAGCCAAGGCTACGAAGTGTCATTTCTCAGAACCATCAGTTGCTCCCATGTCCTCCTGCCTTTCAGTCCACCCCTTGCTTCAGAGTATCCATCATCCTCCTTTCTCTTTTCTTTTGGAGCAGCATGGCTTCAGCGATATTAAGGTAGAAGACACAGCGAAGGGCCATATTGTCCTGCTCCAGGAAGCTGAGACACTCATCCAGATTGAGGAAGATTCAACTCATATCATCTGTGACAATGATGAGGTGCTCAGGGTACGACTGCGGGACCTCGTTCTCAAATTCCTACAGAAGTTCTAAATGGAACAGCTAAGCCATTTCTACTTCACTGAAATCCTACAGTCCTTCGCTGTGGCTGCCCAGCACAAACTGAGGAAGGGCGTAAAAAGTTGGCCACGTCTTTGTGGTGTTCTCTGGCTTAAGGAATAAAGAAGTGGCCCTTGAGGAACACGATTATCCACAGATATAGCCAGAATCTCCTGGGCTAGATTTTTAGCACTGTTGTGGGCAAGGACTTATGCTTTAAACTTAAACTCCTTTTCTTCCCAAACCTGCCTCCCTTGGGTGGCCAAGATGGAAAGGCGGCAAGCTGAGGAGTAGCATAAGCAGCAGCTTTCCCAGAAGTGAATGGTGGAAGGAGGGGTGAAAAGATGAATGACGTAAGCAGTCTGTGTTTGTTTTTCGTGGTGTCCTAGGCCTTGGGCAGGGGAACTAGCATTGGATTGTGTTTTATTTACTTGTCTACAGTGCTATACCTAATAAGAAAGATGATCCAAAAAAATTGGTATAACGAACCATCTATTTGTATTTTATACCATAAGCCCATTTTGTTAATAAAACTTATTTTTTTATAGAAGTATCTGTGCTCTGTTGAACCTCGAATGTACACATTGATTTAGTGTCTGGAAAAGTATTAAACTATACAGAACAGCATAAACTTAGAAAATATTATAATGGGGAACCTGGATGGCTCAGTCAGTTAAGCATCTGACTCTTGATGTCAGCTCAGGTCTTGATCTCATGGTCATGAGTTCAAGCCCTTTGTTGGGCTCCACACTGGATATGGAATCTACTTTTAAAAAAATACCATAGCAAATTTTAGTTTGGTGCGTGCAAGCATATAACCCAACATTATTTAGAAAACTCATATATTTTTCTTAAATTGTATGAAAATGTGCTTAACTTTATATGAGCCACATCTGTATAAAAAAAACACCCAACATGGGGGCATTTAGGTGGCTCACTCTGTTGGGCATCCAACTCTTGATTTCAGCACCTATCATGATCTCAGGACCCTGAGATTGAGCTCTTTGTTGGGCTCCAGTTCAGTACAGAGTTAGCTTGTCCCCTACCCTCCCCCTCTGCCCCTCTCCTGCATTCTCAAATAAATAAATCAATAAATAAAATTAAAAAAAAAAAAAAAAAACACCAACACAGATTGGTAACAGCAGCCTTAACCTTCTGGGGAAAGGTCCAGAACACACAGCTCAGGGTCTGCTAGTTAATCATTACCCACCACTGCCTTTCCCACAGATGGTCAGGATTCTCTGCGTTAAGCAGAGCATTAAACTTAGAACAGAAACAAGAGTGAAGAAGCCTCCAATGCTGTATGATGATACATTCCTTTGAGCCAGGCAAACTGGTGGACAGGAAAGGGAGATGCTTCTTTCCTCTGGCCCCAAGTCCAGTTTTTCTCCTGCCTCCAGAAACAAAGCTGAATGTTGGCTCATCATTTTATGCCACTGTGGGTAGGTTGGAAACATCTGATGTTCTCAAATTCACTGCAGTGAACCTATGGATAAACAACATTACTCTTCTTTGAACCCAGAATGAGGTTAGAAATAACCAACTACAATTCCAGAGGAAGTGGCAGCTAAAACCTAGACACAGGCAGTGTAGAACTCAGCCGAAAATGTCTAATCTTGCCAGAGGCTAGCTAGAGCCAACATCGATCATGAGACTAAAGATTAAATACCACAGTCTCTACTGCTGCTTAGTAGCGCATTATGGGTTTTAGTCACATCATAAAAACATTATCTTCCTGTCTATAGATTCAATAAAATCTTTAGCAAGATTCCAATGACATTTTTCACAGAAATAGGAAAAAACAACCCTAAAATTTGTGTGGAACCACAAAAGATCCTGAATATTTAACCAAAGTAATCTTGAAAAAGAACAAAGATAGAAGCATCACAATTCCTGATGTCAAGCTTTATTACAAAGCTATAGTAATCAAGACAGTATCGTACTAGCATAAAAATAGACACATAAACCAATGGTACAGACTTGAGAGCCCAGAAATAAACCCACACTTACACAGTCAACTAAGATTTGTCAAGGGAACCAAGAATACTCTTTGGGAAAAGGAGAGGTTTTTTTCAATAAATGGGAAACTCTATAACCACATGAAGAGGAATTAAATTGGACTGCTGTCTTACACCAAAAATTAACTTGAAAAAGATCAAAGCTTTAAATTTGAGACTCAAAACTACTAGAAGAAAACATAGGGAAAAAGCTCCTTGACACTGGCCTTGGCAATAATTTTTTGGATATGACCCCAAGCACAAGCAACAAAAACAAAAATCAACAAGTGAAACTACATCAAACTAGAAAATTCTGCACAGCAAAGGAAACCATCAACAAAATGAAAAGGGAGCCTACCAAATAGGAGAAAATATTTGTAAACCATCTATCTGACAAGGAGTTAATATCCAAAGTATATAAAAAACTCATACAACTCAAAAGAAAAAAAAATTTGACTTAAAAAAGGGCAAAGGACTTGAATAGACATTTTTCCAAAGAAGGCATACAGATAGCCAACAGGTACATGAAAAGGTGCTCAACATCACTAATTGTCAGGAAAATAAATGTTCAAAAACATGAGATACCACCTCACACCTGTTAGAATGTCTATCCTTAAAAAGACAAGAAATAACAAGTGTTGGCAAGGATGTGGAATAAAGGGAATCCTTGTGACCTGCTGGTAGGAATTGGTGCAGCTACTATGGAAAACAGTAGGAAGTACCTCAAAAAATTGAAAATACAACCACATGATCTGGCATTCCACTTCTAGGCATATAGCCCAAGGAAATGGAGCTGTTCTCTCAGATACCTGCAGCCCCCGTGTTCACTGCAGCAGTAGTCACAATAGCCAACACAGGGAAGCAGCCTAAGTGTCCATCGATGGAGAAATGGATAAAGAAGATGTGGGACATACAAACACAAAATGGGATATTATTCAACTATTTAAAAAAAAAAGCCCCACACAAGAAAGTTCTGCCTTTTACAAGATGGATGGACCTTAAGGGTGTTATGCTATGTGAAATAAATCCAAGAAAGACAAATACTGTACAGGCACACCTCGTGGTGTTGTGCTTTGCAGATACTGCATTTTTTACAAGCCACAGGTTCAAGACTTGAGTGGAGGAAGTGACTGCAGACGTGGGGGAAACAGCAAGAGAACTAGAATTAGGAGTGGAGCCTGGAGATGGGACTGGACTGATGGGATCTCATGATCAAACTTGAACAGGTGAGGAGCTGCTTCTATGCATGAGCGAAGAAATGGAGTCTTGAAAAGGAGTCTACTCCCAGTGAGGATGCTGGGAAGACTGTTCAAAGGACAACAGAGGATTTAGAATATTACAGAAACTCAGTTGATAAAGCAGCAGGAAGGTGTGAGAGGATGGACTCCAATTTTGAAAGAAATTCTGTGGGTAAAATGCAAGCAGCATGTGATGCTATAGAGGAGTCATGAAAGGAAGCATCAACTGATGTGGCAAACTTCACTGTTGTTTTATTTTGAGAAATTGCCACAGCCACCCCAGCCTTCGACACCCTCACCCTAATCCATCAGCAGCTGTCAGTGCCAAGACAAGACCCTCCACCAGCAGAAAGATTACAACTTGCTGAAAGCTCAGATGGTAGTCAGCATTTCTTATCAATGAAGTATTTTTAAATTAAGGTATGTATTTTTTAGACATACTGCTGTTGTAGACTTCATAGACTACACTATAAACATAACTTTGATAGGCACTGGGAAACCAAAAAACTAATTTGACTCTCTATTGCCACATTCACTTTATTGCAGTGGTCTGGAACCAAACCTGCAGTATCTCCAAGGTACTCCTGTCTGTTCTCACTCATATGTGGAATCTAAAAAATGCAAACTCAGAGAGTAGAATAGTGTTTGCCAGAGGCTGGGGGGTGGGGCAATGGGGCGATGTTGGTCCAAGGGTACAAACTTCAGCAAAAAGATGAGTAACTTCTGTGGCTCTAGGCCATGGGCAGCATGGTGACTATGTGATTAACAATACAGTAGCTTCTACTGTATTGAAAGTTAGAAGAGTGGATCACCACAAAAGTTATCATCATGAAAATGGTAATTATGTGAGGGGATGGAGCTGTCAACCAACCTTCTAGTGGTAATCATTTCTCAAAAGGTACATGTATCAAACCATCACGCTGTACAGCTTAAACCTACACATTATCTAGGTCAATACCAGTAAAGCTAGTGAAACACATTATTTTACATGTATTAAACTGAAGCATTTTTGGAGTTACAGTACCACAGGTCTTCAAAAGTGTTTTGCCCCCATCTTGTCATTAGGCACGCAGACTTGCTTCTCATTTCTCTTATGTTGTTATGTGAGACCACTGCAGGAAATGGAGGTGTGTAGCCTGTGCACAATAATTCTTGTGGTGGCAGGATTTATCCCTTACTCTTCGCTACGACAAACCACAGTAATAATTCCTAACTTTCCCGACGTCCAACTAGGAAATCAATCACAAATAAAAGTAACTTTATTTTGAATATACGAATTTTGAATTACTAAAAGCATTATCAACTAAAAGTTTGCTGACATGTTGGAGATTATCTGATTTTTAATCTAGTAACTAGTTGCAGTGTACACAGTATTTTTGACATTACAATAAAGTCTCTTCCAATCATCAGTAAGCCTTTCCAATCCTCAGTGAGCATGTATTAGGCACCTATTATAATCTGTGCATTGTGCTGTCTCTCTTGAATATAGCTCACAGAGTAACAGACAAAACATAAGTTTCTCCTAATTTCTCATAAATACGGAGGAACAAATTTCCAAGACTGCGTGTGAGTGTGTGTGTAAAATGGAATATTATCCAACCATAAAAAGGAAGTTCTGACAAATGCTACAACATGATGAATCTTGAAAACATGCTGAGTAAAGTAAACCAGACAAAAGACTCACTTTTGTATGATTTCATGTATATGAATGTCCAGAATGGACAGATTCATTGAGGCCACATAGAGGTGGTGAGGGGCTGAAGGGAGTGAGAGGTAGGGAGCTGTTGTTTAACAGCACAGACTTCCTGTGGGGAAGATAAGAAAGCCCCAGGACTTGCTGGTGGTGACGGTCACATACCATGAGTATACTTAATACCACTGAATCATGCAATTAAAAATAGGTTAAAAGGTCATTTTTAAGTTACATAAATTTTACCAGAATGAACATATTTTAATTCTAGGTTTTTTACAAGAAATTGACAAACTAACCCCAAAATTTATTTCTAGAACTACAAAGTAACTACAATAAAACCCAAAGCAATCTTGAGAACACTGAGCAAGTTGGAGAAACTTTAACTTCCTTGAAGGCTGAGGGGAAAGCTGGGGTAATACAGCTAACAACAAGGACTGGTAAGTCCATGGAAGACAGCAGAGAGCTCGGAAAGACAGCAGAGAGCTCGGAAATACCGACACACGGTGGCTACATTTTCAACAAAGACCTCAAAGTAATTCAATGGAGAAAATAAAGTCTGTAACAAATGGCGTTAGAATTCATAACAGAAAATAAGAAAGAGAACCTTGACCACTGCACTCCATGCCACCAAATTTATTTTGAGCTAGATCCTAGGCTGAAGTATAAAAGCTAACACTTCATATAAGGCTTTTAGTGGAAAACAGAATATCTTTAGAACTCGTGGCACGGCTTTCTTGAGTAACAGAAAGCAATATCTAGGAGAAAACTTATAAACAGACCACATCAAAATTAAAAGCTTCTGCTCATCAGAAGATATAAAGAAGATGGATAGGCAAGCCACAAACCGGGGGAAAATATGTGTAAAACATACATCTGATGATGGACCAGTATCAACAATAAAAAGATAAGACACCCAGATAATGGAATACTATTCAGCAATAAAAAGAAATGGGCGATCAAACCACAAAAAAGATGGAAGAAACCAACATTCACATTGCTGAGTGAGAGGGGCCCATGTGTGAAAGCTACATGCTACACAATTTCAGTTATAGGACATTCTGGAAAAGGCAAAACAGTAAACAGATCAGTGGGTGCCAGGGGGCAGAAGGAAGGAGCAGCAGAAGCAAAGGATTTTGAAGACAGTGAAACTTCTGTAGAATATTAGAATAGTAGAGATAGGTCATCATACTCTTGCTGAAACCCACTGAATACACTGCACCAAGAATGAACCCTAACATAAGCTAGGACTTTAGTTAATATGTCAACACTGGTTTATCAACTGTAACAAATATACCCCACTAATGCAAGATGATAAGAGAGAGCAGAAACTCTACTTTTCCACTCAATTTTTCTGTAAACCTAAAAACACTCAAAAAACCAAAGTCTGTTAAAGATTTATTTTTTAAGCAATACAAAAAAAAAAAAAAAGACAAACCAACTTTTTTTTTAATGGGGGCAAAAAGATTTGTCCAGATACTTCACAAAGGAAATACATATAAATGGTGTAAGCACGTAGAAAGGTGCTTAATGGAGACACCTGGATGACTTAGTCGGTTAAGCATCTGCCTTCAGCTCAGGTCATGATCTCAGGGTCCTGGGATCCAGCCTCATGTCGGGTTCCCTGCTCAGCAGGGGGTCTACTTCTCCCTCTGCCTTTGCCACTCGCCCTGCTTGTGCTTGCTTTCTCTCTCAAATAAATAAAATCTTTAAAAAAAGAAAAGAAAAAGAAAGAAAAGCGAAAAGAAAAGAAAAAAGAAAAAAAAGAAAAAGAAACAGGAAGGCAGGCACCTAATGTCCTCAGTCTTCAGGGAAATACACATGGAAATTACGATACCATTACTCACCCACCAGAATGGCTAAAGAGGCTGACAACAGCATAGATTGGTGAGGATGTATTTGGAATTCTCAACATTATTGGTTGTTGTACAAAATGGGTACAATCACTTTGGGAAAAAGTCCAGCAGCTTTTTGTATAAAACTAAATTTGTATATACTTACCTTATCTGTCACACAATTCCACTCCTGGGTATTTACCTGAGAGAAAACTGTAAATCCACAAAAAGACTTGCACTCAAATATTCATGGCAGTTTTATTCCTGATAGCCCAAAACTGGAAACAGCTCAAGGATGAATGCTGCTGTACAAGGGAGTATTCTTCCGCAATAAAAGGAACAAATTAGTAAAAAACATGACATTGGGTGGATCTCAAAAATATGCAAGTTTCTAGAAGCCTGGCACAAAAAGAGTAAAAATTTTATGACACCATTTATATGAAATTCTAGAATGGGGAAAACAAATCCAATGTGAAAAAAAATCAAATCCTTGGTTTTCTCTAGGAGGTAGATGTGGAAACTGACCAGGAACTGATACAGGAACTTTCTGGGTTTGACAGTAATGCTCTATATCATTTTTTTTTTTTAAGATTTTATTTATTTATTTGAGAGAGGAGAGGGAGAGACAGCAAGAGTGGGGGGTGGGGAGCGGCAGAAGGAGAGGAAGAAGCAGGCTCCCCACTGAGGAGGGACCCTGGGATCATGACTCGAGCCAAAGGCAGCCGCTCAACAGACTGAGCCACCCAGGTGCCCCAGCAATGTTCTAGATCTTGATAGGGGATAGGGCTACACAGGTGGAAGCATTTGTCAAAACTCAAGAGAATGTACACTTAAGATTTGTGCATTTTGGTTTGTATATTTAGTATTTAAATTTTACATTAAACACATAGAAACTAATATTGACATTCAGTTAATGATGTGTGTGCTTATGTATTTGGAAGAAAGTGTATTAAGGTCACCAATTCACTTAGAAATGCACCAAAAATCGGATGGAAAAAGGATGAATAGAGAGACAGATAGATGGATAGAGGGATAGATACACAGAGACATACAAAGCAAGTATAGTAAATTGGTTGTTAGGTATATGGATTTATACTATAAATAAGATACTTATTTTTACATAATGAAATATTGGGACCAATAGTTTAAATAACTAGAATCTAAATAGTTTAAATCTTAACATGATAACCCTGCAGTTGTTGTCCTGTTAAGATTTAACATGACATGTTAAATGTTGGATGTTAAACATTTAACAGTATGTTGTTAAATGTTATGACCTGCAGTATGACCAGAATTTGTACTTTCACAAACATGGAGACAAATTGAGAAAGATAAAACCATTTGCTGAATTAAAACAAGAGTTTACTAACTGAAATTTTAAAACTTGAAAAACAAACCAAACCAAATCAAGAAACAGATGAAATTATGTAACAAACCAGACCGGCCCTATGGTCAGGCTTCCCGCCCTACTTTAATAATGTCTTTTGGAATCCATTCTGTGTCTTTAATTCTTGGTATGCTCTCATCTTCGTCAATGAAGATTAAAAAAAAAAAAAAAAAAAGACTTCTCAGCCATCATGTGCCAGGCTTCCTTTACCTATCTGATAATACATTAGCTCTATTCCAAAAGCACTACTGATTCCTTTGGGACCCTCTTTGGATTTTTTGTCAAATCATTCATCAAAAAACCATTCAGCACTTACTCTGTGTTCTGTTCTCAGGAGGCTTACAGTGTGGAGTGGGACGCAGGGCTAGGAACCACTATTGTGCTCGGGATGAGCTGCTGAACAGGAGACAGGGCAGGGGCAAGCAGTGGTTTCTGAGACAGGAAGGCTTCCTGAAACCTGCCTTCCACTGAGTCTGGAACAATGAGCTGGTGTTAAGATACATGGAATGCAGAAAGAGCCACAGAGAAATTCTCAGTACGTCACCCCAGTAATCATTCATTTCTACTGTGCACCACACACCAGACTTCTTGCACTTATTATGTAAACTTCCACCCTCTCTTTGAGATTTAAACATACTACCTCCTCAGCACCATGCCACACACTTTTTTTAAATCACCATGAGGGCAGCCCCAGTGGCGCAGCGGTTTAGCGCCGCCTGCAGCCCAGGGTGTGATCCTGGAGACCCTGGGATCGAGTCCCACATCGGGCTCCCTGCGTGGAGCCTGCTTCTCCCTCTGCCTGTGTCTCTGTCTCTCTCTCTAGCTGTGTCTCAATGAATAAATAAATAAAATCTTTAAAAATAAATAAATAAATCACCATGAAAAAAGGATGGAGGTATATAAATGGTACATAGCATCCTATAGTCTACTCACATCAGTTAAAGGACATTAGGGGGAAAAAAAAAAGAAAAGGACACCTAGATTCCTCTCTGGGTGATCAAATGACTAACCCCAGAAAAACAGGCCCAGGCAAGGCTGCCCATGTCCATGCATGTGTACAGAATCACGCAGGTTCAAGTGCACAGGCTGCTCCAGGACCAAAATCACACAGCCCACAGACATATGCTGGGAGGTGTCCCACCTGGCTGCACGATGGTGGTTCCCCGCAATCAGGCAGGCACCTCCTCTTGGATCACTCTTCTGTCCCTGCTGAAAAAAATCACAAAGGACCTCCACACTGCTTGAGTTAAAGTCTCCATTTATTTTTATTATTTTTATTATTTTTTTTTTACAAAAATCCAACATAAGACTATTGTGCTCATGAACTGGAAAAGGGGGTGGGATGGATGGACATGGCATGGACATCGGAGAGCTTCCCCCTGCAAAATATCCTCATTTCAAACCAGGAGCTCCCTAAGCACACATGCAGGCAGCTACTGAAGAGACTACTCCCCATCCACCCAGATAGGACCCCACCGACTGTGCGCCGGCCTCGGCATGAGGAGCCATCCACACCAGATGGAGAACTGCTGCCAGGGGCGCAGAAGCTCAGAACGGCCTGATGAGCACCTCAGGGAGGCCCTCACTTGGGTGAACGCCCCTCTCAGTGAGGAGCAAACTGGCTAGCTGGGGACAAGGATGTCCTGGGCCCTGGGAGCAAAGACTAGGCAATGAGGTGTTACCTGCGGACAGCTGGGGAAACCCATGTGAATCTGCAGAGCTGTTTTTCATGTTCCATATCAGTCACAGTTATGTGGTATAGATGACATCTGTGTTTCCCAACAGGACAGATCGGCATCAAGGGCATTCGCAGCATGGAGCTGCGCCTCACCCTGATCCACCTTGCCAAACACAGCCGCTCTCCAGGAGCACCTAACCAAGCAACTGTAAAAGGTCTGATTGCCCAGCCCCTTGCTACTGAGAGTGTCCCTGAGGAACATGGCCAGTGTCCGCCAGAGCCTGCTGTTGGGAGTCCTCAGGTTACTGTCCTGTTAGGTCCAAATACTGCATATGCTTTGTTTGAGGCTCTGATGTTGTAACCCTTTCTGCAGTAGACTTTGATGTCACCCATCATCTCAGACCACTCGGCTACTCCTGCATCTACCAATGGCATTCAGGGACCCAACAACTCAGCTCCACTATCGGGGGTCCCAACACAGACTGCTCTTTTCTCTCACCAGGTCCCACTGAAAGTCAGTTTATGAGTTTCTCACATTAAAATAAACAAGATAAAAATAGCAGCCACATATATAGCTCAAAACACCACACTCTTTGGCTCCCCGGAGGGAAGAAGGCTACCGCTAAAAAGAATAAAGTCAGGAGTCTAGGAAAGGGTAGTTAGAAAGTTAGGATGCAGGGAGTCTGGACTCCTTTGCTGGGCTGCTGAGAAGCAGAATTGGATTTCCTGGGTAGCTGCCTCTGTAGGAGAGTGACAAGAAAATGCCAGTGGGAACCTCTGGAGGACACAGGTCCTAGGAGCAGCCCCGGTCTTATCTGCCCATTAAGGAGAGGTCCCTTCAGTCCAGCTGGCCCTCGAACCGGACAGAGTCTGGCTTCAAAATGATACTTGAAGAGCCCCGCTGGTAAAGACAGGTCAGAGGAAAATGTGCCCCCAAGAAATAGAAGCACAGGGTGTCAAGGTCTGGGGAAGACGGAACTGGCTTAAGGCATGTACATGACCAGGACAGACCTGAGCTTTTGTCCAGCTGCGGGAAACCACCTGTATTCAACTTCACTGCAAGAAAGTGGGGTCCAGGAGAATGGTAGAAGTCATGGGCTAAACCCCTGCCAGATGCCACTAACACCCTCTTCAGTTCCCCTACTGCCTCCACCACCAAAATAAAAATAAAAATAAAAATAGCTTATTTTCCATTTCAGCCAGGGAACAGAAATGTAAACCCAGAGTGGAAAGTGGTAACATGGGTATGAACGCCTGTAACATCTCAGGCTGGACTGGAGCTCAACATAACAAATTGTATCTTCCTACCGTGCTGGCACACACCAAATTTCGAGGGGTCCTGGAACCAACCTGGCATTAGAGGATCTAAAAACTACAGGTAACACGGGGTACAGGTCCAGACAAAGGAGAAGGGAAGGTGAATTTCACCAAGGTATTTATCCCAAGGCAGGTGCCTTGCTCTAAGACTTCCCGGCCAGCCGGGTAGGGGTCCTCAAAGGGTGCTTGCTCCTTCTACGCCAGAGATTAGGCCAACCTGCAAAGCACTTCAGATCACAGCCAAAAGTGCAGGCTGCCAGTTCTCTTCTCTTACACAAGAGAGAACTTTCAGGAAAGCCTGAAGCCAAAGTACAACATGTGTTTTAAAAGGAGGACCAAACAAAAAAGCCACCTGGGAGCACTGTCTTCAGGTCTTGCTCCTTCCTCATTCTTCTCTTTCAAATAGGAGAGAATGGGAGCGCTGGGACAGGTTCTGGGACAGCACGAACTAGTGATGAATCCTCAAAAACACTGAATCCAGCACGGGGAAGCCCCCTTCTTCCCAAAAGTGCAGGTCCTCCTCATGGACTCAAGCAACAGGAGGATGCGAGTTCCAGATCGCTAGGTGGCAGCAGATGGAGGAAGGAACAAACCAACAGGGCTTCTCTCGTCCAGGGCCCCAGAGGAGGGCCAAGCCGGGCTTTTTTTGTTTCTGCACACAGATGCCCTGGGGAATACGGAGATGATCTTTAAGGATGCGCCAGATATCATAAGGCCAGGATCCATCTCCACCAATGTACAGAACATCAGAAGACTTGGTGGGTCCCTCACTTTGTAAAACAGGCAGAAATTTCAAACTCCCCCCAAATATATATATTTATACGTATATGTATATGTATGTGAGAGTGTGTGTGCATATATGTACATATATGTATATGTATATATACACACACATCTATAAATAAGCCTCAAATGGCAAATCTGAAACTTTCTCCTTTTAAATAATAATAATAGTTGTTACTGAATTTAAAAACCACAAACCAGCTGTCCTGGGCTTATGAACTGCGTGAGTGACTCTCTGGAGTCCCCATGGTCCTCAGTGTAAGCTATCAGTGCCCTGTATAGGGAACCCCTGTGTCCTCTGACCAGGGTTCCAGGCCCAGTGTGGCCGACTTTAAGAGAAAGAAGGCTATTTCCTTTCCATTCTTTCCGCTGCCTCTCCCCATAAAGGGTTTGGGCCACCCACCCAGCGGATGTCCCTGAGGTCCTTCAATGTCTAGGAACCTTAGGAGCCATCTCCCCAACTCTGCTCATCCTCTCCCCAAAACTTGCAATGCCCCTAGATGAACTTGAAGCACTTGGTCTTGTCGTGGGGCAGGCGGGTCTTGAAGAGCACAGAGTCCACCCTGAATTGAGTGTACAGTAGGGGCATATAGCCATACACCTTGACAAAAAAGTTGATACATTTGTGCCGCTCGTGAAAGTGGGAATCATCGTGTGACAGGGCCTGAGGGCATCCCGGGCATCGGAAAGTCCAACGAGAGGTCACCTGGGAATAGAGAAGAGAGAGCGCAGTGAGAATGGCAGCTACCAGGATGGATGGAAATCCTGCAGCCTAAATAATCCAATGCTTCCATTTTCCTGGTGAACGCACTGACCCCAGGTGGCCACGTTCACCAGAGAACCAAAGCCTTGGCTCCCTTCCCCCACGTACATAGCCATATTGTTGGAAAGGGTGCTCTTTCCGAATAACCTAACCTGTAGAGAGCAAAACGTTTAGTATTACTTGTCTCAGTAGCTCAACCTCTAGTATTTACCTGGGTTGCACAGCAAGATGTACATATAAAGTTGTTCATTTCATCAATGTTTTTCACAGCAAAATACTGGAAAAGTACCCATAAAAAGGGACTAGTTAAATAAGTTAAATAATTATGAAATACTACACATCCACTAAAAAATATATTTAGAAAAATTTTATCTGAAGACATGGGAAAGTGGTTGTATTATAGCCATAGTAGTTTTGATGACACTGATGAAATTTCAAGCAATTAGAAGAGTAAAAGAGTAATATCACAGCTTCACTATCAGCAATGTGACAGACCAAATAACATAAAAACTCCCTTAGCACAGAATACCTGAGAATGCAGGACGAACTATATAAATTATCTCTTTAAATGTAACTATATAAATTATCTCTTTAAATGTATGGCCAAGCTTGTAATGAAAGAAAGGAAATGAAATTTAAGGACAGAAATTAAATCATCAAAGGCCAAAATAATGAAAAGCCTGAATCCAATGAGATAGCCAGGAACTTTGGTTTTTAAAAGGCTTGGGAGGCAAGAGCCACAAAACATTACTGCAGATTTTTTTAAAACACCAGGACCCAATTAATGGAAGGCTGCACAGATTGGAGGCAGCTCCATAGAAAGCAGTCTTTTTCCCCATCTTAGCTCTAAGCGAAAGAGGAAACATCACCTCCAAGAATGTAGAACCACACACTGGCCCTCACCCACATGAGGCTAGAGTTTATGTTACCTGTGTGTCCTGAAAAGCACCAAGATGCTAATTTAGCTTAAACAGGTCTCAAGTAGGTATTGACTGAGGGTATATGGCAGATGCAAATGCAAATCCTCTCGGGTATAAACTCAGGCCTCCTAGAAATGCCATAACTAAAATCCCAAAGACTATGATTTCACAATCAAAAGTCACAAAAAAGGGAATGAGCCACATGAGGGAGACTCTATAGAAATAAATAACAGAATCAGACCCCAAAGGCCTGCAGTATCACAGGATTATCAGATGTGACTAGCACAGTAGGGTATACATGCACTGAAATTTTGAAAGATTACTTAAAGTGTGATAGAGAAAGAAGGGACTCGAAAAGAACCAAACAGAACAGGAATGAAAGGCATACTGAATGGATGGGTGTGAAGAAAATTAGTGATGAAAAGTATACTTAAAATTATTACCCACAATAGAAAATATTGACCAAAAGCTTTAAAAAATATGAAAGCAAGATTGAGAGATATGGAGACAAGATACTGTATGATTCCATTTAGATGAAGTTCAAAAAGAGGCAAAACTGATCCTTCAAGAGAAAAAAGACATGGACTCGCTGCCATTCTGCTGGCTGAGCTCTGCGGCCTGCTCTGAGCTGCGCCTCCCACCTACAGGAACCCAGCTTCACCTGGGCCCACCCTGCCCCGCCCCGCCCCGCCGCCAGTGACAATGGTGTGCAAGTGGGATTACTGAACATGGAGAAAGACGCTCAACCTCTGTAATAACCAGGCAAATGTAAAATTAAAAAATGGGATACAGTTTATACCCACCAAACAGGCAAAAATGGAAGTGTGACAGTACCAAACGTTAGTAAAGGTGTGTCAAAAAGGCAACTGTTATACAGTGCTGGTGTGTGTACACATTGGTATGTCTATTTTGAAGAAAGTTTGGTATTAACAAGTATAATTGAAGGTACATGTACCCCATGACCTAGCAAGAGAGGAATGGATAGAGGGAGGGAAGGTGATACAAGACATCTACGCTATTTATAATGTTTAAATTTTTATTTTTTTTTTGAAGGTTTTTATGTATTTACTCATGAAAGACACACAGAGGGGCAGAGACATAGGCAGAGGGAGAAGCAGGCTCCCAAGGGGAAGTCTGATGGGGGACTTGATCCCAGGACCCTGAGACCACTCCCTGAGCTGAAGGCAGATGCTCAACCACTGAACCACCCAGGTGCCTATTTTTATTTTATTTTTTTAAGTAGGCTCCACACCCAGCTTGGAACACAATGAGGGGCTTGAACTCATGACAATAAGATCAAGAGTTGGATGCTTAACAGACTGAGCCACCCAGGTAACTCAGTTTCTTTTAAAAAACTAGGAAAATATATCATCTGAAATAGGGTAAAATGTCAATATTTGGCAAAACTGCTGGGTATGCATGTTTGTTATAGTCTTCCCTTTTTTTTTAATATTCTTCCCTTTTAAAAAACATTTCACTCATATGTTATAGATCAGTAGTAGCAAATGTTTCATATATAAGTACTTCATATTTGTATAGACATATATAATTCTTTAAGTATGTACCTGTCTTTCATGTAAAAAAAAGGAAGTCTAACATTTTCAGTACCCATAATCCCATCATCTCATCCTGCATCTTCCTTCCATAGAAACTGCTATCTTGAATTTTGTTTTAAAAATTCCCTTCCCCTCCCCCCTT
This sequence comes from Canis aureus, assembly GCF_053574225.1. Taxonomy (NCBI): domain Eukaryota; kingdom Metazoa; phylum Chordata; class Mammalia; order Carnivora; family Canidae; genus Canis; species Canis aureus. The sequence goes on from NC_135634.1 coordinate 29,834,110, forward strand.
TAAAAAAGTGGTTTTAAGATACCACCTCACACCAGTGAAAATTAACAAGGCAGGAAACAACAAATGTTGGAAAGGATGCGGAGAAAAGGGAACCCTCATACACTGTTGGTGGGAATGTGAACTGGTGCAGCCACTCTGGAAAACTGTGTGGAGGTTCCTCAAAGAGTTAAAAATAGATCTGCCCTACGACCAGCAATTGCACTGTTGGGGATTTACCCCAAAGATACAAATGCAATGAAACGCCGGGACACCTGCACCCCGATGTTTATAGCAGCAATGGCCACGATAGCCAAACTGTGGAAGGAGCCTCGGTGTCCAACGAAAGATGAATGGATAAAGAAGATGTGGTTTATGTATACAATGGAATATTACTCAGCTATTAGAAATGACAAATACCCACCATTTGCTTCAACGTGGATGGAACTGGAGGGTATTATGCTGAGTGAAGTAAGTCAGTCGGAGAAGGACAAACATTATATGTTCTCATTCATTTGGGGAATATAAATAATAGTGAAAGGGAATATAAGGGAAGGGAGAAGAAATGTGTGGGAAATATCAGAAAGGGAGACAGAACGTAAAGACTGCTAACTCTGGGAAACGAACTAGGGGTGGTAGAAGGGGAGGAGGGTGGGAGGTGGGAGTGAATGGGTGACAGGCACTGGGGGTTATTCTGTATGTTATAAATTGAACACCAATAAAAAATAAATTAAAAAAAAATAAAAAAATAAAAAAATAGAAAAAGTGGTTTTACCACATGTGTATTTATCCAAATGATTGGCATTTTTTTAGACTTTATGTAAGTGAAATCAAACCATAAGCATTCTTCTACAGTTAGCTTTTTAAAAACTCACTATATGTGAGCTTAGTCATCAACTGATATTTGCAGCTACAGTTCATTAATTTTCTCTACCCCAATGTCTTAAAAATGCCCCCTTCCATAACTTTTCCAAGTTTTAGGTTTTGCCCTTTTGTATGTAAATCATTAATCACTCTGGAAGTGAGTCTGCATATGGTGTAAGATAGGAACACAATTTCATTTTTTCCTAACAATTTGCATTACACACAGAGTTCACACTCATACCTCAGTGGTCTGCAGTGCTGGTTCTGTACATCCATATATACTTTTATTTCTATCTATCTGCTCTTTCTCTTATTTGGAAATTCTTTACTCTGAGTATTAATTCTTTGTCATTTATAGGCTTTGTAAATACCCCAGTGTGTGGCTTGTTTTTTCTTTTTTTTTTTTTTTTAATTTTTATTTATTTATGATAGTCACACAGGGAGAGAGAGAGGCAGAGACATAGGCAGAGGGAGAAGCAGGCTCCATGCACCGGGAGCCCGATGTGGGACTCGATCCCGGGTCTCCAGGATCGCGCCCTGGGCCAAAGGCAGGCGCCAAACCGCTGCGCCACCCAGGGATCCCCCGGCTTGTTTTTTCATATACTGAATTTTGTTGAACAAAGTTTTTCATTTTAATGTATTCAAACCAATCTTTTCCTCTATATTTTGTACTTTCTACTTCTTAAAATTCCTTAATTTCTTTTTCATACAGATAACCAATTATCCCAGCACACATCTGTAAATGGCATCTTTATCATATGTTGAGTTTCCCTATATGCACAGATCTGTGTCTGGACTCCACTTTGTGCTACTGGTTTGCCTGCCAATCCCTGTGCCAATATCGCATTTTCTGAGTTCTAACAAGGCAAGTACACATCTTCCTCACTAGTGCCTTGGCTATTCTTTTGCCTTTCCTTTGCTTTACGAATTTGAGAAGGCTGTCAAGTTCCACACCAAACCAAATTAAACCAAATAAGACATCCTAATAGGATTTTGATTAGAGTTACCTTGAAATTTTAGATTTGGGGAGAACTGCTATCCTGATGATACAAGCTCCTCATCGCGAAAACAGACATGGTCTCTATTTCCATTTGTTTAGTGGATCACCTCACTTTATATCGATTTGAATGGGAATCTTCTAAAGCTTCATCATTAAGTATTATGTTTGCTATAATGTTCATGTTTTTAATAAAGTCTAGAAATTTCTAAATTGCCTGTCGCTTATCCTCTCTATTCTTCCTTTCTTGGTTCTGTGTTGGACCTTCTTATATCCTCCATGTCTCTTAACCTCTTTCTTATTTTCTATCTCTGCGTGTCTCTGAAATTCTTTCTCAGAAACTTTTTATATTTTTCTCCTAGCTGATTAACTTTCTCTTCAGCTAAGTCTGATCTTTCTATCCCACTCACAGAAATTTTCATTTTAGTAATTCTAATTTTCATTTCAGTAATTCTAATTTTCATTTCCTTAGTTCTAGTTAGGTTTTTCAAATCCACTTGGTCTTTTTTCTTAGCAATTTGTAGCTTTTTGTGTTTTCAATTCCTTAGTTTTTATCTTTAGTCATTTAAAACCTACTTAATTATAGTCTGGCCAATTGGTTTGATTATTTGGGATTCTTGGAGAGCTAACCTGTTTGTCAAATCTGTTAACTTTGCTCAAGGTCACTTGTTCCTTCATGTGGCTAGTACTTTCGGATTTCAAGCTCATCGGCAGTGAGGCTTTACCTGTGGGTGTTCTGTGTGCCTGAGGTGAGGAATGTCTCTTAATAGGCAGGTTTTGGTCTTATTCTGTCAAATAGTCAAAAGATATCAATGGCTAGGTTTAATTTTCATACAGCATGAGTCTCCAAACCTATGAAAGCTCAGATTATTTAAAATTCTCAATCTATTCTTTTTCCCCATTTTAACCTCCAAAATACAGGTTAAAATCAACAAGTTGCCTGCCATCTTCCTGGGACAACAGGTAGGAGATCTCAGTTCCAGTTTTTTGCCTTTAATAGGCCCAAAGCTTCTTCACCCTTTTTCACATGAGTGATAAAACACAAGCCTCTAGAAGATAAGCTATCAGCATCCCTCCCAAGGAAGCACCAGTGACACCCTACATTTGCCACTCTAATTTTTAGTTCTCTCTTCCTTTCTGGCAATTCTCTTACTTCACAAGCCCAACTATACACTGAAAAAAAAAGTTTGCTATGTGAACACTAAAAACATGGTATTTTTTAGGTTGCCTAGTCCACAATATTGCCAGAACCAGAAAATTTACTGTTAACTTTAAAAGTAGACTACAAAAAAAAGTACATGTTTAAAAAAAAAAAAATAAAGAAGCTACCACCAGACATGGAACCAGAGAACCCAAAAGAAACATGCCAAAAGGCCTGAGTAATTTCTATATCTTTCTGAATATATCTGTCATTTCCCAAATAATTAAAAATTATTATTACTATTATAAATTGAGGGAAAAAATCAAGACTGAATGGCCCATCCCATAATTTTTAACTAAAAAGTAAACATCACATATAGCCTATAACAGCCGTCACAACCCGAGTCTCCAGAGGTGAAAAAGTGGTGAGCACCGGTCAGTGCTCCAAGGGCAGCTCACCACACAGCCAGAAGTCTCAGGGAGACAGGACTTCAACAGTACTGGGCTCTGTGAAGGAACCCACCAGTCTTCCCACTTCTCCCTCTCACTCCCACCAGGGCTCCCTACTTCTCCAGTTCCCACAGGACTCTTGTGGTTTAGAGGGAGCAATGAGTTACCACTCTTCCCACCACCCTCCCTGTCAAGAATGTGTCAAGAGAAGAATATTATCAAACTGTGTCTATGTATGGGATTCTACTTGGTTCTACACCTAAAAATCTTTCTCCTCATCCCAGATGCCAGCATCCAACCACAGGGGAAAAGTCCATAACCCTGCAAATTATTTCATCTGACACAAAAAGATATTTATACTGCTTTCACTAAAGCAGTGTTTTCTTTTTTTTTTTTTTTAAGATTTTATTTATTTATTCATGAGAGACACAGAGAGAGAGAGTGTATGCCAGGCACATAAGTAATACTATGAAAGATATTTACTCAAAAACAAAAATCACAAGTGCCCTCAGAATTCTAAAAAATTGAGTTCTGTCTTTGAGTCAGTGATCAGATTTGACCAGAATATAATAATTTCATACTTAGTGCACAGAAAGTGTAGTTCTAGGTCATCATTGTAGGTTTAGACAAGTGAAAGCTCTTCTGGTAGGGACTGAGGCCTGGTAAAGACTTTGCAACAGTTAATACTTGAGAATCTCTTTGTCGGTTCAAACTAATAGTATCTACGACTATGATTTGTCAGTATTTATATTATAGATTTATACCTGATGTCCTTAGGGTTAATAAGCTAATGGTTAAGATCTTATTGCCATTATTGTTAAAAGGCATATTATTTAATTTTATAAAATAATTTTACCTTCATGTATATCAGTGCCATGAGTTAATAATAATTGGGTGGATATTTTATTCTTCTTATATTTTGAAGGTAAGTTATAGATTAAGTAACCACCAGCCTATGCTAATGATACTCAAATCATATCTTTATTTTTATTTTTTTTAAAGACTTTATTTATTCATAGAGACGCAGAGAGAGAGGGAGGCAGAGACACAGGGAGAGGGAGAAGCAGGCACCATGCAGGGAGCCTGACATGGGACTCGATCCAGGGTTTCCAGGATCACGCCCTGGGCTGCAGGCAGCGTAAACCACTGCGCCACCGGGGCTGCCCTCAAATCATATCTTTAGTGGTAGTAGAGTGGTAAACAGAGGACCTTGGGTGCATGCAACAGAGAGAGAGAGAGAGAAAGGCAATCTGGGGGCCTTATGCATCCATTTATACCTAATCAAACCTTTTCCTAAGTATAGTCCAGCATTAACTCCCGATTACTCCATAGTTTTTCCTATTCCTGGGCCTTCTGCTAAAGCCTCACAAAAGAAAAATAAGTAGCAAAATATGAACTTTTTTTAAACTGTGGATAATAATTGTTACAATTATTTATATAGAAGTGTAATAATGTGTTTCCCAGGTTCAGGGATAGATGTTAAAATAAATAAATATAAAACGAAAATATTTGTTCTCATTTTACATGATGTTAAATGAAAAGCACACTTCGTTACAAACTTTAAGGTAGGGAGATAGTGGTCTTAGAAAGAAATTAATGATCAGTGCAATTTTCTTTTATTTTTTTCTTATGTGGCCAGGGATTAAACTTCATCCAAGATGTATGCTTCTATTTATACTTCCCTAGTAGATCTGAAGACATTATCCATGAAAATGTAAAGTAATCTGAGTGATTAGGTCCCTAATAATATCACCAGTCACCTGAAGCATTCACAGACATGATGATTTTTTCATCCTTATTAAAGCGTGTTTGTCTACCATATTATTAGGCCAAACTGTCTCTTCAGTGTAGAGAGTGGGACAGAAATAATTTGCACGTTATCCATGATCCTTACCAAATGAAACTTGACAAATGAGTATTCTCTGTGAATTTTCTCAACCTTATGGGAATATAAGCAGCATTTGATTCAAGAGTAAGATGACTTTTTTAAATCAAAAGCTCAGTAGAGGCGCCTGGATGGCTCAGTCGGTTAAATATCTGCCTCTTGATTTGAGCTCAGGTCTTCATCTTAAAGTGGTGAGTTCAAGCCTTGCACTGGACCCCATGCTGAGTGTGGAGCTTACTTAAAAAAAAAAAAATCAAAAGCTCAATAAATTAAGAATGTCTTCAAATTCTGAGTCCAGTTATATACTTGATAATATAGAATCAGTTTGAACTAAATATTTTAACTAATTTTACTTAACTTTAATAGTGCCAGATATTTATACTATTTTATGTTGTAAAATAGTCATTCTTTTTTTTTTTTGCTATAAATACTTCAGATTTTTACTATCCTTTTCCTTGTTATGACTGAGAAGATATGACTCATGTGATGAGCAGTGTTCTTTCAAAAATGTTAATATCTTCACAAAATTGACTAGAGAACAGGGAGTTAATTTCTTATTGGTTTGAATAATGTTATCTTTCAAGAAGGAGAAAGATCTAGACTATAAATAGGCTTCATTCAGAATAAAGGATTTCAAAATAGGCATTTAGAAGATGGGTGGCTTAGGTAATAAAGAGGGAGGAAGCATAAGTAAACATCTTAATTCTCTGGTAAAAGAGGTTCTCAACATCTATTAAAGGATTTTCCTATTACTGTGCATGACACTAATACTTCTCATAGACTAAATTACCTGGAATGTTCCCATATAAAATATAATCCATTATATTGGCTAAGTAAATGTTTAAACTTCATTTTATAAGATAGCTCCTGTATCATCCTTCTTAATTTCCTTTCTTTGTATGTTTTATTATGTAATATAGTTTTTTATAACATATATGTACAAAAATATATAAATGTATTTTATAAATACATTGGTGTTGCAGTTTCAAAATTTTTTTACTGATGGGTCACATGATTAGAAAACACTGCTTTAGGGCAGCCCCAGTGGCAGGCAGCACCAGTGGCTCAGCAGTTTAGCGCCACCTTCAGCCTAGGACCTGATCCTGGAGACCCGGGTTCAAGTCCCACGTTGGGCTCCTTGCGTGGAGTCCGCTTCTCCCTCTGCCTGTGTCTCTGCCTCTCTCTCTCTCTCTCTCTCTCTCTCTGTGTGTCTCTCATGAATAAATAAAATCTTTAAAAAAAATAAAGTACTAATGAACATAAATAATACTTTAAGATGTAGCAACAAAAGTAATATGATATGAAAATATCTATGAGTTCTACTGGTGACAAATCACAGTTACTGCAAATACTCTTAGGAACTGACACATGTTTCCTAACTGATGGGAATGCTAAATCCCAGTTAGGATATTAACAAAAATTAAAGATAGAACATTTTTCCCATCGATGTTCCAAACCCCCTGAGTTCTGTCCATTTATGCCTTAGTAGTGAAGAGTCCATATATTAACAACTCAAAGAAAAATTAACCCAAAGACAATTACAGATGAGGACTCTGAGGTAGGGTGAGCTTCAATCCACACTACTGCAACATAAGTGAATTAAATATACATGCACCCCCCAATCCAATAAGTACTGGGACCCTCACCTTGATGGGGGGTTTCCGAGTGATGTGGGAGACAAGGAAGTTCATGGCAATGTCCTCACAGTTGATGTATTCATCCACCATATCTCGGATAGCTTGGGGCATCACGTAAGAATACAGGTAGGCATAATACTGTTGGGAGTAGAAAAAGAATCACATAGTCTGTTAGAGGCCAAAATTCTTTGGCTTTCAGCCAAAATATACATGAATCTAGGGGCTGTTGGGAAGCATGGGGGGGTGGGGAGGAGGTTGGGTGTGACAATCACCAATGGAATCACTACTCCCTTTATTTAGGAAGTTGGGGCCAGGAATGCTATCCTATAAGGCAGATCTTCTGCAATAAAGAATCCTCCCATCCAAATTGCCATTATCACCCGCTTTTGAGGTCCTTCGTACCTCAGTGATTTTACAATAATATAATGATTTATCAAATTAGGTCGGACAGTGGTTTAGTTGAACAGCATTCTATCTGTGACAATGGCAATAAGAGATGAATAAGGGGGAAAACTGGTTATAGAGCCATAAAACATCCAATCCCTCAGTTCTTCCACTTATGGATTCTAGAATCTGATCACTTCTTAATCATTGCCAATGGCTACTCCCTGCTCCAAGCCACCATCATCTCTTGCCTGGATTATTCATATAGTTTCTTAAACAGTTTCCCTGCTCTGATATTTTCTCTCCTCCTGTCCATTCTATGCACAGCTGAGTGATCATATTCAAACATAAGTCCAATTGAATATGTCACTACAAACCCCTCAATAGCTTTTCATCTCACCCAGAATAAAGGCCTATGTTCTTAAAATGTCCTGAAAAGCCCACAAAATGGTATGCTAAAGCTGGCTCACACCTGTCAATGAATGTCAACTGATAAATTTTCAGGAATTTTATGAGACTGCTTAGGAATTTCATAAGGTTTTATGAAAAATAGCCATTATTAAAAATATAATTATATAAACTTAAAATTAAACAAGTTATATTGATAACCAATGAATACCTAAAGTACACCATTTCTTAGCTTCATTTTACTATTGTTTATTACATTTTACTATTATCTTGAGGTTATTTATGTCTATCATCTATATGGTGAAAATACTACAGAACTTCCCCATCCTTTCCCTACTACAAGTTCAGTGACTCCTGTCTATAACTTGAAATCAACCATGGTAAGAATATTTATGCCACAGAAATGGACAAATGCTATAAACAAGGCACATACTAACTATGATGTGTTGTAATGCTGCTGATGATGAATGATTAGGTGAGGTGCCCAATAAAACTGATTTATATATATTTTATTACCTTAAATAGTTAGAATCTATGTAGTGAAATAACGATCAGAAAATCTTTGTACCACACAGTGGTTTGCTGGTTATCTTGGGGCAAAGAACTTAAAAGATGGTGAACTTAAAAGATGAATTATATTTTTCTTTTATAAAAAGACAGACAATTGCAATTTGTTGATCCCTTAAATGTCCAGTGCTGTCATTAGTATGGTAATGAGAATATATTTACTGAACACAATCCATATACTCAACAAGGGAAAGTACACATAACAAGAAGAATTGCCTTTTTTATAAAAATGGAGAAAGCATCATGAAAAAAATATTTAGAAGTATTTCCACCATCATGTGATTATGATTGATGCCATAAATCAATAAACACCTTCATATTGATACATTTTAAATCATATAAAAACTTTGTAAGCTGTTTTAAAATATTTTAAATGAAGTTTCAATGGATTTAAAACCTACTCTAAGAAAAAGTAACACTTTCTCATTAGTTTGCTGAAAAAAAATTAAATGGCAATAAAGAAGATGATAATTCTCGTCCAATTTGAACACATTTAGTGGATGAGCATCATGACTTAATAAGCACAGCAATACAGAAACAGTGACTAAAATCAATTATCCAAAATGTGTTTAATTTAGAAATAGAGCCCTGACTTACCATAACAGTGTCAAATCAGAATTAAAAATAATATACCTGAAACTAATATAACACTGTATGTTAACTAACTGTAATTAAAACAAGATGTTGGGACACCTGGGTGGCTCAGTGTTTGAGAGCGTCTGTCTTTGGCCAGAGCATGATCTCGGGTCCTGGGATTGAGTCCTGCATCGGGCTTCCCCCTGGAAAGCCTGCTTCTCCCTCTGCCTATGTCTGTCTCTGTGTCTCTCATGAATAAATAAATAAAATCTTTAGAAAAAAAACAAAACAAAACAAAACAAAACTGAAATGTTAGGGGCATTCGAGTGGCTCAATCAGTTAAACGTCTGACTCTTGGTTTCAGCTCCGGCTGTGGTCTCAGAGTCATGAGATCAAGACCCACATTAGGCTCCCTGATGGGTGGGAAGTCTACCTGGGGTTCTCTCTCTCCCTCACCCTGTGTTCCTCCTCCTCTGCACTCTCACCCTCTCTCTCAAATAAATAAATCTTTTTTAAAAACGCTTTAAATAAATAAAGCATATTCAATCATATTGCTTTCACTAAAATTTAAGAATTCAGTGAGAATACTTTGAAACTTTATTTCAGGAGATTCCTGGATGGCTCAGCTGTTTAGCACCTGCCTTCAGCCCAGGGCATGATCCTGGAGTCCTGGGATCAAGTCCCACATCAGGCTTCCTGCATGGAGCCTGCTTCTCCCTCTGCCTGTGTCTCTGCCTCTCTCTCTCTCTCTCTCTGTCTCTCTCTCCCTCTGTCTCTCATGAATAAATAAAATCTTCAAAAAAAAAAAAAAGGAACTTTATTTCACCTTTATCTCAACATTATAAAAATTTCCATAAGTACAGTAGTACATATATAAATTTAATTTATAAATAAGTATACACATCTGTGTGGTACACATTTAAAAATTTTTATTGATAGGTATTTATAATAAAAAAAAAACTTAAAAAAAAAAATTGATCTCTGGATTAAGGATGACCAACTTCATTGCTTTCAAGGACCAAACAAGGTAAGTAAAGTAAATAAGTCACATTTTTTTCAAGATTTTATTCATTTATTTGAGAGAGAGAGAGAGCAAGTGAGTGTGAGCAGAGGGATAAGCAGAGGGGAAGGGAAAGAATCCCAAGCAGACACCATGACAAGTGTGAAGCTCATTGTGGGGCTCGGTCCCAGGACCCTGAGACCATGACCTGAGCCAAGACCAAGAGTCAGATGCTCAACCAACTAAGCCATGCTGGGGCCTCAGTAAGTGACATTTTAAAGAAAAATAAAATGTCGTGAAGCAAGTAAGTGAATACACACCTATCTACAGGGAACAGTGGCTATGCAGCTTAAGCCAATTGGTGCCTGGCAGGAACAATGCCCAAGTCCAACCTGGTCTTCATGTTTACTGAGGTCCAGATGATTCTGTAAAATTCTCTGGTGTTTAAAACTTGGCAGTGTATGGGATAGCACTGGGGGACTAAATAAACATTTCTGTAAACCACAGACTTGAAGGCTGCTACTTTATAACCTTTGCTCTAGTTTTTCAAATGGAAAAAAAAATTCTAAGGTCTACTAAGTAATTTATTTATTACTTGAAAGTGAGGGGATCTGGCTATTGTAACTTTAAAGAATTTGAGAACAGGGAGACTTTTTAGAAGACCAATAAATTCTCAAGGTATGAATAGACAATGCTGAAATTGGTGGCTCTTTCTCAGATGACCAATGTGAAAATAAAGGACTCCTAGTTAGGTATGGTTTCTCAGCCAGATACTTCCTAATTCTACTAGCATCCCCCCATCCTAACCAAAGCTCACACATGTTTAGAAAATAAGCACAAGAGTGAGGTTCAAGAGAGGGACAAGCATAACAACTTCACACATTAAGTTTTAAAAAGAAAAAAAAAAGCTGAAAATGTAATGATTTCTTAGGCTGGTTCAAAATGTCCCTAGTAAGATGACTCTCAAGACTCTGTTTGAGGTGGGTCACAAGATGCCAGCATCTGAAATATGAAATATATAACAAAGACTGGAGAAAATTGGGATGTCAGTTTGAAGTACGAGAGGGACATACAGGGGAGGTTCTGAAATCAATTAGTATATGCGTACAGGCTTCAGGGAACAAACAAGGCTAGAATACAGACACAGAAATTATCAGCCTATAGGAGGTACTCAGCCAAGACCTTGAGATATGAGAGAACATCTAGGGAAGAGACACAAAGTAAGAAGAGCACTAAATACAGAAGCTAGAAGCCTGAGATACTTCTGACATTTATGGGGAAAACCATGTGGTGCATGAGTGTTCCATGAGGGCAATGAAATTGACCAAAATAAGAGAGAGCATGGAGGGGAGATCAGGGGAATGGGCCATGTGCCAATATCTTTGATGACCAGGAAAAAATTGGTAGGAGGCTGCTAGATGGCAGCAAAAAGACAGATGCTATGAGCCTCAAACTAGATTTTATATGAAAGCTGAGAATTGTCTAGAAGTGTCATCGTTAAGCAATAAAAATGGTTTTTTAATACCTTCTCTTCCCCAAAGTACATATCTGGGGAAATAAATAGACTCAATCACTGTCCCTGGAAGAAATACAGGAACAAGGTAAGGGGGAAGCACTGCCTTAGAAAATAGTTGTATTTTAATCAGATCAAGGAGATAGAGGAGGCATTTGTGAAGTGGAGGGTGCAGGCAACTTGACTATCTCAGAAGAGGGATTCTTCAGAGCCCAGAAGAAGTACTTGTGAGGGAAGGTATAGAGCAACATTAGGATATATAATGTGAGTCACATCTGTCACTTTAAATTCTCTAATAGCACATCTTTTTAAAAGATTTTATCAATTTATATGTGAGAAAGACAAAGGAAGCATGAGCAGGGCAGAGGGAGAGAGACAAGCAGACCTCCTACTGAGAGCAGAGCCCAACACAGGACTCGATCCCAGGACCCTGAGATAGACTTGAGCCAAAGTCAGATACTGAACTGAGACACCCAGGTATCCCGACTAGCCACATTTTTAAAAAGAGACACAGTAAAATTAATTAGAATATATTTAACCCAGTGTATCCAAAATAATTGCATTTTAACATATCAAAGTCTGGTGTGCACTTTACACTTAACAACCATCTCAATACTGACCAGTCTCATTTCAAGTACTCAATACCCAAGTGTGGCCAGTGGCTGCTTTACAGAACAGAAAAGATCCAGATGAAAGATGAATCAGGAAAACACACACACAAAAAAAAAAAAATCTTAGCAATAACAATACAGGAGAGAAATACTGACTAGAGGGGTTTGCATTTTGGATATTCAATAAAAATTGGGATGTATGCCATGGTGAAAGCTCCAAGGAATAAACAAAACTTGCCAAACCACAACAGAGGCTCATGCTGGAGTCTGAGATGGTGATGGGTTAGCCTGAGTCAGAAGAGAACCAGCCTTCTGCTGACCAGGCCATATCTGAGATGGCAATGGTAAAACAACAGTATTTTAGCCCAAAGCTCTCAAGTTTACAAAAGAAGAACTAACACCCAAAAAGACAAACTAATTTCCCTAATAGCCTATATGCAATTGTGCAGGGAGCCTTCCCACCTTAACTTTTTATTCCAGAGTTGCTCTGAGCATCTTGTATACAATCTTTAACAATAGAAATAACTTACATCTGACATAAAAGAGACATATAAGAAACATTAGGAGGGCTAACTTTAGGGCAACATTTCACCAACACACAAAGGCTCACTCTTAACCAAGTTCACACCAATCTTACCAACTATTTTCTTACCTTGTGAAAGAAGGCAGCACCTGTCAGCACCATGGACAGCTCACAGGAGTAATTGGAGTTGTAGAGCCAGGACTGGTGAGGGATGTCCCATGCATGGTAACGGCCAGGGAAACCCACAATGCGGTCCCGTGCTTCTCTCCACACCCTCAGAAAACACAAGTAGATGCACACTGAGTGTGAGTACAAAGTTCTAAGATGTTCAGAAACAGTTGAAATTATTGCTTCTATTTTGCAGGCTCTGGCCCCCTTGGGCTATTATTTCTTTTTTCCTCTTAAAAATTTTTAAATAATGTAAATCAATCACAGGCCAAACTGGATAAGAACAAGCAAACAGTGCTACATGTAACTTCTTTAATATCCATCTGCTTGTTGCTCTTCTAACATCTGGCAGCCAGCACTTCTCCAGCCTTTACAGAAAGAATCAGCCAGAATAGGAAAGGAGATAACTAAAGAGTCTCCAAAATGGCATACATACAGCAATCTGCTAAGAAGCAGGAAGAAGATACCAATTTCTAGTTCTATTTATTTTTAATCTTAATTCTCAAAACAGTTTTGATTTTTTTCTGTGCTATTTTCTATTTTTATTTTTCTTCTGAAAAGTTTTGTTTTTAATGAGCACAATAGGATTTGTATATAATTTATGTATATTACATACTTAACTTTTCTCTTACTGGAAGATACACCATAAAAAGAAAAAAGCTTGCAGAACACTGATTTAACCACAGGAGACT